>NC_060120.1:827256893-827881893 GCF_021461395.2 Schistocerca americana | reverse complement strand
GATGCAGTAATCGTTTCGGATCTGAAAAATGGGCCAATGATTCCTTTGGAAGAAATGGCGGCCCAGACCAGTACTTTTTGAGGATGCAGGGACGATGGGACTGCAACATGGGGCTTTTCGGTTCCCCATATGCGCCAGTTCTGTTTATTGACGAAGCCGTCCAGGTAAAAATAAGCTTCGTCAGTAAACCAAATGCTGCCCACATGCATATCGCCGTCATCAATCCTGTGCACTATATCGTTAGCGAATGTCTCTCGTGCAGCAATGGTGGCGGCGCTGAGGGGTTGCCGCGTTTGAATTTTGTATGGATAGAGGTGTAAACTCTGGCGCATGAGACGATACGTGGACGTTGGCGTCATTTGGACCACAGCTGCAACACGGCGAACGGAAACCCGAGGCTGCTGTTGGATCACCTGCTGCACTAGCTGCGCATTGCCGTACGCGGTCGCCCTACCTTTCCAGCACGTTCATCCGTCACGTTCCCAGTCCGTTGAAATTTTTCAAACAGATCCTTTATTGTATCGCTTTTCGGTCCTTTGGTTACATTAAACCTCCGTTGAAAACTTCGTCTTGGTGCAACAACACTGTGTTCTAGGCGGTGGAATTCCAACACCAGAAAAATCCTCTGTTCTAAGGAATAAACCATATTGTCTACAGCACACTTGCACGTTGTGAACAGCACACGCTTACAGCAGAAAGACGACGTACAGAATGGCGCACCCACAGACTGCGTTGTCTTCTATATCTTTCACATCACTTGCAGCGCCATCTGTTGTTGAAAATTGTAACTACTGTAATTTCGAAAGTTTGTCCGCCTGAAAATGTACTGTTGTCCCAAGCATATTGCAACAAACGGTGTATTTCTATCGCTGCTCGTTTAGTTTTTATTGCCGTTTCAAATATACTGGTCATTTTTGAAACACCCTGTATGTGCACAAATATATCATCGTACGTCACATAGTTCAAGAAATATGACGTCATAAACACTAAGACGTGAGAAAAAATGCCACATCATGAATGAAATTTTAACGCATTTATTCTTTACTACTAAGTCACTTTTACAGTTGAGACAACTTACGGAAATCCCTGACACGTGGCAGCACTTCTGACAGCTTTCGGCTGGGAAGCGCAAACGGCTGTGGACGAAAACAACAGCCGACTATAGAGCTATGAAGTGGCATTGCCAGAGAGATGTTTACAAAATTGTGTTGTAAATATGAGAAGCAGCTGCGCAGAGCTTACAGAAACTGTACATTTCTAATTGTACAGTACGGATACTTTTCCGTTTTTGCACGTTTGCTTTGTTTCTACGTTTTTATTTTAAAATTTCCAGCTCGATTCCACAGGTGTTTTTCTTTTCAAACGTTGTTTTCTGACGGCTAAATGAAATGCTGAAACTGTTTACCATTAGGTCTAACACAAGCTTCTAAATACCTTATCATGGATTATCTTACTCGTTCCCATATTGTAGGTTCTCCTGTATTTGCTGAAATCCTTCTTGAACACGCTGACGAAGAATTTCAACATTCGCAATAAGTCTTGAATTCTGTATGTCCTTTAAATTCCCCTAAAAATAAAAGTCCACTGGATTGAGATCAGGAAATCGTGTAGGCCAAGACGTTGCTGTCCTGCGACGTAATGTATAGCCAGTCCTAAGTCTGGCTAAAATACGAAGGGTCTTATTACTAAAACGGTCGGAAAATCCACAGCTATGATGTTTGTGGTGGGAAACACCATGTTGACGTCACAGGTCACAAAATCTATGGTCGGAAAGTCCACGACACAACGTATCTCCGGGAGGATAGAGAATCTGGGAACTGGCCATTCTGCTGTCACTTTTCGGTTTGGCAATAGTGTGAAGTGTCGTCCAGTGTTGATAACACATTTGAGCCAGTATGGGATGCCTTGGATATTGGACCAGTGAAACTGTAATTAATTCATTAGACATTAAATTACAGGCTACTGGTACATTTTGTAATCTGCCAAAGGCGGTTGACTGCGTAAATCACAATATACTTCTAAGTATGTTAGGACACTGAGTGTAACAGGAAATGCTGCAGAATGGTTCCATTCCTAGAACTCTGACAGGAAACAAAGGGTATCATTAGGAAAGAGACAAACTAAACTATACAGCACCAGCCAACTGGGAACTAATTACATTTTACGTTCCACAAAGTTCCATCTTACGGTCTTCGCTTTTTCTTGTGTATATCAATGACCTTTCGTCAGTAACATCACCGGATACCAAGTTTGTTTTGTTTGCAGATGACACAAACATTGCAATAAGTAAGTGTAAGCTTAGAAAGATCGATTAATGAAAGTTTCATTGGCATTAATAAATGATTCCCAGCCAATTCTTTTCAATGAACTTTGAAAAACACATTACATACAATTCGGAACTCGTAAGAGTATATACCTCAAGTATTATGACAAACAGATGGAAGAAGTGGACAGTGTTAAATTCTTGGGATTATTGCTTCGTAATACATTCAACTGGCAGGAGCACACCACAGAACTACAGGAGCGTCTAAACAAATCTCTATTTTCAATGCGGATGTTGTCGGACATAGGGAATATAAAAAAGAAAAAGCTTACTTTCATTCCATAACGCTGCATGGATTTATTTTTTGGGAACTCATTACGCCAAGCTTAAGTTTTCTGGATACAAAAACGTGTTATAAGAATTATTTTTGGTGTGAGCTCAAGAACATCTTGCAGAGGCCTGTTCTGGGAACAAGGGATTTTAACAACTGCTTCCCAGTATATTTATTCATCAGTGAAATTTGTCTTTGAAAATATACCTCTCTTTCAAACCAACAGCTCAGTTCATGGAATCACTACTACAAATAACAGTAATCTTCACAAAGATTTAAAGTCACTTACTTTGATCCAAAAAGATGTCCATTATTTGGGGGAAAAATGGCTCTGAGCACTATGGGACTTAACATCAATGGTCGTCAGTCCCCTAGAACTTAGAACTACTTAAACCTAACTAACCTAAGGACAGCACACAACACCCAGTCATCACGAGGCAGAGAAAATCCCTGACCCCGCCGGGAAGCGAGAACGAATAACTTGTCAGCAACTGTAAAAATTTTAACTACCAATACAGTTCAGTTTAAAATGATACTGAAGGATTTATTGGTAGCCAACTCCATTGATGAATTTCTTAGTAGATACAACAGACGTGTGCGTGTGCGTGCATTTGTGTGTGTGTGTGTGTGTGTGTGTGTGTGTGTGTGTGTGTGCGTATTACCAATAGTATAGAATAATGCGAATATTAGTAAAATCTGACTTCTGTAGAAATTCAGTACAGTAAAGCGATCATTGTAAATAAGTGTTGTAAAATGATTCCTCTAATGAGTGTTTATTATCCCATAAACGAAAATTGGTTAAAAATTTTGTTGCTCATTCCCCATCCATGACGATCATGGATCTGGGAAGGTTCATTAGCATATTTGTTTTTCGTTGTAAATATTTATTGTGTATTCTGTTCTTCTGACATGTTCTTCACCCTGAAGGATCTCCTCATTATGGATCAACTATAACGAAAAATATATCCAATCTAATTTAATCTTATCTAATTCAGTGACCAATTTCTCTGCCAAGTCTCGGAGAATCGTAGGCAGAAGGCATATTGTCCACTGTGAGCTCGAGATTTAGGTGGATAATGAATCCCACTCGTGGAAATAGCAGGCTGGTCGAGACGGTGGTATGCACTCGGAATTTTTACTGGAAGATTTCCTTTGAGACGTGGGACAGGCGCTGCTGTGGGCTACTGAACCCACGGGGTTCAACCGGCTGCAGATCGTAGCTCGACTAGAAGTGGAGCCCCTCCACGTCCGCATTAGCATGGTGACCAAGACAAAACGTTTTACAGTCACATCTGCGAAAGGATTAATAATTAACTGTATAGATGAGTCACAGGATGCGGGACTGTGGCGTTATCAGTACGTCTGGATAAGTACCATGTACGAGGATAATCCCAAAAGTAAAGTTTTTTATATGTACGTAGACTTTTTTATTTCTACAATTGTCTACAACAGTTTACAGCTTGAACATTTAGCTATTTTTCGACATAATCACCATTTCTGTCGATGCATTTTTGTGGACGCTGTGGCAGTTTTTGTATGCCCACGTCATACCAGCTCGTCGCCATGCTTTCAGAAAGTTATGAACCTCTTCTCACCTCGTCGTCGGAGCTGAATCGCTTTCCGGCCAAACGTTCTTTTGACCTAGGGTACAGGTGATAGTCAATAGGCGTCAAGTCAGGACTATAGGGTGGGTGGGTGATTGTGTTCCACTGAAACTGTTGCAGGAGAGCAACGCTTTGCCGAGAGATGTGTGGGCGAGCGTTCTCATGGACAATGTGTACGTCCTTGCTCAACATTCCACTTCTCCGATTCTGAGTCGTTCGTTTGAGTTTTATCAGTCTCACAGTACCTGTCAGCGTTAATTGTCGTCCTAGCGATTCAGCTCCGATGAGAGGTAAAAGAAGAGGTTCATAATTTTCTGAAAAGCATGGCGGCGAGCTGGTATGACATGGGCACACAAAAACTGCCACAGCGTCTACAAAAATGCATCGACAGAAATGGTGATTATGTCGAAAAAAAAGCTAAATGTTCAAGCTGTAGGTTGATGTTGAAACGTCCCCTTTTGTACAATTTGAAGAGCAAAAATAAGAGAACACATTAACATAACACTGAAAATAATATCTAGTTAATTGCAGCTGCGAAATACTTGGTGCAAATCTACATGCATGCCACAACTGTTTTACTGTACAACAATGAAAGACTGCAACTACAAAGGAGATTTTCTCTACAATTACGCTCTAGCAATAAACAATAGCTACACTAATTGCACAAACTACAGGAAAAAATCAGAATATTCCAGTGAGGTATCCTCGGCTAAGGGTCGACATATGAAACGTCCCCTTTTGTACAATTACAAATGACTGTGCTTAAACTGACACACAATATTTTGTTAGCGCAACGCAATCTGACTTTCAATAATCCCTACAAAAGAATAGCCCTGACTAACATTAAACTATACCTTTCACAAATCACTTACCTCCCCTTTGAATAATTATACACGACTGTCCTTAAACTGACACACAATATTTTGTTAGCGCAACGCAATCTGACTTTCAATAATCCCTACAAAAGAATAGCCCTGACTAACATTAAACTATACCTTTCACAAATCACTTACCTCACAAAAATCTTCGCTGCTCAAGCTACTGCAATACAGCGAGCGCCACTACTGCCAGCTAAATAAAAGATTCAAACTATGGAAGGCACTAACTACTGATAGGGATAGTTAGCAAATGAAAGATATTAATAGAGAACAAACAATGTATTTACCTTGATATCATCATATATAAATATAGCAGTTCATGACAAATTTCAAAACTCCGCCATCTCTCTCCCCACATCCACCACTGCTGGCGGCTCACCTCCAACTGCGCAACACTACGCGCTGTTCACATCCAGCTGCCGCTGCCCAACACTACAATGGCGAGTATTACAACAATGCAAAGCAGCCACAGACTGCTACGTAACGTTGCCAATAAGAAAACATTAACAGCCTACTTACAATGTAAACCATTGTAGAAATAAACAGGTCTATGTACTTATAAAAAAATAGGAGACCTTGCTTTTGGGATTACCCTCGTAGGTACCATGTAGGAGATAGTACACAGAAAGAGATTAAGTGCCAGGGCAAGCGCTTTGGAGAACAAAAACCCTCTGCGACAGTCTAGATAGGTAGTAGGAATACTGCCGGATTTATGCTGTCAGAAGCGACAGTTAGAAAATTTTAGTAGTGGTTAGGTTAGCGTAGTGGTCTTGCGGTAGCGTTCTCGCTTCCCGCGCACGGGATCCTGGGTTCGATCCCCAGCGGGGTCTGGCATTTTCTCCTGCCTCGAGATGACTGGGTGTTGTTGTGTCGTCTTCATCATCATCATTCATCCCCATTACGGTTGGAGGAAGGCAATGGCAAAACCACCTCCGCTAGGACCTTGCCTAGTACAGCGGTGCGGGTCTCCCGCATCGTCCCCTACGCTCCTCCGCGTATCACCATCATCGTCATCATCAGGTTAGCGTAGTAGCTGGGCACCGACTATTTCTCCTGGGCCAGTTTCAGCGTCAGCGACCCGTAACATGACAAAGTTTTCGTCTGAGAGATCAATTTGGTCATAAAATCGACCGGTCGTTGTACAGAGTCGTGATGGCTTGTTTGCGTTTCGTGTTTTTTTTCAGCTTCGCTGTTGTTGCCGGTTTGTAGGCAGTATGAGCTCAGCTGGCGGTGCCAGTCAGATTTACTGACAACACATGGGTTCACCGTTCTTATTTTGTCTGTACGCTTACTTTAAGACTGCCATAGACGGTTATTTGTCCCTGCGGAAAAGTGTACGTAACACGTGTTGGCACGAATGACGCTTCGCACGTAGTTCCTGAGACTTGGGTTCTAATCCCAGAGGCATGGTGAAGCACGGATCGTTATTTTCAGCATCGTACCTAGAATCGATCGTGGCCATCTCATTTGGAACCAAGTAGCCTAAATCAGAGGCTAAGATAACTCTGCGACGATCTCTGATGCGATTTTTATGACTGCCGCTAACGTGTGGAGAATTTTGCCGAGAAATCGTAAGTAGCTATGATCACTAAGCAGACCGAAATCATCCGTTCAATTGCTCACTGACCTTCCTTGCCCCGAAACGGAAAATGTCAGAGAGAAAGCAGAAATAATTAATTCGGTATTCCGAAATTATTTCACTTCGGCAAATCGTAAAATAGTTCGCCAGTCTACTATCAACAGAATTCAGAAATGTCAGATATTGATATAAGTGACCGCGGATTTGCAGATAAACTAAAATCGGTCAGTAGCGGAATAGCATCTGTATACAGATTATGCGAAAGGACAGAGACCATTGTAACAGTAAATTATCGTGGTACCTGAAGCAACAAAAAGTACCAAGCGTTTTGAAAAACCACGGGTCAATCCTGTTTTCAAGGAACGACATCCGGCAGAGACACATTATTATGACCTCAATCGCTGACGTTAATTTGTTGTAGAATTATAGAACAAGTTTTATACTCACGCATGATGACCTTTTCGGGGAAGGAAAACTGCCCTCTATAAAAAAAAAGGTCAACATTGATTGCGCAAACAAGGTTCCAGTGGCATTCAGATCGCTCTATTAGATTTTAAGATCCAGAACAGAGTAGACACTGGCGCCGAGTTCGATGCCGTGTTCCTTGACTTCAGGAACGCTTTTGATACAATTCTGCCGACGTCTCGTATCGAACCAGATGTGTGGCTGGATTCAGGACTTCCTAGCAGACAAAACTACATCAGTATCTATATCAATACTCCACAAGCCACCTGCTGGTGTCTGGTGGAGGGTACTTCTAGTATGACTATCTGATCCCTCCCTTCTCTGTTTCATTCGCGAATAGCACATGGGAAGAATGATTGTCAGTAAACCTGTATTAGCTCTAATTCTCGAATTTTGTCACTGTAGTCACTTCGCCGATGTACGAGGAAGTAATACACTCTAAGGCCAAAAAAAAAAAAAAAAAAAAAAAAAAAAAAGCGACGCACCACAAAGAAATTGTCGAAATGGGACGGAAATCAGTAGATGTGATGCACTTGTACGGACAAACTAGTGATCACAATTTCAGAAAAATTGAAGGATTTGTTCAAGAGAAAGAGCTTCACAAATTGAGCGAGTCATAACACGTTGTTCAAAAATGGTTCAAATGGCTCTGAGCACTATGGGACTTAACATCTGCGGTCAACAGTCCCCTAGAACTTAGAACTACTTAAACCTAACTAACCTAAGGACAGCACACACATCCATGCCCTAGGCGGGATTCGAACTTGCGACCGTAGCAGAAGCGTGGTTCGCCGGCCGGAGTGACATAGCGGTTCTAGGCGCTACAGTCTGGAACCGCGCGACCGCTACGGTGGCAGGTTCGAATCCTGCCTCGGGCATGGATGTGTGTGATATCCTTAGGTTAGTTAGGTTTAAGTAGTTCTAAGTTCTAGGGGACTGATGACCTCAGAAGTTAAGTCCCATAGTCCTCAGAGCCATTTGAACCAAGAAGCGTGGTTCCGGACTGAAGTGCCTAGAACCGCTCGTCCACAGCGGCCGGCACAAGTTGGTACACCCCTGGCCATTAGATAAGCAGTTATTCTGCTTGGAACTGATTGATAGAGCTGGTGGATGTCCTCCTGAGAGATATCGTGCCAAATTCTGTCCAACTGGCGCGTTAGACCGTTAAAATCCCGAGCTGTCTGGATGACCTCGCCCATAGTGCTCCAAACGCTCTCAATTTGAGAGAGATCTGGCGATCTTGCTGACCAATATAGGGGTTGGCAAGCACGAAGTAGAAACTCTCGTCATGTGCGGATAGGCATTATCTTGCTGAAATGTGAGCAGATCCTCGCTTGCCATGAAGGGCGACAAAACGGGGCGTAGAATATCGCCGACGTACCGCTGTGCTGTTAGGCTCTGAGCACTATGGGACTTAACATCTGTGGTCATCAGTCCCCTAGAACTTAGAACTACTTAAACCTAACTAACCTAAGGACATCACACACATCCATGCCCGAGGCAGGATTCGAACCTGCGAACGTAGCGGTCACACGGTTCCAGACTGAAGCGCCTAGAACCACCCGGCCACACCGGCCGGCTGTGTGCTGTAAGGGTTCAGCGGATGAAAACCAAAGGTGTCCTGCTATGACAAGAAGTGGCACCCCAGACCATCACTCGTAGTTTTAGGGCCGTATGGTGGGCGACAGTCAGGCTGTTATGCCACCACTGTCCAGAGCGCCTGCAGACACTTCTTCGATATGTACGCTCAATGACTGGAGTAGAACTGTCTTCAGTGGCGAGTCTCCTCTCGGGTCTGAGTCCCGATGTACAACGAACAATGCTGACGAAAAAAGTATATCAAAGCGAAAATAAGAGTAAGGAGAGCAATGAAAGATGTTTTCAATGACTTTGAAAGAAAAACCCATCTGACTAAAAATCCTAAGAGGTTTTGGTCTGACATCTGATCCAGTGACCGTGCTGACAACGAAACGAAAGATAACAGAGACAAGGCCGAAACACCGAATTCGTTCTTCCGAAATGGTTTCAACGCGGATCGTCGTACGAACACCTAAATGGCAGATATTGAGATAAATGACCTCTATATACACTCATGCTCATAAATTTAGGATAATTGCAGAATGTGGTGCCACACAACGTGGCACTACACATAATTCGGGCTAATAACATAGGCACATAGGGAACATACACGACACAGATCTGTAAGTCCACGGTATTGGTGATAACTTGAGAAAACCGTCACGAAACACAAGTGCTATGAAACGCCACTGTTTCCTGCGCATGTACGCCGACATCAAAAAATGTTCAAATGTGTGTGAAATCTTATGAGACTTAACTGCTAAGGTCATCAGTCCCTAAGCTTACACACTACTTAACCTAAATTATCCTAAGGACAAACACACACACCCATGCCCGAGGGAGGACTCAAACCTCCGCTGGGACCAGCCGCACAGTCCATGACTGCAGCGCCCTGGACCACTCGGCTAATCCCGCGCGGCGCCGACAACAATATGGGATATGATCACCATGCACACGCACACGCACACAGGCCGCACAACGTGTTGGCATACTCTGGATCAGGTGGTCGAGCAGCTGCTGGGGTACAGCCTCCCATTCTTGCACCAGTGCCTGTCGAAGCTGCAGAAGTGTAGTATGGGTTTGAAGACGTGCAGCGATACGTCGACCGAGAGCATCCCAGATGTGCTCGATGCGGTTTAGATCTGGAGAACAGTCAGGCCACTCTATTCTATTTCTAGGTACTTCTCCACGATGACAGCACGATGGGGCCGTGCGTTATCATCCATCAGGAGGAAGGTGGGACCCACTGCACCCCTGAAAAGGCGGACATACTGCTGCAAAATGACGTCCCGATACACCTGACCTGTTACAGTTCCTCTGTCAAAGACTTGTAGTGGTGTACGTGCATCAATCATAATCCCACCCCACACCATCAAACCATGACCTCCATACAGGTCCCTTTCATTAAGGAGTTGGTGCCTGGTTCCTGGTTCACACCAGATGAAAACCCGGCGAGAATCACTGTTCAGGCTATACCTGCACTCGTCCGTGAACATAACCTGGGACCACTGTTCCAATGACCAAGTATTGTGTTGTTGACACCAGGCTTTACGGGCTCTCCTGTGACCAGGGGTCAGTAGAATACACTTTGCAGGTCTCCGGGCGAACAAACCACGTCTGTTCAGTCGTCTGTGGACTGTGTGTCTGGAGACAACTGTTCCAGTGGCTGCGGTAAGGTCCTGAGCAAGGGTACCTGCAGTATTCCGTGGCCGTCTGCGGGCACTGATGGTCAGATATCGGTCTTGTTGTGGTGTTGTACACTGTGGATGTCCCGTACTGTAGCGCCTGGACCCGTTTCCTATCTGCTGGAATCGTTGCCATAATCTTGAGATCACACTTTGTGGCACACGGAGGGCCCGTGCTACGACCTGCTGTGTTTAACCAGCCTCCAGTCGCCCTCATAACGTCATCAATATGTGTTCTTTGAGCCATGTTCAACGCACAGTCACCATTAGCACGTCTGAAAATGTCTGCACACTTACTCGCTGCACCGTACTCTGACATGCACCAACACACCTCTGCGTCGTATGTGGACTATTGCCAGCGCCGCCGTGCGACGATAGCAGGTCAAATGCACGGCATGGTCATAGCCCGAGGTGATTTAAGCCCGTAAACCAGAGCGTTGTTTCACCATGTATCAGTATTATCCTTAATTTATGAGCATGAGTGCAGAAAAGCAACTACAATCGCTTAGTAGTCGAAAGACATGAGGACAAGATGAGATACTTGTAACATTCTATTGGGATTATGCGAAACCACTTGCTCTCCTGCTAGGTCACCGGAGCAACGAAGAGTACATACCGACTGGAAAAAAAAAGCGCAGGTTATTCCCGTTTTGAAGAAGGGTCGTAGGACAGATGTGCATAAGTATAGGCCTAGATTGCTGACATCAGTGTGTCGTAGAGTTATGGAGCATGTTTTATGCTCACGTATTTGACGTTTTTGAAGAGCAAAACTTTCCTTCACAAAAATCAACATGGACTGACTAAACAGAGATCTTGCGAAACTTATCGCGCTCTGCTCCTCCGGGAGATCCACAGTACTGTAGACATCAGCTCTCAAGTTGACGCTGTGTTCCTAAACTTAAGGAAGGCATTTGACACTGTTCCGCGCTGCCATTTAGTGAAAATAATATGAACCTACCGAGTGTCGGCCAGAAGTGTGACAATATGAGACATTTCCTTACAGAGAGAATTTAATTTAACGAAACAAAATCGACAGATGGAAAGATGACTTCAGGAATACATCAAGGAAGTGTGATAGGACCGTTAGTGTTTACCGTAAATATAATATAAATGATCTAGTAGAAAATTTCAGAAGCTCCACAAGTCTACTAGATGATGAGGCGGTTGTCTAGAAGAAGGTAGCAACGCCAGTAGCGATTTGCAAAAGGACCCACTGAAGGTTAATGAATGGTGTAGGGACTGGCAGTTGATCTCGAACGTAAATAATCTAACGTATTGCGCATACATGAGAGAAGAACTCCATTACTATACAACTACACCACTGGTGCCAACTGGCTGGAAACAGTATCTACCGTAAAATATCTAGGAATAACATAAACCAAATAGTGGGAAAAGCAGATGCTAGACTGGCTTTCGTAGGAGGTATCTTAAGGAAATTTAACTCATCCACGAAAGAAGTGGTTTACAAAACACTTGTTCGATCGATTCTTGAGTATTGCTCATCATTCTGGGACCCTTGCTAGGTAGGACTGATAGAAGAGAGAGAGAAAATCCAACGAAGAGTAGTGCGTGTCGTCGCAGGATCTGGTAGTCGGCGGGGGAGCGTTACATACATGCCCATCAAACTCCAGTGGCAGACGCTGAAAGAGAGGCGTTGCACATCACGGAGTGGTTTACTATTGAAATTTATAGCGAGTACGTTCCGGGGAGAACGGGCAACATACACTCCAAGAAAATAAAAAAAATATATATGAAAAAAGTCTCACTACGACGGAATTGTCTAAATGTGACGGAAATCGGTAGATGTAATGTACTTGTATAGACAAACAAATGACGACAATTTCAGATAAAACTGATGATTTATTGACGAGAAAGAGCTTCACAAATTAAGCAAGTAAATAACGCGTCGCTCCACCTCTGGCCCTTAATGCAAGCCGTTATTCGGTTTCGCATTGACTGACAGAGTTGTTGGATGTTCCCCTGCAATACTGTCCAATTGGTGCATTAGATCGTTAAAATCCCGAGATGACTGGAGGGCCCTGAAGTTTTCTAACAGCTTTATTGAACCATCGTAGGTCTTTCACATCCCTCAAGATCTTGCTCGGGACGTACTTGTCTAAGGAACGCTGAACGATGTTTTTGATATTTTTACATTTGTGCTCTGCATCTTCGTCTTAAGCATTGCATTTTTGATGTTGTCTACCCAGATACTCAGCAATTTGTATCCTATCACTCTTGCTAAGCAAAAATATTTTCCCACCTTTCTTAACATTCGTTGTAAGAGCGTAGTCATAGTTGCTACCACAGCCTTATGTTGTATCATGGATGCTACTGCAGTTTACTAATTTCATGTTGACCGTTCCTACTTCTGATATGCGAGGACGACCATACTTTGAGGATAATGTGGCTGATGTTTCTTCAGTTTAGGCAACCATTCATCTCTCATCCCAAGCGGGGATTTCTCTAACCTAAAAACTCTCATGTACGCGCTACACGCACCCTTCTACACTAGTAGCCGCTTCCCTAGTAGCCGCTTCCCTAGTAGCCGCTTCCTGTGTGTAGTGTACATGTTACCTATTAAGATGGACCCTACAATTTTCCACCCGATAGCGGAGGTCGAAAAATTCGCGTCCTGTACCGCCGCAGGATCATGTGAGCCTCTGGTTTAGACTTTTCACTCTGCTCCAAACCAGAGGACCGCGATCGACTCTGGGTACGATGATACAAATAATGTGCTTAGCCTGCACCCTGCGTGAGATTCTAGTTGCCTTCACCAAAACAGCCATCTGCTGAAAGGAACCGAGGATGGCCGTAAAACCCATCCGGCAGGCGTCATTCGTGCCGACACGAGCCACGATTTGCAGCACGTCTCGGGCTAGAACCTCCCCGCCCGCCTCCCTTCCCCGGCAAACATACCGAGAGCATTCTTTCCCGATCAGCTCGCTATTTTCGTGAGGTTCTCCTTAATTCGCTTAACGTTGGAGCTCCCAAATACTAGCTACCTGCCCGCTGCACTTCTCCGGACGGGGCTGACCCAACAGGAGAGGCATCCCGTGCTGCTTCAGAAGTATTTTCAACACTGGATATCATCTCGTATCTGACGCTAAGGACACAACTGTGGGGCTTTTTCCCACAGTCACCTCCCGAACAGAGACGTGCGAACACACTACCGTCAACCACTCACTATCGAGTGTACACAGACCAGGTGGAGTTGGGTATCAGAAGACGCAGCGACAACGGTGTTACCGCGGGATTCCAACGGCACCAAAGGTGTTGGAGAGCTCATCACTGGCGGCTCGATGTCGCTGCATTTTCGAGCAGTGGCCTGAAACCTCTCGACTGTGGCCAGCACATCTTCCTGCTGTTTGTAGACAACGGAAAATACTCCTAGTGTCAACACACGACAAACAGAGTTCCTGTCCATACCATGCAGTATTAGAAACTGTATAGTTACTCACAAATACAAAAAAGCAGGACTAACTGAAATGAACAAACAATCCCCCTTAGGATAGAAAATTACCGGTTTGTGGCCTTACCAAGACTGGGGTGTACACAAATGTGAACGAGAAGAATAAATAAACTAAAATCTGCCTTGCAGAGTTTCCTCCAAACACTAAGATCGCAAGATCCATAAGTTCTTAAAACAGAAATAAATTTCACTACTGAATACGGATGGTCCAATGGTGACCTTGACTGGAAACTCGGAAGTCTAACGTCCATCTTAGACTAAAAAATAATTTCATAAGTACTCTCCACATCCTAGACGTAAAAATAATTTCATAAGTACTCTCCAAATGTCAAAGAGGCGTTTCTGTTAACGTCGGAAGCTCCACGAGCCCTTTTGAAGATCATTCTGTTATCTATAGACAGGCTGTAACGCCAAATGACTGCATTGAAACGCAGGAAGACCTACAGAGGTTCGAGGATTGGTGCAGGAACTGGCAGATGACAGGAACGTAAATAAATGTAGCGTAGTGCACACACACATACACACACACACACACACACACACACACACACACACACACACACACACACACACACACACACACACACACAATAACAGAGCAGCAGAAGAAGATGGTATTATTGTCGAGATCTGGAAGCTCCAAGATGAAAACATCACCAAGCAAATTTGTGAGATTATCTCAGAAATTTGGGTCAGAGAGAAGTTGCCAGAGGAATGGAAATGTGCTTTGATCCATCCCCTACATAAAAAGGGTGATAAGTCAGATCTAAATAATTACAGAGGTATTTCTCTAGTACCAGTCACATATAAAATTCTCTCAAAGGTGTTATTAAACAGACTAGAAGCACAAGCAGATCCGCAAATAGGGGATACCAGGCAGGCTTCAGAAGAGGGAGATCAGGAATAGAACAGATCTGGAACGTGAGAACACTTTTGAAAGTCAGACAGACAAGAAGCACTGTAGTTACCTTTGTTGACTTTAAAAAAGCGTACGACTCCATAGACCGACATACGCTCTTTGACATACTGGAACAATATGGCATCGACAGAAAAGCCAAGGCAATTATACAAGATACGCTCACAGACACCACCTCGAAGATTAAGTTCATGGGAGAAATTTAGGAACCCTTCCAGATACACACAGGTGTCCGACAAGGAGATGGGTTTTCACCAATCCTGTTTAACATAGTCTTGGACAAAATTGTCAAACAATGGGAAGAACAAGTTAAAGGAATACAACTAGGAAGAACATATGAAACAAGAACTATCATAAAATGTCTGGCATTTGCAGATGACATAGCCATACTTAGTAATAACACACAAGAGGCAACGGAAACACTGGAACAGCTACATGAAGTAGCTGCCAAAACAGGTCTACAGATATCTTATGAGAAGACTCAATACATGGAACGACAAACCAACAATGTACACATCATGCAAACGATGTTTGGATCCATAAAAAGAGTCGAAAAATTTAAACATTTAGGGGAATACATGCAAATAGGAGGATGAAACAACGCATCCAACATAGAACGAACAGAAAGACTCCAGAAAGCATACAAACTCACATGGTCACATTACAATAAGAAAAGCATATCAAGACAGGCCAAAATTAGTCACTACAAAACAGTTGTATTACCGGAAGCACTATATGCGTCAGGAGCGACTACAATTGGAGCATCAGGCATTATAGAGACAGAAAAAATAGAACGCAATATTCTCAGGAAAATATTCGGACCAATACACAATGATGGCATATGGCTGAAAAGACCTACCAATGAGTTATACCAACACACTGACAGACTCACAGACATGATCAGAAAACGCAGACTAAATTTCTACGTACACATACAGCGAATGGACAACACAAGACTTACAAAGAGAATCTTTGATGTACTAAAACATTCAAGCCTTAAAACAAATTGGTATCATGAAATAGAGGAAGACATAAATGAGAAGAGGAAGACGGGAGCATTATGGACGGTACAAAGAAAACAAGAGTATAGTCAAAGGATGAAGAGATTTTGGGAAGAGAAAAGGAAGGAAGGAAGGAAAAAAGTGAAAATTGTGTCATCATGAGATATTTGAGTTCAAACATGTCCATATGGGCAAAAATGATGCGGAGAGATCCATTCATTGTAGTAATCGTTCGGATCGATCTAAGATAGGAAAAGCAGATGCCAGATCTACCGGAAGAATCTTAACTACCGATTCGTGGACATTATTCGTCAGACAAGGAGGAGGAGATCGAGAAGCTCAAATGACGATACGTAAGTCCCCATAGAGGGTTCATCGATTCACCTTTAAGCTATTTCTCTACCATTCCACTCTCGAACAGCGCTCGGAAAAAGCCAACACCTAAGTATTTCCGTGCGGACTCCGATTTCTATTATCTTAGTACGACTATCATTTACCCCTAGGTAGGTTGGCGCCAAAAAGATATTTGCGCATTAAGAGCAGAAAGTTGCTGACTGAAACTTCGTGAAATATCTTGCCACAACGGAAAGCGCCTTTTTTTAATGATTGCATCCCAACTCGCATATAAAGTGCATGACACTCTCTCTCGTTCATTTAGCAAGCGCGAAAGTGTTATGGAGACGATCAAAAAATTCCAGCTAAGGAGGCTACAAGAGAGGGCTTGTGGGTAGACAGAGAAGTTGATTGTTAAGATTTCTGGAGCTCTCATTCTATAAAGTGTCGAGCAACACCTACCCCCACATACTTCTCGTGAAAAAACTACGACGAGAGAATTAGAGAAATTAGAGATCATACAGAGGTATTCCGAGTCGTCATTCCTAGGCACCGTTCGCTAATGGAGCAGCGAAGAGAGAAAAAGCAGTGATACCAGAAATGCCCTCTAGCTTGCTGAACAAAGATGTCGATGTAGATTATCATATGCGCCAGGTTTAATTTAGACAAAAGGTTACGTTAAAGTCTTGTTTCATTCCAATTTGGCACTTATTGTATACCCTCTTTTAAATGAATATATGACTCATCCTAACGGATAATGCCCCTATGTTCCTTCACAGGAATCCATCTTCTGTATTGGATCCGGACTAAGCCTGAAATGTCGCTATCAACACCATGACATTCACTACGTGAGCTGTACAATTCAGACGTTGTCTTGGACTGTTTATTAGATAATTAACTCAGATTCTCAGTGAATGACTTGTGAAACAGTCGCATCCGAAAGAGGTCATATGATAAATAAATGAACCCCAGTATAAAACAAACAGTGTCATTAAATACTTGTATTTCTCGCAAATTTGTTTCATTGTTTGTCCATAAAAGAATTTCACGTGCTTCGTTTCATCTTTAGCTCACGACAAATTCAATTAATATAGCATTGTTGGAATGGTCTGGGAATCTCCAAGGGCCCTTATTTAAGTTAGTTCTATTCTACAGACATTATACCTTATGTTAACAAGATTGATATTTTCTGAGTCATCCGATTAATGATGTGAATTACAAATGAAACGAAGCTATGAAGGTTTTTTAACACATGATTTTATATAATATTGATAACTGTATTATAAGGGAGCATAAAAAGACGAGACATTGTGGGTAGAAATTATATTCGTGAATTAATGAAATGCTAAAGTAATAATTCAGTGATTTACCTTAGCCTGAGATAGTTTTAACCACCGATACGATGGAGTGTCCAGCTCTGCCTACTTTCTTATGTTTCGTCCTTCCGTAGTGGAAGACGAACATTATTATTTAGCAGACTTAAACTGCTGGCTGGATTAAGTCTATAAAGAGCGCGAGTGTAACCAAAGTTCCGACTCACTGATCGTTAGCGAAAGCATACGCAAATGAAATGAAGTTATTGTTGTAGCAGTTTGCTCAAGGAGCGGTTATAAAAGGCATAACTACGGAAGAATCTACGAACAAAATAAGAATTTTTACACGCCACATGCTCAAATATATCGTCCAAGTCTAAAAAGAAGAAAGTAAATAGAGGGCTAAAATTAATAGTTTATTGTTAGTTAATAGACAATATTAAAACTATTTGAAGATGTGGTGTTCCCAAATCTTGTCCTAATTCTGTAGTCAAATTACTTTTTATAGTATCTACTACATAGTTAACGACCTGTCCATTGTGGTATATGGCCGATAACTCAATATTATGCAAGGAGGGGATCTTATAAAAAAAACTGGCGACTACATGGAAGGACAATTAATTTTAAATGAAATTTATTTACATTTGTATTTTTCATTTGTCTAATTCAGGAATTTTCGTAATTTGTTGCATGGAACGCAACTTGGACTACAGAAGAACCAGAGAGAAAGTGAAAACAAGGGAAAAACTCAGAAAAATAAAAAAAATTAATTCAACAAAAATCTTCGCTGGGTCTGGACGTAAGTTCATATTAAAAAAATTTCCTTTACAGTTGTAAATTCTGAACTTAGGCTTGGACATATTTATTTTGCTTTAAGTAGCAACTGGCACACAGTGAGAATTACATGTAGAATTTTTAGTAAATTTTTACGGAATTTTCTCTAGTACAATGGAATGAGTTAGTTGTAGGATCGATTGTTGATACTAGCTCTACGAGATTTTTTTATTAATGTTTACTCACTGTTGTGCACAGTTTATAAGTAGCGCAAGAGTATATCACATTTATTTTCAACATTCATTACTATCTGTAGGAGAAATTACTTTTATTCTTAATATGAAATTCTATTTTTTTGATTTTACCACTAATGTATGCAGCAGAATTGAAGTTATGCCAGAACCTGAATACTGAGATATAAGTCTTGGAACGAAGTGCAGCTGTGCAAGATCCACAAAAAAGTGATACATTGTTAAAATTAGAAGCCACTGTGGTGTTGTAACCATCATGGGTTAAAGGCAAAAAAGACAGATGTGATTACAACAGATAAGAGCCTATGGCTTAGAAAGTAGAAATGATATTGCGATGGCAGCGGAATAGAACTGCATCACCCAGAAAAACTAAAAAATAGTACCACCACAGATCAAGTCATATTAAGTCAAACAATTGCGCGATTTATCACATTGCGTGGAAAAAATGAAGGTAGAGATCGACAGTCAAAATGATAAGAAACTTAATGATCAAATTTTCAAAATAAAAGAAGAAATTTCCAGTTTAATGGAACAAAGGAAACATGAAATTCCACAAACAATAGATGCAAAACTTCTAACATTACAAAAATCACAAGCTGAACAACTCAAGCGAATATATGATAAAGTGCGAAACCACATTCCAAAGCCATTTGAAGGAAACGAAAACGTATGTGTCCAAATTGGTGGATAAATAATTGAGTAAAATCTGAGTATATCATGAAAACAATGTTGACTGTATCAAAAAAGAGATTACTATCACGAATCATGAAATTGAGCAACTAAAGAACAATTTAAAATTAATGGACAAAGGCGTGTCTGTCTTCAGTGAAGACATTGTGTCTTGTATACAATTGCAACGAAATAAGGCATAATATGTTTGGTGCTAATATACCGAGAAATAGTGGAAAATCCAATATATCTTATTCCATGTGGGAAATTCCTTGTTTTTCTACCTATATAATGAAGGGAAACACGCTTAAGGGAAGACAATTTATTACATTTACGCTAGGATGGGCATTAAGTCATTTTGTGGCACCATTACAAGTGTGCTGTGGAGATGCGAGATTATCCAACACTCTGAGGCACTGATGCATCAGAAGAATGTACTACATATGATGTTCTCCACAAAAGCTTTCTTAGCAAAATACTGGTCGAACAGTCACCAGGGACCACTATGCAAAGGAGTGTTGAGTCCTGTTACATATAACAGGAAGCAAGGCAGTTTGCACGCTTACTTTGAGAAATACCTCAATAAAATCAAATACTGGGATCAGGAAATGTCCTCTACCCACTAAAGATAATGAAAGGAAAAACGTTGGGAAACGTTAATAACTGTTCCCAACATTGATGTATATGAATTTTTATCTATGAGTGACATATTACATTTACTAGGAAAAGATAGGCAATCTGTCGAGAATAAATCTGATACCCAGAATAATAACGACAAAAGCAATCACCATAGAAAGAATAGGAACAACAGGCAAAAATATGTGCAAAACCTCACAGGATCATCAATGGCCGCCTACACACGAAAATTAATGAGATGAGAGACATGGAAAACCTAATGGTAAGAAAAACAAATCCTGTTGAAACAATTACCAAAATATGGAACATGATTATGATCATTGGTCCAGTGAGACCGCTGATCGGAATACACAGACAAACTAACTGCGACTACACAAGTTTTCCCCAGTGTGTCAGTTGCTAGAGAATAGCGGAGTAGATTTTAATGTAAATATGCTATGGTACAATTGATTTAGTTTGCATGTGACATAAACTGCAACTTACAGAGGACACCAGAAAAATACATAAATTCGTAAATGTGCAAGAAGAATACAAATAAAAGTTACAGACAGATTAAAATATGCAAGGAAATATATAAACATAAGTACAAATAATGATATAAATATACATATAAAGACATGTATGTCTTAGCCATTGTACAACAAAATAACATGCACATCACAAACATATGTCCAGAATGCTAATATAACCGATGGCCTCTTTGCTTGCATTCAGTGGATCAACGGTCTAGCTGTGGTACTTTCTAATAGGGCATAAGGATAACATAGATGTATGTGATGGCTGCAGAAAGTACATGAAGACTGTCCTGTGTTAGAGGCACATAAAAGACGACTGGAAATTGCAGCTCAAACAGAAGGCACATGCACAGTGGCAAAATGGACTTGAAATTATTTTAATTTTGACTGCCTTATTCTGGGTGCAAAAAGGTGTCTACTTTACCTGTCAGTGCGCATAGGATACTCGGTACTGTAGGTACACAAAACAAGGCTGTCAAACTGCAGGATTGTTTAGAAGTAAGACTTAAAGACTAAGATGTGAAACACACCTTACTTATTACTGAGAGCCTGGTAGGTGATTGTATACTAGGTACTGATTCCTTGACAGAGAAGGTTTAATTGACAGACTTCTCTGGAGGAAAATTGTCTTACAACTGGCTGGGCAGCCTCCAGAGCTAGACCTGTTAACTTCAAGTGAAAGCCTTGGCTGATCCTGTTCTCAGTTACAGGTACGTATAGTGAGGAGCAACACTTCTACACACCGCTGACACTGGGAGTGTAAAGTCGAACCAGAGCAGTGTGGAACATGCAGCCATCTGAAAGGCATTCCAACTACCTTCACTGATATGTTTTATGAAAAGCCAGACATAATAAATTGCTACAAGTGCAAACTTGACATTGTGTCAATATACCATTCAATTGTCATCCTACTCTGCCCCTTTGGCAAAGACATTATCCAATTCTAAAGAAATACAACAGGTGCTGGACTGGGGTAACACAGAAACTTCTAAGAGGCCTTACGCCCCCCCACTCCTAGCAGTAACAAAACCCAGTGGCACGATGTTTGGTACTTGATGCAAGAGGCGTTAATAAGATACTGGTACCAGTCAAGACTAAGCCAGAAATCATAGAGGAACAGCTGCAGAAGTTTCATGGCACGAAATTCCTTAGCACTGTTGATTTAAAGCGTTCTTACTGACAAGTTCTGTTAGAGCAGAATTCTAGAAAATTTATGGTTTTCATATTCACAGGTAGGAACTTTCAGGAGAAAGTTTTACCTTTTGGCCTGTCTGTGAGTTCAGGCACATTTATAGCCACCCTTGATAATGTTCTTAGACGTGAACATTTAGAACAAGTCACCCTTTATATAGATTATTTGTTAATAGCTACTGCCACTTGCACTGAGTACATAAGTCTTACCCAGGCACTTTCGCAAGTTTTGAGGAAAACAGACAAATCTACAAAAATCTAAAACTGGCAGTATTATGAAAAGGATGAATTGCTACTCACATATAGTGGAAATGTCAAGTCACAGATAGGCACAACAAAAGGACTGCTAAAAGCTTTTGGCCAAAAGGCCTTCTTCTGAGTTAGAAAACATACACATACACTTTCACATAAACACGTCCAGACACACATGACCACATTCTCGGGCTGTCGAAGGCAGGCCAAGTTCAAATTTCTTGGACATGTGGTTACACAACAAGGTATCCTACCAGATAAAATAAATGAAGAGCCACAATCAGTTTTCTGTGTCCACAAGTTTGGAAACAATTAAAATAATCTATAATCCTATATTAATTGTATAAAACATTTGTTTATAATCGAGCTCCCAACAGTTATGTGTTAACCAGTTTGCTTACGAAGCATGCTAAATGGTAGCGGTCGACAGGCTGTCAGTTGGCTTTGAAAATATTAACAATGTAAGTGTATACCAATACGCCTTGAATTAAAAAAATAATATCGACAGCAATTGAGAGATTTATACTAAATAAATTAACAAAAGACGGAGGTGATCCTTCATGGTATACAAAACAGGTCATAACACTGTTGCAGAAACAATGAGAAAATCATGCGAAATTTAAACGAACGCAAAATCCTAAAGAATGACGATCTTTTACACTAGCACGGACTTCAATGCGAGATGGTTATGATAGTTTCCAGAAAGAAACTTTGTTTCGAAATGTAGCAGAAAATCCATAGAGATGCTGGTCGCATGTAAAGTATGCTAGCGGCGTGACACAGTCAATGCCTTCTCTGCACAGCAGCAGTGGAAATACAATTGATGACAGCGCCGCTAAAGCAGAGTTACTAAACACAGCCTTCCGAAATTCATTCGCCAAAGGAGATGAAGTAAATATTCCAGAATTCGAATCAAGAACAGCTACCAACATGAGTAACTTACATTAGATGTCCTCAGAGTAGTGAAGCAACTTAAATCACTTAATAAAACAAGTCATCCAGTTCAGATTTGTACAAACTGAGTTCCCTTCAGAGTATTCTGGTGCAATAGCTCCATACTTAACAAACGTATGCAACAGCTCGCTTGATGAAAGATCTGTACCGAAAGCTTATGAGTTATCTCGAAGAGAAGGATCTATTGACACATAGTCAACGCGGACTTAGAAAACATCTTTTCCGTGAAAGAAAACTACCTCTTTACTCAGACAAAATGTTGAGTGCTTCCGACAAGGGATTTCAAATTGATTCCGCATTTCTAGATTTACAGAAGGCTTTTGACACTGTACCCCACAAATGGTTTGTAATCAAATTGTGTGTTTATGAAATATAGTCTCAATTATGCTACTGGATTCGTAAGTTGCTTTCAGAGAGGTCACAGTTGGTAATAAATGATGGAAAGTCATCGAGTAAAGCAGAAGTGATTTGCGGCGTTCTCCAAGGTAGTGTTATTGGACTTCTGCTGATCCTTATGTATATGAACGGCTTAGGAGACAATCTGAGTAGTCGTCGTAGGTTGTTTGCTGATGATTCTGTGGTAAAGTCGTCTCCAAACAAACTGCAAAACGATTTAGGAAAGATATCTTTTGGTGCGAAAATTGGCAGTTGACCCTAAATAATGAAATGCGTGAGGTCAGCCACATCAGTGCTGGTTACACGATACGTCAATCAAATCTACAAGCCGTAAATTCAGCTAAATTGAAAAGAACACACAGAAAATGTTGTGGGGAAAGCTAACCAAAGACTATGTTTTATTGTCAGAATACTTACAAAATGCAACAGATCTACTAAAGAGTTTGCCTAAACTATGCTTGCCCGCCCTCTTTTGGAGTATTGCTGCATGCTATGGGATACTTACCAGATAGGATTAACGGAGTACATTGATAAAGTTAAAAAAAGGGCACCACGTTTTATATTATCGAGAAACAGGGGAGAGATTTCATGGACATGATACAGGATTTGGGGTGGAAATTATTAAAACAAACCGTTTCGACGGTATCTTCTCACAGAATTTCAGTCACCAACATTCTCCTCCAAATGTGAAAATATTTTTTTTGACGCCGACCTACATAGGGAGAAACGATCATCATAATATAATAAGAATCAGAGCAAGCGTTCACTTTTTCTGCACACTGTTTGAGAGTGGAATAATAGAGAATTAGGGCGAAGGTGGTTCGGTGAACCCTCTGCCAGACACTTAAGTGTGATTTTCAGAGTAGCCATGTAGATGTACATGTAGAGTAAAGATCAAAACCAGTCTGTCAGACGTTTGAATCCTTTAACATAATGACCTGAGTTTCGGCATTTGTCCTGCAACAGATGCCTCACATGTCGGTATAGAATGTCATGTGGTACAAACCAGGGTAGTGGAAAAGTTATAAAACACACTATAAAATTTACAAGTTTCATTCTAAACAGTTGCGAAAGTGCCTACTTAACAACCGAGCTTGAAGCAGTATAGGAATTTAAGCGATTTCACTATTATCTTATTGGCCACCATACGAAGGTTTATTGTGAACTTTAACCCTTAAGCTTCTTGTTTCGCTGCAAGCTCCTGCATCTGTGACTAGCTCCTTGGTTTGCTGTTGCTACAGGAATATGATTTTGAGATAGTACATGTAAAGAGTTCTGATGATGTCGTAGCCAACACTTTGTCCAGACTATTTCAAGAGCTACACAGTGACATGGAGAATGACTCCAAGTTTCAGTCATGAATGGCACCAAGTACAGAAGTACTTTCTAGATTTATGTAAAAAATTTTACAGGATACTGATTGTTCCCGGTATAACATTAAAGAAAGATTGTAAAATGGAGACCAAGATCAGTTTGCAACAATATATTGTGCTACAGAAGAAATCAAAATACCCAACAGTGGCAAGTGTGCATTTCCAAAGAAGCTAACGGAAACTTTATCTGGCACATGTATTAGACGTTGTGCCACTTTGGCAGCCTCTAAAGTGCTAAAAAAGTGAACGAATATTGTTACTTTTCGTACATGCGCCAGAAAAAAAGCATGTTCCATCTATCGGAAGACGAAAACCTCAATTCTTTGCTGCAAAGATTTATTAGACCCCATTATTCCTACAAAGACATTGATACTTGTTACAAAAAACATTTAAACACCATTTTTTGGTACAAATGCTGGAGTATGACACGTTGTGGCACTGTTATGTGTTCAGCAAGTATCTAAGTATGTATGCTGCCTGCAAAGCAACAAGCACAGCTCTCATTCAATACATACAAACTGACTATTTTGTTGTTGTTGTTGTGGTCTTCAGTCCTGAGACTGGTTTGATGCAGCTCTCCATGCTACTCTGTCCTGTGCAAGCCTCTTCATCTCCCAGTACCTACTGCACCCTACATCCTTCTGAATCTGCTTAGTGTATTCATCTCTTGGTCGCCCTCTATTTTGTAAGGGTTGGAAAACCTGAGATACTGCTATCAGACTATGGCGCACAGTTTACTTGCAACAAGTGGAGAGCCCTCTTGCAGAACAATGGAGTAAAACAAGTTCTAACATTCAAATATCATCCCTAGGGAAATTCTGTTGTATGTCGTTTTCGAGAACTATCTAGATTTGTGCACGCATGTATTTCATCGGAACTCATACAGACAAAGCCGACGATTTAGAATCATACAGAAGAATAGTCAATGACCTTTCAACCACATGTCACATGAGCTGTTGTTTGATAATCCAAAGAACAATGAAAGGTGCGAACACATCACAAATGTCGAACACAACTGACAATCTTATGCTGACAGATTACAGGAACCATTAGTGAACTTGATTTAGAAAATATGGCAAAGGAAGCACTAATCTGAAAGACATATTATACATACACTCCTGGAAATTGAAATAAGAACACCGTGAATTCATTGTCCCAGGAAGGGGAAACTTTATTGACACATTCCTGGGGTCAGATACATCACATGATCACACTGACAGAACCACAGGCACATAGACACAGGCAACAGAGCATGCACAATGTCGGCACTAGTACAGTGTATATCCACCTTTCGCAGCAATGCAGGCTGCTATTCTCCCATGGAGACGATCGTAGAGATGCTGGATGTAGTCCTGTGGAACGGCTTGCCATGCCATTTCCACCTGGCGCCTCAGTTGGACCAGCGTTCGTGCTGGACGTGCAGACCGCGTGAGATGACGCTTCATCCAGTCCCAAACATGCTCAATGGGGGACAGATCCGGAGATCTTGCTGGCCAGGGTAGTTGACTTACACCTTCTAGAGCACGTTGGGTGGCACGGGATACATGCGGACGTGCATTGTCCTGTTGGAACAGCAAGTTCCCTTGCCGGTCTAGGAATGGTAGAACGATGGGTTCGATGACGGTTTGGATGTACCGTGCACTATTCAGTGTCCCCTCGACGATCACCAGTGGTGTACGGCCAGTGTAGGAGATCGCTCCCCACACCATGATGCCGGGTGTTGGCCCTGTGTGCCTCGATCGTATGCAGTCCTGATTGTGGCGCTCACCTGCACGGCGCCAAACACGCATACGACCATCATTGGCACCAAGGCAGAAGCGACTCTCATCGCTGAAGACGACACGTCTCCATTCGTCCCTCCATTCACGCCTGTCGCGACACCACTGGAGGCGGGCTGCACGATGTTGGGGCGTGAGCGGAAGACGGCCTAACGGTGTGCGGGACCGCAGCCCAGCTTCATGGAGACGGTTGCGAATGGTCCTCGCCGATACCCCAGGAGCAACAGTGTCCCTAATTTGCTGGGAAGTGGCGGTACGGTCCCCTACGGCACTGCGTAGGATCCTACGGTCTTGGCGTGCATCCGTGCGTCGCTGCGGTCCGGTCCCAGGTCGACGGGCACGTGCACCTTCCGCCGACCACTGGCGACAACATCGATGCACTGTGGAGACCTCACGCCCCACGTGTTGAGCAATTCGGCGGTACGTCCACCCGGCCTCCCGCATGCCCACTATACGCCCTCGCTCAAAGTCCGTCAACTGCACATACGGTTCACGTCCACGCTGTCGCGGCATGCTACCAGTGTTAAAGACTGCGATGGAGCTCCGTATGCCACGGCAAACTGGCTGACACTGACGGCGGCGGTGCACAAATGCTGCGCAGCTAGCGCCATTCGACGGCCAACACCGCGGTTCCTGGTGTGTCCGCTGTGCCGTGCGTGTGATAATTGCTTGTACAGCCCTCTCGCAGTGTCCGGAGCAAGTATGGTGGGTCTGACACACTGGTGTCAATGTGTTCTTTTTTCCATTTCCAGGAGTGTATTTGCGAATAAAAAGTTGATGATTTGATCTTAATTTACAACCATCCCAAGATCTCACTACTGAATACGAAAAGAAAGAAATTGGAGTTAGAGTGGCCTGATCCAACTGATATGAGAATCCAATTGATATGAATTTCTCATCAAGCATCGTACCTACTTAGTTTTCCCACGTCAGAAAAGATAAAAGGGCTACATCTGCATCAGGGTATAAAACCTCACTTCAAGTAAACTGTTACAGGCAACAAAAGAAGTGTCTTCTATTGTAAATAAATATTTTTATGTAATACATGCACTACCATGTAGCATTAGTATGTTTTTCATGTATTTTGTTGTGCTTTTGTTCGTTATCGGTAACACGCCAAGTTGGTCCACGTTTAGAAGTTGGCAGCAACCATGTGACTGCACTGCCAATCTGCAGCTGGCTCTGAGACACGCCCTCCTCAGCCCATGTGGCCAGCATCATCATTCAGCCAACTTGAAAGGATGCTCTGTGTCGTACCTGTCAGTTCAGCTGAGTTCAGATCTGGTTATCTGGTCTTATCGTTGTGCCTTGACGCTCAAACACTATTATTATTGTAGGTATATGGATTCAGCACGTCTGATGAACTTGCACTGCTTATTGATCTGGACTTTGCTACTGGAATTCAGGCTGAGTAAAAGAAGTTTATCAAACACTATGTGTGCGTGTTATTATTTTGCTCTGTGTCACAGAACCCACCAACTCCTTGGTAGCCATCAGTGGGACAACCAAACATTTGGCGACAAGGATGTTTCCCACAGGTGTTCAATTGTATTTTCTTGTCCGTCGTGCAAACAACTGGAGATGAGGAAAAACTATGTTTGTTTGCTGCTTCATCCTACTTCTCATCAGTATAAACACAGGCCTTCTACCAAGTGCATTATTGTGTGTATTTCTTGCAGAATTGTGGACATTAATCGTGTGTGCCACCACACTGCTTCAGCGTTACTGTGCGTGAGTGTTTCATCTGGCTGTGGTCTGTGTACATTTCAGAGGTTCATATTTCTCGTGACTTTAATTCATACTTTCTTTCAGCATAGCTTAATGATTGCACTTTATTTGTGTACAAATGTTGTTTTTCATGTGTTTGATCATGCCCAGTCCCCCAAGAAGAGCTGTCAGTAAGTCAGATTGTTCAGTTTCAGTCGCAGCAGATGCAACAGCTAATGGAAGTGGTGGTCAGACTGCTTGCTGCGCAAGAAAACACAGCAGCAACACCCGCAACAGTGCCACAGGAAGCAGTGCGTGTTTCCTTGCAACCATCCTGGGCATTTGATTCTCAACAAGAAGAACCACACACAGCTCGATTCACACTTCCAGGCACGTCGCATTGAAGGTAGGGACAGGCAACCATATTTCCTTGCAGTAGTGTGTGATTCTAAGATTTAGTCTACAAAACTTTTCCCACCACCTGCTTACAAAGAACTAATTGTTGCGCTAGACAAGTACTGTTATGAACAGGTTGATGTGACAGCAGCATTTTAAATTCTATCACTTGCGTGGACAACCTAATCGGATATTTAAACAGTGGGTGGCTGAATTACAAGGACTTATATGCCATTGCAAATTCAGATGTTAGTGTGGATGTTGCTATTGTGATGCCTTGATTATTGATGTCATAACTAAAAATGTGTCCGATCCTGGCATACGTGAACGATTCTTAAGTATCCTGATACTAGCTTGCAACAGGTTTTGGAATTAGTGGAGGATTAGGAATTGTACACTCCTGGAAATTGAAATAAGAACACCGTGAATTCATTGTCCCAGGAAGGGGAAACTTTATTCACACATTCCTGGGGTCAGATACATCACATGATCACACTGACAGAACCACAGGCACATAGACACAGGCAACAGAGCATGCACAATGTCGGCACTAGTGCAGTGTATATCCAACTTTCGCAGCAATGCAGGCTGCTATTCTCCCATGGAGACGATCGTAGAGATGCTGGATGTAGTCCTGTGGAACGGCTTGCCATGCCATTTCCACCTGGCGCCTCAGTTGGACCAGCGTTCGTGCTGGACGTGCAGACCGCGTGAGACGACGCTTCATCCAGTCCCCAACATGCTCAATGGGGGACAGATCCGGAGATCTTGCTGGCCAGGGTAGTTGACTTACACCTTCTAGAGCACGTTCGGTGGCACGGCATACATGCGGACGTGCATTGTCCTGTTGGAACAGCAAGTTCCCTTGCCGGTCTAGGAATGGTAGAACGATGGGTTCGATGACGGTTTGGATGTACCGTGCACTATTCAGTGTCCCCTCGACGATCACCAGTGGTGTACGGCCAGTGTAGGAGATCGCTCCCCACACCATGATGCCGGGTGTTGGCCCTGTGTGCCTTGGTCATATGCAGTCCTGATTGTGGCGGTCACCTGCACGGCGCCAAACACGCATACGACCATCATTGGCACCAAGGCAGAAGCGACTCTCATCGCTGAAGACGACACGTCTCCATTCGTCCCTCCATTCACGCCTGTCGCGACACCACTGGAGGCGGGCTGCACGATGTTGGGGCGTGAGCGGAAGACGGCCTAATGGTGTGCGGGACCGTAGCCCAGCTTCATGGAGACGGTTACGAATGGTCCTCGCTGATACCCCAGGTGCAACAGTGTCCCTAATTTGCTGGGAAGTGGCGGTGCGGTCCCCTACGGCACTGCGTAGGATCCTACGGTCTTGGCGTGCATCCGTGCGTCGCTGCGGTCCAGTCCCGGGTCGACGGGCACGTGCACCTTCCGCCGACCACTGGCGACAACATCGATGTACTGTGGAGACCTCACGCCCCACGTGTTGAGCAATTCGGCGGTACGTCCACCCGGCCTCCCGCATGCCCACTATACGCCCTCGCTCAAAGTCCGTCAACTGCACATACGGTTCACGTCCACGCTGTCGCGGCATGCTACCAGTGTTAAAGACTGCGATGGAGCTCCGTATGCCACGGCAAACTGGCTGACACTGACGGCAGCGGTGCACAAATGCTGCGCAGCTAGCGCCATTCGACGGCCAACACCGCAGTTCCTGGTGTGTCCGCTGTGCGGTGCGTGTGATCATTGCTTGTACAGCCCTCTTGCAGTGTCCGGAGCAAGTATGGTGGGTCTGACACACCGGTGTCAATGTGTTCTTTTTTCCATTTCCAGGAGTGTATGATAGTGCAACGGTAGACTTTGATTCCGATCCTATTTGTGCAGTTCAGAGTAAAAAATGGAAACCATGTTATGCCCTCCGTTCAAACATCGTAAACAAAACATACATGCTGGGCAGCAGGCTAGCGGAGCTAAATCCTGTCCGTGGTGTTTCACGGCACACAAGTAGCAGGCATACCTCTGTCGTGATGCTAAGTGCTACAATTGCGCAAACGCAGCCACGTTCAGTCTGTTTGCAAAAAATCCAAGTCCATCAAGCGCTCTGTATGCTCTCCAGGCCTCAGTCAACCTGTGTAAATACATTTTCAAAGCCAAATAGTGATTTTAATGTTGTTCAGGGCGAGTCAAGTGCAACAGTGGAGAGGATACACACTTCTTCAGTCCAACGTCGCGTTAATAAGTGATTTGTCACCTTTCAGACTGCCAGACACAAAAATGTATGATACTGGTATATCCATGACTCTTTCGAACAAAAGCATGTACAAACTGTTAGGCTACATAAGTAACAGGTAACTCTTTCTGCTTACAGTGGATACGACATTCGTGTACTAGTTATGTGCAGTCTGCCCGCCATATTTCGTAATATTACAAAAAAGCCTCGTTTAGCGTTGGTGCTGACTTGACAGTGAAAAAATGTTGGTACTGACTGCTTTGATCCGTTTGGTTTTTGCATTCGAGATAATGTTCTCTCTGTGAACTCCTCTGTGTATACAGACTGGGTAGCTGAACATAGTGCTGAAGTTAATGACATTCTTTAAGATGGCCTAGGAAAAACTAATAATTTCGTGGCTCAAATTACCCTGTAGGAAATGCTCTACCTGAGTAGACCGAGTGCGACCTATCCCGAACATTATCAGTGATTATGTTGTTCATGTGATACAGGAACTCTTATCTTGGTAGGAAAATAATGTGATTTCTCCTGTAGCAGCCAGTCAGTGGGCATCCCCTTTGATGATTATAAAGCAGCCTTCAGCCAAAATTATGCTTATGTGCACATTTCAAGGCAATTATAAAACCACACAATGTAACTGACTCTTTCCCTTTACCATGGCCTGAGGAATTCATTGACAAGCTTGGTGCAGGGCGCTTCTTTATCAAGATGCTTCTTCCCCAAGATTGATCTTTATGTTGCTTATTTGCAGCTTCCGCTGGATGAACAATCCCAATCTGTTTTTGTGTTCAATCGTCACATGGAGCTCTTTAAGTTTTTGTGGATGCCCTGTTGCATCCACAACTACAATTTTTCAACATGATTTGGAACAGCCGACTGTTACAGTTCCTTCTCGTATGACCTATTTGGGCAGCATCATACTTTCAGATCATACCCCCAATAATTATCTTCCCAGTTTCAGGAATTTCTTTCACATGCTCTTATATGGAGGGTTAAAGTGTAATAAAGCCAAGTACTCCTTCTTCAAGACTGAGATTGAATATTTGGGACATGTTATCAAGGGTCATGGTATCCAGCCTTTCCAGTCACATCTAACTACCATCTTGGACCTCCAGCTCCTCAGAGTGTCAGTGAACTCCAGACTTATTACATTTTCTTCATCCCACATGCTGCGAAGATCGAAGCTCTATTGCATTGTCTTTGATGAAAGAATGTTCAGTTTGAGTGTACTAGGAAGTATCAAGTTGCGTTTCAGAAACTGAAGGGTTGTCGAGCGTCGCTGTTCGGCACATATTAATCCCGCTAAGCCATCTGTGCTGGCAGTTGACGCATCCACTTATGAGATTGGCGTTGTTCTCTCACAGAGTTGGACCAATGGACAGGCTGATTGCCTTCACGTCCAAACTACTCAACAAAGCAACTCAACAAAGCTACTCAACACAGCAACTTTCACCTCATTGTTCAGTCCTCCAAAGCCAGTCCATTCTCACATGGCGCAAAAATTGCAGCGTTGGTGTTCACTCCTCCCCAGCTGTCGGTGGAAGTGGGAATTCGTGTACAGACCAACAGCTAGGCATTCGAATGCGGGCTATCTTCCTCACCTACCAGTCAGTACTGGTTTGGCGTTTGACGCTGTCAGAAGGTTCTTACTTTCATCCTGATGGTTTTCCCGCCAACCACCGAGTGATCGCTCAGGTGATAGCTATGGACCCCAATCTAAGGTTCCTTTCAGTACCTTTGCACCAGTTGACCATGTTCAATGAAATAGATTAGCAATTCAGTCATACGCCGTGATTTTACGCTCTGGCACAGCAAGTTGTCATCCACTTGCGTACAGATAAGGATCAGTCCTGCATGGTTGTGCCATTGTTGATTGAGAAGGAAGTTGTTCATCTTCCCCATTGGGGCATTTTATGCACTAAGCAACTTGCTGATGCCATTGAACATGGATCAGCATGGACGCACAAACAGAACAATTAACCTCAAATATCGAGTATGTGTGGAACACTAGGCTGCTTCACCACAAAAATTATTCTATTGGTCCAACCCCCATCACCCCTTGGCAGTAATTGTGTATTGACTTTGTGTGTACTGGAACTCTCGTAGGCTTCTTGCTGTATATGCCTTTAGCAAGTTCAGTTCATGGTGCCCATGCATTCCTCCGCAACAACTAGTCCTATTAAGCCTCTGAAGTCAATATTTTGCATCGAAGGTTTATCAGAAGTGCTGGTTTTGTGCAATGGACCACATTTCACATCAGCAGAATTTCAGCAGGTTTTTTGAAACCAACGGCATCAAGCATGTTACGACCACACAGTTCCACCCTCAATCCAGTGGTGAAGCAGAAGAATTTCAAAGCAACAGATGAACAAGTTACTTACCTCCTATGCGTGGGAGCAAGCTTTAAAGCTCTTCCCCTCGTCATACCGTTCTCAGACACAGAACGGCCTGCTGTCACACGACACTGCCGCATCCTCTGGCCTCTGCAGTGGTTGGCCCCTTTCTCCACAGTGCTCTAAGTTTAATGTGCATGATTTGGTCTTTTTCAGTTTTTTTTTTCAGAAACAGGCGCTCAGAATGGGGCGTTATTACCAGAGTCTTGCGCTGCTTATGTTGTACAGAGTCCCATTGGTTTTTGTGGGGTGTGTGATCCTGCCATGTATGTTTCATTTACAGAGTTGGTGACCATGAAGACCCCACAGCCTCAGCTGCATTTGTCTCCCATTGGAGCTGTGCCAACGATACCATACGTGGATCCAATGAATATCGACGCAGCGCTGTCACAATCACAGCAACCCGAGCAGCCCCAGATGCAGGATGTGGGCCGTTTCCACTCTGCTGCCTTCAGGTGGGTTGAAGATGCTCTGTATCTGGGTGTGGGTGTGCACCATGTTGCTGGTTTTTCAGCTGAAGTTTCTAGCCACTGGCAAGACAAATATTGGAGTGCAAGCAGGAGATTGTCATCTGCAGAAATTTCGACTGCTGTCCCCTCGGTATTACCTGCATGTGGACCTGTCGCCACCCCTCGCCAACGATCCATCAGCGCCAGTAAATGTCGATAGTGAGAAGATTTGGGATAGGAGGAACGTGGTATCGGTCAGTATAACTACCATGTCTAGCCAGTCCACGTTTAGAAGTTGGGAGCAACCATGTGATTATACTGCCAATCTTCAGCCAGCTCTTAGACACACTCTCCTTAGCCCATGTTGTCACCACCACCATGATGCTGACTTAAAAGGACGCCTCACATCACACCTGTCAGTTCAGTTAAGTTCAGTTCTGTTTGTCTCGTCTAATTTTGATACTTAACCTCTATTACCATTGTTAATATGAGGGCTATTCGGAAAGTAAGGTCAGATGGCGGGCAAAATGAAAATCACAGTGAACATCCGATGAAGCTATGTTGGACAGTGTGTCTAGTATGCCCATCGATCGCGTCACGTCGCTCTTTTCAGTTCTGAACACACAGTGAGCACATAAACACGCTTAGAACAACAGTGTCTCCCATCAAATAGGAGGTCGTGGTGTGAGATTTCGCCTGATGTCGTGCAGCCCACATAACATAACTGTCATACGTTTCCTTCTGCATGACAAATTCTCGCCGCACTCTGAAGGGGCAATGAAGATGCTCCTGAAGCGTTTTCGACGGGAAGTGTTTGATCACCCACTATAGAGCCCGTAATTGACTCTCCCTGAGTTTCATCTCTGCTCACATGAATCGCTAGCTATGAAGACAACGTTCCGGCATAGACAACGAGCTTAGACCAGCGAAGAGAATTGGCAGGAAGCACAGGCAGGTTGCTTCTATGACGAGGGTATTGGAAAGTTGGTACAACGTTACGACAAATGTCTAAATCGGAGTGGCGACTATGCAGAGAAGTAGCTGGAAGGTGTAACTAACTGTTGCAAATAAAACACTTGATTTTCACAGTGGCTTCCATTTTGCGACCGATCGGATCTTACTTTCCAAATAGGCCTCGTATATAGACTCTGCCCGTCTCACAGACTTGCACTATTTATTGATCTCGATTTTTCTAGCGGTATCCAAATTAAGTAAAAGAAGTTTATCCAACAGTATGTGTGCATCTTATTATTTTCCTCTCTGTCACAGAATCTACCAATCCCTTGCCGACGACCAGCGGGATGATCAAATATTTCTGTTAATGTGTAAGATGTTTTTTTCGCCCGTGTGAGTGCGTGTTTAAATGAATATAGTTAGGAGATTTATCTGTTGTTTAGTTGGACAACTTTTTATGGATAACCTGTACTGTTGGAGTAACGTTATGGGGGCAAGATAGTTAACTTTTTGCTCGTCATATACGTCCAATAAAGATCAAATACGATTATGGACTATATGTCAATAGCTTACTATCTTGTCCAAATCTGAAATGATTATGCTCTGTTGTTTTCCTACAATTTCGAGTGAAAACTCAGTGCAGGGTTTGCATAAGAATGACAGATAGTTACATGTGACAAAGAGCTATAATTTTCTGGTCTAACATGCAACCATGTAAGAAGTGAAGTAAATATGGGTCTCTTTTTCTTTGAATTTCTGAATACTTGCTTGAAGAGCAAGAGGTGCAATAAGAAATTGATAGCCAACATGAATACGTTCCACTCATTTTACTTTTAAAGTTCATTTCGTTTGCTGTGTCAAGGTTATTTACATTGTACATTGACGCTTAAATTTTTGTGCTTGTTGTTGGGAACGGTGTTTATTATGACAAACATTTCTCAGAGGCTTGCGATATTTACTAAAGTGTCATTCATTTAAATCACGTCATGCAGGCACGCATGTGCGAATTGTGCTGCCAGTAATAAACTGATATAAAGCTTACTGGGCCCTTAGAATTGAAATGTGGAATCGATTGACTGAGTTTGGGTTACCACTACAATATTTTTATATTTATTGATAACATGAGTAAATAGTACCATACAGATACAGGTTTTACTTGATAAGACCAACCGCCAGAACCACCGGAATCATAAATGAGATGCTTCCAAAATAAAATATTAACAACAGCAACAAAATATTAAAAACGCAGATTAAATAAAACTTAAGTGAATTTGCATCATGATTAAAACAACAACAGCATACGAAAATGACCGGTACAAGAAAACTTCAGAAATATATTGAGTCTAAAAGCTGAAATGTTTAGCATAAATACTATAACAATTAAGACCATTACCGTCGAACCTCGGACCATATTTCCACATGCAGTGCACAAGAAAATACCACAGAAACTATCCTGAAATGGCTCAGTATTAGAAACAGTACACAACCATGTGTTATTCTGTTAATAACATAAGCTACTGATGGCGCAGAAGAAAAGTATAGCGGCGTCGTTAATTATAACATATAAAACCATTTATCAAACTGTATGTCCATGCTTGTCTATCTCCTGCCTATGCTACAAATTTTTTCATTTCTTATTCATCTTCTTCAACGTCATCATTGTACTCATCTTCTTCCTCTCCTCCAATGTCTCTACCTCATTCTCTGGTTTCTACGTTCATAAATAGATTATTTTCTTTCGCTTTAGCATCTTCAGCTTCTTTGTCTTGGTCTTTCTTTTCCTTCCCCCTTTGGAATAGCTCCCTTCTTGAATGAGTCTCTGTAGCGGTTGAGCAACGAATTTAAATGCTTTTGCCTGGCAGATCCATCTTCAGCTTCCGCTTTTTGCAGCAAAAACAGCTTCTTACAGATATTTCATCGAGATTTCAACACCCGAATTTTAAGACTAATTTTTCATCCAATGGATTTTAAAACCATTTTGCTGTTATTGACAACCATAGCTCAGTCAGCATTTGAATTGATTATAAGCAAATGTCTCAGTTTATACCGCAATATGGAACTGATAACATTTAACAGATGATGTCTTTCCCCTAAACAAAAATACAGTTATCGGAATTGATATGATAATGCCATTAATTAAATAACCATCTTTCCTTACGACTAGAACTTGTATCCTTCCTCACTCCTTGATCATTTACACATTTTGGGGAGCGCGTTGATTGTCACATCAGGGGTAACGAGATCGCTGCATACATTCCTCAAATTACGTTTATTTTATTTGAAAAGAATAATTATAGCAGGACTGTCCCTAATTAAGTAATTCAGAATTTTGCTATATGTCTGACATACGAGGACTTGCTGAAAAATAATGCCATCGAATTTTTTGTGTGGAAATTCTTAAAGCTTTTTAAATAAAAAACTTTATTAGTCTTCTACAATTCTATTCATCATGTCTACATTCTTATTTCTTTGCATAGTCACCCTGACTACGAACGAACCCAATGAGAGACCAGGTTTGTTGATACTGCCACTCTAGAGTCTTTGACTTTGTTGACGTAGCTACTACCTCACATACGCTTGTACCGGTTCATCACTATCAAACTGAAGTCCTTGAAGCTGTTCTTTAAGTTCTGGAACGAGATGAAGATCAGATGGGGCCAAGTCGGGACTCTATGGAGGATGATCGATGACAGTGAATCCAAGGTGCCGGATTGTTTCAGATGTCGCAGCGCTCGTGTGTGGACCGGAGTTTTCATTTAAAGGATGGGGTGCTCCATGTGTCGACGACTTATTCGAATTCATGCTTTCAGTTTTCTGAGGGTCTCACATGCTGCTGCTCATGCACTGACATAGTTACGTTACATTCCGCCATGCTACACGCTACAGCTTCGAAGCCTTCTAGAGGCAGGAGGTTGCAACTTACGTCAGCGAAGTGGAAAAGTCACCAAGTAATATGCATGACGTGTAATATCTCAACTGATGCTGAAAACAGAATAAAAAATTTGGAGGTATTACTTTTCAGCGCGTCCTCACAGATAAAAGCCGTCTACACCATAATAGTGACCCATAAAAATGAAACTTCCTGGCAGATTAAAACTGTGTGCCCGACCGAGACTCGAACTCGGGACCTTTGCCATTCGTGGGCAAGTGCTCTACCAACTGAGCTACCCAAGCACGACTCACGCCCCGTCCTCACAGCTTTACTTCCGCCAGTACCTCGCCTCCTACCTTCCAAAATTTACAGAAGCTCTCCTGCGAACCTCGCAGAACTAGCACTCCTGAAAGAAAGGATATAGCGGAGACATGGCTTAGCCACATCCCCCAGACACACAGTTTTAATCTGCCAGGAAATTTCATATCAGCGCACACTCCACTGCAGAGTGAAAATCCCATTCTGGAAACATCCCCCAGGCTGTGGCTAAGCCATGTCTCCGCAATATCCTTTCTTTCAGGAGTGCTAGTTCTGCAAGGTACGCAGGAGAGCTTCTGTAAAGTTTGGAAGGTAGGAGGCGAGGTACTGGCGGAAGTAAAGCTGTGAGGACGGGGCGTGAATCGTGCTTGGGTAGCTCAGTTTGGGCCAAGTACATCACCACATCCTTCGCCGACATCGACACTATCGGGCCACTTTCGCGAACTATTTACAGAGTATTTCCACCAACCCGCCTCAAAGCTGGAGTCTCAACGAACCGTGCCAGCCAGGACTGGACGATCCCACGTTCCCCTTTAATGGTCAATGATAGAATGCATTTTGTTCTGATGGCGCGCCAAAGTGGAGCATGGCGCGGAAAGTATTCCTATTTTATTTCACTTCTCTTTTCTCCTCCTCTTCTAAGTTTTTTTTTCTTTACATGTTTATCCTTTTCACGCATAGCTCTCTATCTGCAGCCTATTTGTTTTCTTTCTCCTGTGCCCTTCCCCCCCCCCCCCCCCCAAATAAAAACTTAAAAAAATTGGTTTGCTGCTGATGGTGAGACTGTATACTCATTTACGTTAACAAAATAAATAAATAAATAAACAAATAAAAAATAAAAAAAGGAGGCCGTTGCGGAAATATAGCTACCTTTTATGTTTTACGTTTTCAAAGGCTATTGTGTTATTTTATGAAGAACGTCGTCTTTTATTTTCATACACAAGAGGTTTTTATTTGTTTTCTCCTTACCTGAAAAAAAAATGGAAAAAAAGTTGGTAGAGCACTTGCCAAAAAAAAAAAAAAAGTTGGTAGAGCACTTGCCCGTGAAAGGCAAAGGACCCGAGTTCGAGTCTCGGTCCGGCACGCAGTTTTAATCTGCCAGGAAATTTCATATCGGTGCACACTCCGCTGCAGAGTGAAAATCTCATTCTGGAAACATCCCCCAGGCTGTGGCTAAGCCATGTCTCCGCAATATCGTTTCTTTCAGGAGTGCTAGTTCAGCAAGGTTCGCAGGAGAGCTTCTGTAAAGCTTGGAACGTAGGAGGTGAGGTACTGGCGGAAGTAAAGCTGTGAGGACGGCGCGTGAGTCGTGCTTCGGTAGCCCAGTTGGTAGAGCACTTGCCCGCGAAAGGCAAAGGTCCCGAGTTCGAGTCTCGGTCCGGCACACAGTTTCAATCTGCCACGAAGTTTCATATCAGCGCACAGTCCGCTGCAGAGTGAAATTCTCATTCTGGACGCATAAAAATGTTTGCCTTCGTATATTCTTGTTTATTGGAAGCAATGCCATCTAATACAGAAATCGTAACTGGTAGCGTTTCATGGAACTATTTTTTTTTCCTTTACTGGGATTCGATTCCCTCCGAAGGGGGCGGGCTGGCAGCAGCTTAGTACGCCGCTCTTCAGCCTACAGAATTTTTTATTTTAAATGAAGGTAATAATAATAAAAGCAGGCGTTAAAATCGGTGACTTAATGGTAAAATGGCGGAAAATTGCGGAACTTAAAACATAAAACAAAGGGGTGGCGATGCTAATAAAATACACAGGAAGCAGACAGGTAAAATAACAGACAGACAATTAAAAAACACGGCGAAAGTCTGGTTTCTGTTCGCAAGAGATATAAAAATCACACCCAAGCGACAGAATGATTTCTGTTCTCAACACTTTGGAAGAGACGCACAACACTGAACACTCACTTGAACACTGCACTAAAAAGTTGGCACAAATATGACACACCACAGCCGAGGGCGGATGGGGGGAACCTGGACAGATAATGGGAAAGAAAAGGGGGAAGGAGAGGAAAAACGAAGTGGCGGGAGGGGTCGAACTATTTTTCATCGCCCTTTCATGAGAGTGTGGAATATCCAATACCATTCAAGTTTTCAAATACTTGCTCAAGAAATTTATACGCTGAAGAGATTTGGAATATATAGGGTGATTATAATTAAAGTTAAACTTTCAAACCGTTTTAGAAGTAACATCATTTTAGAAGTAACATCACTGGTCAGAATGACGTGAAATTGCAACGGAATATAATCAGAGATGGGGGAAAACGTATGGCAGAAGAAAAATTAATAGTTACAAAATGTAGCAATAGGTGGTGCTGTAGGCATCATAATTTAATAGTGGTCGACTATAAATGAGAAATTCATCATACAACAATGCCTAAGGTGTACATTTGCCGTTAAACAACCTGTACTACTCAGTATGCATGGGGGTACAGGTGTGATACTGTTAGTTACGTTCGCCCATCCACCACGGCAAGGTCATATCACATAGGATGGGAAAAATCGGTGTTTAATTGTTCTGAGGCTAAAAACTGCATTAAAATCATCAATCACATCGGTTTTGAACTGTCCTGAGGCCAAAAACCGCATAAAAAGCGTCAGTCACATCGGTTTTTAATTTTCCTGGGGTCAAACACCGCATAAAAAGCATCAACCGAAATCAAATCAGATTATTAATTTCATGTGACTGGCGCAAAACATGTTCAATATGCTGTCCGCCGTTCTCTGCAAGAAGTTGAAATCGAGAAACTGCATGTTCCACAGCTGATCGAAGTTTTTCCGGGATCACGTTCAGAATGTGTTGCGCAATGCGTGCCTTCAATGCAGCTAAGTTTGCAATCGGAACACTGCACATAACATCTTTCAGATAGGCCCACAGCCAGAAGTCAAACGGATTAAGATCAGGCGATCAGGACGACCAGGCTGTAGGGAAATGGCGGCTGATAATTCTAGCATTTCAGAAGTGGCACTTCAGCAGCTGCTTAACAGGATTTTCAATGTGCGGAGGTGCGCCGTCTTGCATAAAAATGATCCCATCCACACACCCATCCTTATGGAGATCTGGAATGACGTGGTTGCGCAAAAGACACTCATAGCGCTTACCAGTGATGGTACAGGTAACAGGATCGGAGGCAACTGTCTGTTCGAAAAAATATGGCCCTATGATAAATGAAGCCGTAAATCCGCACCACATAGCGACATTTTCAGGATGAAGTGGTACTGGTTGATTTGCGTGTGGATTTTCCGTTGTCCATATTCGACAATTCTGTGTATTGACATATCCTGTCAGATGGAAGTGGGTTTCGTCTGCCCACAAAATCTTCCACGGCCAATAATTGTCCTCTTCCATGCGAGCAAGAAATTTTATAGCAAAGTTTCTCTTGCTGGCACGTCAACAGGAAGCAACTCGTGCGCATGGATAATTTTGAATGGATAGCAAAGAAGGCTGTTTCGTAGGATTTTACACACCGTGCTCACGGGTATGTCCAAAGTTCGGGCAATTCTCCGTGCATTACACGTTTGCACACCACCACTCGTCTCCCCCTGCATTGCTGTGCCCATCGCTTTCACTGACGTCGAATCAATTCGTTTTCTACCAGGCTGCATACCAAAAGAACCCGTCTTTTCGAATTTCCGAATCATTTTCTCCAGACCCACGGCAGTCATCGGACCAAACCCTTCAGTGTCCGGAACTTCTGCAGAGCGACGTGTGCACAGTCACCATTCATGTAATACAGCTTTACAAGCAGAGCGCGATCCTGCCTTGAGACAGTCACGGCGAACTTCGCAGATGCGAAAGGAGGAAAAGCCGTGTACCCGGCGAGTTTATACCAACTTCAATGGGTCGTGCGCATGATAGGTGTTTTCATTTACGTTTTCTGACACATACAGCGCCATCTATTGTTCAATTTTTACACCATTTGTTTTTTTCTGCCATACGTTTTCCCCCATCTCCGATAATATTTTGTCGCAATTTGACGTCATTCTGACCAGTGGTGTTATTTCTACAGCGTTTTTAAAGTTTAACTTTAGTTATAATCACCCTGTATATTCTTAAATTTGAGACAATTTTCATCAAGGAGAACGTAAACAATCTGTTTTTCCACAGTTGAAAGGATCAGATATAATTCATCTAATTGTATCTGAAAATAAATACCCCTTTCTGCGATTCCATGGTTGTAATCCACCTGTAACAAAGCTGATGCGAAGCTGAAGCGCTTGTTTCTTGAAGCAAGTCTTCAAATACCTTAACACTTCTGCCTTGGAGCAACTAATTTATAAGAGCACGGTCTGGATTCCAGAACATCAGTCGTGAGGTAGAAACCGAGCGATGAACAAGGAGACGAAGCAAGATGGATCTCTCTTTACTCGTGTTATTAACGACTTACACTTAGAATTTCATATGTCCGTCTACTCATATTGCAGGCCAGAAATAAAGTTGATGAAATTACTAAATAAGGGTGATGCGTGCAACGAACATTACATCTCTTAAGCAACGCAACCTGGCTGAATGTCAGACAGACATTCAGCAACTGTGATTCTGCCTGAAAAAGCATGCCGAAAAGTGAAACCAAAATACAGTACGCCTAGTAAAAATTAGCTGAATTAGCCGTGACTGGTGCAATGAACCATGAAGTTAAAATGGGGATGAGTATGAAAAGGATGAAGAAGAAAAACACAGAACATGTAGTGAACAAAATAATTAAAACATTTTACAGTAGACTTATGTGTATGAAGCCAGGCAGTAATCTCAAAGCACTGTGAAAATTGCTGGTAAAATTCCTTTATAACTTACTCCAATCCCCGAAACGGGTGGAATATTAGCTCTCATTAAAATATTTCCTGCTTTATATGCACTTGGACGATTAATTGGAAGTGTGACGGTGATTGCTAAAAGCTGTTAATGGTGCAATAGCTGTCAGTGATGCAAAAGCTGCTCATAAAGAGCTAGTTGGGTTGCAAAGACATAATCAAACTGTGGAGGCAATAGCACTTAACGAAGGGAAGGACCGTTTTTACGGACATATAGAAAAACCGGTTTTGATCCGTATTTGGCAAGAGAAAGTTCTCCTTAACCAGTAGTTAACAAGACTGCTTACTAATACTGATAATATCATGATAACAATCTCGAAAAAACACATTTTTGCAGTTGTTTAAGAAAAACGCTTTTTTAGAAAAGCCTAAAAGATACCAAACTGTGATAATTAACCTCCAGACAGAAAGTGAATTTGGTTCACTTTGGGTATCTTACAAGGGAAAGAGTAATGTAATGTTTTACTTCGACAGCTTCAGCAATTTACCACCTCGTTCAGAAATAGTGAGGTATTTCAAAGACTATACAATAAGGTATAACTACAAAACATTTCAATCAAAAAAGTCAGAGATGTGGCTACCTTTGTTTAAAGTTTCTGAAATCCAGATAAATTAAAAAGTATTTTAGCACATGCTGACAGAACCACAATGGACGGCATGATGTAACATTTAACCTATCAGGTAAAAACTCGGTTACAATTGCTGTCTTTAACCTCAGGTTAAATTTGTCTCATCACGCATACAAAACCGTCTTGCTCATTTATTTACCTACTATTCCATACAGAATATTACGTCTAGATACAATAACTTCTACTTTTTCAATCCGATAGACTATTAGGAAATTACGGACTAAGTTACTTTAAACTGTGGAACTTATGAACACCATGACAATATTTCCTCTTTGTTGAGGGAGATGAAGTCATACAATATTGAGAATGACAACGAAGAAGTTCCGACGAAAATTAAAAAAATAAACTTAAAACTAAACATCACAATAAAACTTTCAAACGATGTGAGATGGGCGAGTGGTTTATTCAGTTGTGATTAGATGGTTTCAAAGTAATAATTACCAACAACTAGGGGCGACAGACCTACAAAAGTTGAAGTAACGTTATATGCCGATTTTAGGCTGTATAATAATTCAGTCAGTTCTAGGTTTTGAGAGAAATGTGATTGGAAAAGAAACATTAAAGACAGGAGAACATCCAGTAAATATTCAAATCGTTAAAGTCCTATGCACTGACTATTAACATTTCTAGAGGTTCATTCAACAATACTGTTCCTATACATACTTTACATCAGTTCTGGTCTGCAGTACCACCTGGATATAAGATTGTGGGACCACCAAATTCATCCATGCCTGTTGCTGTTGTGGTAAGATAGGTTTCAGAATTAAGTGTATCAATCAGAGATTAAGACGAAAATCTTCTAGATTTCGTTGGAGAAGAGATAGCTATTTATTACAGGTGAGAAAACGTAATGGGAGTTGTGTACAGACAGCATGTTATATCTGAAAAGAAAAAGACAAATACGAAAAAGAAGAAGAAGAAGAAGAAGAAAGTTACAAAAGTTGTGACTCATTGCAGTCGAGATATTCTATCACACTAGGATACACAGTGCTCTAAATACTAACATCAATCTCTGTAAGCTCTCATTCGACACTGTGCTGAGTGAGGAAGAAGAATAAGATGAACTTCATATTGAATGTGAGAGAAAAAAATCTCGTTGACAACTCTGGTACTCGCTTTGAATATCGTAAGTATAAACCGTTTAGTCAACCAGTTCTTGATAACGACGACTTTTTACCGATCGTGATACAAAATGAAAACATTTCCCTACTGCCAAGCTAGAGTCGTCTGTATACTGAAGGAAGACCTTTCGATGAAACAGGAGCGCAGACAGCTGCTGACATTGACCAAAATATAAATTGTGCACTTCACTTGCTTTTAGAAGTTCAGTATCCTCTGAGTAACCAAATTATTGATCATGTGGTGCAATACAGGAACTGCAGTGCCAACGAAAGGATATCCATTGTTTATACCAACAGACACATTTGCAGTACAGAATGCTGGCTGAGGAACGAGAAATGAACTAAAAGAATTTGTTGATAATGATAGACACTTTTAACTTTAGTATCACGCACAGTATGTCACTCGGGTTCACAGGGGATTGCAGAGATTTTTAAACGCTCGCCATTGACTTGCACTCATTCGCTGCAGACAAGCCACTAATTGTATTTTCCCAGACAAGGCAGACAAAAACTCGAAAACTGTGCTCGAAAGAATGTACTGGGAAATTTGAGAAAAACGAGTATTGGAGAAAGGGTAAATACAATTACGGAACATCTTAAAAATGATCTGAGTCAGGCATTCTGTCATCGGGATTTAACTGAACGTGTTGCACTACGAATTATTTCATGGATGTGGCGAATTAAATTCAAGACAGTTCTCGAAACAGAAAAGTAGGTAATTTTAGCCCTTCACAGAAACAGGAAAGCCGGCCGAAGTGGCCGTGCGGTTAAAGGCGCTGCAGTCTGGAACCGCAAGACCGCTACGGTCGCAGGTTCGAATCCTGCCTCGGGCATGGATGTTTGTGATGTCCTTAGGTTTAACTAGTTCTAAGTTCTAGGGGACTAATGACCTCAGCAGTTGAGTCCCATAGTGCTCAGAGCCGAGAAACAGGAAATCGATTTCCTATGACAGTAGCATATTAGATGGAATAAACATAACAAAGACGAAGGGAGATCTGAATTCGGCTAAATAACCTGAAGAGAACTATTCAGTCGATTGTAGCACGGAGGATACTGCAGAAGTATATGAAATTTAAATATTGTAATATTCAATCGCTGTGGTATGAAGAGAAGAACAAGAAAAAATCCACTCTTGAATCGTACAGAGCTCCAGAAGTGTCCCATACATTTCACTGAATTTTCGCATCAAGATGAAGAAATACTGAAATCGTCTGCCGTTGATATGAGAACTGAAACGCCAACAAATACACTGTTCCCAGAAATAGGACAGCACACTGTCTGATTATTTACGATTCTGTTATAGAAATGACGCATTTAACAATCTGGGTAACAAGGCGTACCCATACATCAGAAATTTAGTGTCGTAAGAAACATTGTACATCTGAATGTTGCTGGAATGAGGAAAGCAGCCGAAATTGTGAAGTAAGCGTCCAAGGTGTGGTTTTATTTTCCGGGCTCTAAAGTGGAATGTAGCGATAGCACGTATGCTGATAACGCTTTTCTCTCAATTTCTACATCGTATAAGCATCTGGATGCTGTAAGTAAGTTGCGACTAAGCTCTCCTCTCAGATATCTTCTGACCGCAGTTGTATGTACGTTGCAGGAGGCAGACATCCTACTCAATGTAACGGAAACTTCTCTCATGCTTGGGAAGGGACATTCTTTTTTTGTATGTGTTTCCTTTTCCAGAAGCATGCACACCATCGTCTTCGATGGCCAATGGCTCCGCACCAGAGAATGTGAGTCTCTTCCGAAGGAACTTGCTTTTCAGATGTTAGGTGTAGCTCGTAGTAGTGTAGTTGCTTCTAGCAATTTCCTTCTATACTGAACAGTGCTCTACTATGAGTTGGACACAGCTTCAGCAAAATTTTAAATGGAAAATCACCCCCGCCACAGTATTGGGTCAGCTGGCGTATCGTTGAAGACGCCACTGAATAGTTTATACTCAGTTGCTCAGTTATACCACCAGATTCTCGTGGGTTCATTAAAGGTTTGGAGAAAGTGGACTTGTAGCCAGAATATGACGAGGCTTATAATGTGCCTGTCGACGGCTCGTACAGCAAAATGATACAGGAACTTGTTGCTAGACTATATGCAACCATTTATTCGGCTGCAGCAACCTGAAAATGACCTATACCTTCCGGAAGGCAATATACGTGTGCAGTTCTCCCGAATAGTATGAGAATGGTTCGAGGAATATTCCACTGGTCCTAAGGTTGCTCTGACGTTTCCACGGGTAACCTGACGTAATTCATGCTGAGGACGCCATCGAGTCAGATTTGGACCGACCTTCGACAAGTCTCCGCGAATCGTGGGCGATGATTGAATAGTTGTGGATCAGAACAGTTTCCCAAGCCCTGCATCTCCATCTATGTATATGCTCTGCAAGCAACTGTGAAATGCATGGAGAAGTGTATTTACCATTGTACTACATATTAGGGTTTCCTTCTGTTCCATTCGCGTTTGGAGTGCAGGAAGAATGATTGCTTAAATAGCCTCTGTGTGCACCGTAATTAGTCTAACCTTGTATTCGTGGTCCCAGTGGGAGCGATACGTGCGGGTTGAAGTATATTCCTAGAGTCATTAATTAATATTAGTTCTTGAAATTCTCAATTAATGAAGTTAATTTTTAGACTTGACGCAGATTTCGATACCGCTAACGATATCTTCTTCTTCAGAAGAGGGAGTTGCCACCAAAAAAATTATTTAACGACAAAAACTGATACCTTGCTCCGAATTGTGAATATGAAGTAATTACAATTCCTAAATGAAAACAAAAATTATTACTTACTGGAATTGCTTTACGTAAAGCATGTTACATCCATAATGAACTAAGGCGCTCAGTTCTCATATAGACAATGCGATTAAAATACATTGAAACTATAAAATTAAAACAGGTATGTCACTGAAAAGACAAACGTCAAACTAAGCAAGTAGCAACTGCCTGTATCGCTTATGTACAGAAAGCATCACTTGTCGGGGGCTGATGCCGTAATACAGGGTGTTACAAAAAGGTACGGCCAAACTTTCAGGAAACATTCCTCACACACAAATAAAGAAAAGATGTTATGTGGACGTGTGTCCGGAAACGCTTAATTTCCATGTTAGAGCTCATTTTAGTTTCGACAGGATGTACTGTACTTTCTCGATTCTTCGCCAGTTTGCCCAATTGAAGGAAGGTGATGTTGACTTCGGTGCTTGTGTTGACATGCGACTCATTCCAGAATGAGATTTTCACTCTGCAGCGGAGTGTGCCCTGATATGAAACCTCCTAGCAGATTAAAACTGTGTGCCCGATCGAGACTCGAACTCGGGACCTTTGCCTTTCGCGGGCAAGTGCTCTACCATCTGAGCTACCGAAGCACGACTCACAGCCGGTACTCACAGCTTTACTTCTGCCAGTATCTCGTCTCCTACCTTCCAAACTTTACAGAAGCTCTCCTGCGAACCTTGCAGAACTAGCACTCCTGAAAGAAAGGATACTGCGGAGACATGGCTTAGCCACAGCCTGGGGGATGTTTCCAGAATGAGATTTTCACTCTGCAATGGAGTGTGCGCTGATATGCAACTTTCTGGCAGATTAAAACTGTGTGCCCGACCGAGACTCGATCTCGGGACCTTTGCCTTTCGCGGGCAAGTGCTCTACCATCTGAGCTACCGAAGCACAACTGACGCCCGGTACTCACAGCTTTACTTCTGCCAGTATCTCGTCTCCTACCTTCCAAACTTTACAGAAGCTCTCCTGCGAACCTTGCAGAACTAGCACTCCTGAAAGAAAGGATACTGCGGAGACATGGCTTAGCCACAGCCTGGGGGATGTTTCCAGAATGAGATTTTCACTCTGCAATGGAGTGTGCGCTGATATGCAACTTTCTGGCAGATTAAAACTGTGTGCCCGACCGAGACTCGATCTCGGGACCTTTGCCTTTCGCGGGCAAGTGCTCTACCATCTGAGCTACCGAAGCACAACTGACGCCCGGTACTCACAGCTTTACTTCTGCCAGTATCTCGTCTCCTACCTTCCAAACTTTACAAAAGCTCTCCTGCGAACCTTGCAGGAGAGCTTCTGTAAAGTTTGGAAGGTAGGAGACGAGATACTGGCAGAAGTAAAGCTGTGAGTACCGGGCGTGGGTCGTGCTTCGGTAGCTCAGATGGTAGAGCACTTGCCCGAAAAGGCAAAGATCCCGAGTTCGAGTCTCGGTCGGGCACACAGTTTTAACCTGCCAGGAAGTTTCATGCGACTCATTGCTCTACAGTACTAGCATCAAACACATCAGTACGTAGCATCAACAGGTTAGTGTTCATCACGAACGTGGTTTTGCAGTCAGTGCAATGTTTACAAATGCGGAGTTGGCAGATGCCCATTTGATGTATGGATTAGCACGGGGCAATAGCCGTGGTGCGGTACGTTTGTATCGAGACAGATTTCCAGAACGAAGGTGTCCCGACAGGAAGACGTTCGAAGCAATTGATCGGCGTCTTAGGGAGCACGGAACGTTCCAGCCTATGACTCGCGACTGGGGCAGACCTAGAAGGACGAGGACACCTGTAATGGACGAGGCAATTCTTCGTGCAGTCAGAGAAGTTGCTGCCGTACAAAGTAACGTTGACCACGTCACCGTATGGAGAGTGCTACGAGAGAACCAGTTGTTTCCGTACCATGTACAGCGTGTGCAGGCACTATCAGCAGTTGATTGGCCTCCACGGGTACACTTCTGCGAATGCTTCATCCAACAATGTGTCAATCCTCATTTCAGTGCAAATGTTCTCTTTACGGATGAGGCTTCATTCCAACGTGATCAAATTGTAAATTTTCACAATCAACATGTGTGGGCTGACGAGAATCCGCACGCAGTTGTGCAATCACGTCATCAACACAGATTTTCTGTGAACGTTTGGGCAGGCATTGTTGGTGATGTCTTGATTGGGCCCCATGTTCTTCCACCTACGCTCAATGGAGCACGTTATCATGATTTCATACGGGATACTCTACCTGTGCTGCTAGAACATGTGCCTTTGCAAGTACGACACAACATGTGGTTCATGCACGATGGAGCTCCTGCACATTTCAGTCGAAGTGTTCGTACGCTTCTCAACAACAGATTCGGTGACCGATGGATTGGTAGAGGCGGACCAATTCCATGGCCTCCACGCTCTCCTGACCTCAACCCTCTTGACTTTCATTTATGGGGGCATTTGAAAGCTCTTGTCTACGCAACCCCGGTGCCAAACGTAGAGACTCTTCTTGCTCGTATTGTGGACGGCTGTGATACAATACGCCATTCTCCAGGGCTGCATCAGCGCATCAGGGATTCCATGCGACGGAGGGTGGATGCATATATCCTCGCTAACGGAGGACATCTTGAACATTTCCTGTAACAAAGTGTTTGAAGTCACGCTGGTACTTTAAGTTGTGTTTCCATTCCATGATTAATGTGATTTGAAGAGAAGTAATAAAATGAGCTCTAACATGGAAAGTAAGCGTTTCCGGACACATGTCCACATAACATATTTTCTTTATTTGTGTGTGAGGAATGTTTCCTGAAAGTTTGGCCGTACCTTTTTGTAACACCCTGTATACTTTCGATTGTATAAAATCAACTTTTCCTGCTGTGACGATCCATCGTAACATACAATAGAGTAACCTAAGTTGCTGCCAAAATAAAATAGTATAAACATGTAACACGTCAGCCTCAGTTGCAAATAGAAACCAATCTTTACCCAGGTTTCAGCCAAAAGAATTTGGCCTTCTTCAGAAGCCAGTGACACTAAACTGTTGCATACCAAAGTTTGACCATGTTAAGCATAAAACTGTAGCACCGTAGTAACCAGTCATAAATCTACATTACTTGGCTTTCTGTTTCTCTTCAGGCCAAGTAATGTAGATTATGACTGGTTACTACGGTGCTACAGTTTTATACTTGACACTAGTGGACCCGACAGACGTTGTCCTCCAGTTTTTTTGTTTGATATTTAGATGATACCCATCTTCTCCTTCTTCCCAAAATATCAATGGATATTGCAAAGCGTCGTAACAGCGATGACTGTCTTCAATCGTATGCACTGTGTTATCTCTGCATTGGATTCGTATATCTCGACGTTCAAATGCGTCACCAACCATAGCAACTGCAACTTCATTAATGGTCGGTGCATTATATCGGCCTGCGTGCTGCCCAGATGGAACTTTGTCTGCTGTATAGTTGTCGTTTTGCAGTTTGTTTGAAACGGTACTGAACAACTGGACTAACTGGTTGTGATTTTGTAAAAACGGTTCTAAAATACACACAATTTCTCGCTCCTCCATCTGCTCGATGCCGTTGTACTGGCAGCGTGCGTTTATTTGCTGCTTCTCATCACCCATGAAGTAGATTTGCAGAAATTTTGAATCGGTATCAGGCATCGGCATTAAAGAACCAATTTGATGATACACTTGGCCCTGAATCTTAAACGCTGAGTGAAAATTGCGACCATCCTCATTCTGAACGACTTTTGTTGCTCCAAATGATGTCACTTGAAAGCATGAATTGAATGTGAAACCCCCCCTCACTTATCGACCTTAATAACAGTGAAAAATTAAACCGCGTGTACCTAATGGAAATTTGGGAAAAGCAATCGTCACCGAAGTTAATCTGTCGGTAAAGAGGGAGGAAAGTGTTACATCTAAATGAAAGGAAAAATGCAAATGAAACTGGTGAGAATTAATTATGAAAATGGATAAAGTTAATAAAGAAAGTAAATGTGCGGCCGTTACGTCAACAATTAACTAGCGGTAATTAGATATTTGAGATTTGGGGAAAATTACGGCCGCCAGTCCTAAGGACAATTGCTATAGTAACTGAAAAAGAAAGGTTATTACACATATAATTAGCACTAGAAGCGAGGCAACTGAAGGTTGACACGTGTATTGTGAAAACTGAAAGTTTGTCAAAAGTAATAAATTTCGCTACATTCTGACTTAACTTAGCAAAAGAATTAATAAAACCGGAAAATTGAAAGTTAATTTAGTGACTGAAATTAATAGTGAACTTTGTTTCTGAAGCATATCGAAATTCAGTAAAATACAGTTAGTCTTGGGCTACCTCAACAATCATTTCAAAAGCTACTTGAATCTACGCAATTTAGAAATAAGAGATTTAACTTTGAACTTGAATTAAATGATTCTGAACAATTAACAATAGTAAAATTTAGTACGTACCAAGCTGAGCTGCAGTCACAAGTAAGCTAAAATACGGTAACAAAACTCACACTCTTAATTTGTGCTTGTGTAATCTAAATATTGTAGCTAGCTATTAATACCTTAACTGAACTTTGAAATTAAAGCAGTGAAATCGAATGATGCTCGCGTTTGAATTTCAATGACACTCGGGTTCATTCCGGAAAAGGAAGGGACCCTGCTTGGTAATGCAATTGGGACAATGAGCAACAAAGGTTCATGCTATGTTGCTGTAATTTAGTTATGAAAATGGAAAAGTTTGAAAAGCTGAGGTCTGCCTACAGCTCTAAAACTTTACGTGCTTCCAGTCTTCCCTGTTGGTTGATTGAAGGTTTGAAGCCGTCGATCGAGGAGGTGGCGACAGTCACTCATTGTCGGCCGTCGCTGTTGCAGAAGCTGGGTGTTGGTGCGCCTTCTTCTCGACACGGTCTCCAGCCGAAACGGGCTCTTGATGTGTGCCAGCTAACGCTTCCCGTCCGCGACACCATGTCAGAGTCTAACATAGCAAGTCGAGCGCAATTACATGCTGCCAAACCCCGAAAGCGCGGCAACTCGCGGGAGCGTCACACAACACACCTGCTCCACTGCACTACTCCAGCCAGACTCCTCTCTGCTCTGCCCGCGCTCCACGCGGCCGAGTTCACGCTACCAAAGATCCTAAACACTTTGGTTCTCCACACGACCTATCGATGTAATGGTTCGATAGCATAGTTTCCCTAGGCCAGACCCAGCGTAAAATACAAATAATATTTACAAAACAAACCAATTATACATCAACATAAATGCATAAATATATATATACAAATAGTAAAACAATTATAATATACAAAGACACAGAAATGTTATATCTTCAGGTAACAAAATAAGGAAAAAAATGTGCAGTGCAATAGATGGAAATAGGAGGATATGCATTTACGGCGTTACAAATGGTTCCGGCGGCGAATTCAATGGTGGCAATACAACTTTTCCAGACGTGCAGCAGAAACCGGCCGATTCACCTTTGTATTTGAGTGCATGACAGTGTTGGCATTGTTTGTTCATAGCACCGATTACAATTTGTGAATGTGACGAATGGTCGATGTCCGACTCATATTCAAACGCAAGGCGAAGAAGTGATGCACGTGTCAATGTGCGATACACTTGCAAACGCTGTTGTTCACGTGTTCTGAATGTGTCGGTGACTCGTTGACGGGCCAGTCTTTATCTCAATGCAATAGCTCGAAGGCGTTCGTTGCGCTGCTCTTGGCTTTCATTAGCAAGTCTGATTGCAGCCTGGTTTCTTAAATTTTCATTATCCGTCAATTGATCTTCTGCCGATCTATTTAACCGACGGCTCTGGACTAATTGTGAATTCCGAGTCCGTCGACCAATTTTTCCTCCTCGTCCACGAAGACATGGCATTGTTTTATGTACGTAACTTATATGTGGATATAATACACTTAATATCCACTGAAATGCGACACCTGAAATATCAAAAGACACCGTAATAAAAATAAAAATGTCAAAATAACGAAACATACATAATATAATACACTCAAATAAAAATGTCGAAAAATAAACGAAATCCTATGCACGTAACTTATATCTGAATATAATACGCTCAATATCGCACTAAAAAAATGCAACGCCACCTACCGTGCTGATTTGAGAATCTAAATATTCCAGGTCCCCACTTGAATGCATAAACAAAAATTCATTCAAGTCGATCCAGCCGTTTAGTTGCAGTATGGATAAATAACCTAGATACCGACTGCAGCGCCATCTTCCGGGCTGATTTGTGAATCCAAATCATCCAGGCCCCCACTTGAATGCATTCACAAAAATTCATTCAAATCAATCCAGCCGTTTCGTTGCAGTATAGATAAATAACCTAGATACCGACTGCAGCGCCATCTGGCGGGATCATTTGTGACTGTAAACCATCCAAGGTGCCACCCAAACGCATACAAAAAAATTCAATCAAATCGGTCCAGCCGTTTAGGAGGAGTTCAGTGACATACACACGTACAGTAGAATTATATATATATATATATATATATATATATATATATATATATATATATATATATATATAAAGATGGTCAAACTTTGGCATGCAACAGTTTAGTGTCACTGGCTTCTGAAGAAGGCCAAATTCTTTTGGCTGAAACCTGGGTAAAGGTTGGCTTCTATTTGCAACTGAGGCTGACATGTTACATGCTCAATTATCACAGTTGCTGACATAGCTGCACTATGTTAAAAATTCTTAAAATAGTATACTAACAGCAATGGAGTGAAATCATATGAAGTTAAAAGGAGTAAAAAGTATTACGCGGTCCAGTAACATTAGTGTTACCACCACCTATGTCCGACATCAATATGAAATAAACTCACAGGCGGCAGGTGGCAGCACTAGCAGGGGAGGGTACATAAAGCATGTCGCGGGGACGCGGAAAACAGTGCAGTCGTTGTTGCAATGTGGAAACGCAGAGATTTAGCTGACATCCAAGAGCGCATAAATATTAGTTTTCGAGCCAAAATGAAAGTATCTCCGAAGCGGAAAGGTTCTCGCCGGAGGGGGGAGCTTTATGATCTGGGGAATATTTTCGGGGCATTCCCTGGGTGATGTCGTCATTCTGGAAGGCGCAATGGATCAACACAAGAGTGCACCTGTCCTTGGGGACCCTGATCTCCCCTACACGAAGTTTGGTTTTCCTGGGCACGATGGCATCTAGTAGCAGGATATGTAGCGTCTCAGTCAGCTCACAGTGTAAGTGCGTGTTTCGAAGAGCTCCAGAATGAGTTTACCGTACTCCGCTCACCCTAAACTTCCCGGATTTAAACCCAATCGAGAATCTGTGGGACCACTTCGATCGGGCTGTTTGCTCCATGGATCATCAAACGAGGAGCCTTGCGCTGCTGACCACGGCAATGGAATCAGCATGACTTCATATACCCGTCAGCACCTTCCAGAACCTCGCGGTTTCTCTTCTTGCACATCTCGCAGCTGTCGGTGCTGCAAAAGTTGGTTATTCAGGCTTTTGGCAGGTGCCCACGTTAATGTACTGGATACTGTGTATACTCTCTAATTGGAGAATCGCCCACATTTCTTTCGACAGGAAAGGGAATAACGAAAAAAAAATCTGTATTAACATGAAGGCATAAGCTGCCTGTTTCTCTAGAGAAAAAAAATATTGAAAAATATAAAATTTTGATGCTTTGAAAACAACGTTACAGGAAGTTAATAACAATGCGCTCTTGTTACAAACTACACTCCTGGAAATGGAAAAAAGAACACATTGACACCGGTGTGTCAGACCCACCATACTTGCTCCGGACACTGCGAGAGGGCTGTACAAGCAATGATCACACGCACGGCACAGCGGACACACCAGGAACCGCGGTGTTGGCCGTCGAATGGCGCTAGCTGCGCAGCATTTGTGCACCGCCGCCGTCAGTGTCAGCCAGTTTGCCGTGGCATACGGAGCTCCATCGCAGTCTTTAACACTGGTAGCATGCCGCGACAGCGTGGACGTGAACGGTATGTGCAGTTGACGGACTTTGAGCGAGGGCGTATAGTGGGCATGCGGGAGGCCGGGTGGACGTACCGCCGAATTGCTCAACACGTGGGGCGTGAGGTCTCCACAGTACATCGATGTTGTCGCCAGTGGTCGGCGGAAGGTGCACGTGCCCGTCGACCTGGGACCGGACCGCAGCGACTCACGGATGCACGCCAAGACCGTAGGATCCTACGCAGTGCCGTAGGGGACCGCACCGCCACTTCCCAGCAAATTAGGGACACTGTTGCTCCTGGGGTATCGGCGAGGACCATTCGCAACCGTCTCCATGAAGCTGGGCTACGGTCCCGCACACCGTTAGGTCGTCTTCCGCTCACGCCCCAACATCGTGCAGCCCGCCACCAGTGGTGTCGCGACAGGCGTGAATGGAGGGACGAATGGAGACGTGTCGTCTTCAGCGATGAGAGTCGCTTCTGCATTGGTGCCAATGATGGTCGTATGCGTGTTTGGCGCCGTGCAGGTGAGCCCCACAATCAGGACTGCATACGACCGAGGCACACAGGGCCAACACCCGGCATCATGGTGTGGGGAGAGATCTCCTACACTGGCCGTACACCACTGGTGATCGTCGAGGGGACACTGAATAGTGCACGGTACATCCAAACCGTCATCGAACCCATCGTTCTACCATTCCTAGACCGGCAAGGGAACTTGCTGTTCCAACAGGACAATGCACGTCCGCATGTATCCCGTGCCACCCAACGTGCTCTAGAAGGTGTAAGTCAACTACCCTGGCCAGCAAGATCTCCGGATCTGTCCCCCATTGAGCATGTTTGGGACAGGATGAAGCGTCGTCTCACGCGGTCTGCACGTCCAGCACGAACGCTGGTCCAACTGAGGCGCCAGGTGGAAATGGCATGGCAAGCCGTTCCACAGGACTACATCCAGCATCTCTACGATCGTCTCCATGGGAGAATAGCAGCCTGCATTGCTGCGAAAGGTGGATATACACTGTACTAGTGCTGACATTGTGCATGCTCTGTTGCCTGTGTCTATGTGCCTGTGGTTCTGTCAGTGTGATCATGTGATGTATCTGACCCCAGGAATGTGTCAATAAAGTTTCCCTTTCCTGGGACAATGAATTCACGGTGTTCTTATTTCAGTTTCCAGGAGTGTAGTTTATCAAAGAAAGAATGTCATCTACTGAAAGTAAAAGTAAGTATTACGAGCGTTTGTGAGGAAAACGTTTCTGAAGTGGAAGTGATGTTGCTAAACAAGGTACCGCGTCAAGATGTTACGCATTGCGAGCAACGGCTAGAAACCGTTAAAAAAGCCTCATTGCTCTATTGCAGTTGATCGTTTAAGTGGAGGCCATCTTTCCTTATTGCTTGTCTAAAAATCTCTGCTTCCTCCAATATTTCCAGCCCCCACCCTTTCTTTCCTTTATGCAGAATCTCTATTTCTTCTATTCCTTTCGGATTATGACCTGATGTTAACGAGTGTCCTGCGAACGTAGAATTATGGTTATTGGTACCTCTTTTACCCAACAGGTATTCTTTATATATAACACTGAAAGCCCTCCCCGTCTGACCGATATGATATACTGGACATGCATTGCATGTAATTTTGTAGATACCTGAACTGTGTAAGGGATAGTTCGTAGTTTTGATATTATGGGCTAAATTGGGAGCAAGATATCACTTGCTGCTGTTAAATAAAAAATTTTAGGTAACAATTTGTTCTTTTGAATAACATACCCTTAGCAATATCGAAACCTGGGTCAAGCCTAAAAATAAATAAGAATTGACAACTGACTGGCTGTGTGCTTAATTAATTGGAGACTTACAGTTCCTACTAATAGTCACGTTAAATTTTCCTGAGATCTTGGAATTTGGTTATTGAAATTTTGTAATTAGGCTTTCATGGCGGCTATCTTGAAGCGAACGTTGTTTCGCTATCTTTGTGATGCTTATTACTTCTGGCTGCTGTCAATGGGGCGAAATCGGGTGCTACACCAGGACTTGTTGTCTTGGTTTATTATTGAAGGGTTAATGGCTGTTGCTGTCGGATAGAAGAACTATTGTTTTAACTTATTCTTATTCTTATTTGTGGTGTTTAGATGATTTACTCGTATCATGGAAGCTTATTTTAAATATATTTTAGGGTGCGGGAACTTTGAAGAGCCATCCGTTTCTCTGAAATGGCTATTGTAAATTTGTGAAATGCGAGGGGCGTTTGAAAAGTCCGTGCAAAGTCCGAGAGATGGCACCAAGGGCGCGTATCGGGCTAGTGTTTAGTTAGTAGCATCTTTGGAAAGCACGCACTCCAAGTTTCAGCCATATTGGTCTATTTCTTTGTGTTTGGCTTTCGTGTGAATCAAGGAAGTCGAGTGATTGTCAATAAATGGAAGAAAAAGAATTTCGTGTGGTGATTAAACATTACTTTATGAAGGGCAAAACGTTTCAGGAAACTAAAGAGAAGCTTAGTAAACATAACGGTGACTCTGCACCTTCGATTAGATCAGTTTATAAGTGGTTTCAAAATTTTCGGAGTGGCCATATGGACACAAGTGATGCTGAACGTTCTGGACGCCATGTGGAGGTTATGACTCCAGAAATCATTGATAAAATCCATGATATGGTGATGGATGACAGAAGAGTTAAGGTGCGTGAGATTGGTAGTTCTGTGGGCATCTCGAATGAACGGGTACATAATATTATGCATAAACATTTGGACATGAGAAAGCTATCCACAAGATGGGTTCTGCGACTGCTCACGCTTGACCGAAAACGGTATCGTATGAAGTGTTGCAAGGATGGTTTGCAGCTGTTCAGGAAGAATCCGCGGGACTTTAAGCGTCGTTTCGTCACTGTGGATGAAACATGGACACATTACTATACTCCTGAGACCAAAAAACAATCTAAACAATGGGTTACCAAGGGAGAATCTGCACCAAAAAAGGCGAAGACCATTCCCTCGACCGCAAAGGTTATGACGACTGTCTTTTGGGATTCACAAGGGATAATCCTCATCGACTCTCTGGAAAAGTGTAAAACTATTACAGGTGCATATTATTCATAGTTATTGGACCCTTTGAAAACCGAGCTGCAAGAAAAACGCCGGCGATTGGACCGCAAAAAAGTCCTTTTCCATCACGACAATGCACCAGCGCACACCTCAGGTGTTGTGGTCGCAAAATTAATGGAAATAACATTCCAACTCGTTTCACATCCCCCCTATTCTCTAGACTTGGCTCCCTCAGACTACTATTTGTTCCCCAATTTGAAGAAATGGCTGGCGGGACAAAGATTTTATTCAAACGAGGAGGTGATTGCAGCAAATAATAGCTATTTTGCCGACTTGGACAATTCCTATTATTCTGAATTGATGAACAAATTAGTACAGCGTTGGACGAAGTGTATAAGTCTAAAAGGAGACTATGTCGAAAAATAAAAAAGGTTTACCCCTAACACGTAAGTTGTTTTTATTTTTGCACGTACTTTTCAAACGCCCCTCGTATAATTCTATTTATATGTTTTAGATGTACCAGTGACTACGCTGTCTATGCAACGGAGCACCCAGTACTGTGAACTGGTACCGGCTTCGAGTCCTGCTCACATTCAGTAGCTTGTAAAAGGAAGGTAATTGGACATCTGCTGACTTTTATAATTGTGTTGCATAGCTTTGCTAAATTTTTTGCATTTTCTTATTATGACAGAAGTGTCAGTTTATTTTAATAAAATTGTTATTGTGCGAATGATGTTTATTTGACGGCCTAGCCCTACCAATCCCCAAGCACCTGGCTCATTATCCATTTCAGTATATAAAGGGTATGAACGCGTCAGATGCTGGGTGATCACTGTGAAGGAAAAGGAGAACTGGCGTACTCAAGTGAGACAGAGTTATCAGCATCTGACAGAGACTAAAAAAGCACTCATTGTGGCTCTCCGTTTGTCCAGCAGGTCGAATCGGTCAGTATCCAGATTTGTGCGGCATTCGGATGTGACAGTGACCCAATGTTGGGATGTATGCGAACGTGATGGCAGGCATACTCTTGGTCACGGTCCTGGTCGTCCACGTCTGGCTACCACATGAGAGGAACCTCCTACTGTGTACCAAGCACATCGTAACCCTTTCACATCTGCGCCAGCCATCCAAGAACAAGTAACGGATTCCATGAAACATTCTGGGTCCTCTTGCACCATTGGTCGCAGACTAACAGCAGCCGGACTGGAGAATTACCGTCCCATGCGTAGGGCCGGCCGGGGTGGCCGAGCGGTTCTAGGCGCTACAGTCTGGAACCGCGAGACCGCTACGGTCGTAGGTTCGAATCCTGCCTCGGGAATGGATGTGTGTGATGTCCTTAGGTTAGTTAGGTTTAAGTAGTTCTAAGTTCTAGGGGACTGATGACCTCAGCAGTTAAGTCCCATAGTGCTCAGAGCCATTTCAACCATTTGAACAATGCGTAGGATGCCGTTAATGCCACACAAACAGCCGCGTTTGGTGTGGTGCCGTAACAGGGAAGCATTGCTTTCTGATGAATGGCGTCGCAATTTGTTCACCGATGCTTCAGGTTTCTGCACTACCCCAGATGAGCATCGTCAGCGAATATGTCAGCAACCTGTTGAGAAGTCCCAACCTTACTGCTGGCATCATGTAGTGGAGAGCCAACAGGTATGACTTCAGATCACAGCCAGTAATGATTGGAGGAACTCTGTTGTTGCGTCCTGATGTGTTACCATTCAAGTGACAATATCGCAGTGCCATTTTTCAATAGGACAACGCTTGTCCACACATGTTGTAAGTAGGCTGTTTAGGTTTTTATGTTGGAAACGCCACGTAGTGCTCTGTATGAAAATCGCTGACTGCGCTGTGTGCCGTCCGAGGCTGGCTGGACTCATTGTAGGAATTTTCGCTACTGCAGTGTTGGGCACATCTACATCTACATTTATACTCCGCAAGCCACCCAACGGTGTGTGGCGGAGGGCACTTTACTTGCCACTGTCATTACCTCCCTTTCCTGTTCCAGTCGCGTATGGTTCGCGGGAAGAACGACTGTCTGAAAGCCTCCGTGCGCGCTCTAATATCTCTAATTTTACATTCGTGATCTCCTCGGGAGGTATAAGTAGGGGGAAGCAATATATTTGATACCTCATCCAGAAACGCACCCTCTCGAAACCTGGCGAGCAAGCTACACCGCGATGCAGAGCGCCTCTCTTACAGAGTCTGCCACTTGAGTTTGTTAAACATCTCCGTAACGCTATCACGGTTACCAAATAACCATGTGACGAAACGCGCCGCTCTTCTTTGGATCTTCTCTATCTCCTCCGTCAACCCGATCTGGTACGGATCCCACACTGATGAGCAATACTCAAGAATAGGTCGAACGAGTGTTTTGTAAGCCACCTCCTTTGTTGATGGACTACATTTTCTAAGGACTCTCCCAATGAATCTCAACCTGGTACCCGCCTTACCAACAATTAATTTTATATGATCATTCCACTTCAAAACGTTCCGCACGCATACTCCCAAATATTTTACAGAAGTAACTGCTACCAGTGTTTGTTCCGCTATCATATAATCATACAATGAAGGATCCTTCTATGTATTCGCAATACATTACATTTGTCTATGTTAAGGGTCAGTTGCCACTCCCTGCACCAAGTGCCTATCCGCTGCAGATCTTCCTGCATTTCGCTACAATTTTCGAATGCTGCAACTTCTTTGTATACTACAGCACTATCCGCGAAAAGCCGCATGGAACTTCCGACACTATCTACTACGTCATTTATATATATTGTGAAAAGCAATGGTCCCATAACACTCCCATGTGGCACGCTAGAGGTTACTTTAACGTCTGTAGACGTCTCTCCATTGATGACAACATGCTGTGTTCTGTTTGCTAAAAACTCTTCAATCCAGCCACACAGCTGGTCTGATATTCCGTAGGCTCTTACTTTGTTTATCAGGCGACAGTGCGGAACTGTATCGAACGCCTTCCGGAAGTCAAGAAAAATAGCATCTACCTGGGAGCCTGCATCTAATATTTTCTGGATCTCATGAACAAATAAAGCGAGTTGGGTCTCACACGATCGCTGTTTCCGGAATCCATGTTGATTCCTACAGAGTAGATTCTGGGTTTCCAGAAACGGCATGATACGCGAGCAAAAAACAAGTTCTAAAATTCTACAACAGATCGACGTCAGAGATATAGGTCTATAGTTTTGCGCATCTGCTCGACGACCCTTCTTGAAGACTGGGACTACCTGTGCTCTTTTCCAATCATTTGAAACCTTCCGTTCCTCTAGAGACTTGCGGTACACGGCTGTTATAGGGGGGCAAGTTCTTTCGCGTACTCTGTGTAGAATCGAATTGGTATCCCGTCAGGCCCAGTGGACTTTCCTCTGTTGAGTGATTCCAGTTGCTTTTCTATTCCTTGGACACTTATTTCGATGTCAGCCATTTTTTTGTTTGTGCGAGGATTTAGAGAAGGAACTGCAGTGCGGTCTTCCTCTGTGAAACAGCTTTGGAAAAAGGTGTTTAGTATTTCAGCTTTACGCGTGTCATCCTCTGTTTCAATGCCATCATCATCCCGGAGTGTCTGGATATGCTGTTTCGAGCCACTTACTGATTTAACGTAAGACCAGAACTTCCTAGGATTTTCTGTCAAGTCGGTACATAGAATTTTACTTTCGAATTCACTGAACGCTTCACGCATAGCCCTCCTTTCGCTAACTTTGACACCGTTTAGCTTATGTTTGTCTGAGAGGATTTGGCTGAGTTTAAACTTGGAATGAAGCTGTCTTTGCTTTCGCAGTAGTTTCCTAACTTTGTTGTTGTACCACGGTGGGTTTTTCCCATCCCTCACAGTTTTACTCGGCACGTACCTGTCTAAAACGCATTTTACGATTGCCTTGAACTTTTTCCATAAACACTCAACATTGTCAGAGTCGGAACATAAATTTTCGTTTTGATCTGTTAGATTGCCTGAAATCTGCCTTCTATTACTCTTGCTAAACAGATTGTTGGATGTGAACAGCGCGTAGCGTTGGGCAGTTGGATGTCAGCCGCCAGCAGTGGTGGATGAGGAGATAGAGATGCCAGAGTTTTGAGAAGTTACTATAAGCGGACAATCTGGAAGTGTGGCCGCCAGAAAAAAAGATATTTGTAAAGATGGATGTCATGAATTGATAGATATACATATGACGACTTTTGAACACTATTAAGGTAAATACATTGTTTGTTCTCTATCAAAATCTTACATTTGCTAACTATGCCTATCAGTAGTAAATGCCTTCAGTAGTTAAAGTCTTTTATTTAGCTGACAGTATTGGCACTCGTTGTATTGCAGTATTTCGAGTAACGAAGATTTTTGTGAGGTAAGTGATTCATGAAAGGTATAGGTTATAGTTAGCCAGTGCCATTCTTTTGTAGGGATTATTGAAAGTCAGATTGCGTTGTGCTAGGATTGGATTGTTTGGGGGAAGAGACCAAACAGCGAGGTCATCGGTCTCATCGGATTAGGGAAGGAAGTGAGACGTGCCCTTTCAAAGGAACCATCCCAGCATTTGCCTGGAGCGATGTAGGGAAATCACGGAAAACCTAAATCAGGATGGCCGGACGCGGGATTGAACCGTCGTCCTCCCGAATGCGAGTCCGGTGTGCTACCACTGCGCCACCTCGCTCGGTGCGTTGTGCTACAGGTATTGTGTGACAGTATAGTGATGATCAGAATAAGTAAAGAGAAAACTGTTTGAGTACGTTGAGTTTTGTTCAACTGTTTGAAAATCAAATATCTTAGAAGTTTACCAGCACAGTCATTCTTAATTTTTCAAAGGGGACGTTTCAATGTTACCTGTCATTATGAACTATTTATATCTGTTGAGGTACTCCCGTGGCCAGCGGGATCCCGTGATCTGTCCCCAATAGAAAATGTGTGGAACCAGCGTAGACTTTAACTCTGTCCCAGCGCCAGTATATCAAAGACCATTCACAACGCTTGGGGACCAGGTTGCCTCAGGAGAGGATACAACGTCTGTATGATACCCTTCCCAACCGAATGAGTGCATGCATCCAGGTCAGAGGGAGAGCAGCTTCATTTTGAGAAATTGATCATACTGACAAGTTTTTTGTGGATTTCACTTAGATTTATTATCACATATCTCCTCAATTCATAAAGTTTCATTTAGTTTCCTCGTCCCCTTCTGGGTTCTTCACTTTTTCCATCACAAAGTGTAAATAATATCAGAAAAGACTGAGAGGGAAGAAAATGAGAAATTCTGATCTTAAGACACTATTTTAAGAGAACACATTTACTGCCAGCGTATATAACGGCTTAGACGATTCAAGTTATTATAGATCAAGGGACACTCTGGTATCTCATGTAAGGAGCATCCGGCCATCTGGCAAAACAGTGTGTGACTGATGGTCAATCTTACTACACCTGTCTTCAACGTACAGATATTGCTGTTCGCCTAAAGGAAAAGGTTAATCAAGAATGGTCACACACGTGGAAGGTCTCACAACAGTCCACAGGATGACATTATGCCGCAATACAGCCAAGTATTCCGCGAAAGCAGGCCGGAGTGCCCAAGTGGTTCTAGGCGCTACAGTCTGGTACTGCGCGACCGCTACGGTCGCAGGTTCGAATCCTGCCTCGGGCATGGATGTGTGTGATGTCCTTAGGTTAGTTAGGTTTAAGTAGTTCCAAGTTCTATGGGACTGATGACCTCAGATGTTAAGTCCCAAATTGCTCAGAGCCATTTGAACCATCCCGCGAAATAACTGGTTCGCTCAAATCAAGCTGTGTAGGCGTCATACCATTCCCATGACGCGCAAGAGTCTGGGTCACGGATATTACCCTTCACATCTATATAGAATGAAAGTTCAGCCATCTCCGTACTGCGAAGAGCACCCAACTGAAATTGCAGACCTCAACCACGTGAAACTAGGATGTTATCGCTATGACAGACAACGCCGCGAATTTCTTAAGGCCTTGATTAGAGCAGAAATCCCTCAACATACATCTGTGACGGACCTGTTTCGACAGCTGGACACAATGGACTATGTCAGTGTTGCCCAGTTTCTGCAAGAGGCGGATATCCACTTATATGTCAGACTCAAAGTGCCAGCGAAAGAAGTTGTGAAATATGGACTGTGTTGAGTGCGTGAATGTACAGACTGTACCACAAAGTTTACCCGCAATTAATGTAATTTCTAATATGTATGCTTTATATGTGATGTTGTACACCAAATCTCTAGTTATTCACTTCTCTGGCTCAATGCTTAATGCCAAAAGCTAATCGCACATGGCCACTAATTTTCAAGTTGGTAGTAAAAAAGCAGGTGTTTCTAAACTGTTTTGCATTCTATAACATTACTCTCAGCATTTGCCACGGTATGAATGCTGCTTCCATGAATAGAAAGGAATGTGAGCCTTATGTTACTTGGATACTTGAGTGCTTTCGAAATGTAGTACAAGTTAAACATGAACGTAAACGAAGTAAATGAGCCCGAACTTGGCAACCAGCCCGGCATTTAGCAATAAGTCGCGGTTCACAAATACATCCGCTATGGTTGCTGAAAAACGAGAAAGGTCGCAGTACATTTATATAGGGGCCAATTACTTACAACTATCTCATTTTAATAAATCACATCGCTCTACGTCGTCCGAAGCAAATAAGAAACCTTGCTTCGTAGCTACTTTATGTGGCTGGTGACAGCATACTGAAAGTACACTGCAACGTCATATTTCTCTTCTTCTGATTTTTAACTTCTGTTTATGAAAGTCCGCTATTTATTCGTAAGTTGTGATTTTTTACCATCACTAATTGTTAATACGTACACGGCCTGAAAAGTTGGATGAGGTACAAGGAAAGAGAATGGTGCGCAGTGTAAAATTGTCGTTTATCCTTCGTGATAAATGAAATTTACTTCGCCTGCCATATTGCTTTGTTTGGAACAGTAGTTCCTAGCAAAAGAGTGGAACGCTATATTTATGCAAGTTATCTATTTTCAGCCAGAATTTGCTTTAAATTGAACCTCTTTTCCGGCAGTGATAGATCTTCTTTTATTGACGTTTGATGACATCCGTACAACGAGTCTAAACATACAACTTCTTAGAAATGTAAAACAAAATTCAGGTACATGATGAATAGTACAGAAATAAATACATTGATCTCGTGTGTTAACAATACAGTGGTCTCTAAGGGTAACAGTCAGATTTTTAACATCTCGAAATACACACACACACACACACACACACACACACACACACAGACCTGAAATTAACAGTTGTGTGGAATACGGTGGTGTTAAATCAAATACAGTTTTATGGTTATTGTTTTATAATGTCCTCAAGCCAATATTACCTGGGATAAGATCCTGGAGCTAACCCTAATGACATCTGAGTGTCATCGGGTTACTGTAATAACCTCACTATATTCGTTTGCAGTAGTAATTGAAAAGCAACTTTCTTGCTCAATGACCTGGCTCAACGAGTAGAACGTTTGCTAAAGAGCTTCAGTCTTTAATTCAAAATGCAACCAATGTCATTAATATGAATAAATTAATTAGTTTTCTGGTAAATAATGTGGCATGAATTTGCTTATATTTTATAACTTACTTCATACATTTACGATATTTGATATAATCGATGTTGGCAGGTTGTTTTCCGGAGGTGAATTACTATTTTGACTGAAAAATTGTTTTATGTGATATTCAGAACTCTTCTTTTAATTACAGAATGAGATTTTGACTCTGCAGAGGAGTGTGCGCTGATAAGAAACTTCCTGGCAGATTAAAACTGTGTACCGGAGCGAGACTCGAACTCGGGGCCTTTACCTTTGGCGGACAAGTGCTCTACCAACTGAGCTACCCCAGCACGACTAAGGACCTCTCTTCACAACTTTAATTCCGCGAGTACATCGTCTCTGGTTCGCAGAAGAGCTTCCGTGAAGTTTGGAAGGTAGGAGAGGAGGTACTGGCGGAATTAAAGTTGTGAGGACAAGTCGCGAGTGGTGCTTGGGTAGCGCAGATGGTAGAGCACTTGCCCGCGAAAGGCAAAGGTCCCGAGTTTGAGTTTTGGTCCGGCACACAGTTTTAATCTGCCAGGAAGTTTCTTCATTTAATTGTTTTTGTCAGATTATCAGTTCCGGTGTGCGTTATTGCGTCGCGATGCGTTTGCATTTTTTAATCTTACTAATCAGAATACAAATTATAGTGGCACCCTTTTTTTTCAGAACTCAGCAGTTAGCGTGTTTCTTTAGTTCAGAGCAACTAAATTTTGATTTGAACAGGAAAATTATCAGTGTGTAAAGGCTACGCTCTTACGTAATAGTGAGCGCGCGTGAAGATCTAAATTAGGAGAAACAGTGTTGGCATAATTGTTTAATTATGCAGTGGAATTGTCCATAGTGTACTAGTTTGCAATAATTAATGTGTTTCTTTTTAATGGCGGTGAATAGTGGACCGTTATGCCGTTTTAGACTACACTACATTATATTACCGAATGTATGAAATGTAGGGTGCGTGATTTAACCACCCGCCAGGATAGAAGGGAGCGCTAACGTGCTGCTTCCTGGACTCGGGTAGGCGCACTGGCCCTGGATCGAATCCGCCCGGCAGATTAACGACGACGGCTGGTGTGCCGGCCACCCTGGATGTTGTTTTTAGGCGGTTTGTCACATCCTACTAGGTGAATACCGGGCTAGTCCCCACGTCTCGCCTCAGTTACACGACTCGCAGATATTTGAAACACGTTCACACTATTTTCACTATTTACTCTAGATGCAGACAGCTGGGGTACACTAATTCTGTTCCAGGGGGTATGGGATGGCGGCAGCAAGGGCATCCGGCCACCCTTGAAATTAAGCATGCCAACTCCGTACTTAACCGTGCTGACCCTGCGCACAATGCAGGATTAAGGCAGTAGCAAAAGAAAGAAAGAAAGGGTGCGTGGTTTAACAGACCAGGAAGTAGGTTACAGTTTCTTCCGAAACCTCTGCTATTCCTGGCCGACTTTGCTGCTTACCTCATTTTCATTGTTAATTCTGTAACCAGAAATAATATTCTCTCCATATTTTTAGAAGAGGATCAATATCTCAAATATCTGCAAAACGACGTGTATGACCAATTGGGCAACTCCAAAAGTGGCGTTGAATGAGCCTGTGAGTCGTATTCTGTGAAGGAGCCTCTACGATTCTCTTGTGTCAGCTTTTAGGTTCATAAACGAGCTGCAAAACACAGTTTACTTACTGTGTCTTTATAACGGTCCACTTCTTACTTAATATTGGAAATACTGAGAATAAATTTTGATATCATCTGACGGATTCTATCTAAATGCTTTTGATGCGACTTTCTAACATAGGAGCAGTTTTAGACTCAAAGACATCTCTAACGTATAGGCGATCTAGGCAGCCACTTAGTGTACCGAAATTTGGAGATGCGTCAAATTCTGAGTAATAATCAAGAATTTGAAAAAGAAGGTTTTTCTCTTTTAGTTGCAAACGGTTTCGCTTCCTTGCCAGAACTACATGAAAGTACAGGGTGTCCATAAATTATCTTTAGAACCTAAGACTTTAATAATTTTAAAACTATACTAGATATTAACAAACGGTATTCCAGTGTCATAAGATAACTCATAAAGTATTTTCAACTTCCTGGTAACGCAATTTTGACCCAAAATTGAACTAGAATACCTGATAAAATATGGACGCCACAGGAGAAAGTTCAGTGTGTGGCTTGGTTCATACAGACGACCTCCGATATACATGTGCAACGGAACTTTCAATACGGTCTGGAAGGCAAACACCGTCCCGATCAACTATTCGGGCTTGACATACGTCATTTACTGAAACATAAAAAGGGGCGGCTCGCCCATATGTTTCAGACGCCAACGCAGACAAGGTACGGTAGGTGTTTGCAACGAGTACAACAAAATCTAAGCGTAAGGCGGCCAGAGAGTTGGAAATGAGACGACCAGACAGTTGGAAATGAGACGATCAACAGCGTACAATGTTTTGACAAGAGGTTACGGCTATATCTCTACAAGGTGCAGCTGATTCAGGCCTTAAAGCCTATGGACAAACGTCAGTTTGCAGTGGATGTACTCCACAAGATTGGGGCAAGCCACGACTTTCTGGAAAAGATTTGTTTCTCCGATGAGCCAACGTTTCATGCAGCCGGCAAACTGAATCGTCATAAAGTTCGTATATGGGGTTCACAGTATCTTCTTTCTGCACGTGAAGAGGAGAGAGACAGCCCCAAGGTCAATGTTTGGTGCGGGCGGATGCACAATTGCATCATTGGTCCATTCTTTTTCATCGAATCTGTCGTTAATGGTGGTGTTTACCTGCACATGTTTCAAAAGTTTGCTGTGCCACAACTGAAGACCTAGAACATGATGTCATATTCCAGCATGACGGGGCATCACCCCAAGGTCCCTAAATGCCCATCAATTTCTGAATGAAAAATTTCCGTATACGTGGATTGGACGAGATGGTCCCCTTCTATGGCCCTCACGATCCCCTGATCTCGCAGCCCTGGAGTTCTTCAAATGGTTCAGATGGCTCTGAGCGCTATGGGACTTAACTTCTGAGGTCATCAGTCCCCTAGAACTTAGAACTAATTAAACCTAACTAACCTAAGGACATCCCATACATCCATGCCCGAAGCAGGATTCGAACCTGCGGCCGTAGCGATTGCGCGGTTCCAGACTGTAGCGCCTAGAACCGCTCGGCCATCACGGCCGGCCCTGGACTTCTTCCTGTGCGGTTTAGTAGAGGGTAAATTGAGCCGAGCCAAGGTTAGAGACCTGCAGGACTTGAAGGTACGCATTCGCAATGTCTTTAAATATGCCGCCGTCGAGATCTTGAATCGTACGTGGAGAGGAATGGAATTCCGTGCCATTAATAGTGCACACATTGATGTGTGTGAATGAGGAACCAAAACTGTCGGAGTTATCTTATAACATGTCGAAAACCATTTGTTAACATCTACGTAACATAGTGTTAACCTGTAAAGATAATTTATGGGTACCTCGTACCTCTGATGTGGACACAAGCGTCAGCAGAGTTCAGCCGAACCTTCTAGCCTACAGCAGTGTTAGCAACGGAATACAAAAATTACCGTCTATATATTAACAATTTTACATACAAATAAAATTTAATTTTTATTGTTTCTCATTCTTCAATGTCGATCATACCTTACAGCTCAAAATGTGTTCAGTAACTGCAAATGATTCTAATTTGATGCAAGCTTAACAAGTAATTATCTGATTATTGTTTTTTGTCGGCATCAGTTGACTAATATTTAGCGTATGAGTCTCTCGTACTAAGATTCACGGGTTCAAACCCGACTTTGAATAACGGCTGTTTTCTTCATTTTCAGAACGGGGATTTGAATGCTCTCCACCGCCATGAGACCAGTGTCATAAGTAGTATCTCACTCGTTTGCATATGCAAAACCTGTTTATCTTAACTGGTGCCAAGAAATGCGCAGATGTGCATGTAGCTTAGTTATGGCTCAAGTTCTCCTATGAAATGCATAATTCCTTCTGAAGGTGACAGGTACCTCATCTATTGAGATTGTCTGACGTTTGAGAAATGTGTTCGGCGCTTGTTTCTTTCCAAGTCTCTGATACTACTAGCTGCTTCTTCCGGTTACGTCGTTTCTAATAGCCAGTATGAAATAAAATTGGCTAGAAACTGCACACTGTACTTTCACTCACAGCCAGTAATTTCACTCAGAGCCAGCAAGAATTTGTGGTATCCATTAAAAGTGATGCTGACGAAAAGCCATAGACTAACAGTTACATGCACTAACACTTCTCACTTCTGTCATTACCCAAACCGGTATCGAACACTTTGCTAACCATTAGTAGTATGACTGAGATATAATACATACTAAAAGGAAGATTTTTGCCCTTGATATTTCCTATAAAGATTGAACCGGAATTTCATCTACAAACAAGAAAAAAGGCCTAATAAACTTGGATTTATAATGTAATAAGATACCTAGTACGATTATCAATACTTGAATTATCTGGTGGTAATGTTTCAAATAAATATTTCTTTATACTGACATAGCAAATAAATGTAATCTTTAAAAATGAGACTTCGTATCCAAAGTGCAAGTTCGACGCCATAGGAGAGACTAATAATCGCTAATTATTCTGAAAATTAATTCCACCAGATAGCCTATCATGCGTAGTTTATCATAAAATCTACTACTGTTCCATTTAAGCATATATACATCAATATCTCATGAAGTATGGTTTATCTTGAAGCGAACTATGAGAATTTTGTGCAAGCAGGTATATATACCCAACAAGTTACCTGAACTCTCAATGCTTTCGTAGTGATCGATGGGACAAATACCAGTACTCGGATAAGCGAATATATAGATACATCCAACGTCAACTATAATGTTCCATCAGAAGTCAGGTCAGGATCTTGTTATAAAGGCGAATTTTCTTCTGGCAGTCGTATTATAAATTCTTTTGTATCGATAACAACGAGCAGCAGAGAACAGCGCACGGAAAAGTGAATTATGGCATGCAAATACTATCTCTGGTCAGCAGGTAACTGACCAGCAGATGCAAAACTTTCACAAAATAAGCGCTCTAAGACTGAAACAGTAGAGGTTCTAAAATGTATACCTAAAGAGCTGTGAGCACTGGTTCTTCTTCGCTATGTGAGACAAATCTCCTCTACTGGACAAATGTTCATAGTTCTTAAGATACGCATTTGAGAGTCCAAGTTCACTAGGCTTTTTTTCTTAGTCAGTACTGCCACCTCTGAAAGATTGTCTGTGGAGTTCTGGTCACCATGTATATTAAAGTTGCTTCGATAATGTAGTAATTAATATAACATTTCCAGCGAAAAATCTGTAACTGACATTAGGCCAACCAATTTTTGACCACGACATTGTAAGAAAAAGAAAATAACAGGGTATGAGAGTCACATAAATGTTTGATGGAGCCGTCCGTCGCATAGGCGGACAGCGGAGGACGAATCAAAATAAGGTGGCCGGACAATATCTTAGTCACCCCCTTAAAGAACCAGGAAGTGGGTAACGTCGAAATAACGATTTTTCTTTGTGTCATGTTACACCTCAGTCCTTCCTGAACCAGAACATACATAGTTTTTATTTATTTGGTCCATATTCATAGGAAAGAAAGAGCATTTGCTACACAATGACACGCATCTTCTGTCTGCTGTCGACTGAGCTGTGTTTATCCCGACTACAGCAGACTTTCTTTCTCTTCACTCTATTTACCCATCGAGCACTTCTTTGGAATTTGGTCAATCTGCTACCAATGAGAGTAGGTTCAGGGATCTTTTTTGGTTTAGTACTTGTTTTTCGAGGTAATCTCATTGAGATTATAGTTATATTTTATCCGGGTAGATCGTAAATATGGGTAAAATAAAGGAAGTTTAACAATAAGTTTAAAGGTACATTCTCTCTGTCTAAAGGGCCCTGGGTCATGGTGTAAGCATCAGAGAGCTAGTGCAACTGGCAAGGAATATAGACATCACCACCTCCTGCGATGCCAACAGCAGATGTTATAAAACCTGTCTATAGAGGCTTAGTTAACTAGATTCATCCATGTGGGAACGCAAAATCTCAACGAGCAATGTCTGGGAATTGTTGCCTAAAACAGTACCTGTCGACCTCCAACTTCTAAAAACTAGTGTCGTAGATGGTTGGTTGATTTGAGGACCAAACAGCCAGGTCATCGGTCCCATCGGATTAGGGAAGGATGGGGAAGGAAATCGGTCGTGCCCTTCCACAGGAACCATCCCGGAATTTTTTTGAAGCGATTAAGGGAAATCAAGGAAAACCTAAATGAGGATGGCCGGACCCGGGTTTGAACCGTTGTCCTCCCGAATGCGAGTGCAGTGTCCTTACCACAGCGCCACCTCGCTGGGTTGTCATGGATGCAGTGTTGTGTGTCAATGATGGGTCAGCCAGCAGGCTGAAAGTTTTCACTGATGTGGGCACAGAGCTTGGGGTGAACGTGAAGAAAGCGCTTCTGTCAACTGACCAGCTGAGGTTGTGGCAGGCTGTAAAAGGTCCCTACAAATGGCAGACGAGATCAGAAGTCAAAAGAGGGCCTCCAAAAGTAAGCTGCAGGGTACAGAAACCCGCAACGATGACGGATGTGGATCTGACGAGTTTTAACTTTGAATGTAGGCTGAAAACATTTCATCAAAAATTTTCTCTGAAACTAATACATCTGTGTCAGTGAAACTTGCTACAGGGATTAACCACACCACTTTCATTTGTTAGAATTATGTCAGTCAAACGAATGGTTTGGCAATATTCGGATATTGTTTTCTTAAATGAGGATTTTTTAGGTCACATACCCGTTTTCGGAATTTGTACTGTGGTAACAATGATACTGTCATAAAAGTAATGCACTTGAAGGAAATATGACAGCTTATGCATGTATCATATTTGGTTTAATTTGAGCATATAGTTTTTGAGAAAAGTGCACCAACGAGAGTATGGCCAACCATAGGAAACTCGCTTGCGAGAGGGTCCCCTTAAAACAGCTCATTGGTCACTTTGGAATGCTGTAGGTTACGTACGTGTCGTACCACGCGGCCATCTGACCCTCCACCGCTGATGTAAGTTGTGGCAGTGAAGTGTGGTGTTTATGTGACTGTTGGATCGAATCAGTGCAGTGAGATAGACTGGTGTGGAGACGTGACAGCAAGAGAAAATGTAGCTATCCTGCTTGGACGTGCCCGGTTTATTGATGTTTTAATGTGTGTTGTCCAGTGTGAATGGTGAACCGCTCTCAACCACGTAACACGGTGTAACAATAGTGGACGTAAACAGATCCTAACCGACAGATAACCGAGTCGAGGCGCACGTCTTATCTATGAAAATCGGTTTTCAACCCCACAGGAATAGCTACTCTCAGTGAAACCTATTTCATATCTACCAGTTTCCGAGCGAACAATGCGAAGGGAACTGAGTGCAATGAACATCTGGAGTAGGGTACCTAGCATGAGGCTCTTGCTCACAGCAGCACATAAAGCTGCATGTCTTAAGTGGGTGAAACAGTACAGAGCCGGCCGTTGTAACCGTGCGGTTCTAGGCGCTTCAGTCTGGAACCGCGCTGCTGCTACGGTCGGAGGTTGGTATCCTGCCACGGGTATGGATGTTTGTGATGTCCTTAGGTTAGCTAGGTTTAAGCAGTTCTAAGTCTAGTGGACTGATGACCTCAGATGTTAAGTCCCATAGTGCTTAGAGCCATCTGAACCATTTTGAAACAGTACAGAAACTGGACAGTGTTTGACTGCAGTCGTGTAGTGTGATCCAGACAGTCACGATTTTGTCTCTTTCCGAAGTGCAGCGACAGCCCAATGAAGTGTTTAATGCGCAGTGTTTGGAGGGTGTGGTTCGGACTAGCGGTGGTTCTGTGATGTTTTTTGTGCCGCGACATGGACCACTCACACACGTTTACTCGAACATGAACAAACATTCTCGGTGACCAGGTGTTGCCTTTTCCTCTACAGCTTCATGGTCAGAATGCTGTGAACACTTCTTTCTTATTAAATGACAACAGCCATGTTCACAGCGCTACACACATACATTGAAAGGGTTGTGTAAGGAGAAAATCACCTACTTTGCATCGTATAGGAACATTTTATAGATCAGTTTGGCTTTTATTATAGAAGAATCTTAGAGAAACGCGTTGTCTGCGACTTTTGAAGTTTTATTTACAGAAATAGTTTGCATCGATTTACTAAGACATAATTTTGCACAGCACGAGTTTGTCAGTCGTTTGCAAAGACTTTAACTTCCATAGCTACATTTGTAAAGCTTAGCTACGTGAAAGGTTACTTTGTCTTTGAGTATTAAGAAAAGCGTTGTTGAGTAAAATAGAGCGTAGTTGACAGAACAGCAGTGAGAGCGAGAGAGTCTCGGGTGAGATGTGATGGTGATCGGCTGGCTTAGCTGAGGAACTCTGAGTCAGAGCAAGTGGCTCCCTTTTGAAGATGAGAAATTTTGTGAAGTGAAGAGTAGCTAAGAATTGAAAGTTGTTAGAGAAAAAAATTTTGGATTTCGATTTTAACGCGGAAAAATGGTATTTGATAAATTGCTTCATGTGTATTTAGCGGTAACTGTAGTTTGTTACATTTGATTGTTCAGTGATTTTGTGCTAGGTAAAAGAGACGATTTATCAGTCATATGTCCTCTAACGTGTTTCGGACTAGAGACAGTGTGGTATTGGGTTGCAAGGCACACACGTCTCTCAATTCAGTTAACTTGCACGTTGTGTGTAGCCGATCCTCTTCTGTGAGTAATCAGCCACGTCGATCTCCCAAAAGCTTCTTCTCCGGAGACTATAGCTGCTCAAAGGAATTTATTAAAATACCTCTCTATCCTTGAAATAATTTTGGTACTCGTAAAATACTTTTCAGTTCAATCAATAAATATTTTATATTTTCACAGACAATAACTTCTGCAAGCTAATTTATTCCTTAAACATTAGACTCATTTTACACATATTCAAATAGCATACGTGTGTCTTGCTTCGTTCATAGCCAAGACTTGAAGTAATTCAAAAGTCTCTAGTCTCAAACGAGTCCAATACATGAATGAACATAGAAATATATATTCAGTTGTTCATTAGCCTTTTTACAATCAACAGAGACACTAAAGAGCACAGAATACTACATAAAGTTTCCTTTTTCTTCTCGATCCGTACACTGAGACCCTGTAGACCGTACAGCAGGTACTTGTCTGTCGCCTTTCGGCCGCCAGGTCCATCTTTTTCTCGTAACTTTTTTTTTTTTGACCTGCACATACAAATAGGTGATGCGCTGTAGGGCGTATTCGTTTCTCTCACTCACCTCTAAAATATCGGGTGTTCGAAACGGTGGAAGGTCGAGTGGTTCTAGAGTTTACTCCGAAATTCCATCCTCTTCTGTTAGTTAAAAAGAGATTTTGATTTAATAATTTAAAAGTAAACCTGATAGTAATTTTATACTTCATTAATGCTTGACGTTTGTGATAGGTTTAAAAGGAATGAGTAATTTTATTAAATGGAATTCAAATGTTAGATTTGCAATTTTGAGAAAATTAAAAAAGTTCTGATTTCATTTAATTTTTCATTTGCAATTATCCTCTCTCTTTTCATAATTGACATACATTTTGAATGTAATGAGTACGAACAGCATTATTAGCAAACGAACTGATCGACGAGTGGACAGGCGGTAAATTGTAGACCCAATGCAGGGCTTTTCGCTTTCAGATGATTTATTACTTCGCCATAGCACTGTCATTGGTAGCTACCCTGATGCAGATCAGAACTGAGCGTCCGTTGCAGGTATGACATTATAAGGGCCTAGTTACGGAACTCACTTCGTAGGAGATTTCCTTATTGTATCCAGTGAAATAAATTAGGCCTGAACACACTCTCGACAAGTAATGTATAGCCATTGTTGGCGACCATTTGCACGACATGGTTAGTTTTATTTAATACCGTCAGTCTACAAAATTCTTTTCATAAGAAATTTTCAAATTAAATAATTTTCATGTCATTACATACTTTGCACAATTTCCCATCGCTAAATAATTTTCATTAGATACTTCCATCGTTCCTGGTTTGATGAACAGTCAGGCACGCTATCACCCCTCAACTGGCCCGCGGAATCACCCGATCAGAATTCCATAGAACGTCTCGGACAGTTTGAACAGTGGGCCAAACGTAGCAGTCAACACCCATGCAATATGGCAGCGCTACGGGATCGCAACATCAATGAGTAGATTCCATTGTGTATGAAATACCTGAAGAAATTTGTGAACACCTCCTCTCACCTAATGGAGCCAAGAGGCTCTACACTCTATTACCGTGACGTGTAATTGTCCTGCGTTCGTACAACCCGTGGGCGCTATTTGACGTGGCCACTACTTGCATCACAGACAATTACATGTACTCACCAGAGGAGCAATTAGTCAGCAGTGTGATACCACACAAACTACAAGGGTAAACAGACACGTACAATATTATGATCTTTACGGAGATGAAAATCTCCAATATGACAATTAAGAAAAATTCAGCGAAAAAAAAAAACTTGCGAAACTGAGCTCACTCAAATCGTCCGTAAGATCGAGAGCACTGCAGACAACGACGCTAAGGGGACCGCGCATGCTCGTCATCAATGATTTTATCCAAATTTATGGTATACACAGAGCTTGGTCAGAAGGGAAAGTACCAAAAGTGGGAGCTTCAGATGGCCAATTATTTGGAAAAAGTATTGTTTCAGGCGCGGGTCGGGCGAGGTATGAGCCTTTTGTGTTAGAATACTGTCACAGCACCAGATGGTGCGATGGGAAGTGTACGGAAAGGTAGTCCAAAGTTTTTGCGGTCGACTCCCTCTATGGAAACTTTTTTATTTTCAGTTTTTATGTTACTTACGTTGCAAATATAACGAGATAATTCGCATTATATTGTGTTTACTGAAATTTCGATAAAAGGAATGAAAAGGAAGGACAAAGGAAAATTTTGTGGAAGAATACGTGACAAGATTTAGCAATTTCGTCATTTCTCCATCAAAACTGGAAAACTTACAACATTATACTAAAGCATTTTCAGTGGTGTGGTGGAGATGTACGTGCAGAAGAATAAATTTCTTCTGTTAACTGGCTCCTGGGAAGGAGAAACAAATCCACAGGTATACGACGAGGTTTTTCAAGATGGATTGCCGTTATACAGTGGTTCTCCCGCAAATGCGCTCGCCAGTGAAACCCTGCGATGTCCTTTTCCATCATCAGGTAAAAACTTTGATCAAAAAGCTTCAAAACTGCTCTTATTTCGTCGAGAGAGAGCCCACATCCCGACGGGTTACGCGTAGTTCGCTGATCTAGTGTGCTATGTGAGAGAATACACTCCTGGAAATTGAAATAAGAACACCGTGAATTCATTGTCCCAGGAAGGGGAAACTTTATTGACACATTCCTGGGGTCAGATACATCACATGATCACACTGACAGAACCACAGGCACATAGACACAGGCAACAGAGCATGCACAATGTCGGCACTAGTACAGTGTATATCCACCTTTCGCAGCAATGCAGGCTGCTGTTCTCCCATGGAGACGATCGTAGAGATGCTGGATGTAGTCCTGTGGAACGGCTTGCCATGCCATTTCCACCTGGCGCCTCAGTTGGACCAGCGTTCGTGCTGGACGTGCAGACCGCGTGAGACGACGCTTCATCCAGTCCCAAACATGCTCAATGGGGGACAGATCCGGAGATCTTGCTGGCCAGGGTAGTTGACTTACACCTTCTAGAGCACGTTGGGTGGCACGGGATACATGCGGACGTGCATTGTCCTGTTGGAACAGCAAGTTCCCTTGCCGGTCTAGGAATGGTAGAACGATGGGTTCGATGACGGTTTGGATGTACCGTGCACTATTCAGTGTCCCCTCGACGATCACCAGTGGTGTACGGCCAGTGTAGGAGATCGCTCCCCACACCATGATGGCGGGTGTTGGCCCTGTGTGCCTCGGTCGTATGCAGTCCTGATTGTGGCGCTCACCTGCACGGCGCCAAACACGCATACGACCATCATTGGCACCAAGGCAGAAGCGACTCTCATCGCTGAAGACGACACGTCTCCATTCGTCCCTCCATTCACGCCTGTCGCGACACCACTGGAGGCGGGCTGCACGATGTTGGGGCGTGAGCGGAAGACGGCCTAACGGTGTGCGGGACCGTAGCCCAGCTTCATGGAGACGGTTGCGAATGGTCCTCGCCGATACCCCAGGAGCAACAGTGTCCCTAATTTGCTGGGAAGTGGCGGTGCGGTCCCCTACGGCACTGCGTAGGATCCTACGGTCTTGGCGTGCATCCGTGCGTCGCTGCGGTCCGGTCCCAGGTCGACGGGTACGTGCACCTTCCGCCGACCACTGGCGACAACATCGATGTACTGTGGAGACCTCACGCCCCACGTGTTGAGCAATTCGGCGGTACGTCCACCCGGCCTCCCGCATGCCCACTATACGCCCTCGCTCAAAGTCCGTCAACTGCACATACGGTTCACGTCCACGCTGTCGCGGCATGCTGCCAGTGTTAAAGACTGCGATGGAGCTCCGTATGCCACGGCAAACTGGCTGACACTGACGGCGGCGGTGCCCAAATGCTGCGCAGCTAGCTCCATTCGACGGCCAACACCGCGGTTCCTGGTGTGTCCGCTGTGCCGTGCGTGTGATCATTGCTTGTACAGCCCTCTCGCAGTGTCCGGAGCAAGTATGGTGGGTCTGACACACCGGTGTCAATGTGTTCTTTTTTCCATTTCCAGGAGTGTATTTTATGAATATAAAACATATTTGTTTTCCTATAGAAACTTTAAGATCATCATGTAATTGTAAAAATACGGCCTTTATAACGTGTGCAAGATGCCAAGAAAATTACTGGTTTTCCCGTTTTTGCGATGAATATCACCTCAGCGCGTGTAATCATCAACTGTACAACAATAAAAGTATCTAATTTTGTACATGAAGTTCTCGTATACGCTTCATAATCTCTTCCTGGATATTTATTTGCAACCCCAAATTTTCGTTTCCCATAATTTTTATGCCTCTTATAAATATACGCTAACAGAAAAAAAACGCAACATCTAAAAATACACTACTGGCCATTAAAATTGCTACACCAAGAAGAAATGCTGATGATAAACGGGTATTCATTGGACAAATATATTATACTAGAACTGACATGTGATTACATTTTCACGCAATTTAGGTACATAGATCCTGAGAAATCAGTACCCAGAACAACCACCTCTCGCCGTAATAACGGCCTTGATACGCCTGGGCATTGAGTCAAACAGAGCTTGGATGGCCTGTACAGGTACAGCTGCCCATGCAGCTTCAACACGATACCACAATTCATCAAGAGTAGTGACTGGCTTGTTGTGACGTGCCAGTTGCTCGGCCACCATTGCCAGACGTATACAGTTGGTGTGAGATCTGGAGAATGTGCTGGCCAGGGCAGCAGTCGAACATTTTCTGTATCCAGAAAGGCCCGTACAGGACCTGCAACATGCGGTCGTGCATTATCCTGCTGAAATGTAAGGTTGCGCAGGGATCGAATGAAGGGTAGAGCCACGGGTCGTAACACATCTGAAATGTAACGTCCACTGTTCAAAGTGCCGTCAATGCGAACAAGAGGTGACCGAGACGTGTAACCAATGGCACGCCATACCATCACGCTGGGTGGTACGCCAGTATGGCGATGACGAATACACGCTTCCAATGTGCGTTCACCGCGATGTCGGCAAACACGGATGCGACCATCACGATGCTGTAAACAGAATCTAGATTCATCCGGAAAAATGACGTTTTGCCATTCGTGTACCCAGGTCCGTCGTTGAGTACACCATCGCAGGCGCTCCTGTCTGTGATGCAGCGTCAAGGGTAACCGCAGCCATGGTCTCCGAGCCGATAGTTCATGTTGCTGCAAACGTCGTCGAACTGTTCGTGCAGATGGTTGTTGTCTTGCAAACGTCCCCATCTGTTGACTCAGGGATCGAGATGTGGCTGCACGATCCGTTACAGCCTTGCTGCGATACGATAAACCGCAATCGCGATAGGCTATAATCCGACCTTTATCAAAGTCGGAAACGTGATGGTACGCAGTTCTCCTCCTTAAATGAGGCATCACAACTACGTTTCACCAGGCAACGTCGGTCAACTGGTCTTTGTGTTTAGAAATCGGTTGAAAACTTTCCTCGTGTTGTAGGTGTTGCCACTGGCGCCAACCTTGTGTGAATGCTCTGAAAAGCCAATCATTTGCAAGTCACAGCATCTTCTTCCTGGCGGTTAAATTTCGTGTCTGTAGTACGTCATCTTCGTGGTGTAGCAATTTTAATGGCCAGTAGTGTAATTAATGTAGAGTAATGAAATTTCGGGAATATGTTTGTCTAGGTAACATATTTAAGTGATGAGTATTGCAAGATCACAGGTCACTGTAAGCGTGAGATATGTTACTGAAAATACAAAATGCTGATACATTAATAACCAGTGTAACCGCCAGATTGTTGACTGCGAGAATGCAAACTTGCATGCATTTTGTTGTACAGGTGCCGGATGTCAGTTTGTGGGCTGGAGTTCCATGCCTTTTGCACTTGGAACTGTTGCAATTGGTCAATCGATACAGGATCAGTTAATACTGTTTGTGGATGTCACTGATTTTGTCGTCCGATGCCGGCCCATATGTACTCGATTGGAAGCAGCAGATCTGGTGATCGAGCAGGCCAAGGCAACATGTCGAACATGTCGGATTACAACAGCGGTGTGTTGCGAGCGTTATCAAGAATGTTCAAATGTGTGTAAAATCTTATGAAACTTAACTGCTAAGGTCATCAGTCCCTAAGCTTACACACTACTTAACCTAAATTATTCTAAGGACAAATACACACACCCAAGCCCGAGGGAGGACTCGAACCTCCGCCGGGACCAGCCGCACAGTCCATGACTGCAGCGTCCGAGACAGCTCGGTTAATCCCGCGCGGCCGAACGTTATCCTGATGGAAAATACTCCATGGTATACTGTTCATGACTGGCAGCACGACAGGTCGAATCGCCAGATTAACATAAAATTTTATGGTCAGGTGCGTGGAATAAGCGCGAGAGTGCTCTGCTGTCATATGAAATCGCACACCATAACTCCAGGTGTAGGTCCAATGTGTCTATGCCACAGTGAAGTTGGGTGCTGGTCCTCAACTGGCCTCCTTCTAACCAATACACAGCCATTGTGCACCTAGATGGAACCGGCTTTCATCAGAAAACAAAACACACCTCCATCCCGCCCTCCAATGAGCTCCCGTTGTAACGTTGTTGCTTTTAATTACTATGAAAGCGGTGCTGATAGACAATAAAAGCGGGTTAAAAGCTGTGAGCTGTCTGGGGAAGTTAACCTTGCATTAGTGCGCAACTGTTTCACCAGGTATCCAGTCTAGCTTACCAAATTCCCAATCAGACAAACATTAATTATAATCTTTTAATAGTCATACGACAACCGGTGATACATATATAAAAGATAATTTAAATAAAAAGAAATAAATCAATTTATATTTGGAAATTTATTTTAACATCGATCATTGAAATTTCAGCATATTAAACTTGATTCCTAACTAAACTGGTGCCTTATTTAGGATTGTGAAAATGTGAGATTGCAATCTTATGGAACACATCAAATATGGAGCCAAGATTGGGAGACTGCATACAACACTGCATTCATAAAATAACACACGAAGAACGTTGAAACATATGCAAGAGGAAATTAACCACAACCAACCGATTCAATTTTCACGCAAAGAAGTTACACTCGTAGCACAATCCTGTCCGTCATGTAATTACCACACACTGGTATACTAAATTCACTCTAACTCTCTGTGAAATCTTCGCAAAAAGAATAGCTGAGGGCTACTTTGATGATTACACCACATGCTTCACGTGGTCAACTTGCTTTACACAAAGCGTGTAACTCCACAATAATTTTGATAATTAAAATAAATTAGATCGAAAAGCAATTTACAAAAGAAAAACCTCGAACTGGTTACTAACGTCTTACTATTAACCTGATGGGTCAAACAATTATATAAGCACGTGGTAGTGGTCTCACAAAGTACACCCCACGTGGGTTGAACATAAAGAAAAGTTGCTATATTGAAAAATATTGCCAAGACGAGATGTTATAATCTCACGCACACTCGCATTTAAGACTGATGATCTTAGTTAGATTTACTGATCAACACGTGGTTCCACTTTACTCACAAAGTAGTGACAAAGCAACTACTGGAAAATATTCTGAACTTCACACTCGAAATATACTGCGTTGCAATTTAAGAAAACATTAGATATTTTAGAGCTAAACCTGAAATAAAGGTGATTAAATTTTCAGTTACGCTGAACTTAAGAAATCCATTGTCCTACGGACTTAGCAGACACGCGCTTAGCCGGAGATCTTACCACTTCAGACGCTCGCCACGGACAGACTGCCCTGGTCCCTTTCTGAGGGTGCCTCACAAATACAAACGGAAGTGGCCAGAGGGGCAACTTCCTATACCAACATGACAAGAGACGGACAGGACCATACTAAGGATAGAAACCTCTTTGCTTTTAGAAAGCGTAGCTACCCGTTCCGACGTTGGTCCTACTGTTCTCTAGAGACAGGCTTGTCTGCTAATCTCAAGCATGCAACTAGAAATACATTTGCTCATTCATCCTCTCACACAGAAGGGAAGGGGGATGACAGTATCTTATCATATACAGTATATAAAAGAAAGCGGATGTAGGTTCCGTATGAGACTGTGTGACATGAATTACATATAAACTGCGTTTTAAAGTGTAGTAGTGTGACAGATCGTTCTTGTTTATGTGTAAAATTAACACGTTCCACTACTCAGTCTCCTCCCAGATAGTCAGAAACGCCACAGTAAACTTAGAAGAGGAATTTATGCCGTAAATGACAACAGATTTAAGAAATTAAGCATGAAAGGAATCCAACAGAGACCTTTCACCGTTCGACATCGCTGAAGTCGAAAATTGTGGCGGTTTGGTGCCAGTAGAATGCACGCTACACGAGGTCTGGCTCGGAGCTGTCCCTGAAGTAACAAATTGTAACAGTTCGTTGTGTCACTGTGGTGAGAACTGTTGCTCAAACATCTGCTGCAGATCCAGTACGATGCGACAGAGCCACACGCCGAACACGATCGTCTTTCACGCGACACGTGGCCGTCCGGAGTCCGGTCTTCTTGCGACCATGATCGCTGCTGCGGGCAAGCCCCTCGTATTACACGACCTCATTAAAACTCAGTGACTTGTTGACAATGGCATTTTTGTCGACTTAAAGGCATTCTTGACTAATATCAACTCACCACGTCCTGTCTCCAAGGTAAGTAGCAGTCACGACCGTTATAGCGTATATTTAAAACAAACCTCATTTACAACCTCTTAGTGGCACTACTAGAGCCAATCTTCCGAGACTGGCGCGAAATCTGAGTGGACATCCTCTTTCAGATGTAGAAATACGCCTACCAACTTTTTTTTAAAAAAAAGCACACCGTATTCAGGCCACGAGTGGCCTACCGGGACCATCCGACCCCCGTGTCATCCACAGTTGAGGATGCGGATAGGAGGGGCTTGGGGTCAGCACACCGCTTCCCCGGTCGTTATGATGGTAGTCTTCACCGAAGCCGCTACTATTCGGTCGAGTAGCTCCTCAATTGGCATCACGAGGCTGAGTGCACCCCGAAAAATGGCGACAGCGGATGGCAGCCTGGATGGTCACCCATCCAAGTGCCGACCTCGCCCGACAGCGCTTAACATCGGTGCAACTCTTTAATGTCGCGATTTTTTCGGTCAGTATATTAATAAATATAGTATGCTGAGCATTATTTCGGTTTATCTGTAGCGCAAGTAACTTAAAAATTGAAAGCAAAGGAAAAAGAAAATATTTTCCTCACAGAGATGGTACAAATGGCTCTGAGCACTATGGGACTTAACTTCTGAGGTAATCCGTCCCCTAGAACTTAGAACTATTGAAACCTAACAAACCTAAGGACATCACACACATCCATGCCCGAGGCAGGATTCGAACCTGCGACCGTAGTGGTCGCGCGGTTTCCGACTGTAGCGCCTAGAACCGCTCGGCCACCCCGACCGGCCCTCACAGAGACTGATCCCCAGCACCCTTTGGTTTCCATTGCACAGTCTGTCCGTTGCGCCAAACACCACCTGGAAACTATGTTAACATAAATACCTAATGCCCCACCAGACTTGCGCCAAAAATATTTGTTTTTTCCAAACGCTTGGCTATCTGGAGCTCCCAGTTCTGTCACTTTCATTACTAATCAAACCCTTCACATACCATTAATCTGGATGAAATCGCTGAAGGCAAGTAGATGCGATTCCCTTGTCAGTTTAATACCATGCTGACCTTCGGAAGGCATACGATACAGTTCCATGTTGTTGCTCTGTGAGCAAAATGAAATGTTACGGATTATCGAGACAGATTTATGAAGGCTGCAACACTAGAAACAAAGAAAACCTACAGAAGATGGACGACTGGTGAAGGTACTGGCAGTTGGCTCTGACGTAAGTAAATATTAGTTACTGTGCATTAGTGGGCAAAGAGATAGAAATCTGGTCGATTACTCCATTGGGGATAAATCAGTGCAAACTGTAATAGCCCTAAAATAGCTGCAAGTAACTCTCTGGAGTGACCTCATCGGAATGAGCATAAGAAACTAGTCGCAGTAAAAACCGATACCGGAAAAGTGACATACTTTCTTGGGGAATAACAGACTGCCTTATATTCCTTTATTTTTGTATATTTGTACCACTCAGCCACAATAGGTATAAATTCACACAAAAAAACTACATTTCAAGATTCCGCGGGTGTAACTGTAATATGTTGGCTTTAATTAGAGCTCTTCAAAACTGTCACTTCCATTCAACATCATCCACACTGAGCAAAGAGCTTCATGCCCTGGTAGTGGCCACTTCCCATCGAGAATGTGAACGTTTACTGAAACAAGAGCCGGCCGTTGTGGCCGAGCGGTTCTAGGCGCTTCAGTCTGGAACCGCGCAACCGCTACGGTGGCAGGTTCGAATCCTGCATCGGGCACGGATGTGTGTGATGTCCTTAGGTTAGTTAGATTTAAGTAGGTCTAAGTCTAGGGGACTGATGACCTCAGATGTTAAGTTCCATAGTGCTCAGAGCCATTTGAACTGAACCAAGATACTCGTCGAGAAACCTGGGAAATCACTAAGTGAAAATCTACGGCCGTGCATGGAACCACGACTTTCGAATTTTTATAGGCTTTACATTATGTACAATTGACTTTGTAAATTACCAAGAATCCCTAATTGGCTATTTCCAAATTTAGTTAAACGCCAATGCCACTTCCACCCCAGAAGTCCCACGACTTCATTCTCACATAAGGGCTATCTCCTCAGCCTGCGCGCTCCAAGCAACTCCAGGAAGAAGTTGTAAACAATCCGATCTTCCAGTCAATCACTTTCACGATAGTGGCGCTTCTCTGGAAAGCTCTGCTGTTGCAGCACGTGCTGAAAACCACCTGCCTCAGAAAAAAGTAATTTTCCGTTAAGTCAGTCCACTCCAGATGTGTTAGGGGAAATATTAGCTCAACAGCACCTGGTTGGACAAGACCCACACCTTCTGGGGCTCCAAGCCTACTTTTGTGATCCCAATGGCAAGAGTACGATCCCATTTCGTGGCCAGGAATAACATCCTATATGATCAAAAGCATTCGGACACCTTTTGGTGGACGTTAACATGGTGGGTCTCTATTCGTATCCTTTATGACCGCTTGAACCCCGCTACAGACCCTTCCAGTGTTATGTCTAAAGAGCTGTGGAGGAATGGCACCCCTTCTTTCCTCAAGAGCCGAAACCAGTGTAGGGAGTGATGTAGGAATGCAGGACTCTGGAAAGAAAACCACTTTCTAACTCATCCTAAACATGTTCCTTCGGCTTCACGTTGGAACTCTAGGTATGCCAATTTTAGGAATGTTATTGTCCACAGACAATTACCTCACAGATGCTCCATCACGAAAGGGTGCTTTGTCATGCTGGTGCAAACAATCATCGACCCTAAATTTTTCCTCTACTGTAAGCAACTCACAGTGTTATAAAATGTGTTTATTTCCTTGCGCGTATAGCGTTTTCCTAAGCGCATTAAGAGGATCAGACCCTAGCGACGAATAGCAGCACCATACCATTGTATAGCCTCTTCTTCACTTCACTGTTTGCAATAGATATGAAGGCAGGTAATGTTATACAGGCATTCACCAAACTCTTCCATCGGATTACTCGTTTTCAGTCATCCAACTGACAGTAGTGTCGCTCTTTACACCACCTCTAGCGTCTCTCATCCATTGTACTCCATTATTTTTAGGTTCCTACCCACCGTTATTGTGCTAGACTGTTGGTTGAACTTTGAAACTTACGAGTGATTCCTTCTGATGGTTTCATGCAATTTTGATTAGCGCCCTTCGCAATGCTCGACGGTCGCTGTCCGTCTGTACACGAGGCCTGTCTGGTGTTGGGTTAGTTGTATTTGTTCTTTCGAGTTTCCACTTCACCATCTCAACAGTCGACTTGTGCAGCTTTAAAAGGGTCGAAATGTCCCTGGTGGGTTTGTTACTCAGATGACATCCAGTGATTCGTCCACGTTCGAAGTCACTGAGCTCTCCTGCTCTCCTGCTGTAACTGCTTCTGTACTGGCAACACGATAGCGACCGCCTCCTTTTATACTGGCGGGACCGCCTCTCGGGACATCTGGTAGTCCATTCCGCATAACGTAAGGGCGCCCGGATACTTTTGATCGGAAAGTATGTCTTACAAGATGGCTTCCAAAAGACTTGTTGGATCGTTCTTGGGTATTGCTCATCAGTACGGGATCTTTGCCATCTTGGATTAATAGAAGAGAGAGAGAGAGACAGAGAGTAGCCCCAAAGACGGGAGGTGTGTTTCGTCAAGGGATCGTTTGCTAATCGCGAGAGTGTAACGGAGATGCTCAACACACTACAGTGGTAAACATTAGAAAAGAGGAGTTTCTCATCACGGAGAGGTTTACTGATGAAACTTCAAGAGTATACGCTCCGAAAAGTATGGAAAAAAATATATTATTCCTCGCAGACACACATCAGGAAAAGAAAGTCAGAGAAATAGAGCACATATTAGGGCTTACCGACAGGCGTTTATCCCTAGCATGTTTCGAATAACGAACAGCACACGGGGGAAACGATAGTGGCATCACAAGTACCTCCCGCCACACACTGTAAGGTGACTTACGGAGTGTAGCTGCAGATGTAGACATACAGAGGTTGGATATAAAATGGAGACACGGCGCCGGCCAGAGTGGCCGAGCGATTCCAGGCGCTTCAGTCTGGAACCGTGCGACCGCTACGGTCGCAGGTTCGAATCCTGCCTCGGGCATGGATGTGTGTGATATCCTTAGGTTAGTTAGGTTTAAGTAGTTCTAAGTTCTAGGGGACTGATGACCTCAGCTGTTAAGTCCCACAGTGGTCAGAGCCATTTGGACCATTTTTGGAGACACGGCGAGAAACGCATGCTTGAACATAAATAGCCAAGCATGCAGGATGTGCTGTTGTATTTGACCACTAACGGCACCGGTGCAATGCCCTCAATACGCCGCAAGTATCAGGCTTGGCCACAACAATATTCTGTGAAGTCATGAGTGCATTGTGTCGCAGCCAAATGAACGCGAACGTGAGAAAACTGTTGCTGCTCTAATGGTGAGTGCTTCCGAACCACTGGAGCCGTAGTGTTTGGTACTTTAAGAGGCACCGTATCGAAGATTTATACCGCATACAAAGAAAGCGGGAAAATATCATCCGCTAAGTCACAACGCGGACGAAAGTGCATGCTAAGTGATCGTGACGTACGGTCATTGAAGAGGATTCTGACCAAAAATAAGAGGACGTCAGCTGCTAAACTCATTGCAGAATTGAATGTTGCACTCGCGAACCTTGTTGGCACCAAAACAACACGAACGGAGCTCCATAAACTGAAAAATTACATTGCGAGCTGGAATTCCTAAACAACACGTCTGTGATGCCAATGCCCGTAACAGGAAAACGTGGTGCCGAAGCAATAAAATCTGGACTACAGAGCAATGGAATAAAGTCATTTCGTTGGACGAGTCTTGTTGGACACTATTTCCAATTTCTGGTCGTATTTACGTCTGAAGAGTGAAACATAACCGAGAGTCGGGATGATTTGGGTAGCCATCCCGAAGTATTCCATGGACCCCATGGTTGCTCTGCAAGTTCACATTACTGCAAGAATTATTTGATGGTTTTGGCTAATCATACCCATCCCATGGTTCCATGTTTGTCCCGCAATGGTGATGATGTGATCCAAAGCGACAGGGCCCCTATTTGCACGGTTCGCATTGCCTAGGACTTGTTTTGTTTGTATGAAGATGAACCATTGCATCTTCCCTGGCCGCCACATTCACCAGGTCTCAGTATTAGTGAGTCTTTGTAGTTTAATTTGGAGAGATGTGTGCGCGATTGCTATCCAACTCCGTCATTGTTGCCTGTACTTGCCACTATTTTGCAGGAAGAATGATATAAAAGTTCTCTGAAAACCATGCAAGACCTGTATTTACCTATTCCGAACTGGAAGCTGTTTGGAATGCCAATGGTTTTCCTACACCATATTATGTGTTTTGTTCTTGGTGTTTCCATATTTTTGTCCACATCTTTGTATATGCTGGGTCATTCGCGTAAGATGCAAACTCTTTTTATTTCCTATACCGTTGAAGATAAAGGTTTTCATCAAATGATATCACAGGGACAAGTAATTTTGTTAAATGATAAACGATATTGCAGAGTGTATCAACCGATACATAAAAGAAAACATTCTTTTCAATGGAAGTTGGCATCCGAACGTATCGCGCTTTTTTATGCCGCGAGAGGAGGAGACAGTGGCAGTCGGAAAGAGGCAGAAATGTAACAAACACTGGAAGTTAGCAACCAGTGGTTTTGGTACAGAAGCAGCGAAGGAGACAATGGCGGTGTGAGATAGAGGGACACAGTGACAGTGGAACGTAGTTGACAGTGACGGAACAGTGCTAGGAAAAGGGTGAAGAAGGAAGTGCCAGTGGAAGAGGAACAAAAGAGTCAGAGAACGTGGAAATGGATGAGAGCCAGAGATAATTAGAGACGGAGTCGATGACAGTGACAAAGAGGTAGAGGGAGGTAGTGGCACTGAGAAGAGACAGCAGCAATGGGAAAGAATTAATGGCAATAAGAGAGAGCAAGAGGAGACACCGACAGTGAGAGGACAGTTTCATAGTGGGTGTGAGATAGGAGACAGTGACAGTTAGAGAGACACAAAGAGATAATGACAATGAGTTGGGCTGAATGAGTGAGTACGGGAGTAGTGAAAGTAGCTGGGTATGAGCGAATTGCAGCGATGGACTAGCGGCGTGAGCGAGTTACAGTTAGGGGACCTTGTGGGAGTGAGAAATGAGTTGCATGTTGAAAAAAGCGCGAATATGTTCGCATGCTGTGAAGGAATAAAAAGGTGTGTTGTGTGTTTAAGTGCCTCACATTGTATTAGGACTGGAAAAGAAAATTGAAGATCTGTTAGATGACGATCAGTTTGGCTTTAAGAAAGGCAAAGACAGAGTGGAGGTAGTTCTGACTTGAAGTAATATCAAGACACGTTCATAGGATTTGTGGACCTGGAAAACGCGTTCGACAATGTAAAATGCTGCCAGGTGTTCGAAATTCGGAGAAAAATAGGAGTAAGATTTAGTGAACGACGGGTAATATACAATATGTACAGGAACCAAGAGTACAACAAGACTGGAAGACAAAGAACGAAGTGGTCGGATTAGGGTGTAAGACAGAGATGCATTATTTCGCATCTACTGCTCAACATATACACCGAGGAAGCAATGACGGAAATAACAGAAGGTACAAGAGTGAGGTTAAAATTCAACGTGAAAGGATAGCAACGGTAAGAGTCGCTGATGACGTTGCTATCATCAGTGAAAGTGAAGAAGAATTACAGCATCTGTTGAATGTAATATACAGTCTAATGAGTACAGAATATGGACAGAGAGTAAATCGAAGGAAGATGAGAGTAATGAGAAGCAGCAGAAATCAGAAGAGCAATAAGCTTAACATCAAAATTCGTGATCACGAAGTAGACGAAGTTAGATATCGTGGAAGAAAAATGACGGATGGAGCAAGGAGGACACAAAAAGAAAACAGACTAGCACTGGCAGAAAGGACATTCCTGGTCAAGAAAACTCTGCTAGTATCAAATATAGGCCTTAATTTTAGGAAAAAATTCAGTGAATGTGCTTTTGGCACGCAGCATTGTGTGATAGTGAAACATGGACAGTGGAGAAACCGAAACAGAACAGAATCGAAGCATTTGATATGTGGTGCTACAGAAGATTTTTGAAAATTAGGTGGACTGGTAAGGTAGGGAATGAGGTAGTTCTCCGCTGGTCTGAGATGAAAGGAAAATGTGGAAAACACTGATAATAAGAAGCGGTAGGATGAGAGGACATGTATCAAGACATCAGAGACAACTTCCATGGTGATAGAGGGAACTGTAGAGGGTAAAAACTGTAGAGGAAGACGGACACTGGAATACACCCAACTAGGGTTACTCTCTACCAAAACTACGGTTTGATGATTTTGATACAGTACATAAATGACGTAGCACATAGTAGAATTAGCGGTAGTATTGGTAGCATTAGGGGAAAGAAACATAAATAAATGTGTGAGAGATGGACTGGGAGCTTACGTCTTCTCTTCGTTTTTGTTTGTTTATTTGTTGGTATTGCACATAATTAGAATTGCACATCGTCAGTGTTAGTCCATTGTGTATCTTATATCGTTTCATGTTATAACTTGCATTTATAAGTAATAAAAATTAGCTGTTCACCTGACTTTTTATGCAAGTACAGTTTACATGCACAAACAGAAAAAATCTGTATAATTATTGTCGCTAATTTGTGCTCAATAGATAGTTATTCATCATGATCAAACGCAGGAGTTTCCTGTTATAAATGATAAGTGCGAAAGTTCATTATGAATAACAGAAACTTGTTTCATATAAACTCCACAAACCGTTGAAGCGATGCTTGTTATTTTTTTTGCGTTTTCTTTTAAATTTTACCTTTTTTGAAAAAAATACGCTTTCTAGTACTTCATGACAGATCTGCATTTTTTTAATTCTACATCTCTCTGTTTGACGTTACAAATCAATGAATTTTGAAAAAAAAACCTGAATTAAACATTGAGATTTTCCATTCTGCTATAAATACTGTTTAAGTGACAGACAGGAGGATAACTATGTAGAACGAAAAATTCCGTAGGTTACGCGGCTCTTTGTATATCCTCGTTCAGTTTCTAAACGGTTCACCGCTTCCGGTTTCTAGGGGAATCTAGTAAGACACTGATGGCATACGCAAACAAAGGGATCGAAGTGAGATAACGCACGATAGGTATGGAACACACCTAACGTACAGGTAACGCAGTTAAGATCTTAACTGAGCATAGCTACTAGGAAAACCACCGTAGTCTATGCTTATTTACGATAGCCTGCGGTAGACTACGGTAGTCTTACATCTCTGCATCCAACAAATAGTTGAGGACATAGATTACATGTGGTACTCGGAGATGGAGAAGTTAGCACTTCAGAGGAATTAGTCGCGGACTGCATCAAACCAGCCAGAAGACTGATGACTATATATATACACAGGTGACTAAACTCATGCGATGCATCCTACACTACTGGCCATTAAAATTACTACAACAAGAAGAAATGCTGATGATAAACGGGTATTCACTGGACAAATATATTATACTAGAACTGACATGTGATTTCATTTTCACGCAATTTGGGTACATAGATCCTGAGAAATCAATACCCAGAACAACCACCTCTGGCCGTAATAACGGCCTTGATACGCCTGGGCATTGAGTCAAACAGAGCTTGGATGGCGTGTACAGGTACAGCTGCCCATGCAGCATCAACACGATACCACAATTCATCAAGAGTAGTGACTGGCGTATTGTGACGAGCCAGTTGCTCGGCCACCATTGACCAGACGTTTTCAATTGATGAGAGATCTGGAGAATGTGCTGACTAGGGCAGCAGTCGAACATTTTCTGTATCCAGAAAGGCCAGTACACGACCTGCAACATGCGGTCGTGCATTATCCTGCTGAAATGTAGGATTTCGCAGGGTTGGAATGAAGGGTGGAGCCACGTGTCGTAACACATCTGAAATGTAACGTCCACTGTTCGAAGTGCCGTCAATGCGAACAAGAGGTGACCGAGACGTGTAACCAATGGCACCCCATACCATCACGCCAGGTGATGCGCCAGTATGGCGATGACGAATACACGCTTCCAATGTGCGTTCACCGCGATGTCGCCAAACACGGATGCGACCATCATGATGCTGTAAACAGAACCTGGATTCATCCGAAAAATGACGTTTTGCCATTCGTGCACCCAGGTTCGTCGTTGAGTACACCATCGGAGGCGCTCCTGTCTGTGCTGCAGCGTCAAGGGTAACCGCAGCCACAGTCTCCGAGTTGATGGTCCATGCTGCTGCAAACGTCGTCGAACTGTTCGTGCAGATGGTTGTTGTCTTGCAAACGTCTCCATCTGTTGAATCAGGGATCGAGATGTGGCTGCACGATCCGTTACAGCCGTGCGGATGAGATGCCTGTCATCTCGAATGCTAGTGATACGAGGTCGTTGGGATCCAGCACGGCGTTCCGTATTACCCTCCTGAACCCACCGATTCCATATTCTGCTAACAGTTATTGGATCGCGACCAACGCGAGCAGCAATGTCGCGATACGATAAACCGTAATCGCGATAGGCTACAATCCGACCTTTATCAAAGTCGGAAACGTGATGGTACGCTTTTCTTCTGCTTACATGAAGCATCACAACAACGTTTCACCAAGCAACCCCGGTCAACTGCTGTTTGTGTATGAGAAATCGGTTGGAAACTTTCCTCATGTCATCACGTTGTAGGTGTCGCCACCGGCGCCAACCTTGTTTGAATGCTCTGAAAAGCTAATCATTTGCATATCACAGCATCTTCTTCCTGTCGGTGAAATTTCGCGTCTGTAGCACGTTATCTTCGTGGTGTAGCAATTTTAATGGCCAGTTGTGTAGTATCGTGTCGGACCTTCTTTTCTCAGCCGCAGTGCAGCAATTCTACTGTGACATGGACTCAACAAGTTGTTCGATATCCTCTGCAGAAATACTGAACCATGTTGCCTCTCCAGCCATCTATAATTACGAAAGGGTTGCCGGTGCAGGATTTTGTGCATGAACTGACCCCTCGATTATATCTCATAACCGTTCGATGGAATTTATGTCCGGCAATCTGGGTGGCCGAATCATTCGAGAACAATTGTGGCCCGGTGACATGGCGCATTGTCATTCATTAAAATTCCATCGTTGTTTGGGAGCATGAAGTCCATGAATGGCTGCAAATGGTCTCCAAATAGCCAACCAATGATCGGTTCAGTTGGACCAGAGCACCCAGTCCATTCAGTGTAAACACAGCCAACTTCATTATGGGGCCACCACCAGCTTGCACAGTTGATAACTTGGATCCACGGCTTCGTGGGGTCTGTGCCACACTCGAGCCCTGCCATCAGCTTTTGCCAACTGAAATCGGGACCCATCTGACCAGTCCATAGTTTTGCAGTCGTCTACGGTCCAATTGATATGGTCAAGAGCCCAGGAGAGGCTGTGCAGGCGATGTCATGCTGTTAGCAAACGCACTCGCGTCGTTTAGTCTGCTGCCATAGCCCATTAACGCCGACTGTCCTATCGAATACGTTCGTCGTAGTCCCACACTGATTTCTGCAGTAATTTCACGCACTGATGCTTGTCTGTTAGCACTGACAACTCTACGCAAACGCCGCTGCTCTGGTCGTTAAATGGACACCGTCGGCCATTGCGTTATGGTGAGATGTAATGTCTGAAATACGGTATTGTCGGGACACTCTTGACATTGTAGATCTGGAAATATCGAGTTCCCTAACAATTTACGAAATAGAATGTCCCATGCGTCTAGGTCCGACTACCATTCAGCGTTGAAAGTATCTTAATTCCCATCGTGCTTCCATATTCATGTAGGAAACTTTTAGACATGAACCACCTGACTACAAGGTGTACAACTTTGCTTCCGCCGTTTGCCGATAGATGGCGACAACTGTAAGTAGCGGTCCAAAGAAACAGATCGGAGGCAGTTTGCTTCGACCTCGGTCAACATAACCTCATTCAAACATTAGTCGATCTCTGCCTCCATCATAAAGCTGTTCTTGATTGAAAATGTCAGTTTACGTGCCTAATTCTCGTCATTTGCGGGAGGTGTTACTGTTTTGTTTCAATACGAAGAAAACAGCGGCTGAGTCTCATCGAATGCTCTCAAGGGTGTATGGTAAGGACGCTATTAGTGAAAGAACGTGTCGTGAGTGGTTTCAACACTTCAAGAACGGTGATTTCAACGTCGTAGACCGGCATAGTGGTAGAAGAGAGAATGTTTTCGAGGATACAGAATTGGAGACATTGCTGAGTGAAGACTCGCGTCAGACTCAAGAAGAATTGGCACGATTAGTGGGAGTGACACAGCAAGGAACTTGGGTCCCGTGTGAGCTGAAACCAAGAGTCGTTGAACGACGTTTGTGTGTTTGTGAACAGTTGCTTCAGAGGCAAAAACGGAAGGGATTTCTACATCGCATTTTAACCGGGGACGTAAAATGGGTTCATTACCATAACCCTAAACGCAAAAAATCATGGGAATAGCACGGCTATGCTTCCACACCGACGGCCAAACCGAATATTCACGGCTCCAAGATCATGCGCTGCATTTGGTGGGACCAGCTCGGCGTCATGTACTATGAGGTGTTAAAACCAAGTGAAACAATCACAAGTGCTCGTTATCGAATGTTATTAATGCGTTTGAGCAGAGAATTAAAAGACAAACGGCCGCAGTACAGCGAGAGGCACGATAAATTGCTTTTGCAGCACGGCAACGCTCGACCCCACGTTGCAAAAGAGGTCAAAACGTACTTGGAAACGTTAAAATGGGAAGTCCTACCCCACCCTCCGTATTCTCCAAACGTTGGTCTCTCTGACTATCACCTATTTAGATCAATGACACATGGCCCGGCTGACCAAGACTTCCGATCTCATGAAGAAGTCACAAATTGGATCGATCCGTGGATAGCTTCAAAAGATAAAGAATTTTTTCGACGCGGGCTTCGTCCACTGCCCGAAAGATAGGAGAAAGTAGTGGTCAGCGATGGAAAATATTTTGAATGGTACAAGTGTAACCAATTTGTTCTTTAATGCCTCAAATTTGGGAAAAAACGGCGGAACATGAACATCTTGCATAGTGAAACGTGTCAGAATATGGAAATAAAATTTAGAAGATGTGTGATTCAGACACAAAGCTTCATGGAAAGATAATAAAAAGATGAGAGTTCATGGCAAACGAACGTGGATTCCAGGGAACGAGTTACTCACACATCTATTACAAGTTTCTGAAAATATAAATTTCGGATAACAAAAAATACCAAGCAGTGAAATTACTCTGAACCACTGTGATCGTTTTCAAAGTGATGTGCCAGCAATGTTCAAAAGGGCTCTCATGTATATCGACTATTTTTGTTATATCAGTACAATGATCGGATTTTATCAATATGACGCTATTAGGTTACTCGAACAGTTAAGCGTAAGTATGAAAGAAAAAGATTTTCTAGAGATATTTTTCTGTGCGAGATTTCGCTTGTTGGGATTGGATCAAGCACTAAATGAGAGACACAATGTAGATTTTCGTTTCTGCACTAGACAGAGGCGTATTTCTTCGCAGTTTGGAACAATGGCGCACATATCATGTGGCCAGCGATGGAAAATATTTTGAATGATACATGTGTAACCAATTTGTGTCATTAAAGCCTCAAATGTTGGGGAAAAAACGGCAGAAGAAAAGTTGTACATCTTGTACAAACGACAGCTCCAATGCAGTGCCCTTTTATACGTTGTGCACGCGCGATACTACCGCTGTAAGCCAATTCGGTCAGCTGGTAATGCGGCTCCTTTGAGTTGGCGTGCAACATAGGATCCGTGCAGGTTTTTCCTTTTCTGCCGACCTCGAACTCTGCATTTCTGGTTCAGTCAGGCTGTTTTTTAAATCTCTGTCCCATCTGTAACGCCCAGTAGCACATTTTCTTCTCTGTACTGTGGCCTCCGCCGTACGGTGAGCGGACATTTGCTACGCCGGACATTTGCCACGTCGGACATTTGCCACGATTTTACCTGCTCCGAAGATTTGGGTCCCTTGTCTCCCCCTCCTCCTCCTGATCGCTGTCGCGCAGTAAAGGTACTAACTGAGCCTTTCCGCTGGTTTACTCAACGTAGGACCAGAATCTATTTGGATTTTCTGCCACATTTCTAGAGAGACTTTCTTTGTGGAAACTATTAAATACATTTCGCACTGAAATCCACACCAAATTTCGAGCCTCAGTAAAACTTCGCCAATCTTGGAGATTTTGCGTTCGTCTAAGTTATACGTGCCTTTTTCGGTGCTCCTGCAGCAGCTTTCTGTCGTGTTTTGTGTACCATGGGGGATCAGTTCCGTCTCTTATTAATTTATTTGGTATGAATCTCTCGAATGCTGTTGATACTATTTCTTTGAACTTAATGGTCTTCACTCACATAGTTTGGAAGGATTGGAGACTGTCTCTTAGAAAGACGTCAACCGAATTTTTAGCTGCTTTTATAAATAGGTATATTTCGCATTTAGTTCTGGTGAATTGAGCCTTGTTACGACTGTGTGCTCATTAATTCCTGTATCCGTAGTGATGTTCAGGATTATTTGTGGCTAAGAGGTCAAGTGTCTTTTCGTAACCGTTTACAATTTGAATGGCCTCGTCAACTAATTGTTCAAAATAATTAAAAAAGCATTTAGAAAAATAACGGAAGTTGTTTTCTATCTACAATAGTGTCTGAAAATGTATATTTGTCAACAAACGGAAGGTAAATTGAAGTCACTGCCAACTATAATTTTATGAGTAGCGTACCTATTTGTGATGAGACTCAAGTTTTCTTTGAACTGTTCAGCAACTGTTTCATCTGAGACCGGGGGTCGGTAAAAGGAGCCAGTTATTAATTTATTCCGGTTGTCGAACATAACCTCTGCCCATACTAAGTCTCAGGAACTATGTGCTTCAATGTTGCTTGTGAGCTGAAACACACATTACATTATTTTTCCTTAAGTTGTGCTTCTTGTTTCTGTTGTAGTGTCGCTCATTACAATTACGGCGTTTCCTAGGATGCTTTCTGTGTGACCCTGTAAATACCAGAGCTAAACAATGTAGAACAGCAACGTACGTTACAGGCATAGCATTCTGTATTACTTCATTTCCTTATTTCTAACATTTTAAAATTGTACGTCGACTTTAGATGGCATGTAAATCATAGATATTCTTATCTCTATTTAGTGGACGTATTTTCAGTCATGTTTTGAACATTGTCCTGCTACACTTTATTAACTAATGTTTCGCCTCAGGGATATCGGATTTTAGAGAGTAAATTAATATGGAGTATGTCATTCTTCTTTCCTTATTGTCTTTTGGGCATGCAGTTGTAGTAATTAAATTAGGCATAAATGCAGTGATCAAAAGAAATGATTAGCGTACATTGGCTTTCTCTTTACATCGTTCCTTTCTTATTGCTCCCATGCCGATGGATTGTTTCTATCACAATCAGTAAGCTTGAAAGGAAGTTACCCTACAGACAGAGAGATCTATATTTACAGGGTGTTACAAAAAGGTACGGCCAAACTTTTAGGAAACATTCCTCACACACAAAGAAAGAAAATATGTTATGTGGACATGTGTCCGGAAACGCTTACTTTCCATGTTAGAGCTCATTTTATTACTTCTCTTCAAATCACATTATTCATGGAATGGAAACACACAGCAACACAACGTACCAGCGTGACTTCAAACACTTTGTTGCAGGAAATGTTCAAAATGTCCTCCGTTAACGAGGATACATGCATCCACCCTCCGTCGCATGGAATCCCTGATGCGCTGATGCAGCCCTGGAGAATGGCGTATTGTATCACAGCCGTCCACAATACGAGCACGAAAAATCTCTACATTTGGTACCGGTGTTGCGTAGACAAGAGCTTTCAAATGCCCCCATAAATGAAAGTCAAGAGGGTTGAGGTCAGGAGAGCGTGGAGGGCATGGAATTGGTCCGCCTCTACCAATCCATCGGTCACCGAATCTGTTGTTGAGAAGCGTACGAACACTTCGACTGAAGTGTGCAGGAGCTCCATCGTGAATGAACCACATGTTGTGTCGTACTTGTAAAGGCACATGTTCTAGCAGCACAGGTAGAGTATCCCGTATAAAATCATGATAACGTGCTCCATTGAGCGTAGGTGGAAGAACATGGGGCCCAATCAAGACATCACCAACAATGCCTGTCCAAACGTTCATAGAAAATCTGTGTTGATGACGTGATTGCACAATTGCGTGCGGATTCTCGTCAGCTCACACATGTTGATTGTGAAAATTTACAATTTGATCACGTTGGAATGAAGCCTCATCCGTAAAGAGAACATTTGCACTGAAATGAGGATTGACACAGTGTTGGATGAACCATTCGCAGAAGTGTACCCGTGGAGGCCAATCAGCTGCTGATAGTGCCTGCACACGCTGTACTTGGTATGGAAACAACTGGTTCTCCCGTAGCACTCTCCATACAGTGACGTGGTCAACGTTACCTTGTACAGCAGCAACTTCTCTGACGCTGACGTTAGGGTTATCGTCAACTGCACAAAGAATTGCCTCGTCCATTGCAGGTGTCCTCGTCGTTCTAGGTCTTCCCCAGAGGCGAGTCATAGGCTGGAATGTTCCGTGCTCCCTAAGACGCTGATCAATTGCTTCGAACGTCTTCCTGTCGGGACACCTTCGTTCTGGAAATCTGTCGCGATACAAACGTACCGCGCCACGGCTATTGCCCCGTGCTAATCCGTACATCAAATGGGCATCTGCCAACTCCGCATTTGTAAACATTGCACTCACTGCAAAACCACGTCCGTGATGAACACTAACCTGTTGGTGCTACGTACTGATGTGCGTGATGCTAGTACTGTAGAGCAATGAGTCGCATGTCAACACAAGTACCGAAGTCAACATTACCTTCCCTCAATTGGGCCAACTGGCGGTGATTCAAAAATGGCTCTGAGCACTATGGGACTTAACATCTTAGGTCATCAGTCCCCTAGAACTTAGAACTACTTAAACCTAACTAACCTAAGGACATCACACACATCCATGCCCGAGGCAGGATTCGAACCTGCGACCGTAGCAGTCCCGCGGTTCCGGACTGCAGTGCCTAGAACCGCACGGTCACCGCGGCCGGCACTGGCGGTGAATCGAGGAAGTACAGTACATACAGAAGAAACTAAAATGAGCTCTAACATGGAAATTAAGCGTTTTCGGACACATGTCCACATAACATCTTTTCTTTATTTGTGTGTGAGGAATGTTTCCTGAAAGTTTGGCCGTGCCTTTTTGTAACACCCTGTATACTTGGCAGAACTAATTACGTACTGACATAATCGTCGGTATTGCTTTCGTTTCCCAAAAGTTATAAATATTTCGATTTCGAAAAAGAAGCTCTGTATTTCGCCAAGATGTCGAAGAGGAAGGTCCCTTACGTATGGGTTGTACCGAGTAAAATGTGGAGACGGCGGTTTGAAAGTGGACAGAAGAAGTACGAGGAAGGGCGTCCGTTACCTGAGGGATCGCTACTCAAGCTACCTGGCGAAGGGGCAAGTGTGGCAAATGTCCGGCGTGGCAAATGTCCGGCATTCCCACCGTACTGCTGGAGATGTAGATGCATGTGATCGGAGGGCCGGTGCAGCGCGCCTGCTTGTGCCCTTCCTGCACCGGGGGTGCCCTCAGGAGCGCAGCAGCCATCCCCGGCTGGAGGCGTCAGCGGAGGCGGAGAGGCGGCGGCTACCTGCCCGGCTGCGAGTCGCTCTCCGCCGCCGTTCTAGCGCGCCAGTATGCCGACCGCGCGGCTGCACGCAGCACGCAGCCAACAGGTACCGGACCACAACATTCTCCGTGTGGCGTCGCGCCGGTGCGTTCTCGACTTTTCCACAGCTCACCGCATCGACGATGTTGTTACAGCTGTGTCGTCATTGCCACGAAGAGGCGTCTTCCTGACAATACGTTTACGAGCGAGGTAAGCCTGTGGGCGATCATAACCAATATCTTTTCTTTTCTTTAGTGACGACCAATAGGAAAAAATAATATAAGTTCACACGAGCATTTTTCGACGTTTTGTCGCTCCTCGCTAACGTAGTGATAGTAGGAACTTCCACTAACCGATTTGATTCGTACTGACAGGATGTGTAGGGCGCCACTACGACTACAACGTATGTAAACGCGAAGACGCAACTCTCAACAGTTTCTGAGAAAATCGAGTTTGAAAATTTTACGCTTACACATTTCTATTTTTTTATGGTCGCTAGTACTCCATAAGTCTGCAGAAGTGTTAAGCGGTTGATTTATAGCAGCGTGAGGTTGACGGATCTAATATCCCTGCCTGCACTTCTTGTTTTTCTTCCTACCTAATTATTACGCCTGTGCAAACTGTCATTATTGAATGATTCATATATTACTTTTATTATAATCATAATGTTTGTCCTGAAAAAACGAGAAAAATGTTCGTAATGACGCAGGGAAAAATAGGTACACAAGAACTTTCAATCAAATCAGGACAGTCAATTCAAAAATGGTTCTCAGCACTATGGGACTTAACTTCAGAGGTCATCAGTCCCCTAGAACTTAGAACTACTTAAACCTAACTAACCTAAGTGCCGGCCGGTGTGGCCGTGCGGTCCTAGGCGCTTCAGTCTGGAACCGCGTGACCGCTACGGTCGCAGGTTCGAATCCTGCTTCGGGCATGGATGTGAGTGATGTCCTTAGGTTAGTTAGGTTTAAGTAGTTCTAAGTTCTAGGGGACTGATGACCGCAGATGTTAAGTCCCATAATGCTCAGAGCCATTTGAACCATTTGAACTAACCTAAGTACATCACACACATCCATGCCCGAGGCAGGAGTCGAACCTACGACCGTAGCGGTCGCGCGGTTCCAGACTGTAGCGCCTAGAACCGCTCGCCATGCCTGCCGGCATTATAGTCAATTTATTTATATTATTTTATCTACGTGTGTGGCAAGTATAATGTGTAACCCATGGAGCACAGTACAAAACAGAGTGATACTGATCATAAATATGTGGGAAACAATAATTACTGCAACATAAAACACTTATAATGAAGGCCGAATCTTCGCATGTACATCGTTTCTGAATGTGCCTATTGCAAAACAAACTTGGGTTACATTCGTTAGCGGTTCACGGTCATCACACAAATTCGTGGCGTAGCACGCGTATCTGTTGTTGGAATGACGTAGGAAATAAATAAAAAAAGAGAGTATTGTAAGTGAGATTCAATACACAGACGTCTCCGTTATGGAGCTGAGCGCTTACTCGCTTGGCTGCGTAATCCTTGGTATCAGAGACCATACGAAGTATGTAAGTACGAGTAAAATGCTCAAACTAGTTTTACTTCGAAAATGGTTGATAGTTGCGTCTTCCTGTTTACATATGTTGAAGTCCTAGTCGTGCCCTACACAATCTGTCAGTATGAATCTAGTCGGTAAAGGGAAGTTCGTACGGTCCCCTTGTAAGATTTGTAGATTTGAATACTCCCTGTATGTGTGTGTGCGCGCGCAATACAGAACCTATGGCCAGAGGTTTGCGCGAATAAGAGAAGTAATTCGATTGTTTCTGTTACAAGAACATTACAAGAACAACTTGTCGAATTCATCAGCAAAAATTTTTGCTGGTAAGTTCGCGAATTACTCTCGTAACAGACACAATAAGAGATGAGGACGAGTCAGGGGAACCATATGAATGTGGCTATATTTCTAATTTTGATTTTCGCGGATTTTTAGCTTGCTTTGAGTGTATGCGAAGTGGTTGTGAATTTAGAGCATGGCAGATATTCTGCAGGAATCATCTGTGCAGTAGAAGTACCATAAACTTCTTCTTCCGTAAAGCTCAGTAATTTCAATACGTAGTCTTCCGCTGCATCTGTTCTCCTGAAGTGAACAATCCATTTCTGACAGATTTCGGCAGGAAATGCTCGCAGTATTTTCGGAGGAGGAACTTTACCGTGTATCAAAATGGTTCAAATGGCTCTGAGCACTATGGGACTCAACATCTTAGGTCATAAGTCCCCTAGAACTTAGAACTACTTAAACCTAACTAACCTAAGGACATCACACACACCCATGCCCGAGGCAGGATTCGAACCTGCGACCGTAGCAGTCCCGCGGTTCCGGACTGCAGCGCCAGAACCGCTAGACCACCGCGGCCGGCTTTACCGTGTACTAGGTCGACCTCTCGTAGGGCAGGCGGTACTTGAATACGATAGCTACGTTCCAGGAACGTAACATTCAGGGTTTCAGGTGTTGCTGCCTATACACGCTTTACCGCATCCAAATAACCGAGGCGAGCCCGAATAATGCGACTGATATCTCCACACCGATTCAATAAACTTTTTTTTGTTCTCTCGTAGAAATTCCATCTGCTAACAACTTCGGATCGCCTGACAGTCGTGGAAAAACATATTTGCTTACAGTAGAAATTTTGGGACAAGTGTCACAGTTGCGTGTGTGTGTGTGGGCAAAGAAGCGATAGCCACCGATATTTTGTAACAATTTTTCCTCCGTTGACGTATTTCGATTTGCACCTGTAGCAGCACCAGTAACTCACCAATATTCTAATTAATAACTAATATTAGTAAAATAGGGGCGATTAAACGGAATATTAAAATTTCGGCCTTAATAAATAACGAAAAGAAACATCATTATATTGAAGTCATGTGACTATTAGAAATTGATGTTGACAACACGCGCAGTTTTCTGTGCTCACTCCATAGACGCTCCTGTTTTATAATTTACTCGTAGGTAACATGGTTTCGAGCTCAAGATGGAGAATAACTCTAGTCAAAATGTATGCAAATCTCGTATTTTATGGAGAGCATCTATACTCAGTTTACGTGCATCTTAAGCTCGGGAGAACTTACTGTATAATTTGTCAACAAACAAATGAGTTTACTGTAAATTTCAGAATCCCTTACGACGGCACGCAATTAACAAATACCGGTAATACTCAGAATATAACTGCGTCAAATTAAATTTAAGGTCAATCGTCATCGTCCTAATCATCAGTGAAAAAAATCCGGGTGGAGCAAACTAGCATTGAGGATTTTACCTACAAATCTTTGAATTTTAAAATTAATCTGATGCGGCTCAAACACTGCGAGCATTTTATTAACTGAGTTTTCTGGAGTAAGAGAATGTGGTTACGGTTCTGCCGATACGAAAAACAGGGAAAATAGTCTTTCGCTTTATCTACGTTATAACACTCACTGGAACTTATAACGTGTAAGCTGTCTAGGATTGTAATTTTAGTATTATTTGGTTGATCATTTGTTTATTTAGCGTATGGTTATAGCGCAGCAAGTATGTACAGAATAAGAGATATATTATATGTCACAGCATAGTAAGTACGTCGCGACGTGTTTGCTTAGCAAAAAAGAAAAAAAGTGCAAATATTTAGAATTGGGAACGAAAACAATACTCGGTACTGTATCAATAACACAAAAATTAATTTGTAAATTTTAAGTGACTTCAGCATTTTAGTTTTGTAAAGCACACAAATTTGTTGTGCGTCTGCTGTAATGCCTTTTCTTATGAGATGTGACACTTCCATAGGTAATGCGGCACTGAGAAGGAAAAAAAAATAGTTCAAATGGCTCTGAGCACTATGGGACTTAACTTCTGTGGTCATCAGTCCCCTAGAACTTAGAACTACTTAAACCTAACTAACCTAAGGACATCACACACATCCATGCCCGAGGCAGGATTCGAACCTGCGACCGTAGCGGTCGCGCGGCTCCAGACTGTAGCGCCTAGAACCGCTCGGCCACTCCGGCCGGCCACAATGAGAAGGAGAGAGTAAACAATACAGAATTTCCAGGGCAGCAACTGTCTCGATGGCGACCTGTCGCTGGCTAAGATTTCCAGTGAAATCACCGTATTCCCTGCGAACTTAAATTATGTTGTTTCCATCTAATCGAAGCGTCTTTGCTTACAATGAACACAATGATTTTGTTCAGGCTTTCTTTGCCGTCGGATGTATGCAATAATTATTTTCGGATTTCGGCCGTATGTTCTTTTTAGCACTCGTGGCCCTCTGTGTCAATGAATAGTGACAATGTAGGTCCCCACTTCCAGAAAATCGTCAAACAATTAAAATACCCTACAACTTACAAGCGGAAAAAGAACTACTGGATAACAGTGCAATAATTTTGGTTTCACGCATTTCTTAGATAGCAGAAGTGCACAAGGACAATGATTTGCCTCTTAAGGCTGTTCCAGTCTGTTAGCGCTATCACTGATTCAAAATTCTTTGACGAAGGAGAAAACCGCTCTGCATATTTTCATGCAGATACTGAGTTGCGTTAACATCTTCAGTTTTGAAAAATATTTGTATTTATGTGTGTGTGTGTGTGTGTGTGTGTGTGTGTGTGTGTGTGTGTGTGTGTGTGTGTGTGTATGTTTTAGTCTCTTAATATGCTTCGACTCACTGTGTTTGTATTACGAAGATTTTTTTTACAGTGAATACGGTTCTTAATTCAGAAGGAGAGCAGCGAATTTGTAGACTGAAATTTGAAGTTGATTCCTTTACTTAGACCGAATATAACCACCAAAGCTAAGTCACAGCGAAGAACATTAGTTTGATGATGACATTAGCATACTAAAACGAGTATGGGGAGGGAAATGAATGAGCCTGACATACCTGGTGGTGATATCCAGAATGTACATTGTGCTACGGGATTGTAGACTCCAGCCAGAGCAGTCTTATCTAGAAACTCTCTCTATCCAGCTCAAAAACAGTGGATATAGGTGTTTACGATAGTAATTAAGTAAGCCACCAGTATCTCAAATACAATTCCAAATCTTTCACTCCTGCTTACTGTTGCAAATAATGTATCCTAAGTGAATTTAAATGCGTCTGGTCAATTGGCTTCATTATAAAGTAATAACAAATAACCGGCACAAGTATTACAACGTAAATTACAAGATTATAACTACGAGGAAAAATACCTCGTAGTGTGACATGTACATAGATGATGCCGGCTGGGGTGGCCGAGCGGTTCTAGGCGCTACAGTCTGGAACCGCGTGACCGCTACGGTCGCAGGTTCGAATCCTGCCTCGTGCATGGATGTGTGTGATGTCCTTAGGTTAGTTAGGTTTAAGTAGTTCTAAGTTCTAGGGGACTGATGACCTCAGAAGTTAAATCCCATAGTGCTCAGAGTCATTTGAACCATTTGAACATAGATGACGATTATTTACTTCTTTAACAGCTGAATACAACCACACATTGCAAAAGGAATTACATCAGCTAAGTCCTAGCGCTTAATATAGCAGTAATCACTGTTGACAAGGGGAACATTTTAAGGTGGCTCCAGACACGATAAATCTTTTGTTTCTATCTGTCTTCAAGAAAACGTGAAGGCGACCTTTTGAACATTCAGTAGACGTATACAGTGAACAACTTCTTAGGTATATACGACAGCGATCTGCAATGCAGGCAATAGTGAAAAACATGAGTATGAATTCCTCTCAGAGATATAACTGTATTATACTGTTTAGTTTTCCTGTTAGTTTTTACGCTTTTCATTCGTGCACCATCTCAGTGTTTGAAGAAAATTACTGGAATTAAACATATATACAGAAAAATTCGTTTCGACTGTTATGAGAAATATTTGCATAACGATACTATGGTTTTAAATAAATGAATTTACTGCAACGCCACTTACCAGCTATTTGCAGAGTGAGTCAGTTATATTGTCACTTAGAGCTTAACTCGACATTAGTTTCATCACCGTCAAAGGCCCTCACATGTCTGATTAATTCAACTAACTGCCGCACACAAAAATAAAATTCGATATGAGAGTACAATTTGACGAAATACTGAATTTCTCATCAGCATATTAATGACAACCACACCGGCCGCTAATTCTCTACGAAAAGAGACAATTCATCAGAATAGATTTGAATACTGAAAAAGTCTTAACGAATTATTTAAAACTGTAAAATGCTAACGGTAACTCTAAATAGCAAACCGAGAGCGCTGCTATGCAGCAAAGACTGAGTAAAAATACGAATCGTCAAACCTTAATTGTGTTCAAAATAGAAGTCTTATTTTCGAATTAATATTTCATCGAAAGTGTATAGGGGCAGGTTGCCAAAAATTTCTCAGCGTTGTATGAATGGCTCGCTTGATGTATCATTTTTTAAGGTGCCGTTCAGCTATTCAGACGCAGTAATATAAGTCAAACAGAAGACAATCTGTAAAAGTCGGCAGCTTTTCCAACCACATGTAGAGTGATTTAAAGCTGAGACGGGTCGCGTGTTTTTGCGTGGTTCCAATTGATGCCAGTGTCAGGAGCCGATTCACGGAAACCTGAAAACTAATAAGAGAGAAATAAATGAAGAGCTAGGCCACATCTCGTTGGTAGCTAAAGAGTAGCACCAAGAGCAAAAGCAAACTGAGAAAGTAATTTTTATTTTGCTACAAATGCGCAGTCACACGCCTCAATTTGTTATTCCCGGAACGTTAATGCAAAGTAGAACAGCTCGGAGTGTTACACCTTCCTCAAGCCAGGTTTTTTTTCATATATATTCCAAAACGGCCGCCACGTGTATTATGACGTCTGTAATATTTCACACTTCAGTTGTACGATGACACACTTGCATGTTCATAAAAAATACGCGCAATAAAACCTTTCAGTATGTTCCGTACTGCAGATAATCATTAGAAGCGACAAATAAATAAACTTCAATAGTGTAAAAATAAGTGATAATTTATTGTAAATGAAAATGATTTGATGGTGGAGTCGTACGAAAAATGTTCACACTTACTTACAAATTCCTCAGGTGAAGTTAAGTACCACTTAGTCGCAAAGACAACAAGAGCATTTGTTTCACTGAAGATCGCTCACTTTCTTCGTATCTTACATCTACATACATACTCCGCATCCCACCTTACGGTGCATGACGAGAGGACCCTGTACCACTGTGTCATTCTCTTTCCTGTTCCACTCGCAAATGGAGTCAGGAAAAACCCACTGTCTATATGCTCTCGTATAATTTGTGATTTCTCTTATTTTCGCCCTCCTTACGCGGTTCGCAACGGAAGATATTCTCAACAATGGATGTTTTAAATATTATAGTAATTGTGCAGAAGTCGACCAATCAACTGGTCAACATAGTAACCGTAGAAAAGTGTTTCTCGGACACAACCCATTTGTGTAAGGCTGCACGTGCTAATTCGATGACGGATCGGGAACGGAACCAAGAATATCAGCATAGCTTTATCCCGATTCCCGGCCGGGTTGGGGATTTTCTCTGCCCGGGAACTGGGTGTTCGTGTTGTCCCCGTCATTTCATCATCATCATCATTTGTGAACGTGAGTAAAATTGGACTGTGTGAAGACTGGGAAATTGTACGGGCGCCGGTGACCTCGTAGTTGAGCGCCTCACAAACCAAACATCATCATAATAGCGTTATCCGCTTATATCTGTATATATACACCGTTCTCAAAAACATATTTTTCCCAACAGGTTCTTTGTTAGCAGGATCCAACCAGTACATACGGTGCAGAGTAATTAGTTTCTTATTCCGGAATGTCTGGTTTGAAATTCCGACCAGGGCAATGAGTTCAAATCTCCCGTGGTTTCCCTCAAGTGGTGCAGCCAGTGTCGTGAAGGTAGCATTTACGAGGTCACAGATGTTCATTGTCCCTGTGGTATACTCGTGCAAAAGATATTAGATTAGATAAGAGTGGCAGAATACATGCAGGGCGGTACAAAAATTATTGCGCTCTTAGTAAAAAATTAAACATCGGCTTTCATATTATAGGAGGACAATTAATGTTCAATTTTACATTTTCTACTATTTTCTATTATAGTGTTCCCTTCTTCAGTACATAGCCTTGCGTGCTTTCCGAAACGCTCATACACGCATGAAGGCTCTCTCCTAGTTTTTGTGAGTGTGACTTTCTCTTCAGGTGACTCTGTACATGTGAGGAAGTATTGAATATCTGTTAAGAGATGAGAGCAGAGACGATTCCGATCGGAATGTTTTCAGCTGTTGCCGGAACAGTGCAGTTTGAAACTTAGTAGTGAGAAAAGTGAAGATGAAAATAATTTAAAAGACCGTTACATGTTTATTTTTACTCGCACAAATGAGGTAAAAAATGTTGCCATCAGTGTCAAAGCATTTCAGCACTCATAGGCACCTACGTAACAGAGCATCTATCTGTACGAGATGAAACAGGATGCTGCGTATTTTGAATTAGGAAAGGATGGCTACGAAATACGACAAGTAAAGATCTGGTAATATAATTTCACCTGTATCGATACAATTCAAATCTTACATTTACCATTCATCCATCTTAAAACCGCACTGATGTTCCGGTAAAGTCTTCTTAGCTTCTTGTGCCTGAAGCTGCGGTTCACTTCACGAATAATTTACGAAGTAATCTTCTTCATCCTTAGGATTACGGCATTTTTCAGGTTTCAATTGGCCAAGTAATGCACAGGATACTGGATTTGTTTTATACCTTACTGGGCAAAATTCTGATCTCTTGTCATCGTTGTCAGGAGCTATTTCGATGGAGGACATTAGTGTATAAACGTCACATCTCTTAATTTATTTTGTAGCCAGTGCGCTCCAGTACTTTTGTTAGAGTTAGTACACTCGGGGTTTACTCTAGGCTACTAGGTAATATCGGGAGAATCTACTTCTCTTCGTGTCAAAGTAACACTGCGGCTTAATTTTGCTATTGCTACGTCCGTTGATTTTTCGTGAGATGTGACAAGGAAGCTCAGGGAGACGGCTCATACGTAGCAGACTAAAGACCGATTATTTAGCAGAGAATTTTCAGTATTTACGAACTAATTTGTTTGTGCCTACTTTCACTAAACTGCACAGATTAGTCAAAAGTTTACAGTTCCCTTTCATTTTAGACGAATATGCACTACAGATTGAGACGTATAGATCTACTACTAATGTATCCGCAAAAGGAAAGAAGGATACATAGAATGTTATGTCCCGTCGATAACAGTATGATTAGAGACAAAGCACAATATCGGTTTGAACAAGGATGGGAAGCATATCGGCTGTCTTCTTTTCATAGGAACCATTCCGGAATATGCGATCTAGGAAAACTTGAATCTGTACATCCCAAGGGAGATTAGAATCCAAATCCTACTGAACACGAGTTCAGTGTTCCAACTAGTGCCTATACGGCTCACATATTTACACAATGTGCTTGCTAAAGACTAAACGTTCTTATATTCATTGTGATAAAAAATCAAGGAAAATAATTGCTTTAATGTAAAAAACAGTGTTTGCTGCTCTCCCTGTTTCTCAACATGTTATATCCATAAAATTGCCGGTCATGGACTGGCCTCGTAGAAAGCCGTTCTCGTAAATCGAAGAAGCAAGAATCTTATTATGATCTAGCAAGACGACTTCTTCACAGAACTAGGACGCAATTTGTCCCCTATTAAAACCGAGGTAGTTCTCTGACCATAATCACGTTAACAGACTCGGACTTCGGATGTAATGAATTTTTCACGATACAGCCGCAGATGAAAATAAATCGCGAAACTTGTTGCACCAGTGCAGTTTTGCTCGTGCGTCTGCTTGCCTCATATATAAACAGTATGGCACAACCGAATTTCCCCATGTTGAGAAATGAGAAGGAGCGATCTGTTTTTCTTGGTAAAAAGATTTTCTAAAGCCAAGATCGCATAAATATTTTTTTGTTTTCAACACCGGTTTTCGACAGACTTAGCTGTCATCTTCAGGACTTCAAAATTTTTGTTAAAAATCGTGTTAATTTTGAGTTGGAGGCTCACGCCAAGTTGTCATGTTAGTGAATAAAATGTAGCAACTTATACAAAGGTTTGTCAGTAATAAAACATTTACAATCAAAAAGCACGTTGGTTTCGTGGCCATGCCATGTTATTTAACAAAAATTTTGAAGACCTGAAGATGGCAGCAAAGTCTGTCGAAACCGATTCTTGAAAATAAAGAAATACTTATGCTACCTTGGCTTTAGAATTTTTTTTACCAATATGGTAAAATTAAATACGGAGGGTGGACTTCGCACTTGGTGTAGTTGCTGCGTGGATACTTTGTATTATGCTGGGTCTCTGTTATGTATGATACATTTTCGCGGACGAAGTCATTATACATCCAAAACAATTACAACAAAACATCAGAAATATTAATACATTGCACTATAAAATCACGAAATGAGAACTGTGAAACAACAGCCACCATCAGAAAAATAATAATAATAGTAATCATAATAAATATTTAGTATAATACTTCACTTATTTTAACAAGGTTTAATAATGAACAAGAAATGCAGTTGTCGGATATGATCTGCCATCAGGAACACTACTGAAATTCGCCTCAAATGGTCTGGAAAACCATATAAACCACAAATAGCGATCAGTTAAACGACGCTGAATTCTCTTTACGTGAGTAGTTTTCTCGAGATTTCAGTTCGTTTCCGTGAACTGACATGACAGTAACACAAAGGGACCTAAGCATACGTTCAATTTTTTTAAAATTTTACTATTCATTGCATCGTGTCACAATTATGAAATCCAAATGAAGTGGATCTAACATATTTATACTTTTCCATTCATTTCGTACAGTTTAAATTGCCTTCAGACAATTAAAATGATATACAGTATTCCGATACGGAATAGAAGGGATTTTCCGATGGAAAAGTCTTCAATATCAATTTGCAAACCTAAGATTTATCGCTAGTGGTCTTCAGTTTTCATACTCTGCTGAAAACGTAGCTTTCAAGTACTGCGTACTATTTTTAACCGTTGTTAAAGAGGTGCTCGCAACACATAGATCGTTTCTCTGTCTTCACTGAACGGATACTGCTGTTTCTTTTATAAAAGTTCATTATTTTAGGCACAAATACCATAAGCAGATAAAACCGTAGTGTGATTCAAATTCCCTCTGAAGATATATGGAAGGAATACTTGTCTGGATTTAAAAGAAATCGTGAATAGAATATTTCCGAATTTACTGCACATTCAGGTTTCTCATTATTCCTAGTCATTCGTATTCCCATGGTGTCAAAAACACTTGTAAAAAATACTAACTCTACTATGTACACAACGCACGTCCGGATAATAAGTAGCAAAAATTATACAATGAGTAACCTGCCCGTTCAATAACTGTCACAGACCAGTATGCAAAACGGCATACTTAATGCTGTTTAGCAATACTTAGCCCATGCCACACATGTACGGCTGTTACAGAATCGTGATACATGAGCAGCATATTTATCGACAGAGTAATAGCTACATCCAAATAATTAAGCACACAGCGTCTCAAAATTCAGAAACGTATTAATTTTGCCACATTATTGACTCACGATGAACATTTCCAAGTACATATCAGTATGCATTAGATTTTAAAAAGTCAGGCTTAATATCACAGCGGCCCGGCATTAACGCAAAATATTAATCGAACAGTATGCTAAATCAGCTTGCATGACCCCCGCGTGGGTTGGTGACACCCACGAGCTACGCAGCAGCACGGTCGATAGATGCGTTGTTTATTCGAACGGTCGTTATTAGCGTTCGTGTACTTATCGCAATGGCTCTTCGATAGTGAACTGATCGTTCAGGAACAGTGTTAGAGCAGAAAATATTGAAACCAGTTTTAATTTACATTTCGTTCTGACGTCGTCACATCGGCGACTAAATTGCCACACTTCTGTAGCTCTGCAATCGCGTGGGTGAGAAGTTGCAGTACCGTATTCGCAATGCGCTGCCACTGACTACCTTTACTACGCTCATATAACATATGTGTTGCAAGTGTATAAGCACTTTCTTCATTAGTTATGCGGGAGCTGGTTGTTTGTGGTGTTCCCATCATTTCATTATCATTCATGAATGTCGCGAGATTGGACTGAGTAAAGACTGGGCACTTGTACGGGTGCTGATATCCGCGTAGTTGAGCGCCCCACAAACCATCATCAACATCATCATCATCATTAGTTATAACCGGAAATTTTGCTTTGATCAAACAACTCTTTGTAGGAAATGTTCGTCTACCGTTGCACCTTAGGTTGGACGTAAAATCTCATTGAACCATATAATTTTCCGTTTGAATGTCCATCCTTTTAGCAGGAGGTCTCTGGGACGACGGCCGTTTACTATCGTGACAAAAAATAAAAACACCTACAGCCGTCCTTATGATTTTATTTTATTTTGTCGCTACGAGTTTCAGCGCTTCATTGCGTCATCGTCAGGCTGTTTTGATGCGGTACAGGTTGATATGATTCCCATGCATTACCTATCAGTTGCCAGCATTACTGTATACGCAGATAATGTGAATACAGTAATGTTGGCAACTGATGGGTTATACATGGGAATCATATCAACCTGTACCGCATCAAAACAGCCTGACGATGACGCAATGAAGCGTTGAAACTGGTAGCGACAAAATAAAATAAAATCATAAGGACGGCTGTAGGTCATGATACAGTTTTCCGGTGAATTTACCTAAACCCTCATTTATTATTATTATATCAGAGAATAATTTTCTGGAAATCTCTGCCTGGATATTCCAGAGTGTACAGGTGTACACTCTGTTATATGCAGTTATATGCAAGAAGGAAGGTTTGGGTTTAACCGCGCCTACAGTTGTCACCCGAGATGCGTTATGCACAGAGAAGAAACATACTATCGTTCACATGGAAAGTTAAATTACCTTGCGCATTGTTGGAATGATGGATTAAATGAATTTACACGGGCCAATCACATTAATGTGACCACCGCCTCCGTTTGACTTCAACGTGCAATAACCGCTCATAGACTACAGGTGGCAGCAAGGGCATGTTACGCGTGTCGAGAGGGCGACGGGGGGGGGGGGGGGGGAGGGAGAGAGGGGGGAGGTGGAGGGTCGGACGACGCCGCTATTAACAGTGCAGTCGTCGTCCTAATGCGGAAACGGAGATATTTATCTGAGGTCCAAAAGGGAATGATCGTTTGCTTTCGGGCCAACCGTGGCAGCATTTCCGAAACGGCTAAGTTTGTAAACTGCGTACCGCAGTGGCTGAAGTATACCGTACATGACAAAATGGTGCCATCCAAAAGCGGCGTCGAGGACCATAGTGACAGGGGCGAACGACAGATTCGGAGATGTGTACAGACAAATAGAAGTGCAACTACTGAGCAACTGAGAGCCCATGTGATCCAAGGGCCTACGTACAGTGTTTCCTCAGCGACCGTTTAGCGAACGCTGCTGCGTATGGGTGTCCACAGCAGGCGCATGGTGCCCATCTGACTGCTGTTCATCGGCGGCGAATGCTTGAATTTGCATTTCAGTGCCTCTACTGGACGTCCACTGACTGGCGACAGGTGACTTGTTCAGATGAATCGCGTTTTATGTTCCATCGGACAGCTGGCTGTTGGCAAGTACGGCGTGAAATGTCTGAATGCAAACACTTTGGAACAATCGTCGGAAGGGCCCAGGCCGGTGGAGGGAGTGTTATGATCTCGGGAATAATTTTTTGGCATTCTTTGGGTTATATTGTCATTCTGGAAGGCACAATGACTCAACACAGGTGTGTATCTATCTTTGGGAACCACTTACACCATATGCAGTATGTTTTCCCTTGGCACGATGGCATCTACCAGCAGGACAATGCAAGGTATCACACAGCTCGTAGTGGATCTACATCTTCTGAAGAGTACCAGGACGAGTTTGCCGTACCCCTCTGGCCACGAGACTCCTCGGATTTAAATCCAGTCGAGAATCTGTGGGACCACCTCCATTGGCTGTATGTGCCATAGGTCCTCGGTCGAGAAACCTGGCGCAGCATGGCTCGACATCCCTGCTGGTATCTTTCAGAACCTCGCTGACCCTCTTCCCGCACGTCTTGCAACTGTCCGCGCTGCAGAAAGTTATTCAGGCTTTTGACAGATGATCACATTAGTGTGACTGTACAGTGTGTAATGGCTTGATTACGTCACAAATGCCTATCAGGCGCAAGGCACCAAATGTTAGTGATTCTTCCCGTCTATTAACGGTTGTAGCAAGGGATGAGAGACTGCTCATAAGCACACTTAACAAAAAATTAGTCACCCCTAGATGACAATAAGCCAATAGCGTGAAAAACTGCCTCTAAATTTGATAATAGACTCAAATCGGCGAGGGAGCAAGTCAGACATGCCATACTCAGCTGGAGCCATTCATTAATTTAACACATCTCGTAGAGTTGCGCAATTGCGGAGTGTTGATCGCTACGTTTCACACGCTGTTCCAAATAGTTTCATTTTCTATGGGTTTTAGCGATGCGATCGACATGCGGTAGGGAGCCTGAGCGTTCGTCAAACCAAGAGCATATGCCCTGTGTATCAGCTTTTATCATCTGGAAGGTGGGAGTAGCCACAGCATGCTCATCATGAAGATACAGAAGAAAAAGTAGCACTTGGTTACGGATAACGTTGAAATAAACATTCTGGTTCACGTTCACGGTAACTTGAATGATTGGGTGCAAATGATGGTACGAGGCACACCTCCAAAATATCGCAGAACCACATCAAACCTGAACTACACCTTCCGCTCAATGCGGGCATGAGTGCCTCATTGGACCGTTGGTGCACTCGACACTGCATCATTTGATAATAAGTAAAATCGCGTCTCGTCCGACCACACTACGTCCCTCCAGCAAAATGTTTCCAGTTTCAGTGTTGTCTAGGCTAGGTGTACAGCTTTTTGTGCCGCTGTGATCAATGACCTTTTGTCAGGTGCGCGATTCAAAATTTTCATTGCATGTAGTTCCCTTTGAAATGTCCACGCGGAAACTGAGATGGATCTGTCTTCAGTAATAGCAGAAATTTCTGTGAGATTTGAAATCGATTATCATTCACAAGTTTTTTTTTCTTTTGAAATATAATCGACATTTCAAAGGGAACTACATACAATGAAAATTTTGAATCGCGCACCTGACAAAAGGCCATTGATCACAGGCTGTTCAATATTAAAATAGGACAATCTACTATTAGTCAAGTAAGTGCATTTAAATATCTTGGAAGCACAATAACTGAAGACTTGGGATGTCACCAGGAGGTGAAAACTCGAATTGCCTTAGCGAAGGTGGCATTCAACAGAAAGAGGAGACTCTTATGTGGCAAATTAGATAATGGACTAAGGAAAAGGCTTGGCAAATGTTTTGTCTGGAGTGTGGCACTATATGGGGCAGAAACATGGACGCTGAGACGAGAAGATGGAAAAAGGTTAGAAGCATTTGAGATGTGGATGTGGAGGAGAATGGAGAGAATAAGCTGGATGGAAAGAGTGAGTAATGAAAGAGTATTGGAAAGGGTTGGTGAGAGTAGATATCTGCTGAAGGTTGTAAGAGAAAGGAAAAAGAACTGGTTGGGACATTCATTAAGAACAGAGTGATTGCTAGCAGATGCTTTGGAAGGGTTGGTTTGTAGGAGAAGACTGAGAGGAAGAAGGAGATACAAGATGATAGACGACATAAAGGGAAGAGCAAATTATGCAGACCTGAAGAGGATGGCAGAAGACCGGACAGCCTGGAGAACTACCATGTGAAAACCTGCCTTTGGCAGAACACTGATGATGATGATGATGATGATGATCATTCACAAGATGGGAAACCCATCCCCTGTCCCCATCGGTTAGGATCTTTCCCAGACCACTATTCTTACGCAGTTTTACAGCTCTGCGAGTGGTACCTCATTCCTTGTAGATACTTTGGACAGTTCACGTTAATACACCAAAATAAAGAGCAATTTATTCAACGATGTGGTCATGCCCACGCCCAGACACAAGTGTCAAGTGAGCCCATCTTACTGCCCTAATTCCATACAAACGACTGGCCAACAAACACAATTTCAATTCCATGACTTACGCCAACGGTAAAGGGCCTTTGAGCGTCATCAGCGCTCCAAAGCGAGCAGCGGCCGTTTACAAGACTGTGACTAATGTCTTTCCTGATGAGCTTATGTCCCTGTGCGTTCTGTTTTTCGCTCGAGTCCGTCTTCACGGTCTGTATGGGAGACATAGGAACTTAAGAAAATTCAGCTGTCCCATAGAAAGACAGCTAATACACCAGTACTCTTTCAACCCTGTCAATACAAAAACTTTAGAGGCTGGATTAATAAAATGTAGAAAAAAGTTAAGATAGTACTTTTGAAGGATCAGGTGTGCTGTATAGTCTGCCCCAACTTGATTACAACGGACAGAACGTTAATACAACCATGTGAAACTCTGATAAAAGCCCTTCTTTGGGATGTTGATCAATTCACGCGTCACATTCGCACTTTCTGCGGTCTTGGCGAACTGTCAGAGTCGCATTCTGCACTCCCCGTTTTGTAGTACGTTCGTATTGATAACACCATGTCGCGCCACCCACGATGATATTTTTCCCGGAAAGGCCTGTCCGCGTCTTTCATTTCAATCAAATCGCAGAAGCGTCCACGCGTCATTATTTTTGATCGGATCTAGGTGTGAGGGACAAACTTTGCACACATTTTCGTCTGCTTCGTAAATTCTGGAAATTTTCTTGAATATTTGAGCTATAGATGTTGCTCCATTACCATTTGTGACACAATGACACTGATACACTACGACAGCACGTCCACTTCTTGACACCGCCTGTTCGCAACTGACTGCTCGAGTATACATCTGTTGTTTACAATTTTTAGTTCAAACTGCCACCATAGTCGCTGTGTTGACTTCGCTTATAAGCCAGGAACAAAATCAGTCTCGAAATTTTTATTTTTCTAAACAAAAAAATACACTCCTGGAAATTGAAATAAGAACACCGTGAATTCATTGTCCCAGGAAGGGGAAACTTTATTGACACGTTCCTGGGGTCAGATACATCACATGATCACACTGACAGACCCACAGGCACATAGACAAAGGCAACAGAGCATGCACAATGTCGGCACTAGTACAGTGTACATCCACCTTTCGCAGAAATGCAGGCTGCTATTCTCCCATGGAGACGATCGTAGAGATGCTGGATGTAGTCCTGTGGAACGGCTTGCCATGCCATTTCCACCTGGCGCCTCAGTTGGACCAGCGTTCGTGCTGGACGTGCAGACCGCGTGAGACGACGCTTCATCCAGTCCCAAACATGCTCAATGCGGGACAGATCCGGAGATCTTGCTGGCCAGGGTAGTTGACTTACACCTTCTAGAGCACGTTGGGTGGCACGGGATACATGCGGACGTGCATTGTCCTGTTGGAACAGCAAGTTCCCTTGCCGGTCTAGGAATGGTAGAACGATGGGTTCGATGACGGTTTGGATGTACCGTGCACTATTCAGTGTCCCCTCGACGATCACCAGTGGTGTACGGCCAGTGTAGGAGATCGCTCCCCACACCATGATGCCGGGTGTTGGCCCTGTGTGCCTCGGTCGTATGCAGTCCTGATTGTGGCGCTCACCTGCACGGCGCCAAACACGCATACGACCATCATTGGCACCAAGGCAGAAGCGACTCTCATCGCTGAAGACGACACGTCTCCATTCGTCCCTCCATTCACGCCTGTCGCGACACCACTGGAGGCGGGCTGCACGATGTTGGGGCGTGAGCGGAAGACGGCCTAACGGTGTGCGGGACCGTAGCCCAGCTTCATGGAGACGGTTGCGAATGGTCCTCGCCGATACCCCAGGAGCAACAGTGTCCCTAATTTGCTGGGAAGTGGCGGTGCGGTCCCCTACGGCACTGCGTAGGATCCTACGGTCTTGGCGTGCATCCGTGCGTCGCTGCGGTCCGGTCCCAGGTCGACGGGCACGTGCACCTTCCGCCGACCACTGGCGACAACGTCGATGTACTGTGGAGACCTCACGCCCCACGTGTTGAGCAATTCGGCGGTACGTCCACCCGGCCTCCCGCATGCCCACTATACGCCCTCGCTCAAAGTCCGTCAACTGCTCATACGGTTCACTTCCACGCTGTCGCGGCATGCTACCAGTGTTAAAGACTGCGATGGAGCTCCGTATGCCACGGCAAACTGGCTGACACTGACGGCGGCGGTGCACAAATGCTGCGCAGCTAGCGCCATTCGACGGCCAACACCGCGGTTCCTGGTGTGTCCGCTGTGCCGTGCGTGTGATCATTGCTTGTACAGCCCTCTCGCAGTGTCCGGAGCAAGTATGGTGGGTCTGACACACCGGTGTCAATGTGTTCTTTTTTCCATTTCCAGGAGTGTACATAAAGGTAATGTGATGTACTGATAGGACCGACTTCGGTTGAATTACATCAACAACAGATTTAAAATATCTGTCACCCGGCGTGAGCTTGTGTGGATGCAGTGTGCTATCATGTGCCTGTTGATGACAAATGAACCTTGACCAGTTGGTACTGATGATAGCCATTCTACTCCTCATATTTTAAATCTGTTGATCGCATAATTCGGTGAAGTAGATCTTATCAATACATCACTTGATCTTTATTGTGTGTTTTGTTTAGAATAATTCAGGAACCCTACCCTGAAAATCGCTTCTGGGTATTTTATAGTTAACTGTACAGAAGACATTAGTTCTTTTTCTTCAAGTGTCTGCTCATTGAGGTTTGCCATGCAGTTTATTTATACTCTTCCGCGAGGCAATAAAGCTTTTTTTACATTGGCGCTGAGCTCTTTTGCGTAAGTCAGACGTCTCATTTGACGTGGATCCCAGTACCTGCGCACACTTAGGTGCTGGGAAAAGCTTGGAAACATCACAAACACAACACGTTATCATGCTTAATAGGCTGTAGAAAACAAGGTTGCTTTCAAATCAGCTTCCATTCTCGGTTTTAAAGGAAATATTACAGCATTCTTCCTGCAAAATAGTGGCAAGTTCAGGTAACAATAATTGAGTTGGACAGAATCACGTATCTTTCTCTCCAAGGTAGAGCACAAAGGCTCAATAATACTGAGACCTGGTGACTTGGAGGCCAGGGTCGTTGCGACAATTCATCCTCTTTCTCACAACACCAAGCCTAAAAGATGCGAACTGTGAGAACAGGGGCCCTGTCTCCTTGGAAGGCAACATCGCCATTGGGTAAAGAACGCTGTACCATGGGATGGACCTAATTAGCCAGAAGGGTTACATACCCATTGGCAGTAATGCGACCTTGCAGAATAATCCATGAGGCCCATGGACTACCTCGGTATGGTTGCCCAAATCATCACTGACTCGCCACTGTTTCATTCTTGTGAACCAACAAATCAACCAGGAGTTCGAAAAGTGTGCTACAAGACTCATCCGACCAAATGTCTTTCTATCATCGGGTCATAGACCAGGATTTATGGCTTCAGCACCATATTTTCCTGTTATGGGAGTTTGATTCACTGATGGTTGGTTTTGAAATACCTGCTCGTCTTGCACTGACTAGTTTCGTGTTGTCTTGATGCTGGCAGGATTTGCGAGTGCGACATTCAGTTCTGCAGTGACTTTAGCAACTGTCATCCTCTTATTTTTCGTCACAATCCTCTTCAATGACCGTCCATCATGATCTCTCAGGAAGCATTTTCGTCTCCTCGTCTCCATACGGTGGGTTTTGAAACACGAAACTCTTCGGCTCCTTTGTTTACGGAAGCACTAACCATACGAGCACGTACAGTTTGCCCACGTTCGAATTCATTTAGCTCGAACATAATGCACTCACAACTACACAGAACACTGTTCTGACAACGAATGACACTTGCGGCGTATTGAGGACACAGCACGGGTGCCGTTCGTGGTCAAACACGACGGCGCAACCTGCAGGCTCGGCTAGCCTCTGCTTTCATGCTCAAGCACGTGTTTCTCGGTGTGTTTCCATACTTTTGTCCAATCCCTGTATTTCAATGTAGTTTACCCAAGTACTTTGCAAACATTTTTTCTCGTAGACAAACCGTAGTTTTAAATAAAGTCTACCTACAATGACTTTAGGTAATAGCTCTCCATCACGTAACGACATCAGGTATTTTTATTACTCGACAGATTAACAGTGTGACATATAACCGAAGTAGTCTCCTTTTATGTCTCTCTGATCCCACACACTGAATCACCTTCTGCAGAGAATAAGACGCACTAACTGATATTAGCCACTCTCATATGAACATTAACGACCTATTCAGTTCTACCATATTGCCTCCGTGTCTGTAAATGACTCTCCATCTAGGATATTATGGTGCGTTTTGCTGTCATTGAGCTTTGAGTCTAATCACAAAGCTCGCTACATATTTTTTATAGGCGACGGTGTGTTACTGAACTGGACTCTTTTCGAAATTCTGTAGACACCAGAACCACCCGATTTTCTGTTAGGAAAACACGAGTGCAAACAGTCTTTACAGTATCAGTAGTTTCTGCATCTGTGCTGGTTTCCACGGAGAAGGTCCCAAGTGGCTCATTACGTTTATCTCAGTATGACCCGTTACGAAAAGCTTTTTCTGCCATCGTAGAATTGGAGATATGGGCAAAGAATGTGTATCAAATACTGCAATGTCCTTTGCTTGATTCTGTAGTGTGTGACATCACTTCGGAGCAACAGGCTCTTCATGATAATTTGCTTCTTGGTTTCAAATCGGCGAATTACAGCCGTAGGAAACAAAAAGTAATTTAAAATTAAGTTTTACAATCCGTCGCGAGTAAGCTGATTTTTGTTCACGTTGTGCAAAAATCAGACATTGCCTCTTTCTCGTCATTCCTGGAATGCCTGATGTGACGCTGTTTTGTCCAATTATAAAGTATTCTGTCGCTTTGATTTTAGAAATACCATAATCGAAAATCAATGTCTTCCTTAATCGGATCTACAGGTTTGTTAACTACATCTCAATGCCCCCCCCCCCCTCTCTCTCTCTCTCTCTCTCTCTCTCTCTCCTAAAACATATTATTAAATTTAACTACTGAAGAAACGAACGATAGCGATCAAAGGAAATTTTGGATGCGTTTACTATTATGGTCAGGGAATCGTGTTCCAGGTTTACCAAGATTCCCAACTACAATTCGGTCAAACATGATATTATTTCTAGTGGTAAGTTCAATCGATTCGGCCGGCCGTAGTGTCCGAGCGGCTCTAGGCGCTACAGTCTGGAACCGCGCGACCGCTACGGTCGCAGGTTCGAATCCTGCCTCGGGCATGGTTGTGTGTGATGTCCTTAGGTTTGTTAGGTTTTAGTAGTTCTAAGTTCTAGGGGACTGATGACCTCAGAAGTTAAGTCCCATACTGCGCAGAGTCATTTCAATCATTTTTCAATCAATTCGTTACTCTTGCGTAATGAGTCGTATCTGTCGACATGACATTTCCAGGTCGAAGAGCTGCTCCTGGTGCATAAGAGCAAATATGCAGGAAATTTATGGGTTCGCCTTTGATGCATTACGCTATTTTGTCTTAACCAATTATATGTTGTTTACATATGGAAATGCTATTAGCAGCAGTGCATAAAACGAACCTCAGTATGAATATACATAGAAACAATCCTGGTTAAAAAATGGGAGAAAAAAATTCTGCATTCAGTTATTAACAAACCGCGAAGGTGAGGTTAATTTCACTGAATACAGGGTGTCCCATTAAATCTTGACCACCCTAAATAACTGTTTGTCCAGATGCAAATTACAAAATGTTTCAAGCAAATGTTCTTTAGCTGTCAGGGGGACATTAAAGAGCATGATTGCCTACGTTGTAGCTTTGTTTTTACAAAGATATGAACAGCGGTATGACTTTTTTAAATGGCACCCTGTATTTTTTATTCGGTAATTTATTTCATTTCCTTTCCTAAAGACCTATTCAAAAATGTATCACAGCGTGCCATTCACTGAACACAACGTTATTAATTACATAACACAACACTGACGTTGACGCTCCCAGCGCTTAGTGCAGGTACTCGGGGTAATGGAACACATCCACTTGATGACGTTGACAGAGGACAAATGTAAACATAAGTAGAATGCACACCCGTCGTTTCGCTAACCATCGTCAGTTGAAGAGTTGTGTGAGTGGAATGAAAACCAACGAAGAGAAGGTAGAAATGCTACTTATCTATGGGGAATGTAACTTAGCAGAACAGTAATTGCAATACTGTTTTCTTATGTACGGGTATATTTGGTACAGTAGTTTAGTCCTTTCAAATACTGTTGTGTAGAGAAGGCATACAGTATGGGCTGTCGTTTCTACAAACTGCATTGACATAACGTTTCTTTTATTGTTGTTCTTGTTGTTGTTCTTCTTCTTGAAGGCAGGCGAAATGCTACGTAGGGAGCGGAACTGTACAGAGAGCGATATCCTGTCAAGAACCCACCTTCCAGACGGGTGTTTTCTCGTATTGTGGCAACATTTAAGGAAACGGGAAGTTTCAACCCACGACAACGCAATCGTCGTAGCACTCGCACAGACGAAGCTTCCGAAGTTAGCTGTTCTCGCTTCCGTTGCTATGAATCCACATGTGAGCGCACGACAGCTTGAACACGAGTTTGGAATTCCTAAAACCAGTGCACACCGTATTCTTACACGTCACCGGTTCAATTCTTACCATATATACCTACATCAAGAATTGCATGGGAATGATTTCCAGAATCGTGTACAGTTCAGACTGTGGGCACAGTAGTAAATCCTCGCCAACCCGAACTTCTTCTCCAATGTTCTATTTACCGATGAATGTTCCTTCTCAAACAAAGGACAGGTAAATACAAGAAACATGCATTATTGGTCCAGCGACAACCCACGATGGCTTAGACAGGTGGAACATCAGCGTCAATGGAGAGTTAACGTCTGGAGTGGGATGCTTGGTACTACAATTATTGGCCCTTATTTCATCAATGGTAGTCTAAACGGCACAGCGTATGCCAACTTCCTCAGACGAATTCTTCCTCTTCTAGATGAAGTGTCGCTAAGAACCAGAATGCTTATGTGGTATCAACACGATGGATGTCCAGCACATAATGCCTTGCGCGCACATCATTTTCTGAACCGAAGGTATCCTGCCAGATGGATTTGCGGAGGAGGAACAGTTACTTGGCCTGCTACGTCTCCTGATTTAAATCCTCTGGACTTTTTTTCTTTAGGGATGCATTAAAGACGTTGTCTATCGCGATATTCCAACAACTCCAGAGGACATGCAGGAACGTATCGTGTTTGCTTGTAATTCTCTTCAGCAGGCAACACTGGAAACAGTAAATAATTCGTTCATTCAACGAGTGCACCAGTGTATCGGTGTCCAGGGTCACCACTTTGAGCACCTTTGGATGTTCTACTCCTGGGCAATGGTACAGGAGAGTCAAAGTCAATTTTGTGTTATGTTTTTACTTGGTTATTATTTGTTTTCTGACAGCTCCAGCAAGTGGACGAGTTTTATGATCCCGCGCACAAAGTCATTATTGTGTTATGTAATTAATAACGTTGTGTTCCAGTGAATGGTACACTGTGATACATTTTTGAATAGGTCTTTAGGAGATTAAATTAATTACCGAATAAAAAAAATACAGGGTGCCATTTAAAAAAAGTCATACCGCTGTATATTTCAGTATAGTCTCAGAATTAAACATCGACTCATGATGGGAATCCTTGTTGAATTGTGTTTGGATAAAACAAATAATGTGGTCTATTTTAAGTCGGATACACAAATCCTACATCGTTTACTCCTAAGACCGAACAATAAGAGAATTGAGTATAACTATTCGTCAAGATGCTGCTCAGTCAGTGCGCGAAGTTAGAAGCAATGTCGACAGTTTATTGACTCGTAGTACATTTTGTAAGTAACTGTAAATGATAGAATCGAAAATTAAAAATAATCCTTCATTAGATCCTGGAATATATGTACTTTTAAATTACATTTTCTAAGTGCTTGAAGAAAATATTCTTTGTTATAGACACTCGAAACGCAGTAAAATTATATTTTAATTTACCTTACGTGTGTTGCTTCAATCGTTTCATAGGTTTTTGAAGTCATCACTCTTTTAGCTGGTTTTGTACCACCTCATTCTTTTCCTACACAGTGCTAATCATCTCTGCAGAGTTACATTGTTTATTTCACTCTTTGCTGCCCCTATAAATATTCCGTTCTTTTATTTCAACACCAAGTTTATTTGCGAATGCTTGACACATGCCCATCCACACTATTTCATCTTCTGATAATTATTACTCATAGATTTCCTTAGTTCTTGTTTCTATTTCTTTCTATATTTCTTCATATAGTAATTTACCTGTCCAAAAAAAATTTTTAAATCTTTCTGTAATGACAAATTTCAAAACTTTTAACTTTCTTGTCATTCTTTCTTGATGGCTGTGTTTCCTTTCATCTATATAAGTCTCTGCTCAACACAAACAGACTCGAGGAATTCTTCCTCATTTCCCTGTCACAACATATTACTGAACACTGTATATTTCCCTGACCCTGTCTGCTTTTGGTGTTGTCTTCGGTCCTGCTAGCTTGTGTAAACTGCTAGCTAACAGTTAAGGTCTTTCATTTCTTTCACGGTTTAATTGTAATGTACACATCATTTTTTTTCAGTTTTATAAAAACATATACACATATACTTTTCGATTCTGGGATTTTCTACTGGCTACAGCTTCTCCAGCTACATATGATGTAGGGAAAACAAAAAGTTTATTGCGTTCCAGATGACTTTAACTCACGATTACAGCGTTTGAGAAATAAAGAGTATTTTGGTTCTAGGTCAATCCTCCCACGTTCCGTTTATAAGCTACGATTCGTTTTACTGATTATACAATCGAAGAATAGTTATCAGGCTACTTGGACGGCAGTGCTTTGGTGATTCTAGGTAAGGTCTGGCTGGATATTAAATAATCTCGTTATCTACGCCCCATCGTTACCAATGTGCTTCATTGCTTAACAAGTGAGATGTTTTCTGATATAAAAACAATTTGTACAATTGCTGCGTTTTTTAATTCACAGCTCAAGTCAATCCTAACTGTTGATAAGTATTCAGACACTTAACACATTGCTTCTTTCGTTCTAGGATAAAACGAGTCATTAGGTCACAATTTACAAAATTATAATTTGATTTTTAGTTTTACTCTCATGGAACTAGAAATACACTTTATTGCCTGCATTGTAGTCCCTTAAAGGATGCGCTATCTCCTCAAGCGTGCGTGTTAAAAGAAACGTATTACTTTTCTTAACTCATAGCCCTAATCGTTTATATTTCTTCGTTTTAAAATATCACATGAATACTTCACAAAACCGGCATACTAAGAGTTTATCTCGGCCGCATACATGATACATGACCGTTCTGAGCAAATTTGAACATACTAGACTCTCTGCACTTCCCATGCACTACTGCGCGTTGTTGAAAGTACTCGGTAAAAAAATAAAAAAAAATAAAAAAAAAATTCAAATGGCTCTGAGCACTATGGGACTGAACATCTGAGGTCATAAGTCCCCTAGAACTTAGAACTACTTAAACCTAACCAACCTAAGGACATCACACATATCCATGCTCGAGGCAGGATTCGAACCTGCGACCATAGCGGTCGCGCGGTTCCAGACTGAAGCCCCTAGAACCGCTCGGCCATACCGGCCGAAAGTGCTCGGTAAAACCATGTGCACAAACGCCAAGGGACCCACATAATAAAGTTCTGGAAAACCTAGAGAGTATGAATATGTGTAAGAGCAAGTATTCACATGTGCAGGACAAAATTTTTTTCGCCAACCCGAGATGCACTCGCGCCAAAGCCACGAGACTTCGTAGCACCATGAGGAGCAACTGCTACTCCTTTCACGTTATCTCAAATCTTATTAACCGTTGCTGTTACTAATAAAAAACTGTGTAAAACTGTACAAATAAGTAACGGACTTTTGCTCAAAAGGTTAACGACAGCTTATCACCAAGAGGCGTATGAAATTTGCCGATTGACGTTTGCGATCTGTGCTGTACGTTATGTTCACTCCATAGATATTTCTACACTATGGCAAAGCGTAGGTATCAAAAACCATCTTCCCAACAGTCTAGTCCTAACAAATACTGACCGTTACAGGTGTTTTATTTCAGAAGCAAGGACTTGCCATGATTTTTGACACCTCCTAACAGGTTAGTCGGAGAATAATGGAGGCAAAGTTATTTAAATTTGCTCCGTTTGTAAAGAACTATGCTGCTTCGTGTAACAACGAGTTGAAGACAGTGCGATGCGTTTCTCCTGTAACTTCAAGGAAAACAAAATACTATTGGATATCGTCGAACGGGATTTGTCATATCGTTTTTGTATCTGTATCAATCTTTGACCCGGGAGTCTGCCCTTGGAGTCAATTACGGCATCACGGTTGCGTCAAAACTAATGTTTCATTTCGCATAACAAGGTTTCTTGTAGCACGTAATAGTCACACCACATAAAATATGTTTAATAAACGCGCCAGAAGTGGACTGATTCATGGCTTCATAAATCCAGGGGCGAGATTAAACGGCGTGATAGCTGGTGCTGAGACACAAATGCGAGTCGCTCTGCGGCGGGCGGCGTCCGGACGGGCCGCTTATGAAAGCCTAAATCTCCAGGCCTGTCTCGTGACTAATGGCAATTAGCCTAGCCGGCCGCTAAGTAAAATTTACCTAGCCGAACGCGAGGGCAGAACAGCCGCCGAAAGGGCACGTTTAAAATTCTGGCGTCCTCTCAGCTATCCTCGCGGCTGATATGTGCTCAAAAGTAGGCAATCTGAGCAATAAATCGCGAAACCCATTCGTTGGATTAGCATGTAACAAAATCGCGCAGTTTTAAGTTTTATCTGTTGGAGTCTGCAGTTATTTTCTTGTAATGGTGTGTCGTCACACGCTTAAAAAAGCCTAATATCACAACCAGTTTACAAGATACAGCATGTAACGTAGTCTCGTCTGATATTTCATAAACGGTTCAAAACATCGTCACATTATTTTTTAGAAGTTTTTGTTGTTGCGCTCTTCAGTCCGAAGACTGGTTAGAAGCAGGTGTCCGCACTTGTCTATCCTATGCAACTATTGCAGCCTAGTTCGACTTGAACGTGATTACTGTCGTCTAGTCTTGGTCTCCCATTTCCATGCCTACTATCGCCACACTTCCTTCCTTTACCATATCTCCTCGATGCATCAGAATGTGCTCTATCAATAAAAAAAATGGTTCAAATGGCTCTGAGTACTATGGGACTTAACCTCTGAGGTCATCAGTCCCCTAAAACTTAGAATTACTTAAACCCAACTAACCTAAGAACATCACACACATCCATGCCCGAGGCAGGATTCGAACCTGCGTCCGTAGCGGTCGCGCGGTTCCAGACTGTAGCGCCTAGAACAGCTCGGCCTCTATCAATAGATCCTTTTTTTTTAGTCAAGTTGTGGCACACACTTCTGATTTTTTTTTCTGACTGGATTCAATATATCTTCACTAGCTATCCGATCTACCATCTAATCTTCAGCCTTTCTTCTGCAACAACAAATTCAAAAGCTTCTGTTTTTATTTATCTGTACTGTTTACCGCCCATATTTAATTTCTTCGTAGGGCTACACTCTGCACATATCCTTTCAGAAACAAACCCTAACGCTTTATTCCGATGTGAACATACAAAAGCAATTTTACTGTAGCTCAGATGGTTCAAATGGCTCTAACAACTATGGGACTTAACATCTGAGGTCATCAGTCCCGTAGACTTAGAACTACTTTAACCTAACTACCCTAAGGATATCACATCCATGCCCGAGGCAGGATTCGGACCTGCGACCGTAGCAGGAGCGTGATTCCGGACTGAAGCGCCTAGAACCGCTCGGCCACAGCGGCCGGCTTTGCTGTAGCCAATTTGCATTTTATCTCTTCTTTACTTCTGCCATTGTTGGCTATTTTGCTGCCCAAACAGTAAAACTGACCTACGGTTTGTCATTTCTCATTTCTTAAATTAATTCCATCAGCATCATTGATTCGATTACTGTCCGTCAGCCAGGAAAGCGTTTCTGAAGAAGAGAAATTTGTTAACACAGAGTATAGATTTAAGTGTCAGGAAGTCGTTTCTGAAAGTATTTGTATGGAGTGTATCCATGTATGGAAGTGAAACATGGACGATAAATAGTTTGGACAATAAGACAGTAGAAGCTTTCGAAATGTGGTGCTACAGAAGAATGCTGAAGATTAGATGGATAGATCACATAACTAATGAGGAGGTATTGAATAGAATTGGGGAGACGAGGAGTTTGTGGCACAACTTGACAAGAAGAAGAGACCGGTTGGTAGGACATGTTCTCAGGCATCGAGGGATCACAAATTTAGCATTGGAGGGCAGCGTGGAGGGTAAAAATCGTAGAGGGAGACCAAGAGATGAATACACTACGCAGATTCAGAAGGATGTAGGTTGCAGTAAGTACTTTGAGATGAAGAAGCTTGCACAGGATAGGGTAGCATGGAGAGCTGCATCAAACCAGTCTCAGGACTGAAGACCACAACAACAACAACCCATGTTTCACTTTTGTTTATGTTGGTGACCTCTTTTCAAAACACTATACATTCAGTTCGAATTCTTTTTCGAGTACTTTGCTCTTCTGGCAGAATTATGTCATCAGCAAACCTTAAAGTTATAATTTCTCTCTCTCTCTCTCTCTCTCTCTCTCTCTCTCTCTCTCTCTCTCTCTCTCTCCCTCCCCCCACAACTTTAACTGCTTTTCTAAATTCATTCTTGGTTTCCTTTATTTTTTGATCAATGCACAGATTTGATAACGTGGAAGATAGGCTGCAACCCTCACATCGTCCTCGACTGCAGCGCACGTACCATGCGCTTCACTTCTTTGTTACTGTGGTGTGGTTTCTGTGCCAGCTGTAGATAACCTCCTCCCCTCTTCCCCCCCCCCTTCCCCCCCCCCCCCCCCCGTACTTGATCACTGATTAAACATCACATATCCAAAAATACTACAAGTCAATACTACAAAAGCTTCTTCTATACCTACATTTTGCCTTTCTAAAGTAAGTCGTAGGGTCAGTGTTGCCTAACATGTTCCCACATTTCTACAGTCTTAAGTGACCTCCCCCACGACAGCCTTCTGCCAGTAGTTCCATTCCCCTGTGGCTAATTTAAACAAGTTATAGCACTCCAAGTTGCGACTGTTTAACAGTGAGATGTCGCTATACCGAAGCAACTGCAGCTTTTTAGTGGAAGTAAGAGGGGCGCCTAACGGACCGCTGTCTAAATAGCAAAAAGTGTTCAAAATTTGTGCACTCACCATTTAACGTCAAAGAAACTAAACTGGCCACGGTTATCTCTTGCAGTCAGCATATGCAATGAGGTGACAACGTAATATAAATAATTTGGTGTCTAACCTGTTTTTGTCCGGCTTAGTGCAGCAACTCGACAAGTCTCCTGCAGAAACGCTGAGCCGTGCTTTCTCTGTATCAGTGCACGACTGCAAAAGTGTTGCCGGCGCAGAATTTTGTGCACGTACTGACTTCTCGATTATGTCCTCGTAAATTGTCCAGAATGTTCTTCAGACCGATGACATGGTGCATTGTCATCCACAAAAATTCCACCGTTGTCTGGGAACATGAAGTCCATGACTGACTACGAATGGTCTTCAAGTAGCCGAACATAATAATTTCCAGTCAATGATCGATTTAGTTGGACCAGAAGGCCCAGCCCATTCCACATAAACACAGCACACACCATTTTCGTGCCACGACCACCAGCTTGAACACTACTTCGTAGACAAACTCGGCCAAGGCTTCGTGAGATCTGCGTCGCACTCGAACCCTAAGTTCTTACCAACTGCAATAGAACATCATCTGTCCAGGCTACGGTTTCCCAGTCGTCTAGATCCAACCGATACGGTCACTGGCCTAGAAGGGAGCTACAGGTTAGTAAAGGCACACCGCGCGGGATTAGCCGAGCGGTCTCAGGCGCTGTAGTCATGGACTGTGCGGCTGGTCACGGCGGAGGTTCGAGTCCTCCCTCGGGCATGGGTGTGTGTGTTTAACCTTAGGATAGTTTAGGTTAAGTAGTGTGTAAGCTTAGGGACTGATGACCTTAGCAGTTAAGTCCAATAAGATTTCACACACATTTGAACATTTTTTTGAACAGTAAAGGCACTCGCGTCGGTCTTCGGCAACCATAGCCCATTAAGGCCCAATTTCGCCGTACTGCACCTACGAATGCGTTCGTCGTATGTCCCACATTGATTTCTGCGATGCGGTTATTTTACGCAGTGCTGCCTGCCTGTTAGCACTGACAACCGTACTCAAACGCCGTTTCACTCGGTCGTTAAGTGGTGAGAGGTAACGCCTGAAATTTTGTATTCTCGGCACACTCTTGACAGTGTGGATCTCGGACTATTGAACTTCGTAACGATTTCCGAAATAAAATGTCCCATGCATCTAGCTCCAGCTGCCATTCCGCGTTCAAAGTCTGTTAATTCCCGTCCTACGGTCATATTCACGTCGGAAAACTGTTCACGTGAATTAAACGAGTAAAAATGACAGCACTGCTAATGCATTTCCCTTCTATACTTTGTGTAAGCGACACTACCGCCATCTGAATATGTGCATATCGCTATTCCACGCCTTTTGTCACCTTGGGGAGTTATATCCACTAGTGTGGCGGTGTAGCGCAAATGCATCGTGTCTTGCTACAAATTACGAGAACAACGACGAAGATGAATGCTATTCCAATGTAAATGTGCAGAACAGAAGTTGTAGACAGAAAATTCTTATACGACTGATTCAAAAGCCATAGGGATGGAAAGGTAATAGTTCTTAATGAGCAACGTTCGGAATCAACCACAGCAGTACATAACGTCCATTGAGTGCAGGGACATTAACCTACATCTCCATGTTACCTGTAATTTTTACAGAAAGCATCATAAACATCGTGTATTAGGCAGTTGCTATGCCGATTGTACTCAACCGGGCATGACACCAGCACTATAGCTGTCCTTGCCTCAAATACTAAACATGGTTGCGCAAGCTTGGAGTAGCGATTTAATGGAAAGGATTTGTTGTTCTGGGTGTCACTTTTCGCTGGATAGCAAACTTTCTGGGTAGCTTCGAGTCCAGAACCTACTAACTACTTGCTCTTAATATTTGGGAATTGCTTGGTCTCTTTATCTGTTTACTGCCACGTACCAGTGAATAGTATAACCGTTTCTAATTGTTTACACCAAAGCTGCAATTTATTTATTGAATGTCTGAGATTTAGCCCATTTGCACAAGTCACGTACTTCGCGTTTGGGGAATATTTGATAAGGACAATTTATTGTATGTAATAACATATTGGCTATAGCTCAGAACTTCAATATCTAACATGATGTTAATTTGTTGGAGTTTGTCTCAAAAAAATGTTCAAATATGTGTGAATTCCTAAAGGATCAAAATGCTTAGGTCAGCGGTCCCTAGACTTACACACTACTTAAACTGACTTATGCTAAGAACACACACACACACGCACACACAAACACACACACACACACACACACACACACAAACACACACACACACATGCACGTCGGAGGACTCGAACCTCCGGCGGGAGGGGCTGCGCAGTCCGTGAAATGACGCCTCAAACCGCGCGGCCAATCCGTTTGGCCATTATGTCTCATGCCGGCTTATATTTCAAGGGTGTTATCGTAAATTTGACAGATATTAATTCAAAGAACGCTGTGTATCAACACCTGTCGAATTTATGGTAACATCTACGAAAAATAAGACTAAAGAATTCTTTGCATCAGAATATGTCAAATTTACGATAAGTGCTATGAAAAATAAGCCAGCATGTCACGCAGTGAACTCCAAATGGAACAAATTCTCCATTGCATACGAAATATCGTCGTCACGTTTCTCAGATCATGCCGAAGAATGAAGATATGAGCTCCATCTAATATGTGATGACATAAATGGAACTGTCCACAGCTAGCACAACCACAATACAAAATACGTGGATAGCAAAGTTGGGCAAAGTATGGTCCTAGTCAGCCAAGAAATGAATAGCAGTTTTGGTACATACAATTAAAAATTGCGTTTATACAGTATCTGAGTTGTGCAAGACGCGCGACATACTAAAAATTTTTATAATAGTGTAATCCATGTACCGAGTATCTGTAATTGTGGACCGAGACTCGAATGATTGCGCATTCAAAATCAGTTTACTTGTACGCAAAATTATTAGCAGCTTTACGCTGAAATGGAAAATGCTGTCTGCGCAAGCATAAATGACTTAAAAAAAAGAAATAAACGGGTTTATTCAGTTTTAACTGCAGAGAACATCAATTGTTCCATATTATTACAGGAGATAGTACTGGCCAAACTAGAAACAGAAATTCTATGAACATGTCAGGAAAGAAATATTCGTTGGGATATGAATCATTTTACTTGTGCCGTGAATGTCGTGCAGGCTGTCTACCTGCTGACATTCATTGCTCATTTTTTTATTAATTGTGTTTCGGTCTGTACTTGGCCATCTGAAGGTGACGCAGTTGCCAGACATAGCTCTTACCACTGTCTCTTGCACCAGGCTTTCCGTATGCTAATAACTGGGCGTTGAGAATGCACTGGCCAGTCAGTGTACGTACATCATAACTTACCAGCCCGTGTGCGCTTAAATGGAAAATTTTGCCTGCACGCTCCCAGTCAACTACAAGAACGATGTCATTCTTTTTCGAAACGTGTATACGGTTTTAATAGTAGAGCACACGTACCCCAGAGCCTTCCATCCCCCCCCCCCCCCCCCCCCCCCTCTTTGCTCTGCAGTCTTAATTATGTAAAGATTCGAACTGCCGTATACAAAAGAGCTTCGTTTGAAGAAAAACTAGTTTCTGACGCATATCGATGATATGACGTAATTTCACCTAAACTGTATCCACGCTGGTCTAGTGCGTAGAGAGCTATACTTCAGCCTTCGAGGTCCCGGCTTCAGTCCTCGATAGGAGCGGGGACTTTTCCTCGTTCCATTCCCTCCAGAACGGCCACGGATCCACTCAGCCTGCTATCAAATGAGTACCGGTGATCTTTCTCGTAGTTAAAACGCGACTAGGGCTCTCCGCCTGTCCCCTCCTAGTGGCGCGGCGAAGGAGGGCTGATTTTACGTGGGGTGTTCAATAAGTAATCGAGCACTTTTTATTTTCTCAGCCAGTTTTGGTTGGAAACGTGCGGAATTCACCGTGGGACATTTCGGAATATTCTCGCTTCTGTCCTTATAGTTTCATAATGTTCCGATAGGCGGCGGTGCCACAAGTAGCCTTCACAACGGTGTCTTTAATGGAGGTGCGTTCCAAGCAAAAATGTGTCATTGAGTTTCTTTTGGCGGAACATCAGAGCATCTCAGGTATTCATAGGCGTTTGCAGAATGTCTACGGAGACCTGGCAGTGACCAAAAGCAAGGTGAGCCCATGGGCGAGGTGTCTGTCATCACCGTAACAAGCCCTCCCAAACCTGTCTGATCTCCCACTTGCTGGCTGGCCGCACAACGTGTGGACACCCTCATTCGAGGTGGTCCACGGATCACAGTCAAACACCTCGCTGCTCAACTGGACCTCACTGTTGGTAGTGCTGACAAACTCGTTCAGCATTTGGGATCCCAAAGGTGTGGGACCGCTGGGTTCCTCTCCGTCTAACAGATGACCTTCTGTGAGAGTTGCTTGTGCGTTGCGAGGTTGATCGTGACAATCTTTTGCCTAACATCGTCACATCCAATGAAACATACGAGGGCTATCCACAAAGTTCATTACGTTTTGGAATTAAAAATAAATAAAGTATTGAAATTTTTTTTTATTATATACAGATGAAAGCCACACTTAAATACTACTTTTCTACATAGTTGCCATTTAAATTAAGGCACTTATTGTAGCGATGGACGAGCTTGGAAATTCCTTCGTCGTAAAATTCGGCCGCCTGCGCCTTCAACCACGTGGTTACCTCTTCTTGAAGCTGTGCGTCATCATCAAAACGCTGGATAGCCAACCACTTTTTCATTGCTGGGAATAAGTGGAAGTCGCTCGGTGCCAGGTCGGGACTGTACGGCGCATGAGGAAACAACTCCTACTTAAAAGATTCGAGAACTTCATGAGTGGCATTTGCCGTTTGGGCCCGGGCGTTGTCGTGAATCAGCAAGGTCTTTGAGCCCAACTTTCCCCTGCCCTTGTTTTGTATTGCTCTTCTGAGGTTGTGCAGAGTTTGGCAATACCTTTGAGAGTTTACTGTAGTGCCTCTTTCCAGGAAATCCACAAAAATCACACCTTTTCTGTCCCAAAAGAAGTAACCACGTGGTTGAAGGCGCAGGCGGCCGAATTTTACGACGAAAGAATTTCCAAGCTCGTCCATCGCTACGATAAGTGCCTTAATTTAAATGGCAACTATGTAAAAAAGTAGTATTTAAGTGTGGCTTTCATCTGTATATAATAAAAAAAATTTTCAATACTTTATTTATTTTTAGTTCCAAAACGTAATGTACTTTGTGGATAGCCCTCGTAGGTTCATCACATCGAACCGGAAAAGAAACGCCAATCCACGGAGAGGCGCCACATCACCTCTCTCCTGTCCGCCCCGATAGCTGAATGGTCAGCGTGACGGACTGCCGTCCTCAGGGGCTCGGGTTCGATTCCCGCTTGGGTCGGGGATATTCTCCGCTCGGAGCCTGCGTGTTCTGTTGTCTTCTTCATCATTTCATCTCCATCCGGCGCGCAGGTCGCCCAATGTGGCGTCGAATGTAATAAGACCTGCACCACCTCTCCCCCGAAGAAAAGGTTAGACGCTAAAGTCGTGGCGACGGTCTTCTGGAGCTCTCAAGGGATTACGCTGTTTGCTGTCCCATCAGTTCTGAAGTTTATTGTGCTACCTTCTGGCAATTGAAGTAACGACTTGAAGGGTGTTTGTCACCACAAGAACGCAAACGGATGTCTCATTTTCCACGGCAATGCAAGGCCTCACACACGTCTCCGCACCTGAGAGGAACTCGCAAAACTTCATGGGACGTTTCTTCCTCATCCACCCTACAGACAGGATGTCGCACCGTTCGACTCGCATCTGTTTGGCCCAATGAAGAATCCAGCTACGGGGAGAAGTACGTGGATGATGGGAAGGTTACTGGTGCAGCAAGGCGTTGCCTCCGATGTCGACCAGTTGAGTGGTACCATGCAGGTATACGGGCCCTCCCAGTAAGTTGGCGTATGGCCCACGTATTGAACAGCGAATATGCTAAAAATAATGTTTTACAGCTAAAATAATGGGGAATAATATGGTGTTTTGAAATCCGGAATGAAACAAACATGCTTTCAGAAAAAAATGTGTTGCGTTACTTCTTAGTCGTACTTAACATCCAATGCTGCAGCCCTGTAATGGGCTTGTGCCACAGACTTTGCCTTTTATCTCCTAAACTAGTTGTCGTACAGTGGTATAATTTCGCAGATACGTCTTATTTTGTGCATACTGTCTGCAATGATATGAAAATTATGAAAGACATCTTCTAACATTACAGGAAAATTATCATATATGCAAAACAAAGGCTGAAAAGAAACAACCACTAAATGACCAAGTAAATATGACTAACAACTCATTGTTTAGACTGAATGATTATATAATAGACAGAAATCAAACAAATGATTACACATCTGATTCCCCTCATAAGTATATACAGAAAAATATAATAACAATAATTATTATTAATATTTTAAGAATAAATAAATGAGTAAAAAATAGTAATAAAATAAAATAACTAATTTTTATTTTATTAAAAAAATCTCTCTCCCTCTCTACTACAAGCACACACACACACACACACACACACACACACACACACACATATTCACAAAACAGTCAGTTGCATGCAGAAAACTGAGAATGTTGGTAACACTTAGAAGAACAAATGAAACTCTGTATTAAAAAGATGGTAGTTACAGTGATGTGTAACGTAAACGGTGAACTGAAAGTGAACTGTAAGATGTCCACCTGGTTGCCAGATGAGAAAAAGCAGTTTGCTTAGATGCAATGAATTAGAAGTTACCTGTAAGTACCTTTCCATTTGATAAAAAACGTTAAGGAACTGTTTTTAAATCTATAACCTATGTGTAAAAATGGACAAATCATGAAATATTTCAGAGCACCCACTGAAGATGCCTTGTAAAAAAGGTGGAACACGTCTGGGTGCATAAACAAATTTCGATGTGCACCATGCAAAAAAGGTATTTTCTTTGAAACAACTGCAATTTATCTGCAAAATGTGTTGCGAACAGAGTTAGCAGTAAAGAAGAAATAAATTATAACGTTATGCCTGGTGCTGAAGTTGAAGACTTGAACAGTGAAAATGTAATAGGGGATGTTAAACTTCCAACATTTAAGCCTTTTAATGAAGATATAGTGAGAGCATTTTCAGTTTTTAAATTCAGTCAGTTATTATAAACCATTTTGAAACTCATAATTTTATTGTCCCTGGAAGGCATTAGGGAGGCAAAATGAGCGTAAGATCAGGTGATCGTTTTGGCTGTTTGGCAATATTCACTGCGCAACAAAATTAAAGGATCACTATTTCGAACCCCATATTTGTCTTCCATTACGACGTAAAAGTTTGAGATTTTGCTCAAAGGTGCCTACAACTTTTCTCTGTAATGGTGCAAAAGCGTGGCGCCCTGCGACGTCATCATCTGGCTCGGCGACGTTTTAAACAGCAAGGCGACGACTTATGCGGAAAAAATGCCAGAGCTCAGGAGTTAATGTGAGGTGTAGCGTGGCTTAATGGTGTCACATTGACAGGAAATATCACCACAATTCTGCTCAACGCCACAGCGGATGTGTGACAAGGTGGGAAGGTTGTCACAGCCCCCCTCCCCACCCCCTTACCCATACTTCACCCCTTCTCTTTACGCCTCTACGATCGAGGTCAGTACCGTGACACCCACGGTTGAGTACTCGCGGTTTCCTTCTGGTTAGCCGACGAAAACATTCCAGACATGCTGCTGCTCAGAATGTTCAAATAGCTCTGAGCGCTATGGGACTTAACTTCTGAGATCGTCAATCCCCTAGAACTTAGAAAGACTTAAGCCTAACTAACCTAAGGACATCACACACATCCATACCCGAGGCAGGATTCGAACTTGCGACCGTAGCGGTCGCGCGGTTCCAGGCTGTAGCGCCTAGAACCGCTCGGCCACCCCGGCAGGCTGTTGCTCAGAACCGACCGAAAGAAATCTCAGCGGCTGGCATAAAGGGCGTCATCAATGAAACCACCGCTTGGCTTGGAGCGTTGACACCCAATATTTCGCGGTAGAAAACGACAGCTCGCAGTGCGATGAGCAACAGGAAGATGCTCTTGATACAGTTTGACACTACTGACACCCCGGACGATTAAACCCTCCTCTAAGGACATCGTGGGGATACAACCCCTTTGAACGCGATCGCATCCCTTTGAATTGTAGCGCTACTGCAAGTTTCACTGTGGTGTGCACGGAGTGGGACCGCAGGAGAGAGTTCAAAATCTGAACATGATCCGAAACAGCTAAGGATGTTTATTCTTTTTCAGCCCTTCTGTTTCGCGCCGTCGTGTGGTGTGATTGTGGGGGAGCGGCTGCGACATTGACACACGCGTGAATAAAACGGCAAAGGGTTCTTCTAAGTGCCCCAGTTCAGCAGCACCCTCGATGCCACCAACGCTCCTTTCTTGCACGATTTAAAACTGACCCTGTACAGAGACATCCATTCACTGATTTCTAGGCGCCAGTGTGACAGGCAGACAATTCGACACACCTCGGATGAGTGGCGCCACATCACTGAACTAGCGCCTGCTGACCGTATACGAAGTGTAAAGGGTGTCGAAGGGAATGTCTGAAGAATGTCACGCCGGTATCTAGCAATCTGTGAATGGCTGTCTCCATACAGCAAAATGGAGACAGGCACCGAGGATGTTGCCGAAATGGGGCTCTTAGAGGGGCCCTTTGCCGGTTTATTCACGCAACTGTCAATTTCACAGCCCTCTGTCATCACGTCAGTCACGTCAGACAAGGCTGCGAAACAGGAGGGCTAAAAAAGTATAAACACCCTTTCCTGCTTCGGATCACGTTCAGATTTCGTCGAATAGTGTTGAATGATCCCTCGTGGTCCCAACCTGGGCACCAGAGCAGAAAATTGTGATCGCAGTAACCAGCAAAGATGTGTGATCACTTTCAGTGGGGTTGCAGGTCCACGACGTCCATCCTGTTGCTCATCGCAATGCGAACTGTCGTTTTGGACAGCGAAATGTATGGGAATCAGCGTCCCAAGACAAGGAGTGGTTTCATTATTGACGTCCTTTATGCCACCCCATGAGGTACTTCCATGTAGATTCTGAGCAGCGGTGTGTCTGGAATGCTTTCCTCGGCCAACCATAAGAAGAGCGCGTTATTTCAACTCTGGGTGTTGGGGTTCTGAACGCGATCGCAGAACCGTCAAGAGAAGGGGTGAAATGTGGGTAAGAGGTGATACCTCCTCCATGGCGTTGGGGGGAATTGGGGTGAAAAAATGGTTCAAATGGCTCTGAGCACTATGGGACTTAACTTCTGAGGTCATCAGTCCCCTAGAACTTAGAACTATTTAAACCTAACTAACCTAAGGACATCACACACATCCATGCAGGATTCGAACCTGCGATGTAGCGGTCGCGCGGTACCAGACTGTAGCGCCTAGAACCGCTCGGCAACCCCGGCCGGCATTGTGGTGAAATTTGGTGCTAATGTGACGTCATTAACCCATCTTACGCCTCACATGAACTTCTGAGCTCTGGTCTTTTCTTTCGATGTGTCGACACATCTTTGTCAGAACCACTGTCGAGCCTGAGCGCGACGTCTCCCAGTGCCATGCTTTTGGCACCACTGCAGGGGCAGTTTGTAGGCACCCTCGACCAAAATTTGAAATTTTTGCGCCGGAATGGGAGACAGTTACGGTGACCATTTCATTGTGGTGCGCACCGTAAATGTTCGATATACAGGGTGTTAAAAAAATGTGTCCCATATTGTTGCAAGAAATAAACTAGGAAAAAATTTCTAAAAACATGTCGTCAGAAACAAATGAGAAGTTGCCCGTCTTAATTGTGTTGAAGAGGGTAGGTACTCACAATAATGATGTATTCTCTCTCCTTGTTGATGTTCACTGCTCATTTCGTATTGATTGTGCTTCTCTCTGCACCCACTCCTCTGACATAGTTGCCGTAATTGTTATCCCATTTTGTGCGGATCCCACCTCAGTTGTAAACTGAAAGCAAGCTGAACCGCTGACCTTCAGAGATTTCCCATAAAAGCTGTTGGCAGAACTGTAATATGGAAGGTTGGTCTTGCGACCTTAGAGGATGCGCATGCTGTAAGTAGTACGGTAAAGTTGCTGCTCGTACTGTTTCTCGAAAATGGCTATGGATCACGGTAGACCTTGAACAGTTGGCACATCGGATATGGAAGATCTTATGCTACAAGAAGTAGATGATCCTGAAACAAGTAGAACGGGAGCCACTGGAGGCACAGACCACTTTCTTTGGGAGGTTAGTTCTCGAATAGGTATGGGCTAAGCACTGCTGGACAACATCCCATTTTCTGCGCCTCGTACAACAGAACCTAACACAAACGTTTAACGTGCGGTAGATTTTAGTGGAGGTCCAGTAGCATGGTGTCCTCTTCCGCTTGACCACAAAATCTTAAGAGTTCCAGCTACGAGGACATTTAAAGGCACTGGTGTACTCCACACCAATCGAAACGTGCATACATTACAGGAGCATGTGTTAACGTACATGGTTAAACCTTGTACAGCCAGGTGTGTTCGCAGGTGTTCGTGATTCTCTTGAGAAAGACGGTTGAAGGAAGGGTAAGGTTTAATGGTAACTACATTGAGCACCTACTGCAGTGTCAGGAGATGAATGGCAATGATAGGAGAGAATGGTCTATATCTTACTTTATTTACTAACTGTGAGCAGTAATACGTGTCCTGTTCTTAAACACCCTGTATATGCAAGGTGCATTTAAAACGTTCGGTGAATATACTGATATGTAAATGAAAATGGCCGTTAAAATGCGTGCATCTACTTATGTATGGAGAGAATATCGGCAGAGGACACACACGCAACTCTCTCTCTCTCTCTCTCTCTCTCTCTCTCACTCTCTCTCCCTCTCTCCCAGGCACACACACACACACACACACACACACACACACACACACACACACACACACGCATGCATGCACACCTCACGCACACACGACCACCAACTCCAGCATCTCGGGCTAAAATGCATGCATTGTGCGCGTGAGGTGTGCATGCATGCGCGCGCGCGTGTGTGTGTGTGTGTGTGTGTGTGTGTGTGTGTGTGTGTGTGTGTGCGTGCGTGTGTGAAAGTTGTATGTGTGTCCTCTTTACTGACGAAGGCTGTGTCCGAAAGCTACAAGTGAGTATCTTTTAATCGTGCAACTTGACGTGTTTTCCTTACAGTAAGTAGCAATCTATCTTTTTCTACGTTGTTGATATTCCTACCTGGAGTTACGATTGTTTAAGAATACTTGTAAGTATTCCGTAGCATAAACACAGAGACACAGTTCCGTCAGCTCAGCTGAACCGAGTTAAGTGCAGTACGCGTCCGTGTCTGTTTCTGTGTTCATTTGTGTGTGTGTGTGTGTGTGTGTGTGTGTGTGTGTGTGCGTGTGTGTAAAGAAGGGTACCAGTTTAGACGATTAAGACGAACAAGCTTTCATAATATTTTGGAAATACTGTTCTACTCAAATACAAATGGTTCTGAGCACTATGGGACTTAACAGCTATGGTCATCAGTCCCCTAGAACTTAGAACTACTTAAACCTAACTAACCTAAGGACAGCACACAACACCCAGTCATCACTGTTCTACTGGAAATATTTTTTTGAACATGACACCCAAAGAAAATTGTGCAAATAGTTTGGTATAACTAAATATAATGTAAAAAATACTAAATTTACTGCACACTACCATCTTTTTTTTAAATCTACTACCATCTTTAATTTTTTCAGTGTCCACGCACCGTCGTGTTTAATTTTACATTTTCCGCCATCTTTAATATTTAAATTTCTCTCCAATTTTCAAAATGCCTGCCATCCGCCATTTTGATGATATCATGTCACTGTCACTGCAGTGCCCAAACTGTAGCCTCGACTATCGGCGGAATCTTCAGCTGTATGCCAAACGGTTGATACCCTTAATACTTTCATAGTTGCATCATATCCCGTTATCTGTGTTAACTGAAGCATTACTGAATAACTCTATTGAACACTGGATCAGAGAAAGACACTACCAAATACTTCAAAACAAGAATCTATGTTTTAAGTGTGAACCAAAAGACTGTGCTGTTAGCTTACGCAGGTTTCTCCCGTGATCGTGACAGGCGTCTGGTGGTAATAGAGGAGGACACATGTATAAGTTTGAAATAATGAACTTTGTTCTGAAGTAGACCGAATCTAGAATTACAAAGACAAAAGTGTTACAGGGTAACTGTGGCAGTAGCGTATGAGAACGTATGAACCATTCTTTATATGATGTACTAAATCAATTTTATACGCTGTCAGACTAAAAACTTTGAAGTACCCAGAAAATTAAGTCGTTTGTCAATATAACATCATACACGTTCAAAATGGTTCAAATGGCTCTGAGCACTATGGGACTTAACATCTGAGGTCATCAGTCCCCTAGAAGTTAGAACTACTTAAACCTAACTAACCTAAGGACATCACACACATCCATGCCCGAGGCATGATTCGAACCTGCTACCATAGCTGTCATGCGGTTCCAGACTGTAGCGCCTACAACCGCTCTCCCACGGCGGCCGGCCTTCATACATGTAGACACCATCAGTGGGTAGATGAACAATTAGAATTGCGTGTCTCTGTGACATGCAGAACAGCCACCAAGAGTGGATTATTGTTGTTCGTGTTAAGTGTTGTTTCGAAGCCTAATAGGATGTATGAGTGGTGTCACGGTTCTGCCCTACCCTGGATGACAACCATCAGTGAGTACGGTGGAACATGGGAAGAGGTCCCATTCTTCCAACGTTTTGGAGAGGCACAGGGTATCTGGCATCACGACATGGGGAGCCATCTGGTGTGTCTTCAGACCACGACTGGCAGTGATTTAGGGAACACTGACGGCACATCTGTATGTCGCGGACACAGTTCATCCCCTATAATGCGATCCCATAAGAAGAGATGATATTCGTTAGGGAGTGAGCATGTAATGATGATGCACTGCTGATGTAATCATCTTTAGTCTCTATATACAAAAGGCAATGGACTAACTGACTCGTCATCGCCCAGCCCAAACCGCTGAAATTTGGCGAAGGTGTGGAGCTTATACTGTAGTCGTCGTTTAAGAAGGGATTTTCCGAAGGGGATGAAGGATTTCTTTGAAAAATATCGCAGTTAAGGCAATTTTGAAGCTAGACCTACGCATATTAGCACTTGGTTTCTCGGTCAGCAATAAAGAAATACTTGTTTCAGCATTTTTCGAAATTTAAATCAAGGGGGGGGGGGGGGTGAAATAGCGTGCAAAGCTTTTTTTTGAAAATATCACTTATAAAAAATTATTAAAGTATTTTTAAGGAAACACCTATTAAAACTGGTTTTTGAGTTCTCGGTTACAAATTTAAAAAAAATATGTTTCAGTGTTTCATGGAAATTGGATCCCTAATGGCGTGAAATAGGGGATGAGATTTTTTACGAAAATATTTTATTATGAAAGCATTTTAACGCTAAATCTATGAAAATTAAAATCTGGCTTCTCCGTTAGAAATAAAAAAAATACGTCTTTCACTGTTTTAGGAAATTCAACCCCTATGGGGATGAAACAGGGGATGACAGTTTTTGTGGAAATAGTTCATTGTGCAAGCATTTTTGAAGCTAACTGTATGAAAATTTATGTTTGACTTCTCGGTTAGAAATAAAAAAAATTACATGTGTCAGTGTTTCTGGAAATTCAACTCCTAAGGGAGCGCTATACGGGATGAAAATTTTTTTAAGAAAATATTTCATTACATTAAAAAAATTTTAAGGGAAAATCTATAAAAATAGGTACTTCACTTCTCGGTTAGATTTAAAGAAATATTTGTTAGGGGAAGAAATCGTGTATGGAAATATATTCACAAGAACGCAAAAGGCATGATTAACAAAAATTTTGACTCCAGCTACCATAATCGCATTTTGGTCAGATGTACATTCGGAAAATACCATGTTTATATGGCCTTAAGCAGCGTGAGCCGGCCGAAGTGGCCGTGCGGTTAAAGGCGCTGCAGTCTGGAACCGCAAGACCGCTACGGTCGCAGGTTCGAATCCTGCCTCGGGCATGGCTGTTTGTGATGTCCTTAGGTTAGTTAGGTTTAACTAGTTCTAAGTTCTAGGGGACTAATGACCTCAGCAGTTGAGTCCCATAGTGCTCAGAGCCATTTTTTTTTTAAGCAGCGTGAAAATATAAGAGGATGCCGCAATTTGTAAGCAACATAACAATCCTATTAAATAGAAAAGAAACTCTGCAGGTCATGAAAAGTCTACGCGAGTGAAGCAGCGAGCGGGCACTAAGCTGGTTACACATATTTCTTTGTACGACTATCTCATAATTTCAAAGATGTTTTCACGAACATATGGAAATAAAAGTTTTTCGATACTTCACTAGAAACAAAGTTTTTTTGTTTCCATTTCTAATAGAAAATTGGCAAAATGATTACTTGGGCAATTCCGGGTTTGTCAGCTAGTAAATTAATAAAAAGCAAGGACAAATTGCTAAATACGAACGGAACGTTTCTTTAGTGTTAATTAATCAAGATGACAGAAGTAAAGTAATTACTTCAGTTATCACAACAGTTTCAGCAGAAACAAAACCACTGTAATGCGAAGCTGCCGTCGCGGACATATGATCTTTTGTCTACTTGAAAGAGGATTTAAAAAAATACTTATATTCCAATGACTGCGATACACGAGCGTATAACTTGTTAGGTACATCCAAGTAGCACTAGTACACTTGATTAACGCATTAGTTTCTTAAAACACACTTGAAATTTTGTTGAAATGTAAGTTCTCTATGTTACAGATGTTTCTATTTGAAACAATTCGACCGTAATTATAGAATAATTGAACTAACAAGTTCTTCGAATCATTGCAAATATTGGGGTGAGATAAATCAATAACTTGACATACTTTGCATATTTTCATTAAATAATATCATACCGGGTAATGTTCTGCGACAATTCATCATTAAGGAAGAAAGTCTTCTTTGCTCAAAAACGTGCTCATCCACGATCTTCTCGTAGACATCTGTTTAAGGAGTTGGGCATTTTGACTACTGCTTCAAGAATATTTGTTCACTCATGAGGTACAATCATGTACATAATCACAATACCACGAGAAAAATTACATTCATTACTCCACATAAAGGTTGTCTTTAAGACAGAGGGATGCCCAACGTTGCAACTAAGTTTTTCGATCATTTACCCATTGATATAAAATGTCTGACAGACAGCAAAGTAAAATTTGAAAACAAACTGAAAAAATTTCTCCTTGACCACTCCCCCTATTCCGTAGAAGAATTTCTGTTATTGTGTTATTGTGAAAGGTGATTCGCAGAAATTACTAACTCATATCTGTATATAAAAAATATATATTCAGTATATAGCCATATTTGCAAATTAATTTGTGAAGTGAATGTAAAACGATTCGTTTCACATCATTACGATTTATGGTGCGAATCATCATCCATGGGACATGTAACTAACTAACTGACTTAATTTGCGAGATACTTGCGCATTTTCTCTTATTTTTGTTTCCCATTTCATATTTTCAGTTATACGATTTGTTGGTAGTTAGTTTTTTCGTAAAACATAGCCTTCCGATGCACGTAGAAAACACTGAAAAATGAACTAGTCCTTGACCATAACGGATCTAAAAGTCCGAAGTTTGAAGGTAACAGCAGCTGGTTACGAGATTTTAAACTGTAAAACAGAATATAACCAGCTGCCAGGAAACTGGCTTGACACCTGTCTCGCCTCGGCACACAGCGTGTGAAACCCGAGCAGTCATCATTTAGAAGCGTAACGGTGCAGGAGGGGATGCGATAAAGGACTTGAGCGCTGGCCAATGTTTTGTTCAAAAGTGACAAATCTGACGACACCACTGAGAGGTAGAAATCCGGTTTCCTGACCTGTGTGAATTGCGAACGATACTTCTACAGTTTTAATGTTTTCTGTTTGTTTTTCCCAGCATAGCTTCTTGTCTGACCTCTGTTAAACGAACAGGAATCGAGATCTGATATTATCTTTATAGTCCGAAACAGGATCTCTTGTTGTACATTACCTAAGCTTGTCTGTCGTCTTGTGGAGTATTGCTGCGCGGTACTGGAATCCTTACTGGATTGGATAGATGGAGAACATCGAAAAAGTTCAAAGAAGGACAGCCTGTTTTGTACTATCACGGAATAGGGGTGACAGGATCAAGTGTATGATATGCCAAATGGCGTGGAAATCATTGAAACAAAGGCGTTTTTGGTTGCTGTCAGATCTTTTCACGAAATTTTAAACACCAGTTTTTTCCTCCGAATGCGAAAATGTTTTGTTGTCTCCCACATACGTCAGGGGAATGACCATCGTAATAAAATTAAGAAAAAAAAAAAGAATCAGAGCTTGCACGGAAAGATTAAGTGTTTATTTTCCCTCGTGCTATTTGAGAGTGTAACGGTCAAAAAATGATCTGCAAACGGTTCTATGAACCTTCCGCCAGGCACTTGAGAGAGTTTCAGAGTACACTCGTGAACGCAGATATACTTGTAGGCGTTATGTTTTTAAAAGCGAATCCATTTCACATCTCCTTTACGCGAGAACCTCTGTTCCAGGTAAAGTGGTTTTAATTTTCAAGTTAACGGTCTCTAAAATTTTTTACATGGCTGCAGCAGCAACCATAGAATGAAACATACTTGTAGAGATAGTAAACAGCCAATCAGTTACAAATTGGAAGGTTTGTTAAAACCACTTAACCATGGTTTCAACATTTATAAGAACTTCTTCTTCGGATGAAAATATTGACAACTGGATTACATGTTATGGCATAGGTTGTTGCCATTTGGTATTGCCTCATCAATGTAAACTAGTTCACTGGCGTCATATGACAACAACCATGTTGTGCATGTTTCAATTTACTATCGAGATGAAATTTTATATTTGACTGAGGCTATGTTCTAACGTACCTCTGCCAGTACGCGTAATCCAGTTGTCAATATTTGCTTCTGAAGAAGACACGTTTATAAACGTTGAAACCATGGTAAAGGTGTGTTAACAAACCTACCAATTTGAGAATGATTGTCTGTTTATTATTTCTACAAGAGGATTTAACCGCCTCCCTTTTCCGAGTAATACTAGGAAGGAAGGAAATATTAGCGTTTAACGTCCCGTCGACAACGAGTCCGTTAGAGACGGAGCACAAACTCCGGTTAGTGCAGACAGGGGAAGGACATCGGCTTCATCCGTACAGGTGAATCATCCCGGCATTTGTCATTAGCGATTTAGGAAAATCATGGATGGGGATTTGAACTACCGTTCTCCCGAATGCGAGTCCAGTTTACTAATCACTGCGTCACGTCGTTTGGTGAGTGGCATTAGAAGACATGTTGTAGTAAGAACAAATAGGTGATAAATTGGTCTTACTTGTGAGTTTTTTATTTTTTGAGTTTATTGGTTTTCGGGACATGCCCATTCAGCCGTCTTGAGAGTTAAATGTCGGTAATGACGATACGAACGTAAAGAATACACAATAAAACCGCACGGGGACTGAGCAGAGAAAATCTCTGACCCGACCGGAAGTCGAACCTGGCCCCCTTTGTTTGACAATCCTTCGCACTGACCGTGCAGCTACCGAGGCGGACTACTTATAAGTCTACAGTCGGAACTGGGACATAGCAAATCATTTATGTATATAGCTCAAGCTCTGAGATTTCTAGCAAGGATGTCCAGCTTAATTCAAATAAAGTAAAATAAATTTGAAAATGGGACATGGCACCACGTTGTTAAAAACTTCAAAATATCAATGAGTCTCGTTTTCAGACTGAAGTTTTAACGTAATTTCACTCTGAATTTAGAAAAGTTGAAACTTAGTACATTATAAACGTAGGCTTCCGCGGCCATTGTCACAACCAATAAAATTTTTTGCCGCGTGGTCTGGGACGCCTTGTCACGGTTCGCGCGGCTCCCACCGTCGGAGGTCCGTGGTCTCCATCGGGCATGGGTGTGTTGTCCTTAGCGAAAGTTAGTTTAAGTTGGATTAAATAGCGTGTAAGCCTAAGGACCGATGACCTCAGCAGTGTGGTCCCACAGAAACTTACCTCCAGCAAATAAAATTTTTCTGGGTGTGTAACCTCATTTTCAGTATATAAAACTACCGACGTTTCGTTCCCTGTTGGGACCGAAATGTCGGTAGTCTTATATACTGAAAATGCGGTCACAAACCCAGAAAATTTTTTATTGAACTTAACGACATTGTTCGGCGACAGTAAAAGTCAGGGAGATTAGTATAAAGTTTCATTGAGTACATGTAGTTCCCGCTTCAAATACAGCTTCGATGGCAACAAATATAATTAAAGTTTCAGTAGTTTGCTACATCTGGATCTCGGAGACACTAGAAAATGCAAAAGAAAGAAATTTTACGACGGTTATTTTGTCAACAGGGAGCATGTTGGAGTACCTTGACTGTATAGTGAGATTAGATGTGGAAAACCCACCGACGACACATTTCAGTCAATTTATGGTATAGTTCCTTGCCATTACCGTTTTCGAATAAACGTTCGTTCATCACCAGATGTCTACTGTATACTTGCAAGACATCGCTCAAGACGTTTTTCAGTACCGGTTATACTACTAAAAAATAATTTTTTATGATGAAGACCGGAAATGAGAATGAAGATAACAGCTAAAATGAGTGAAAGAGCAACAGGATAAATGTCTTTTTCGCTTACTTACAGCGAGATTTTTCCGTTTTATTTCTACTTTTCCATGTAACGGAAAATATGATAATTGGCTGGTTTCATTTCGACCTCTTCTTTTAACACCACAGTCACAGAATAGTTAGCCTAAAATGTGGTAGGGGGTACCATCTACTCACGCAAATGGAACGGATGATAAGTAATTCGTTTCATTCATGTACTGCAGCCATCTGATGCAAATCTGTCGTAGCTAGGATAAAAAGTGATTTCATCTGTTATGAATGTAGTTTTTGGTATATATTTTAAAGATAGTAGTTGAGACGTACGTTTTAGTCTCGTTAGACTTATTCATAAAGAGAAAGCACCAAAAAAAGTTTTTCCGCGTCCTAATGCTACTAATATTGTCACATCTCATCCTAATCCAGTGGATATTACTATTAACATGCACAGGTGTACGTAATCATAGTATAAATTCATGGCTATAGTTAGCTTTTTATCTATAATTTGCTTTAGGAATGGGCAAGCAAAGCAGTGATGTTGACGCTATTCAGTCTTCCTAAAACCGATGTTATGTTCAATCGATGTGTTCTGTTTTCAGTCGCAACAGACGTGTAGAAGCTAGTTTCATGTACTTCCTTCTTGGAATCATTTCAACGTTTTCAGTGTTCGCACTTGATGAGTGTTTATTTAACATTGCATTAGTTCAGTAATCTGGTGCCTTTCCGCCTCTGAAATTTAATGTAGACCTCACACTGCAGAACAAGGTCTGTGCGCCATCTTCCTGTTCATCATATTGATTTTATTAAGTTTTCATGTTTTAGTGTTTGTGTGTCATGCAGCAGAGGGGAAAATGGCAAACTAGTCCTTCTCTTATCTAGCCATAAATGGATAACGCACACAGTAAATGTGATTTTCTGAAGCCCATTCACGGTTTGCGAATGGGTAAATTTTAGCCTTCACTGTCTACCCGTGTCTTCGTGACCGAACGTACCTGCGGGCAAGACATGCAAAACAAGATGTGTACAGTTCATGCGCCATTTGGTAAACTGATTCTTGAAGTTTTCAGTAATAAAGACGTTGCTGTACATGCAAAACATATCGTATTTGGGGCGGTAGCCAACTGAACGTTACAAACTTCGATTCTGTCCAACAATCAAAACGTTGAGCGATGCCATCAGCAGAAATTTACCCACTGTAAAGATCAGCTACGTCACCAAATCTCAGTCCTACAAAGTCTAGTTGTGCCATATCAGCAATATCGAAGTTGGTGCCACCGGCTAAGTAAACCGATTTGAAGCCTGCTGGACAACAGCTGAGGTGGTTGGGTCATGTTCACCATACAGCTGGTGCTAGCCTTCATCAGGTGCTTTACGATGAACTGTGCTCAAGCTTAAGACTCTGTGGGGTTCGTCTGAGACTTTACAAGGAACAATTTAAACATATACAGAAACAACCAATATCAATCCAGACACAGATGTAGTATTAAATTTTCCTTTGGGCTGTTGGCATGCCGGGATACGACGCATGCGTGAAGAGGACATGTGACGAACGCGGATGTTTCGCCAAACTCTATGACGATCATCCTTGTAGCAGCGAATGCTCTGTGTGTAGTCTCAAGTTTCATAACGAAATTGAACTTTATAGCAAGTGAAAACGTAGGAACTGGACGAAATATGAAAAACATTAATAACCGTAAACGAGGAACTGTCTATGACGGCGATAACGCTGTTTGTTGTCTCGGCGCCACCTGGGCTACTGAATCTAGAATTCCATGAAATGGATTTTGCTTGGCCACTTCTGTTTCTTAGAACTGTGATGAATTTGGGTGATTCTGTATGTCTTTGCCGTAAAAACTCGGCATTTAATCATTTAATCTGAATTTATGGTTCACATGGTTCAAATGGCTCTGAGCACTATGGGACTTAACATCTGAGGTCATCAGTCCCCTAAACTTAGAACTACTTAAACCTAAGGACATCACACACACCCATGCCCGAGGCAGGATTCGAACCTGCGACCGTAGCAGCAGCGTGGTTCCGGACTGAAGCGCCTAGAACCGCTCGGCCACAGCAGCCGGCTCTGAATTTATGTCTCCAGTCAATGCGTAATTCTGCGACAATATAAGCACCAATGGTTTTGATTAATTTGATTTTGACTGTGTTATTCTATCTCAAACGGGCTTTTCGGAACCCTCAGATGCTTCTTGTAAAGCCATAAGTCAGATCTTTCTTCATCTGAACGTGACTGATGAGTTTTATTGGCTCAGTCCGATATTTCATCTGCCAGCGCAGTTCCAGTGACTACCTCCTTCGATTTTGTACGATATCTACTTAATTTTTATTTAAATCAATACTCAGACGTTAGCGTTTCTGTTCCAGTACAGCTCTGTCTTGGGAGAAGATTCTAAAAGTTTTCTAGTTGTCTCTTATTAATTACATAAAGTTTGATGCCATACCTTGACAGAAAAAGTCAAGCTGTGCAATACACAAATACTCGCAAAAGCATGGCGCTTAGCTCATGTCATCCCGATGCCAAAAAAAAAAGAAAAAAAATAGGGTGGGCTATCAGCAAGCAATATACTGGTTTGTATGGACGGGTGAAATCTTTAAAGTTTCTCTGCAGTCCTGCACTCTCAGCTTAAATGAGGGTGGACTGGGACTAACGGATTTGCACGCAAAATACGCGGCATTACTCGTCAACAGACTTAAGTTGTAATAGAAAAGGGACCACACTCGCCAACTGCTGTACTGTTTCACAAACATCGGCAGACATCAGAGCTAGTGCCGATTTAAATTTTCAGTATTCCACACTCATTAAACTTTGTCCGAAATTATAATCTCAGTAAAAGCTACATACCAACAGACGTCCTAACACAAGGAGAAGTTCGTAACATGGCCATAGCTCTCAAAGGAATACCAGTTCCTAATAAATAGGAGCTGCGATTACGGCAGCACAACTGGGAAGTCGTGTGGGAATATTTAGAGATCAAAATAATACCAGAAGGCGCCAGATCGACTTGGTACAAAGTGATAAACCGGATGATAGCGACCAACACCAAGCTTTACTCCATCCAGATAAAGCCTTTAACCGCATGTGAAAATTGTAATTCATAGGACACGATCGAATATCGTTTACAGTGCCAGAAATTTGTCGAAATATGGCGTACAGTAAGGAGCATCGTTCGACTGATCAACAGAACGGACATAAGCAATATACAGGTTTCTAACGCCATGATACCATAATGGAAACCGTTTTCCAAACAAAGCAACGTGCAACAACGTGGATTATGGAATACACAGTTCATGTAATATTTGGACTTAAATTAACGGACAGCATACAGTATTTGGAATACTCATGCGGTGAATACGAGAAAGTAGCTCGTCACCCTACATACAGGCTTATGTACGCGAATTCTATCAAGATTTCTGCCAGGCACTTAAATATGATTTGCAGAGTATCCATGTAGATGTAGATGAAAAGCTTCACGATAAAGGATGACAGCCAAAACAGTTGCAGGATAACAATTTATTAAAATTCTTGACCAAGGTTTCGGTACATATAAATATACCTTCATCACCTTTCTTTAATAAAGAACACATGCTAGGTAAAAATGGGGAAAACGTACATAATTCCACGTTTGCCGAACATCTATGGCTCTTACAACATACGCCACGTGAACTGGACGACGTAGAGTTGCTTCACGAAACTAATAAGGGTTACAAACTGGACTTGCTCGAAGAATTAGAGATTTTCAAGCATCTGTCTCTAAAAGATGGTTTTGTTCTTAATGAACAGGTGCAGCTTAGAAACAAAAATTTTTAGACAGTTTCAAACCCCTTCTTGCCTTAATGTAATATAGTCTGGCTGACTAGAAGTTAGTTTTCTTGCTTGTTGATGCCGGTGAAATACGCTTTTCCTGTCTTGTTGGGATTTTACATATTTTTGATGTTTGCTGTTTGTGATTTTCGATGTGTATGTGTGGGTAATTGACTAGTATGTTTTTATTCACAACGACAGATGGTTTCGTTTTATTATAACATTTTGGTTGTTTTCGCTAGTATGTATTTCACCGCCTACGTTACGCGAGATTCTCGCGCATTACACTAGTGCCATCTCTCGTTAGATGTGTTCCATAGCGCAAGCTTCATCTGTTTGACACTAGGACACAGGTAAATTGGTTCCATATTTACTATTTTACATAAATGTTTTTAAATGGTCTGATATGTTTTATTTATTAAGACAGAAAGTTTGAATTAACACAACTTTTAATAATTTTTGATGCGCTTGTGTAGGTATTCATGGATTTTAATATGGGCGAGTGTCTGGTACATACCACAAGTTCCCTCTCTCGGCGAAACCATCTGCCCTAGTGCTTTCACATTCTTGTCTCGATAGTTCATAGGCGAGGTACTGGTGCTAAACTGTTCGCATTGACCCTGTGCCCATAGTCATGTTGTACAAATGGAGAAGATGTCTTAATTATTGACGACGCCTTTGGCACAATTGTTTTATTAATCTCCATTGGATGATGTAATTTTAGTAAGTAACTAAAAGATTTTGTGCCTATATTACTCTGGTAATTTCACTGTTACTTAAGCTTTTGTGTTTCTCACTTCCCTCCCCCCCAAATTCTATACCCCACCAAATTCTATAAGTCCCTCCAGATCCTTGAGCGTCATGCACTCCGCCTCGCCTTCCGTATACACCTCCCGTCCCCCACGCGGATCCTCTATGATCTCATTCCTTTCCCCCATCTGCTCCTATTCCTCGAACATATCCGCATCCTCTACACCTCCCGCCGTCTTGAACCCCCTCACCCACTGGTTGCTCCTCTCCTCTCCCATCCCCGCCCCCTGCCACGTCTTCACTGTTGTGTCCCCCCTACCCTCCATCTCTACACCCTACATCTCCTTTCCCAAGGTGGCTTCCATCAACTCCCCCTCCTGGATGATGCCCTCTCTCCCTCCATTTATCCCTCCTATCAACTCTGATCCTCACTCCCCCTCCTTTCCTCTGTCCTTTCCCTGGGCTCACTCTTCCCCCCTTCCGTCCTGTTTTCTCCCCACTAAACCCCTCCCTACCTCCCTCCTCCCCCCCCCCCCCCCCCCCGAGTCCTTTTGTATTTTGTATTCCCCTCCTCTGCCTACCCCACTCCCTGTCGCGTCTGCCCAGCGCCCCCCACCCCTCTTATGGGTCCTTATCCTCCATCAGCTCCTTTCCCGGCTTCCCCCCTTTTTTTATTTTTCCATCATCTGTCCAGTTTCCCCCCACCTGCTCTCGGCTGTGGTATGTCACATTTGCCAACTTTTTTAGTGCAGCGTTCCAGTGACTGTTCAGTGTTGTTCGTCTTTCTCGTGTTGCGAACAGAAACCATGCTGTCGCTGGGTGTGAATTTTATGTCTTTTGCGAACAGAAACCAGACTGTCGCCATGTTTTTTTAATTGTCTGTCTATTGTTTTACCTGTCTGCTTTGTATGTATTTTCTTAGCGTCATCATCCCTCTGTTCTTTGTTTTAAGTTCCACGATTTCTTTTCGCCATGTTACTCTTTAAGTCTCCGATTTTATCGCCTGTTTTTATTATTTATTCTCTTCATCTTTCTAACAAAGTCTGTAGGCTGAAGAGTGGCATACTAAGCTGCTGCCAGCCCGCCCTCTTCGGGGGGAATTGAAATTCAATAAAGGAAAAAAAAAAATCACTTCCGATGCTAAGGCTTTTCTAATGAAAGTGTCTTCCTGTTCAGGATTTTTTTACTTCTGATGAAGGTATATTTATATGTACCGAAACCTTGGCTGTCATCCTTTATTGTGAAGAATTTCAACAGTTGCTATTGCAGCCATGTTTAAAATCTTGTAGATGAAAAGCTTATGACAGTGTGACACAATAAACAATACCGGAAACGTAAATGAATTCTACAAAAGTGTCATCTGAGAAATAGCTCAATGGACAATTTCTTGCAGATTTCTGTACAAAAGACTGAAATGTGGAAGAGTTGTAATGTGTTCGTATGCCTGTCTTCCGTTAGTATGTGGAATTGTTAAGTGCTAAATTAATATCTTAAAAAAAGGTTCAGAATTCACGGAAATGAGATTCAACAGTGATTTATAGTCAGTATGAACAGAAGGAGGTTGAGACAAAAACTCTGAACAATATTCTCTACATTTTATCCAAATGGATTTCGTGTTCTTTGAGTTAATGTAGGAGACACGCCGTATGCATCCGGCAATAGCTATCTATACCGCAATTTAGTTTCTATTTTTTCATTTGAAGAACGCTTATTTTCATATATAGCTTATTTCTTATTGCAAGATATGTTTCTTTGACTTAAAGAGTAAATAAATGTATCCCTCTCGGGTCTTACTCTTCTGTACCTGGGTGCATGAAATATACTTAGCTTCTCTTTCAGTGAGCCCAGACGTTTACTCAGTGTCCCGTTTAATACTAGTCTGATAAGTATCCGAATTTTCCAGATAATTTTGTCAAAATATTGTTTTTTTTTCAGTTTTGAAGAGTTTCTACTACCCATTATGTTGATAATTATTTCTTTAGATCCGTCTAATAACGAACGAATAATACAAATTTTTCTTGGTATATGCATTTCGCCTTTATTATTTGCAAGGTATCTTCAGTGACCTGGAATATATACATATTTGTGTTTAAACTGTTTCGATTAACATTTTGGATGTTATAAATTGGAGTTGTAAAGAATTCTGGCACTTTATGATTAATTATGATGTAATTATAGTATAAAGTTGTACTTACAAATTTAGTAGTTGCTAGAGAGTTTACACATGTCTGCAAATTTCGTATGGCAGAAAGCAGAACAACAGCTGTGAAACAGGAAAGAGAACACATGTAGACCAGCATCTACGAAATACGTAAATAGAAATTTATACTAACACTACATCATAGGTAATCAGAAAGGGCCAGAACTGTTTTTAACCTCAATATATAAAGTCGAAAATGATAAACAAAATAGTTTTTAACACAAACTGGTATGCGCACCAGTCTACTTTTGACGCCCTTCAGACATTAAACGTGAAACGCCTATGATAAGAAAATTTCGTTTTATTTACTTTTGGTTAGACGGATCTAAGGTTGTAATTATCAACATAATATTACACGCAATTGAGGACGACAGGCTAAAAAGAGTGGTTAACGATGTTCGTAATAGCCATGTTTGCTTCAGATCTGGCAATATCTCTCTTCAGACTGTTAATATCTTTTTTCAGATCTTCAGTCTCGTCCACTCTCCACTGGTACAATGTTGCCATAGTTGTATTAATCTTTGTTATAATAACTGTAACAACAGATAAAACATTTTCAAGGAGCCGGCCGTTGTGACCGAGCGGTTCAGGCGCTTCAGTCTGGAACTGCGCTGCTGCTATGGCCGCATTTTCGAATCCTGCCTCGGACATGATTGTGTGCTAGACAGGTTTAAGTAGTTCTAAGTCTAGGGGACTGATGACCTCAGATGTTGAGTCCCATAGCCCTTAGAGCCATTTTTGAACCATTTTCAAGGGTGATCGTTGATAATGGCTCCGTATTCTTGAGGCCCTATATTCTTCAAAGTAATTGCTCTATGTTTTTCGAATCATAGCCCTACTGAAGTTAATGTCAATAGCGTTGGGGCACTGCAATGCGTGAAAAAATTTCCTTAAATTTAATAAACATAACAAATACACATAACACAGGCTTTAGTTATCAATAATAGATTGTCCTTCACTATTCACAACAGGCTGCCAACTCTGGGGTTACTTTCCGATCCGCGACTGTAGAAATCACGTGGTTTTGAAGCGTAAAACTCGTCCAGCCACGTTCGGACCCCTTTTTCATCCGAAAAGGAACTCCCTCGAAGGCTGTTCGATAGAGAGCGGAAAAGGTGAAACTCTGAGGATGCAAGGTCAGCTGAATAACATGGATGCGGAGTGACTTCCCAGTCCATCTCCAGTATAGTGCTTTTTTTGTCAGTCTATCAGAATGCGGGCAGGCATTATTGTGGAGTAACATCATTTTACGCTGTCTTCCTAGTCGTCATCCTTAGATTGAGTCTGCAAGATATCTCAGCTTTTGACAATAAATGTCAGCAGTGATGGTTACATCTCGAGGGAGTAATACGTAATAAACACACCGTCGCTATTCCACCAGACGCATAACATTACTTTTTGTGGAGACGCGCAGGTCTTTGTACGGGAAGTTGCTGCTTTGTTTGTGCTCGATCATTCCTTTCTTTTGCTTACGTTAACATAAAGACACAATTTCTCGTCACCAGTAATGATACAGGATAGGAATGGTCAGCGTTGTTCACAAGCCAATTGACCATAAGCAAGCAGAAATGCGCGTATGGCTACGTTGATTTTTGTGATTTTGTTCTAGCGTACGGTATCCATACACCCGATTTTTGAATCTTCCCCATCGTATGCAAACGTCGCACAGTGGTGGAAACATCACAGTTCATCACATTTGTCAGTTCTCGAGTACAATGATTGGATCATTGTGGATTAATGCTCCTAAACTATCTTCATCAAACCTCGAAGGTCTTCCTGAATGTGGAGAGTCAGTAATCTCAAAACGATCCCCTTAAAACCAGAAAACCATTTTCTTGCCGTGCTCTGTCTGATGGCACTATCCGTATTCACGGCGCAGATGTGTCTGGCTGCCACCCCTTTATGAACTCAAACAGAAGAAAGTCAAAAATGTTCCGGTATCTCCACGTAGCACTCCATTTTCAAGCGTCCACAGCTCCACTCTATATCTCCAAACTACTAAATGTAAGCGCAAATAGCTACAGTTAACTGCAAACCGATCGATAAGCAATCTCATGCCTACCGGAACACCATCATGCAAAACAAAAACTCTACGAACTTATGCGCCAATTTTTTAGGAGGAGACACTCTTAAAAACTCCCTCAAGAATACTTAGGTGTCAATAAATAGCTCATTAAATTGTATTTATTGATTTTCTGATAAAAGCGTTTAATCAGTTCTCCATCCATAAAGGCAATCTGTTTAAAGTTTCCGGTTATATTATGAATTACAAACTGGTATGTGTTGTAGAAGGTCAGTAGGTTTCTTTTTTAAAATTCATTCCATTGGTTTTATGTCAATGAGTTATGTTTTACGAGGACTGTATTAGCATTACATGTTAATGTACGCTGATTGGCCAAAACATTATGGCCAGCTACTTAATACTGTGTTAGTCTACTTTTGGCACGCAAGGCAGCAGCGGTTTTGCTTGACACGGATTCGACATGTCGTTGGTTTCCTGAAATATGTTGCCCCAGCCGTCTACGCACAGGTTACTTAAATCCCGGAAATTGCTGGCCAGTGGTTTGCGAGAGCGAAGCCGACGCTCGGTAGCATCCCTGATGCCATCCACCGTGTTCAAATCAGTCGAATTTGGTGGCAAAGATGTCAACGTGAGTTTACCATCATGTTCCAGAAATTTACCGTAGATCGATTCTGGCCTAACGCACGAAAGAAACTTGATCCATCCGACCAGACAACACGTTTCCATTGATCTAGGCTCAAATGTCTGTGGCCCCATGCCCAGTGCAATCGTAATTGACGACGTTGCTGGATCAACTTGGGGACGCCTAGGGGTTGTCTGCTGCGGAGCGTCATGTTCAACAATGTCCGCTAAATGTTGTACTCCGAAACACTTGTGCCTGCTCAAGCATCTTACCCCGTCGTCATATACGTCACAGATCGCCTCCTATCCTGTTTGTCACTGAGGGCAAGCCATCAAGATTCACGTTCTGTGATGAGACCTGGAGGTCCAACATTTTTTCGCTACTCGTGGTTTCACTGACCTTCAACCACTTTCCACAGAATCTCACTACAGGAGCACTGAAACAGCATATCACCTTCGCTGTTTCCAAGATGCTCGTTGCAAAGCGCTGAGTCTTAAGAATCAGCCCTTTGTCAGAGTCGCTTATGTCAGTGTATTTCCCCATTTACATCCCTTATCATCCCTAAAATTACTCCACAGTCACTTATATACTTTCATTACTACGTCACGTGCTGTAACAGCACCAGGTGACGTTAAACATCGTGGTGGGCGTTGCACCGACCTGCCGGTTGAGGCCATCATGCCGATGATTGGTTGATTGGTTGAGAGGGGGTGACCAAACAGTGAGGTCATCGGTCTCTTCGGAATAGGGAAGGAAGTCGCAAATCCCTTTCATAGGAACCATCCCGACGTTTGACTGAAGCGATTTAGGGAAATACGGGAAACCTACACCAGGATGGCTGGATGTGGGTTTGAACCGCCGTCCTCCCGAATGCGATGTGCTAACCAATGCGCCACCTCGCTCGTTCATGCCGAGGAAAACAGACAACGTGTAGGGGTGGACATGGTCCCCAAGGATATATGCACACTTGTGTTGATCTATTGTGCCTTTCATAATGACGAGACCACCCAGGGAATGTTTTGCCTCATCAGCGTACTAGTGTATGAAACTATAAATCGATGCTAATATTATGCTTTACTTTTCAGATCTGCGAACATTTGGGATTGAAGAGTAGCTTGCTTCGAGCAGCACCAGACGATTGCAGTGCTACTGTGAGAGGCTCTTGTTCGGCGCCAGTGTTGTTAAATGGAAACAGTGTGAGTGGTCCGTAACGGTCTTCGCGTGTGTAGTAAAACGTGGTCTGACGCGGGTGAAGTTTGAAATCGTGTCTGTTTACTGACGAGTGGACTTACTAACCGGTTTCTAAAGCGACAGTGCTCGAGTGGAGTGCATCTGGATCATTCTTGCTTTTTACTCAGTAAAGTGAGGAAGTGTGTGCTCGGTTTGGTACTGCAGTGGCCTCTCCTGTCGGGATCGTGTGCCGCAGCTGCGAGTGATAAACGGAGATCTCGCCGCTGCAATCCCAGCGGGACCGCACGCTGACCAGCGGCCGTGTTGGCGCCCGCTGCGGCCGGAACCACGGTCGGGCTCGCGCGCCTGCGGAAGGGTCGCGGACGCGGTTGCTGCGGTGATGGCGGCGCGGCGCTGACGTCTGCGTCGCCATGGCCAGCCGTGTGGGCGTGGCCGCCGCTGTCTCCCTGGCAGCGCTGCTGCTCGCCTGCGACGCCGCGCTGGCCATCCGCTGGCTGTGAGTACCGCACGCTTCATTTCATCTCTAATTTGTTATTTGTTTCGGGCCCTGAGGAACCCTCTCACACTGGATGAGGCGGTGTCTTCTGTGTGAAATAGTGTATAAGTCTAGAGGCTTCTGAATGGAGAATTTGTGCTACTTGTCCGTGTCACAGCCGCCTGTAATATATTAACAGCAACCGCCCCTCCACACCGATTCCTTAAGGAATCGAATTCCCATATGTAGAACAGCTTCAAATCTCTGGTTACCTTACAAATGAATTACTATGTTAAGTATTTGCCTTTAAACAGATAAAAATACGGTTCGGTACTGGTACATTACATAAATGTCGTAGTAAATGGTAGGATTACCGATAGTACCAGTAGCATTGGTAAGGAAAGAAACATAAATTAAAGTATAAGACAGAAACTGAGAGCCGTCGATTTCTCTTAATTTTTTTATTTTAGTTTGCTTGATCGTTTGTTTTGCTCATAATTAGAACTGCGTATCATTCAGTACTAATTCACTGTGTATTTGATATCCTTCCAGAATATAAATTATATTTTATAAGTAATAAAAATTAGTTGATTGCCTAACTTCTGCGCTTCTATGAAACAAAAGCAGTTATTTTTGATGCAAGCACTGTTTACATGCACAAACTTAAAAAATACACATAATTATTATTGTTATTTTGTACTCAGTAGCACATTCTTTATCAAGATCAAATGCAAGAGTTTCTTGTTATTATTGATAAATGCGAAAGTTGTCTGTGAATTACAGAAACATGTTTTATATAAGATCGATGAAATATTGAAGGTATGTTTGATATATTTTTATTTGCGAATTCTTTTATTTCACATTTTTGTTGAAGAAACTGCGTTTTCTACCAATATGATAAATTCGTTTTGTTTCTTTATTTTTACTAAAACATCATTCTGTTTGACGTTACAAATCAAGTTTCGAATATAACCTGAAATAAACATTGACGAGTTCAATTTTGCTATAAATACTGTCTATTTTTATGTAACAGACAGGAGGAAAACTTTTCAGAACAAAATTGTTTCGTAGGTTACATGGGCCTTTGTATATCCTGACTCAGTTTCTAGATGGTTTATCGCTGCAAGTTTACAGCGGAATCTAGTAAAACACTGATCGCATATGTAAAGAAGGCGATCATTATGAAGTAACGCCCGACAGGTATGCAACACACCTAACGTATAGATAATGCGGTTAGGATCCTAACTGACGAAAAGCTACGAGAAAAACTACCACAGTTTACGCTTACGTGTGATAGGCTACGGTAGCCTACGGTAGTTCTATAACACCCAAAAGGCCTGATTATGTTTGTCGGAAGTCACTAAGTTCTCTCATCAAACAATGGAATAGTACAGACCGCGCAATTGGCTCTCCGTTTTAAGAATAGCTGCTGTTCCACGCAGCTCAAAGTTTATGATGACGTATCTCCTGACTCATGAGTTATACAATAATGTAATTTTGCTGGTACATTCAATGATACACTATGTGATCAAAAGTATCCGGACACATGGCTGAAAATGACATCGTAGCGTCCTCCATCGGTTATGCTGGAATTCAATATTGTGTTGGCCCACCCTTAGCTCTGATAACAGCTTCCACTCTCGCAGGAATACGATCAATCAGGTGCTGGAAGGCTTCTTGGGGAATGGTAGCCCATTCTTCACGGAGTGCTGCACTGAGGATAGGTATCGATGTCAGTCGGTGAGGGCTGGCACGAAGTCGTCGTTCCAAAACACCCCAAAGGTGTTCTATAGGATTCAGGTCAGGACTCTGTACAGGCCAGTTCATTATAGGGATGTTATTGTCGTGTAACAACTACACCACAGGCCGTGCATTACGAACAGGTGCTCGAATTGCTCTTCAACAGTGGGAAACAATAAGGTGCCTAAAACATCAATGTAGGCCTGTGCTGTGATAATGCCAAGCAAAACAACAAGGGGTGCAGATCCCTCGATGAAAAACATGACCATACCATAACACCATCCCCTCCGAACTCTACTGTTGGCACTACACACGCTGGCAGATGACGTTCACCGGGCATTCGCCATACCCACATCCTGCCATCGAATCGCCACATTGTGTACCGTGATTCGTCACTCCACACAACGTTTTCCCACTCTTCAATCGTCCATTGTTTACGCTCCTTACACCAAGCTAGGCGTCGTTTGGCATTTACCGGCTTGATGTGTGGGTTATGAGCAGCCGCTTGACAATGAAATCCAAGTTTTTTCACCTCCCGCCTAACTGTCTTAGTACATGCAGTGGATCCTGATGCAGTTTGGAATTCCTGTATTATGGTCTGGATAGATGTCTGCGTATTACACATTACGACCCTCATCAACTGTCGGCGGTCTCTGTCAGTCAACAGACGAGGTCGGCCTGTACGCTTGTGTGCTGTACGTGGCCCTTCACGTTCCCACTTCACTATCACATCGGAAACAGTGGACCTAGGGATGTTTAGGAGTGTGGAAATCTCGCGTACAGACGTATGACGAAAGTGACACCCAATCGCCTGTCAACGTTTAATGTCCGTGAGTTGCGCGGAGCGCCCCATTCTGCTCTCTCACGATGCCTAATGACTACCTATGCCGCTGATATGGAGTACCTGACAGTAGGTGGCAGCAAAATGCACCTAATATGAAAAACGTATATTTTTACGGGTGTCCGGATACTTTTGATCACATAGTGTGTATGTGGATAACAACTGTGACATGGATTGCAAATAAGGGAAATGATTGATAAATTAATACATCAAGTCTGCTGCTGAAGTTTTACTTCAAGAACACCGAGTGCTAATTTTCTTAATATGAAGTACTTTGAATATAGTCTGCATAAATTATGTGCTGTGAGCTATACTGCCTTCAGGCATATAAACAGTTCCTAACTTTAATTCGTGTCTTATTGTGTTACAATTTTAACTTTATTTTGTCTTTTAATGAGGACAGTATGACAACATTTTAAATTTTAAAATTCAGTCAGTAAGTACATGATGTACTGAAATCTTTCGTTGCCCCTGGAAGCTGTTAGCGAGGCAACATGCAACTGACATCAGTAATCCGGTTAGTGTTTTAGGCATTTATTAACGTAGATTGCTTCTCAAAAACCTTGTATTTTAGAATTACATTTTCAGGGTGTTTATAGAAAAAGTGTCATCATTTTTACAGGGATTATTTAAAAATCCCATAAACCTCAGTCCGTAAACAAATGCTTATTGAGGTACGGCATTTTATGTCCTATGATAGTCAGCTGCCTCCAGATACTAAAGGAGATGTGCAGTATGGTTGGTTTCCATTCACTCTTAAACGACCTCCAGCCCTCCTCCTCAAAGAACTGTGAGCACACCATGCTGCTCCCTGACTGGCCAACATGCATTGGACACATACGCTCCTGTAACGATTATTGTCCTTGGCTGTGGACAGACTAATGTTCCTGAATATCCCGATGGCCAAAAATACAAGGTATTAAGGTGAAGTGATCGAGAAGTCAATGCCACTGTCGTACTGCAACGTCGTTTATATCTGCAGTATTTCCACTGCTTCACACAGTTGAGTCAGTCATCTGCCCGTCTGCACATTCACTCCACTATATCCTAACTGTGTGGTCCCTTGATGTTGTTGCGACTGTGTGTTTGGTTATTCCTAGAACAATCCGCTGGACACTTTGTCAGGTGGAATGTGACGTCGAGGATAATGTTCGGCCAATTAATGCCGTTGGCAAAAATCTAAACACCACCATACCCACCTTTCCGACGTGGAGTAATAGGACTCCACTGCGTATTTATTCACAATCTACAGATTCAGTAGTCACGTTCTGACCCCAGTGCAACCTCAAAACGATATGTACTGAGTGGGTGATGTAATGAACAGTTCTAAGTATTGTATTTGGCTACAATAACACAGTGAGAGGACTGAGTGCGCAGAGGTAGAAACGAGCAATGAGTGCCAACAAGAAGACACGAGCTGCGACATAATCCTGTAAAAAAACAGTGACCCAGGAAATGTTGAATTTGTTTCTTTTATTCAGTCTATGACGCCTTTGCGAAGCCATTCTGGCCGTAGCGTAACAGAGTATGTTTTAAACAGATCTTTAGATGATCCCCACCGACTGAATTCGGTAATCTGACATTTTTTGTGATCATGGTCCGGAGAAAAAAAATCGTCAACAGGAAGACATCCTACGTCACTTTGTTCGCATCATTCTTTTTAGTATAGACACCAGCCTCACCTGTAAGAATATAACGAACGGTTACTTAAAAAACTACTTATGATAGTATATCGCTTAAATTATAGCAACTACAATGCAAAAACAAAAATTACAGTAAAAGTATAAAACCGGAAGATGAAGAAAAAAGAACAAAGGATGAAATTGTTCAAGACATGTTTAAGAATTTGGGAGGCAGTTCGTAACCGATGGCAAGAGCATAGAATATGGGCAGTACCGATACTAAAGTGTTTTGTGGATCAAAGCTGGCAGCGTTAGCTGCGAGGTTAAACACAACTGCTAGCTGCAATGTAAATGGGCTTTGTGGTTTCCACCAGTCCAGCTTGCAGCAGGTGACTTCGAACTCTCGACGTTGGTGTAAGCGTGTACGTATGTGATGCCACACACTCAGCGGGCGGCAATGTAGCTAATAATTAAATTTCGCATGGCAGTTAGGAGGAAATATGACCAAAGTCAAAAATTAGTAGGAAGATATTAGCAGTTATTAAGTAATAAAAATTAAATATCAGTATCATACATCTTCCCGAGGTGACCGGGAGATGAATGTAAAGTAACGATTTCATCATCATTTTTCACGATTTTTACGCTGATTGACTACAGGCATTAATGAGCTATAGATTGACACGAAAAAGGCGATTTCCGTTAAAACGAAACCTTTTTGAGTAAGAGTCTGCTTTCTCCTACGAAATGGAACTGACTGTAAAAGACCGCCAGACCCTGACATCATTTGTAGAATTATGCTGTTAGAAACGTACATTAAGTGAAACAATGTTTGCTCCATCTGAAGACCCCTGAACAGCTCTTTTACATCCACGTCTACGCCCTGCAAGCTTCCTTACCGTGTGTTGCGGAGAGTACTTTGCGTTCTGTTACCACTTATCTCCTTTCCTGTTCCAGACACGAATGGTCTTCCTACAGAACGATTCTAGCTAAGCCTGTGTCTGGGCTCGATTTTTGCAAATTTTACCTTCATGGTCCTTTCCCAGCAAATCGTTAGGAGAGAGCGATATACTGATTACATCTCCTACCACAAAGATTCTCAGGGTTTTAACACTAATGCAATGCACAGCGTCTCTGTTGCAGCGTCTGCCACCGGATTTGGCTGGGCATCTCTGTGACGCTTTCGCACTTGCTAAATGAACCTGTAACGAAACGAGCTGCTCTTCTTTGGGTCTTCTGTATTCTCTCTATCAATCCTGTCTGGTGCGGAACCCAGACTGACGTGCACACGGGTTTTGTAAGCTGCCTTCTTTGTGGGTGGATTACACTTTTACAGAATTATTCCAATTAATTTCAGTGTGACTTCTGCCTTCCCTGCCATAAGCTTTATTTACTCGTTTAAATTTAAAATATTCCGTACGCCTACTTCTAGATATTTAATGTGTGTGACTACCTCTGCTGATACTTTGCAATCGTTTAATCACATAATAATAGGTCTTACCACCTATTTATGCGCAATAGGTTACATTTGTTTATGCTGAGGGTCAACTGCCAATCCCTACATCAAGATTTGACATTCTGCAGGTTTTCCTGCATTTCACAACAATTCTGTTGGATTCTGATTTCTCTGTGTGCGACAGCATCATCCACGAACAGCGTCATGAAACTTCCTACGTTGCCAGCTAGCCCGTTTATATATACTGTGAAAAGCAATGATCATACAACACTCGCTTGGAGTACCTCCGAATTACTTTTACATCTCGTTTAAGAATAACATGTTGAATCGGTCAAGAACTCTCCTATCCAGTCTCACAGCAGGTCCGATATTCCGTACGCTCGTATTTTGTTCGTTGGGCGGCAGTACGGAATTGGGTGCAAGGCCTTCTAGAAGTCAAGGAACACAACATCAGTCTAGGCGCCGATATCCACTGCTTCCTACGTCTCGTGGACGAACAGAGTAGGAGCGGTTTTTTTCAAGAACGTTGTTTGCGGAATCCATGTTGATTCCAACAGAGGAAATTTTCTTTCACGAGAAATGTGATTATACGCGAGTACATAACATGTTACAAAATTGTACAACATACAGACGTCTGCTATATGTTAGTTTAGTTTTATGAGATTGTTCGACGACCCTTCTAGAAAACGGGAAACCTGGGATTTATTCCGGTTACCAGAAACATTTCGCTCCTCCAGCGCCCTACGGTAGACTACTGCTAGTAGAGGAGAAAGTTCTTTCGGTTATCGAATAAAACAACAAATTTACTGTTACCAGTCACTGTTTATTTACTTCCACAATGCCTTTCGAAGGTTTAAACCTCCATCATCAGGTAACTTTATGTGGATTAATATGGCATATATGTATTGTGCTAGGAATTTGGAGTAAACTGTGGCACTGTTTCCAATGGTCACAGGCTCCTTTCACTGTTGTGGTACATAGCACGCATCATCACACTTCGTAATCACTGAAGGAGCGGAGATGGCATCCCTCGGTGCTCACAAAGTGTGATTGTATGTGGGATGTACCACAACAGTGAAAGGAGCCTGTGACCATTGGTGACAGTGCCACAGTTTTCTCCAAATTCGTAGCACAATACATACGTGCTATATTAATGAATTCCACCAGATGATGGAAGTGCAAACCTTCTAATTGCGTTGTGTAAATAAATAAACGGTCACTTGCAACAGTAAACTTGTTATTTCGATCTATATCAATAACAGTCGCGGTAAAACCTAAATAAAAAGGTTCACTTTCAAAGTCTTCTGCATTTTCTAATTAGAATCGTATAGGTATCCCATCACGCTCATCCACCTTTGCTCTGTTGAGCGATTTCAGTTGAATTTCCATCCCGTTATTTCGATATCCATCGTTTTGACTTTCGCGCGAAGATTTGAAGGAGTAACCGCAGTATGATCTTCCTCAGTGAAACAATTTGGAAACAAACCTTTTTTTTCTGTTATCTCTCTGTCACCCTCTATTTCGATTCTATTATGAACACAGAGTGTCTGTACAAATGGCTTTGATCTACTTACTGATTTAAGTTAAGATTAAATCTTCTTAGGATTTTTTGCCATGCCGGTGAATAGAATTTTACTTTCAAATTCGCTGAACACTTAAAGCATGACTCTCCTTGTGCTTCTTCTAGCCATCGTTCAGTTTGCAGCGTTCTCCTGTATTAAGGTAACAAGAAAACCATCTACCATCCGTAACAGCGATTAAAAATTTCACGGGAGTTGTACTCTTCGGACATTAAGCCCTACAACTGTAATGAGGGCACATAAAGGTTTCATTGCTTGCTTCATGGTGGAAGGGTTCACTGTAATCTGGGAACGGGTAGGCTGCCATACAAAAACGTTCAGTAATTACTACAAAACAGGCGCACGGCTTGTCTAAGTAAACAGTTGCAATTTTTTCGTCTGGAAATTCCGATGTATAAGATATTTCGCGCATATAAGCACTTGGTAGGTGGTTGTTCCCCGTTGGAGGTTTTGTGGACACTATTGAGTATTTGCCCAAGCTGAATACGTGTATTACTAACTGGAAAAAATAAAGAGCATTTGTTCTACCATAGTCTTCCTCTGATATGGGGATGATGAGCCACCCTGTGACTGCGATGTATGCATCACCGTCATCGTTGCTTGCGCAGCATAATGTTTTTGTGTCGTTTGTCGCATGCGCAGTGAAATGAAAGGAAGGCTGAGACACCGTTTGTACGCACTACCTATTTGTCAGGAACTGCACACGTGAGCTTCACGCTCGCAACGTACTCATCTGAATAACAGATCTCCATCAAAATGTTGTATCCACAGAATCCTCCATGAGACACTGTCTAAATTTGATTTAGTGCCCATAATTATAGAGAAAGGTGAAGTGAATAAAGTCGTGTAGTATTCTTGCCAGGGAAGCTCCCAGTTGGTATGCTGCGTATGCTGTTCCTTTGTTTTGAAATAAACACTTTATTTCATTATTTAGGAACTAGCTCATTTAGCATCTTGGGCATTATCAAACCACCTAGTGGTAACAACATTTGTAAAATTTATGAAAACCTGAAGGAAACAAGAATGAAATATCAAAAATATAAAAAAATACACGCCTTAGGTGCCATCATGGATTGCTTCTCCCCACTCTCTCCCCTATCCTGATGCATGGAATAGAACATGCTGTAAGCACAACAGTTTGCATTGTGCTATATAACTGAGACACGTATTTTATACGATGTACTTTTATGTCCCATTTTTTAAGCTACAATAACTTTTTAGTTTTTACCACAGGTTAGCTAGAAATAATGACATAAGGTGTTTATTCCACAATAAAAGAGCAGCCTACGCAAAAAAATGTCTTACTTTAAGAAATTTACGGCGGCTCTGGACCTGTAAAGAAAGGCTATTTATTTACCTACAAGTATATTGCATAAGCCACTGCATGATGTGTATCAGAACTGTAGTCTCTTCTTCTCTTTCTTCCTCATTCGCGGGTGGGCACGGGAAAGAAAATTTGTCGACCACTCTTGTGTATAAGCCTGAGTCCGCAGCTCGTGGTCGTGCGGTAGTGTTCTCGCTTCCCGCGCCCGGGTTCCCGGGTTCGATTCCCGGCGGGGTCGGGGATTTTCTCTGCCTCGTGATGACTGGGTGTTGTGTGATGTCCTTAGGTTGGTTAGGTTTAAGTAGTTCTAAGTTCTAGGGGACTGATGACCATAGATGTTTAGTCCCATAGTGCTCAGAGCCATTTGAACCATTTTATAAGCCTGAGTTATGTTGTAGGCCTTACACGAGATGTGTATTGGGGACTATATGTTTCGTGGCACTTTTTGGAAAATGTTTTGAGCAAGACTGTCCGCAGTGCACAACGCTTTTCTTGGAGCCTCCCTTCAGCGTAGTTTATTCAGCAAACTGCAGATTTGCAGACAATGTGATAATGTGTTGTGCAGCCGAAACGAGTCATCTCAAGTAAACTAATGTTCCAGCTACAACTATGTTTTTAATCACTCCTGGCGTCCCAGGGCTGTGGAGTGGCTCAAGCTATACACAGGCAAAAACTTACGTCAAAATTGTCACTTGTCCTCCTTCCATGAAAGACTGTTGAAGGGTTTGAAGCTTAACCTTGTGTACTTACACACAGTCTGCTGATCAGGAACCTTACGCCATCCCATATCCTCTCCATACGACCAAATACTGCTGATGAAATTTTTGTTCTGCCATTGCGATTCGAATCATATACGTACGCAATCGCAATATCATGCATTAGCAACTTCGGCTGCTGGCAGTTTATTGAATATCGAACGAAAACAATAGATTGAATTCCAGCAGATAGTTAAATGCCATTCTCTTTTACCGGTACGGAAGCTATTGTACGCGGAAATATCAGTATTGATTATTCTGAGATTGTTCTGTTTAATACAGATTTTAAGATAGTAGTTCACGTGTTTATTTTCGCTTATACCTACTATAGAGTTCAATATGTTGTCACTTCGATGAGTAACTTTCCCTCCTTAGACAAATTTTATATTTGGTGCATTATCAATATCCGTTATTAGAGTCAGTTTATCGTAATCAGTAAATTGGTCTTATAGTCAAAATAATTGTGCTTCCAACTTTCATGCTCGTTATTTTTAAATCAATGGGTAGCCGATATGATTTAACTACCAATTCTATACAACAACTGAATTATAAAGATAAGCAAAATGAATAAGTCCCCATGTTGTAGTAGTGATTGGTCCAGTTGACTATTTGCCCATAGTAAATAAAGATTAAGCGCATCATTGATCGTAATTAACTCGAATTGACACTCGACGAGATCACATACTTAATACAAGAGTTACACATTGTGTATTTTACTGAGTGGCTGTGTTTGTGTGTATTTATTAGAGGAACAACAAATAGGTTACATATTTGACCGTTTATTTCAACTGACATTTCCTAGATTGCTTCTATTTAGAGCATTGCCATGTACTTGATCGTGCTTTTGATCATGTAAACTTACTGGAATTGATTATTTTAGACCCTGGTCATAGCCTTCGATGAGACACCGATATAGAAATTATTTCAGCAACGTGTTAACTTATACTTTTATTGGAATGAATAGTGTTTTTAAATTGATTAGTATGTATTTTACACTATTGACTACCTTGTATCAACTGGGTTCCACGCCATTTTTTCGGTCCCTTACCATTTCTTTCGTGGTGTTAGGAACGAAGTTGTCCTAAGTAAATTACGCCGCTGTTACTTTAGTATGACGACAGTACAGAATTTTGCAAACGTAACTCTAGTCTACCTCGCCCACCGGTCACTACTAATAAATAATGTTTACCTAACATATGTCTGATTGGCAATGCGTATGTTCTCCTCTTTATAGTTCATTATTTAAAAAAAAAGAAAATTTACAATGTTCCACGCCTATATTATTATCCATTGGAATAACGGCTTGTCGCTTAAGCTTTTATATACTCCCATTTTTAATACCTGAAATTAATCTGTAATAAAACGATTGTTCATATATAGCTTCCTTTGTATTTAGTGATACCACGTAAATGGCTAATGTCCAGAGTGATGGCATTTTAACGGAAATGACCAAAAATATTACTAATTTCATTATAATTATCCATTATGTAATATGGTTATAATAGAATTGTTTTGCATAATAACTCATAAATTACTGTTGTTGCATTGGTTGTTTATGTATGATATGTTGCATTTAGGGCCTGAAGATGATGATGTAACATCGACACTAGTTGCCAATAAAACCAACAACTTAATACAGCTGGAGGAATTTAGTATTTTTTTTAACATATATTACACTACCTGACGTCCAAAGTCGTCCGTTTCAATTATGGATATACGAAGACGAAAGGATAATGTTCTACGAGTCGAGCCTTGGAATGTCAGAAGCTTGAACGTGGAAGGGAACTAGAAAATCTGAAAAGGGAAATGCAAAGGCTTAATCTAGCTTTAATAGGGGCCAGTGAAGTGAAATGGAAAGAAGATAAGGATTTCTGGTCAGATTAGTATAAGGTAATATCAACTGCAGCAGTAAACGGTATGACGGGGGTAGGATTCGTTATGAATAGGAAGGTAGGGAAGGCGATGTGTTACTGTGAACAGTTCAGTGATAGTGTTCTTCTAATCACAATCAACAGCAAACAAACACCGACAACAATAGTTTAGGTATACATGCCGACGTCGCAAGCTGAAGATGAAGAGATAGAAAAAGTATATGAAGATATTGAAATGTTAATGCAGTACGTAAAGGGAGATGAAAATCTAATACTCATAGGGGACTGGAATGCAGTTGTACGGGAAGGAACAGAGGACGTGGGTACAGAAGAATATGGGCTTGGGCAAGGAATGAGAGAGGAGGAACTCTAATTGAGTTGTATAATAAATTTCAGCTTGTAATAGCGAATACTCTGTCCAAGAACCACAAGAGGAGGAGGTATATTTGGAAAATACCAGGCTATACGGGAAGATTTCAGTTAAATTATATCATGGTCAGACAGTGATTCCGAAATCAGATACTGGATTGTAAGGCGTACTCAGGAGCAGATATAGACTAAGATCACAATGCAGTAGTGATGAAGAGCAGGATGAAGTTTAATACATTAGTCAGAAAGAATCAATACGCAAAGAAGTGGGACACAGCAGTACTAAGGAATGACGAGTTACACTTGAAGTTCTCTAAGGATATAGATATATCTATAAGGCTATGCTCAGTAGGCAATGCAGTTGAAGAGGAATGGACGTCTCTAAAAAGGGCAATAACAGAAGTTGGAAAGAAAAACATAGGTACAAGAAAGTTAACTACGAAGAAACCATGGGTAATAGAAAAAATACGTCACTTTATTGATGAGTGAAGAAGGTACAAAAATGTTCAGGGAAATTCAGGAATTCAGAAATAAAAGTCGCTGAGGAATCAAATAAATAGGAAATGCAGGGAAGCTCTGACGAAATGGCTGCATGAAAAGTTTGAAGAAATCGAAAAAGAAATGATTGTCGGAAGGACTGACTCAGCATATAGGAAACGCAATACAACCTTCGGTGACATTAAAAGCAAGATTGGTAGCATAAAGAGTGCAACGGGAATTCCACTGTTAAATGCAGAGGAGAGGGCAGATAGGTGGAAAGAGTACATTGAAGGCGTCTATGAGGGGAAAGATTTGTCTGATGTGACAGAAGAAGAAACAGGAGTCAATTTAGAAGAGCTAGGGGATCCAGTATTAGAATCAGAATTTAAGAGAGCTTTGGAGAAGTGAAGATCAAATAAGGCAGAAGGGGTAGATAACACTCCATCAGAATTTCTAAAATCACTGAGAGAAGTGTCAAAGAGACGACTCTTCACGTCGGTTGTAAATGTATGAGACTGGCGATATACCATTTGACTTTCGGAAAAATATCAACACAATTCCGAAGACTGCAAGAGCTGACAAGTGCGAGAATTATCGCACAATCAGCTTAACAGCTCATGCATCCAAGTTGCTGACAAGTATAATATACAGAAGAATGGAAAAGAAAATTGAGGATATATTAGATGACAATCAGTTTGGATTTAGGAAAGGTAAAGACACGAGAGAGGCAATTCTGACGTTGCAGTTGATAATGGAAGCAAAACTAAAGAAAAATCAAGACACGTTCATAGGATTTGTCGACCTGGAAAAAGCGTTTGAAAATTTGAAATGGTGCAAGATCCACGAAATTCTGAGGAAAATAGGGGTAAGCTATAGGGAGAGACGGGTAATATGCAATACGTACAAGAGCCAGGGGAGAATAATAAAGAGTGGACGGCCAACAATAAAGTGCTTGGATTAAAAACGGTATAAGACAGGGGCGTAGTCTTTCGCCCCATACTGTTCAATCTGTACATCGAAGAAGTGGAAATAAAAGAAAGGTTCAGGAATGGGATTAAAATTCAAGGTGAAAGGATATCAATGATACATACCAAGGAGACTCATTAAGTCCTTTCTGGTTCTGCCTTGCTCTGAACCCACTATCCAACATGCTAAATAATACAAATTATGGATACAATATTACTGGAACATACCCACACAAAATCACACATCTGCTATACATGGATGATCTAAAACTACTGGCAGCAACAAATCAACAACTCAACCAATTACTAAAGATAACAGAAGTATTCAGCAATGATATAAATATGGCTTTTGGTACAGACAAATGTAAGAAAAATAGCATAGTCAAGGGAAACACACTAAACAAGAAGATTACATATTGGATAACCACAGTGACTGCATAGAAGCGATGGAAAAAACAGATGCCTATAAATATCTAGGATACAGAGAAAAAATAGGAATAGATAATACAAATATTAAAGGAGAACTAAAAGAAAAATATAGACAAAGACTAACAAAAATACTGAAAACAGAATTGACAGCAAGAAACAAGACAAAAGCTATAAATACTTATGCTATACCAATATTGACCTACTCATTTGGAGTAGTGAAATGGAGTAACACAGACCTAGAAGCACTCAATACACTTACACGATCACAATGCCACAAATATAGAATACATCACATACATTCAGCAACAGAAAGATTCACATTAAGCAGAAAGGAAGGAGGAAGGGGATTTATCGACATAAAAACCTACATTATGGACAGGTAGACAATTTAAGAAAATTCTTTATAGAACGAGCAGAAACTAGCAAAATACACAAAGCAATCACTCATATAAATACATCGGCTACATCACTGCAATTTCATAACCACATCTACAACCCTTTAGATCATGTAACATCAACAGATACGAAGAAAGTAAATTGGAAAAAGAAAACACTACATGGCAAGCACCCGTATCATCTAACACAGCCACACATCGATCAAGACGCATCCAACACATGACTAAGAAAAGACAATATATACAGTGAGACGGAAGGATTCATGATTGCAATACAGAATCAAACAATAAACACCAGATATTACAGCAAGCATATTATTAAAGATCCCAATACCACAACAGATAAATGCATAAATGCAGACTTTGCAAACAACAAATAGAAACAGTAGATCACATCACAAGCGGATGTACAATACTAGCAAATACAGAATACCCCAGAAGACATGACAATGTAGCAAAAATAATACATCAACAGCTTGCCTTACAACATAAACTTATAAAACATATTTCCACATACAAGTATGCACCACAAAATGTACTGGAGAACGATGAATACAAATTATTCTGGAACAGAACCATTATAACAGATAAAACAACCCCACATAACAAACCTGACATCACACTCACCAATAAAAAGAAGAAATTAACACAACTAATCGAAATATCCATACCAAATACAACAAATATACAAAAGAAAACAGGAGAAAAAATTGAAAAATACATCCAACTGGCTGAGGAAGTGAAGGACATGTGGCATCAGGATAAAGTTGACATTATACCGATTACACTATCAACTACAGGAGTCATACCACACAATATCCACCAGTACATCAACGCAATACAGCTACATCCAAACTTACATATACAACTACAGAAAACTGTAATTATTGACACTTGTTCAATTACCCTAAAGTTCCTAAAAGCAATGTAACATATACCGTACAGTTAAAAGGAAGTCACGCTTGATCAAGGTCCGCGTCACCTTCCATTTTTAACCAGACATAATGTCTGAGACAAGAAAGAAATAATAATAATAATTTCGTGTTGTACAGTGGCCTGTGTAAGCCTTTCAATTGGATGCCACTTCGCTGACTTAAAGTCCCCAATCTACCCCAGTTATACATCGAGGGAAAAGGGACCTTCAGCTTAACGATGACTCCTCACATTGTTGAGAGGTGAAGTCTTGGTTAAAACGAAGACTGAAATATCTGTGGCTGGAACACAGTTCGGTCTGGGGCACATTGGAGGCGGTCAGGGGGCAGAATGGGCAGGGGTCACAACCACGAAGCCTAGCCAGTGTCCCCATCGTACCTTGAGAAAAAGGAAGAGAACGGGAATTATGTGGAAAACCAAGAACAAAGACAAAAATAGTAGATTACGACCATAGAGCAGCATTTGTTATTGTTTTTATTTGTGTGAATACATGAAGAACCAAAGGGGAAGCCTATGTTACGCCTTGCTAAGTTGGAGGGGCAGAACTAATTGACACCTCTAGCGCGCCCTGACGGACATTGATGAGAAAAATGAAAAACAAAATAGTAATAGACATGGCGGAAGTGATGCACAATCCAACGTGACACAAAGCAAAAATAAAGAAATAAAGAAAGTCGAACGTGACGCCGGGTCGCCCTGCGACTCTTTTCATTTCAGCCAATGTTCATTAATTAAAGTAAATGATCAGTCATATCAACTTCTCTCTCTGGCGACGATCCAACTTTTCGGTGGATGGTGTAAGACATTCCATAGGTAATTTGAAAAAAAAAATTGACCGTTTTGTGGTTGGCGAATAATGGCGTGATGCCGCTCATGGAGGTAACAACAGAAATCAGGAACGTGTTTGGGGGTCATCGGTGTAGATATATTTCACGGCCTGGTCGCGGATCCACAAGACTGCAGTCATCCGAGCCCTGAGGTATAACGTTTCATCCGGAAGAAGAATCATGTGCACGCCGATATGGAGCGACGTTGCACGTATGACATACGCTATAATCTGGCGCAAAAGGTACCACACCTGCCCTGTTACCGAACAGCTAAGACGAGGTTCGTCAGTTTCTACCTCATGGTGTGTCGAGTAAATGGGTGAGTAAGCCAAGTGGATCTTATGAAGGCGATCGTGTGACACATACTTCCTGTTGACAGCCACATACCATCTGGCTTGTGCGTCACAGTCAGGTAGGGGACGGCACACCGTGTTCCACAGAACTCTCCACCGCGTATTTATGTATTTGGATTCGATCACGTTAGGCCAGCGGTAATGCTGTACTTCACCATAGAGTCGTTTCGCCGTCACCAAAAGAGGAGTTGGTGTCACTTTGTGTAGATAACTGTAGTCCAAATAGAATCGTCCGAGGTGATTGAAGAGAGCTGGGAGGTCTCGTAACATAATCAGTGGATTGAGCTAACTGGTTCCGTCGTGATCAGTAACGATCTTTTAAAGTTCAACCGGCATCTATACTGCAGCTTTAAGTGGATGCTGATGTAGAGGCCCACTGCTCTGTCATAGACGTTGGTGAGTCCGAGCCCCCTCTGTCCTTGGGTAGGGTGAGGGAGTCACGTGTAATTTTAAACAACATCCCTTTGCTGACAAAGAAACCGTATGTGGCCATAATGCTACAAGTCAGTGGCTGCTTGATGGGTAGTGTTTGTGCGTGTGGAAACTGTGATGCTAAGTTCACATTGGCATTATGTGCTCACTGTATGATACTGAGGAACTACAAGCGTTGATTCAATATGCAGGCCAGCGTCTGTTGCAATAAGGATCTATTATTCAGTGTTATTGTGTGCCAGATTTCGGGTGTGAAATCCAGTCCTAGGCATCATAATGTGTAGGTAAGCCAAAAGTGGGCAACTCACTCTCATGACAAACCTGACCCTATAAGCAGTGTGAGCGACTTGTCGATGTTGAGTTTACTTCCAAATGCAGCCTTATGTGGCAATCCAGGACGTGGCCTCTGTCGTGTCAGTGGCTCCACAGATGACGAGCATCACATCATCGGCATATGACAGGAATTTGTGAGATCAACCTCCAAATTAGAGCCCTTTTAATTGTTGGCGCAGGCCACACAGCAACGGTTCCAAGGCCAAAGCATGAGCACTGTAGATAAAGGACAACCCCGGCGCACTGAATGGTTGATGTGGAGGGTATCCATCAGGCGGCCATCGACGAGTACTTGTGACGTTCCCCGTGCAGGAGGCGCATGATCGCTTCGGTAAAGTTATCCAGGTATTATATGTTGCACAGCGCTACAGTGAGATAGATGTGGTCGTCACAAAAATCCAGTGAACACAACGTGCATGAGAGGCGCTGAATCAGTGCTAGGGAGATCGAGTCCCTATATTGGCACAGAGCAGACCTGTTATTATATGGACCTCCCAGGGAAATTTGGTCTATGGAGATGATGTGGCATATTGATCACTGTGTACAGTTTGCCAGGAGCTGTGAGAAAATTTTCAGGTCACTGTTAAGCTGTGTCTAAGATCGTTTCCTATTCGGTTCCCACCTTTAGATTTGTGTATTGGCACTATCAGCCTGTCGGGGAAAGCCTCAGGTGGGACACGTGTTAGGAAATAGTAATTATCAGCAAATCTCAGTCCAACACACTATCAGCAGTAGCTGGATAGTCCTAAAAAACCCCAATGGGAGCGGCCGGCCGCTGTGGGAGAGCGGTTCTAGGCGCTTCAGTCCGGAACCGCGCGACTGCTACGGTCGCAGGTTCGAATCCTGCCTCGGGCATGGATATGTGTGATGACCTTAGGTTAGTTAGGTATAAGTAGTTCTAAGTCTATGGGACTGAAGACCTCAGATGTTAAGTCCCATAGTGCTTAGAGCCATTTGAACCATTTTTTTCCAATCTGGGCCTGTCGGGTCTGGGCAATTTGTTAGCAGCCCCTTTACAGATAGCATTGTCAACTCCATCTTCCATCACGTCCTTTGCCGCATATGATGGTACTGTAGCATGGAGTGATGCAGAAACTGTGGCTACCATCATTAGATCTGCGCACTCTGCCGCTTATTGGCGTGAGTAATGTACACAGAAGGATAGAAGGCTACTACAATGTCCCATTGCACCTCTACAAGTTGGCCACCTTCGCTAATGAGGTTGTGCATCAGTGCTCTCGCGCGCTTTTTACGCTCTACGTTAACGTGGTGCACTGAAGGACATTCCTGAGGTAATCCATGATGAGCTCGCGCCCTTGTAATGTAACAGTGTAACTGAAGGCTCACCACAGCGACGACCTGAGCTTTGTCGTGATTAACCAACATCTGGAGATTAGGTGAGGTTGGCATAATGGGACATTCTCGTAGGATACTATAATAAAAGTCGATTAAGTGTCTTCTCCATGTTGCTGCGTCCCTGCCACATACTATCAGTGTCCGCGGGGGAGTGGGCTTGGCATCAAGTTAATACCGATCCGAAGTGAGCGCGATTGCCAACGGCTTGGTGCCACATGGTCTCCGCTGCATCGCTGAACACCTGTGAGGCGACATGGTCGGTGTTCATCTTCCAGGGTCTACCAGGGGAATCGACTCCTCCATACTTACAGGGGTCAGGGAGCAATAGCAAGATATGTCATTTGTCAGTGAAGGTCACAGGCCATACTTCCGCACCAGTTATCACCACCATTAGGGTATGTGTGATGTGACACCAATCTAATCTGCTGGACGAGCTACTGGCGAATCTGGGGCGTCGCCATGTGCATGTCGCCACGTGTTGACCAGATGAGGGTCCCGTATAAGGGTCTCGAGTTCTGGGCAAGGTGAAAGGTGAATGACGTGGCAGCTTGTTGGTAGGAGCAAATCGACACTGGCAAAGTTGTGCTATATCCTCTCTGTCATCTCGAGCCAGAAGGAGTGTAGACCAGAAGGAGTGTAGATGTTAACAAGGTGCATGGTGTCAACCAGAACGGCCATGCCCATCGATTTCGGGGGGGGGGGGGGGGGGGGGGGGGGAGAGATCACACGTCTGTGCCCATCAAATCCTCACGGAGAAGGATTGAGGGCTCGCTGTCTGTAAAGGACGCGTCTGAAACACAAGCCGTATATCCAAAAAATTGGGGAAGTTTGCTACATGGACTTCTTGTAAGAAGGCAACGTCAACATCTGCTGCAGTGAGCATTTGTTCGAGCAAGGTAAGCTTATGTTGTGCTCAGGTTGTATTGGTGTTAATATTTATATAAATGACATGCCCTCTAGTAGTACAGATGATTCTAAAATATTTCTGCTTCACGATGACACCAGCATGGTAGTAAATGCTGTTGTGTGCAGCGTTCGCACTGTTTCAGATAGTGCACTTCAAGATATAAGTTCATGGCTTGAAGAAAATAAACTATCGCTAAATCACAGTAACCCTTAATTTTTACTGTTTATGACACAATTCAGCAAGAACTCGACGTTTTAATTTCACAGAATCGGCATATGATTAGTGAAACTGAACAGTTCAAATTTCTAGGTTTTCAGATAATGGCAAACCGACGTGGAAAACTCATGTTCAGAATCTTGTTCAAAGACTTAACGCTACCATTTTTACTATTCGAACGATATCTGAAGTAAGTGATAGCTCGACACGAAAAGTAGTCTACTTTGCCTATTTTCATTCGCTTATGACGTATGTTATTGTACTTTGAAGTAACTCTTCCCATTCTCAAAGGATATTTTTGGCTCAGAAGCGGGCGGTTCGAGCAATAAGTGGTGTAAGTTCCCGAACTTCTTGTCGAACCCTGTTCATTGGTCTGGGTTTTCTGACGTTGGCCTCTCAATATATGTGTTATTTACTGTCATTCCTTGTTTAAAATATCAGTTTATTCCCAAGAATTAGCAGCTTTCATTCAATTAATACTAGGCAGACGTCCAATCTGATTTTAGATCGCACTTCCTTGACGATTCTGCAGAGAGGCGTGAAGTATATTGGTACATCCGTTTTCAACAAGCTACCACAAGAATTCAAAAATGGTTCAAATGGCTCTGAGCACTATGCGACTTAACTGCTGAGGTCATCAGTCGCCTAGAACTTAGAACTAATTAAACCTAACTAACGTAAGGACATCACACACATCCATGCCCGAGGCAGGATTCGAACCTGCGACCGTAGCGGTCGCTCGGCTCCAGACTGTAGCGCCTAGAACCGCACGGCCACTCCGGCCGGCCAAGAATTCAAAAATTTTATCAGTAATCCACGCGCTTTTAAATGGAAACTGAAGAGTTTCCTCATGGGTCACCTCTTCTGTTCTGTCGAAGAGTTCCTTGAAAAATTAAGCTGACTGCTGTGATAATATTTTAACTGTAACCTTCCCGTAAAAATAAAAGATATAAAATAATGAAATTTGAATAATTAAGTTCTGACGTATGAAAACTGATAAATCTTAACTCATGAAAAACTGACGAATTTTGACGTAAGCACCGCTACGCCATGGCCCTGTGAAATCAAATCTGTCCGTGAGAAACTGAAAAGTTCTCACGTACTGATGGTGTCGCCGGATAACGCTGTCTATACAACTGCTCGTAAATGGCACAGCTACCTACTAATACTGGATAGCATTTGTCTGAGATCTGAATTATGAGGAAAACTGACTTTACTTAGTGACACAGTTGCACAGCTGGTCGTCTGATACCTAAAGTGCACATGAATAGAATCTGACAAAAATTCTGCAATATTTTAATTTAGATAAGTGACTGGATCGGCACTAGAAATGACTTAAGGGGAAATTATACTTTTATAGTTGATTGGTAAAAACAATTATATTCTGAAAATTTTTTACGTCATTGATAAAGATCTACACGATCTGTTACACGGGAAAATTGAATATATTACAAATCTGGGTCAACTGGTGCTGACTAATCACAAAAGAAAAGATTGAAACAAATTCATATTAGCATATCAGGCAAATGACTTAAGTACGCGCATGCCAATAAAAATAATATAATTTACCTTACAATAGATATTTGACTTAATTACACAGCCGGCCGCTGTGCCCGAGCGGTTCTAGGCGCTTCAGTCCTGCTATGGTCGCAGGTTCGAATCGTGCCTCGGGCATGGATATGTGTGATGTCCTTAGGTTAATTAGGTTTAAGTAGTTCTAAGTCTAGGGGACTGATGACCTCAGATGCTATGTCCCATAGTGCTTAGAGCTATTTGAACCATTTAATTAGACTGTTGGTTTTTCATTATATTAACACTTATTCATTTGTTCATCATCATCTCATTCCATGGTATCATTTAGCTCTGCGGCTGATCACAACTATTATTCAGTTCCATGTAGTAAAATTTTACGTACCAGTGACAGACTACAACTACACTGTAGCAGCGAGCGACTACAACTGCAGCAGAGACTGTTCTGACCTACGACTCTATTGCAGCTCTCTTTTGACAGGGGCAAAGATATTTTATGTCTCAGACACCGCCTGTGAATTTTCGTTCTAGCAACTGAGCAATACATCGAGATTACATTTGCTCCAGTAGGGTGGTGAACCCCTTACAATAGCTTTAGAAAAAGTACTTTTTTGACAGTTTCTGCATTGTCCTACAAGATTAAGTCACTGCGCCATAGTGCAGTACTGAATGAAAATATGTAAACACAATCTGCAAATCGCATTTACATAAAATTATGGATTGTCTTTTTTTGGGTTCATAAACATTTCATTTTATCTGTTATTTCTTTTATGTTGTAATTTCATGTACTGATACATTCCATGAGCTTGTAGATTTGCTCCTCAGTTGGGTCCTACGGAACTAGTCGTGTAAAATAAAAAAATAAAAAAACATAAGGTCTGTTGTCTATGTTCGCCGGCTGAAAAATGGTTCAAATGGCTCTAAGCACTATGGGACTTAACATCTGAGGTCATCAGTCCCCTAGACTTAGAACTATTTAAATCTAACTAACCTAAGGATATCACACACATCCATGCCCGAGGCAGGATTCGAACCTGCGACTGTAGCGGTCGCGCGGTTCCAGACTGAAGCGCCTAGAACTGCTCGACCACAGCGGCCGGCTTCGCCTCTGAAGATGTCGTCATAGCAGACAAGTGGTCGGAGGTGGCAGACGAAATGCCGCGGCCCTCCACCTCCTCACCGTCACATCATCGACAACCTCAATATGATCAGCCCCCGGGACACGGGCTAGCGTTGGTGTGAGGGGTGAATCGCTATTGCGCTCATCGCAGGCTGCTGTATCACTGGTCTGCACTGCAGGATCGCTGTCCTGTTAGTCAGACCTCGAGGTCTGGCTGGAGAGTGATGTCATACCAGTGTCATGACCGAGGTGGGGAACCGGTCATCTAGTATCACCGTTCGGCGTTTCTTCCAAATCACCATCATTATCGTTATCCCCTTCCAGGCCAGACGCACGAAAGAGGCGTCCGTCAGAAAAAGCCCTCCGCCGTTTCTTGTGGTGCCGACGAGATCGTTGTTTACGGACATGGACGTCCGTATTGATGTGTGGTGGACGTTCAATTGGTACCGCCGCGCGGCGTGGCCGCGCGGTTTGAGGCGTCAAGTCACGGACTGCTCGGCCTCTGCCACCTGCCGGAGGTTCGAGTCCTCCCTCGGGCATGGGTGTGCGTGTTGTTCTTAGCATTAGTTAATTTAAGTTAGTTTAAGTGGAATGTAAGTCTAGGGACTGATGACCTAAGCAGTTTGGTCCCTTAGGAATTCACATACATTTGAACATTTCAATTGGTACCTCATTATCCATACGGAAGGCCGATGTTGGCGCGACCCTAGTGTATATGTCTATCTTCTTCTGAGATACAACCACAGGCGGCTGGCGATCTGTGATCTCAGTAGACGTCGTCGGAGTTGTCGAAAGCTCTGACATTGTGGCGTGCTGCCCTCCTGCGGCTACTGTGTCCTTCAGTACAACCCTCCTCTCGCCACCCACTTAGGGTGGTGTGGGGTGCTTTTCATAGTGGAGGGGGAGAATATTGGTCTCCGTGGTTACGTCAGCATCCTGTGTTGGAGAGCTGATAAGACGATGCTGAAGGCACGCCGATGTAACATAGCCTTCTTGTCTGCGGCAGGAACATGTTGGAGGCTGGCGGTCGTACATGAAGAAGTCACGACATCCCCCTGCATATGATGGAACATGTTTTCTAAGGTAGATTTTCACTTGATTACGCCATTGTAGACTTCGTACCTTTCGGAAGTTTGCCCATGTGGCTGATCACATTGCCACACGGTCGAAAAGCTGCCTTGACAACACCTTTCGGTACCTCAAAAGGAACTGAAATACACGCAGCATCTGGGGGCAAAGTCCCATGTGGTCCGTCCGCAGCTCGTGGTCGTGCGGTAGCGTTCTCGCTTCCCGCGCCCGGGTTCCCGGGTTCGATTCCCGGCGGGTCAGGGATTTTCTCTGCCTCGTGTTGACTGGTTGTTGTATGATGTCCTTAGGTTAGTTAGGTTTAAGTAGTTCTAAGTTCTAAGGGACTGATGACCATAGATGTTAAGTCCCATAGTGCTCAGAGCCATGTGTGAACCCATGTGGTCCACCATGACGGATCTGACTGATATGATTGTCGGAGTGTTTGAACTTAGGGGCACCGGCGTACGTTTTGGCCACGTCAGTGCGAGTGGCCACAGATGTCATCTTTACATAAATGATACGGGCTGTGATGGAACATGTATGCCCACGATGAGCGGTTGATCCAGGCTGCGTCGGTCTCCAAGGCGTCGCTCAACTTCATAAGCGCATGGTCTGGCGTGTTCCGGTTGAAAAGTGATCTTGATCGTGTCCTGCCTATAGGAATGTGTCATAGCGCTCTGAACGTAAGAACTAAACTAAAACGTGAGCGACAAGGAAGTAAACACAAACTACTCGCGCGTGGTCCCGCTGGCGGGACTCACGGGACGTCCTTGTCTGGCCACCACTAAAAGTGGAGTGAATCTTTCGGTTTCCGGGCAGGCGCTTTACCGACAGACCAACAGGTCCGACATATGTGTAGATACTTCATCAATACGTTTTGATGAACGAATTTGCGAATATCAGAATATGTGACATGTATGAGCGTATCCTTTGAAAGCATTGACTTGGAAGCTTAAATTTTTTACACCGCTAAGAGTAAGAGACTTCAGACCTTGGTATTTGACATAAATTTCTACTTGATAGTGCTACACGTTCCTGAGAAAAATGAGTCTTAATAGTAGGACAGACATACAGACAGACAGGAAAGGTAGGTGAGCAGACCATCGACAAAGTGATACTATAAGAGTTTCTTTTTTACCGATAAAGGTATGGAACCGTAAAAATAACGGTATTGTAACTGTTTGCGTGTGATATTCTCAGAGGCTGAAGCTGTGAACCGGTCCAGCATTTGTCTGAAAGAACGTGGGAACGCACCAATAATCTTTCCGCTGGGTGGTGTACCAGCCCACGAGTGCAGACCGAGTGAGGTGGCGCAGCAGTTAGAACACTGGACTCGCATTCGGGAGGACAAGGGTTCAAACCCGCGTCCGGTCTTCCTGATTTCGATCTTCAGTGATTTCACCAAATCGCTTCAGGCAAATCCCGGGATGGTTCCTTTAAAAGAGCACGGTCGACTTCCTTCCCCATCCTTCCCTAATCTGTTGGGACTGATGACCTCACTGTTGGTCCCCTTCACCAAATCGCTCAACCAACCAACCAACCGTCGGGCGGATTCGATCCAGGTCTGGAGCATCTCCCGTCACGCATGCTAGCGCAATGCGCGTTACGCTATATGACCAGGTAAAATTAGCTGCAGTTTACAACCGAAATTTATGTGCATGCCCGTTAATAGCTTTCTGGCGAAGTGTCAAGTCTTACCGGCCGAAGCCGACTAGAGTACTTGTATTACGACCGACTTGTCTTACGTATTAAGCTAGCATGCCATTAGACACGATACATTACAAAAGGAATAAAAAAGTAAAGTAAATGACAAATTCGATAAAAAGTAACAACACTGCTTTCTCTAACCGAAACAGGTGTTTCACGAGAGATTAGCTCGCCAACTATTATTAAACAGCTCCGATAGTAACAGGATAGATGATCTATTGCAACTGCTTGCTAGGTGTCAGGCTAACTAAATTTCATTGACGTTGTCCAGGTAATAGTTATTTTTGCATTACAGATTACTCTCTATACTGCGCTTAGCTGACAGTTTTTGCCTTAATACGACATCAGTATTCATTAAAACAACACAGAATAAAAAGAAAACGAACGAACGAATCGGACGTTCAACGTTTTTATGAACGGGCGGGTTGAAGGACCGTCACTTCTCGCGGCAAAACGCTGGGGCAAGTTCCGGTTAGGTGCAGCTGCTCGCGAAACTCCACATTAAATCGGCCATTACTGGGCCTCTGTGCCCCGAGAAGGCGTGAGCTTATTTGCAATGGTAATACCATAGCCGCCACGCGTAATTGCACTTAGTTATTTTCCGGGGAAACTCATGTTTAAGTAAGAGAGCAGAAAACACTGCGTTTTAATACACACTGTTCTACGCCGCAGTAATTTAAGAGGGTGTTGGCGCTATTGAAGATAATATTCGCTGCCGTTAACTTTCTTTCGTGCGCGTTTCGTGCCGAGGAACATCCTCTTCCTAGCGACAGGAAAGCGGCCGAGCTGCTCACGAAACAAAAAGCGGCGCGCGGCTCGCGATAGGGCCGGCCACAATTTACGACGTGTAATGTTTTGCCGTCTGCGTAGAAGAGCGCCGAGCTGACCGTTACTGCGGCCGGTTCTATCACGCCGAGGGCATCTCTCTTACCGTTCTTGCCTCAGATTCAGATTATTTCTGTAGTCATTCGTTTCTCGAATAGTTTCATCAAGATACTGTTGCAGCCGACAATATTGTAATCAAGAGCCAACGGAACACGAAATAGCAGTAAAACATTAGAAATGTCCACGTGTTCTGTAAATTCTATAAGCGTGCTAGCATTACATTACTTACGCAGTAGCTGGAAGCGAACGTTCAGATTCAATCGGATACTGAGAGTTAATGTGGAAGCGTAAATGAACCCATTATCGTACCGATGTCGCACATGATTCTCTCGCACAGCCCCTGTCTTGCGTTCAAACATGCGTGCCACTAGGCTGCAAATTTTCACAAGTGACTCACTCGTTATTGGCTCTCAGCCTACTCTCTGCGACTAGAGGTCGCTCAATATTCCTCCTTAACAACTCAGCATCGCGTTTGACTGAAATAACTTCTTCAGAATCTGCGAAATTAACTTGTTCTGCAATTTCAGATTCAGTTCGCCACTCAAGAGCTTGCACTCTTTGATTGTCGACTAGTTAGTTTCTTCTACAGTCTGCATCCTCGAGAAAGTTGGGTGTTTGTTTCCTCAACTTTCTTTAAATTTGACTCAACCTGGTCCACTGTTTGTGTAATCTGTTTATCTAATCTGATTTCAGCTGACAATCGAGTTTCCCATCCAGCTCAGTCGTTTTTTCCCAAAATTGTTTCTTATCCGCATGGGTCTTCCTACCTTTCTCTCTTTCGCTTCCCTGTCGCTTTCTACTGCGCCTCTTTTCTGTTCGCCTCTGCTTTTATCCTATCAGTTTCTACTTGTTTCCTGTCTGCTTCGGCCTTCTCTAGAATTTTTTTTCCCGGAAAGGAATGTCTGCTATGTTTCAGAGATTTGATCTGCTTTGTGCAACTGTCGACTGTTTCAAGGGCCTCGCTAGTTTCACGCTCTTCGGCTGTCGATGTAGTTTTTTGAGTTTCAGGCAACACAGCTGTTCCTGGTGCCCCCCCCCCCCCCTCACCCTACTCATATTCGGGGTCATGTATTTTTGCCAGAACACTCATCTGGCTCAGCTTTCCTTCAGTTTACGCATAGCACACTATCGAAAAGGCACGTCGTATTGAAACTAAAAGTTTCCTTAGTGCAAGCTGTAAGTAACCGTTTTGGTTGCCGGTAGTCGTGCCCTTGATGTAATTTGCTCGTTCTTTCATCAGCCAATGTGCATTCAGTTGAGATGGAGATATCACAGCAACAAAAGGCAGTTTACGTTCTCCGCTTCAGCGGTTGCCTTTCAGTTAAGGCTGTGCGGCGTGAATTTCGTCAAATTAGGGCACTGCATGTCCTACAACGCAAGAGGCGTACGTTTCTCGAATTGCAGAAAGATCTATGTGTATGTGACTAGCCTTCCAGCAACTTTAGGCGAATTGCGACGCCGCGAACAGCTCTGAATGCAGTACCTTGAGAAGTGTTCAGGACAAGTTTGACTACCGTCTGGATGTCTGTTGTGCGTCCGGTGATGGGTGTACTGGACGTATATGGAATTCAAGCTTTGATTCTAAACTTAACTGTAAAAAGTATCCCGGTCTTGTATGTGCATGCACATAAAATACACGCTTTTAAAAACCGACGGTGTTTTTTGAAAGTAAAAACGTTGCAGTCCTATGATTAAGTTAAAATTTGTCCTAAATTTCTCACTGCATCCATGAAAACGATGTAGTTTTATGAAATCGGATAAACCTATTGAAATACTTTGTGAATAGTTCACATAATTTGTTTTTTATTTAATTCCGTGCTTTTCCAAATTAACTCTTTACAGTCCTTCATTGTAGTCTCATTCGTTGTCAATGACAGCATCTGGACGTTGTGGAATTTAATTCCTTCTAACAGGTCATCTTCATTCAGCTGACGAATGGGTCGGGTATAGATTTCAGGAAGCTCTTTCACACATCAATGGCGGCATCTTCGCATAGGTTGTTTGCAGTATAGAAGTAGAAATCTGGCCGACTTCCGACATTACTGTGGGACGGATGAGGTAACACTTCCCCACCATATTCACCCAACGTTTCAGTTGTACGACACTGCGGTTGAAGTGGGGATTGATCAGTCCAGAGTCGTGCACCTGACGTCGAGTTTTGTGCATATTTCTGTTCAGTTCTGGTGAGTTCAAGATAATACATTCCTTTCACACTTCATAAACATGGAATTGTGTTTGTAGTTATGATTCCATGATTATTATAAGCGAAGATCATCATATTTGACTTTTGATTGAGATCCAAGAAATGTTTTTGGTCGAGGGGAGAACTGATCTCTGCACCCTCGACCCACGATTCGATGAAAGAAAGACAGACTTTCAACATCAATTTTTTTAACAAAGTTGTAATTTCTGTGCGTTAGCGCTTCTATTCAGCATTCAAGCGGTGAGGGAGCAAACGCGTAGAAATTTTTTTCTTCAAATCATTTGTCTGAATACGGAATATTACACGATGATCATCTTCAAGAGATCTGCTAGAAGTTTCACACTTCGTACATCTGTCGATGTTTTAGCTTTGCTGGTCTTGGGTCGTTGATATTCGAGAAACAGTTAACACGTGAATAACTGAACACCGTCCCCTGTTAACTTACCCCTAACTTTGTTTAAAGCAGTGTGGATTTCGCTCTAATTTTTTCCACGTAAGCTTTCGATCCAAATGTATGATCTTTAATCCGCAACAGGCACATTAGCCGAGATCAGTGTGGAACTCCGACTTCTGGTATTAAAGAACAGAAAATGACATCGACAAAAAGAAAACTGTGGGCTTCTTTGGCAAGACATGTCCTGCACCTGACATAATCAAGAATATCAGTGCATAATTCATTCCAATTTATGTACTAACCCTTGCACTGTACAACGCTATTTCCAATAGTTGCTGGACATCGGCAGTTTTATCATATCATTATGCCTACACACACCAGAAAATTTTTGTTGAAATAGGTGGAATATGTCTTAAAAAAAAACATTTTCTGGTCACGACATACCGTCCTTCAAATTTGCCGCTGAGAAATAAATAAAAAAATAACCTAATCGTCTTCATCAGGTATGTGTATACTAAAGCTACTAATTGGAGAGAGCGTTATAATAGGTTACATCTGGATACTTCAGGCCCAAATGTTGTAGATGTATGAAACCAGTTCATAGTAAAATGGCAACCTCTGTTACACTAACATTTACGTGTTTCATACGTAAGCGATATTTAAATGCATGTAAGCTATTCCTTGCCTAGTTGCACTGTCCACTACAACTACATATTTCTTAAACACAATTAACATATCTCAGTAGCAGTAAATATTGCAGTTTCATATAAGGTTTGCGACAAGGCTCCTGTCGCACTTACTGTAATTTATAGTGACATACAGTAAGCTGTTCACAACGAGAATATGCGTGGCCTTAATAATTCTTACAGCAGGCAGAAGTGTCACACGGATAGATAATTAAAGCAACTTGGAACAGGAAATGCGCGGTACCAGCAGTACAATAACTGAATCCATGAATACAAATATGTATATAAATTCTGAAGCATATCGTAATAAATAAGTGTCCCAGTTATGCAATTACGGCGTATCACATTAGAGATTGAGTGGTTAGCGCTATAGGAAATACATAATTTGTCGTTTACAAGCTTTTACGCACAGCAGGGAGTAGATGAAGTGTTCTCGTAGACTGGTACCTGTATAAGACTAAACATACAGTAATACTCGAGAGTTTAGACGTCTCTGCTTCCCGCAACACTGGTTAATGCGAACAGGTGACGAGCCAGCCAACAGCAAGTTGGTAGACGTGTGCAATATAGAAGCACTCTACAATCGATGTGACACACTTTTTGTCCTTGTTACTAGACAGAGGCAGACCAGTGTAGGTGTACATGCACTGTCAGAGAATTTTCTTATACACAATGAAAGGAAGGAAGACAAGTCAGTAAGCGGACGTCCCGTCGACGATACGATCGCTTGGGGCCAAAATTATCTATAATGTGGCAAGAGAGTGGGTAGAAGAAATACAAAGCCAATTTGCTTATGGAAACTTTCCACCACATGAGAGAAATAAGTTAGGAAACCAATAGGAAATCTATTTCATAATGGCAGCATTGAGATTAGAGCCTCGCTTCTCCTGAAAGTAGTCCAGTATGCTAATCGCTGATCCAGCTCGCTGTACGAGATGGTAGACCGTGAGCTTGCGTGGCTGCACGGATTACCGCGATGTGCTGGACCGCACGTCGCCGTGATTCTGGTCTTAGGATGAAACAGCTGTTCTTGTGGGAACGTCCACACTGTTACCGTTCGCGTCGGGATTAGAGATACATTTGCGTGTCAGATCTTCTTATTGTCAAAGGCAGACTGCGTGTTTGCTGCGTCCACTTGCTACTACTCACTAACAAGGTTTCTTCGTCTACATTTGTGATCTACAAGCCACTGTACAGTCTGTCCCACAGGGAACTTGGGATTTTAGAATCGTCCCCACTTCCTCTTTCCCGTTTCATTTAGGTATACCATGCGGAAAAAAATTATCCGTGTCACTCAGAATACGCCCAAACTTTTCTAGATTTGTACTCCTGGTCTTCGTGAGAGGAATAGGATTAAGGAAGTAATACATTGCATCACAAAAAAGTGAAGCACCCAGAAGACATGATCAGATGTCAGTCCAACTTCATACACATACACATAATTAGGGGTATGTAGATGTTTAGAGCTGTAGTTGTCTGTGAAAAGGTGGAGCCGCCATTAGAGTGCATTACTATTGTTGGTGTTTCGTTTTATCACCATGTCTCGTAGGATACAAAGTGTCCAGTCACATTAATGTAAACACCTCACAAAGTCCTGAGTAACCACTTTTGCAGTGCAGACCGCTTTTGAGCCGTTCAGGAAGAAAGTCAGTGAGGTTCTGAAAGGTACTGACAGGATTGTGTGGCCATGTTGAATCCAGTGCTACATCCAGATACGTCTGTCGGTTGAGGATCCAAGGAGCGAACAGCCCAATCGAGGTTGTCAGACAGATTCTTGATTGAGTTTGAATCCAGGGAGCTTCGTGGCCAGGGGGGTACGGTGAAGTCATGCTAGTACTCTTAGAAACATGCACATACTCTACGAGCTGTGTGACATGTTGCATTGTCCTGCTAATAGATGCCATTACGCAAAGGAAAAAAAAAGTGCATGTAGGGGTGGACATAGCCCGAAGGACACATGCATACTGTTTCTTCCAGAATGACGAGATCATCCCGGGAATGACACTAAAACATTCCCCAGACCATAACGCTCACTCCTACAGCCTGGACCCTTTCGGCGATTGTTGCAAGGTGTCTGCTGTCAGACGTTTTACTTTGTACACGCCAACGACCATCTGTCCGATGGAGTGTATTACGTGACTTACCTCAAAACACCACCTGTAGCCACACGGCGGACGTCTAGATGCGGTAATAGCGTGCAAATTCCAGCCTTCGCTGCCGATGGACAGCAGTCATCATGGGTGCATGAACCACGTATCTGCTGTGGAGGCCCATACGCAGCAGTCCTCGATGAACAGTCGTTGAAGAGACACTGTGGGTAAACATCTGGTTCATCTGAGCGGACAGTTGCTCAACAGTTGCACATATATTCGCCTGTACACATCTCCACAGCTGTGATTCACCACTATCACGTATGGCCCATGGTGCACAACAGTTGCTTCGGCGCCAGTGTTGGTTAGCGCCATTTTACCATGCAGGACATATTTAATCATGTCGGCACGCGAACAGTTTGCAAACTTAACCGTTTCGGAAATGCTTCCACCCTTGGCTCGGAAGCCAGTGATCATGCCTTTTTGGTCATCAAGTAAATCGCCCGGTTTCTTCATTACGACAACGACTGCACCGTTTCCCGCGTCTTCCGACAAGCTCTACGTACCCTCCTGCGATGGTACCTAACTGGTACCGCTGCGGAGTTGCTCTTCCAAACAGCATTCTATACAAGCAAACCAATGGAGTGTTTACCTGTGGTTGCTCGTACTTTAGGTACTAATGCTATTCGCGGCTCTGTTTAAAAGAATGGCTCGATGTAGTCATAGGGTCGAGCCGCGGAAGTCTGCTTTGATGCCCCGCAGCTAATTCACTGCAGACAGCAACCTGTACTTGCTATCCTGCTGTCAAACAATCTGTGCATTGACTAGAATTGCAAGTTAAAAATATACACAGAAACGCAAAATAAAAGTTAAATGAATAATTTCATGACAAGGGTCTGCAATTGTTTTAGATGTTAGAAAATTACATTGAATAATGTTTATTCAAGAAAGGACATCCTAAATAAACAGAAAGTTGTCCTACGATATACATTTTAAACACAGGCAGAAACTACCCTTATCAAATGCAGTGCCGACCCCTGTGGCCGAGCGGCTATAGGCGCTTCAGTCCGGAACCGCGCTGTTGCTGCGGTCGCAGGTTCGAATCCTGCCTCGGGCATGCCTGTGTGTGATATTCTTAGGTTAGTTAGGGTTAAGTAGTTCTAAGTCTAGGGGACTGATGACCTCAGATGTTAAGTCCCATAGTGCTTAGAGAGCGTTAAGAGAATGGTAGAAAAATCTCCAAAGTAAATAGTCATCAAAGACTCCCGGAAACTAAGTCCATTTCGTTATCACAATACATTAAAGATTCTCCATCTCAAAATAGTTCAGACTTCAACACGAAGAATCACAAAGTAACACACATGATGAAAAGAATAGTATCTCATACTCTGCCTATTATCAGTTCCATAAATTAGGTGGCAAAAATTTAGAGTCCTGCTCTGGATCACATTCAGACCTCTCGAAATACACTCCTGGAAATTGAAATAAGAACACCGTGAATTCATTGTCCCAGGAAGGGGAAACTTTATTGACACATTCCTGGGGTCAGATACATCACATGATCACACTGACAGAACCACAGGCACATAGACACAGGCAACAGAGCATCCACAATGTCGGCACTAGTACAGTGTATATCCACCTTTCGCAGCAATGCAGGCTGCTATTCTCCCATGGAGACGATCGTAGAGATGCTGGATGTAGTCCTGTGGAACGGCTTGCCATGCCATTTCCACCTGGCGCCCCAGTTGGACCAGCGTTCGTGCTGGACGTGCAGACCGCGTGAGACGACGCTTCATCCAGTCCCAAACATGCTCAATGGGGGACAGATCCGGAGATCTTGCTGGCCAGGGTAGTTGACTTACACCTTCTAGGGCACGTTGGGTGGCACGGGATACATGCGGACGTGCATTGTCCTGTTGGAACAGCAAGTTCCCTTGCCGGTCTAGGAATGGTAGAACGATGGGTTCGATGACGGTTTGGATGTACCGTGCACTATTCAGTGTCCCCTCGACGATCACCAGTGGTGTACGGCCAGTGTAGGAGATCGCTCCCCACACCATGATGCCGGGTGTTGGCCCTGTGTGCCTCGGTCGTATGCAGTCCTGATTGTGGCGCTCACCTGCACGGCGCCAAACACGCATACGACCATCATTGGCACCAAGGCAGAAGCGACTCTCATCGCTGAAGACGACACGTCTCCATTCGTCCCTTCATTCACGCCTGTCGCGACACCACTGGAGGCGGGCTGCACGATGTTGGGGCGTGAGCGGAAGACGGCCTAACGGTGTGCGGGACCGTAGCCCAGTTTCATGGAGACGGTTGCGAATGGTCCTCGCCGATACCCCAGGAGCAACAGTGTCCCTAATTTGCTGGGAAGTGGCGGTGCGGTCCCCTACGGCACTGCGTAGGATCCTACGGTCTTGGCATGCATCCGTGCGTCGCTGCGGTCCGGTCCCAGGTCGACGGGCACGTGCACCTTCCGCCGACCACTGGCGACAACATCGATGTACTGTGGAGACCTCACGCCCCACGTGTTGAGCAATTCGGCGGTACGTCCACCCGGCCTCCCGCATGCCCACTATACGCCCTCGCTCAAAGTCCGTCAACTGCACATACGGTTCACGTCCACGCTGTCGCGGCATGCTACCAGTGTTAAAGACTGCGATGGAGCTCCGTATGCCACGGCAAACTGGCTGACACTGACGGCGACGGTGCACAAATGCTGCGCAGCTAGCGCCATTCGACGGCCAACACCGTGGTTCCTGGTGTGTCCGCTGTGCCGTGCGTGTGATCATTGCTTGTACAGCCCTCTCGCAGTGTCCGGAGCAAGTATGGTGGGTCTGACACACCGGTGTCAATGTGTTCTTTTTTCCATTTCCAGGAGTGTATAAAGTCCGCTCCAAAGTTATAAGTACTGTACGGGCCGTTCACCGCCCAGTGGCGATCGCCTAAACCACTGAATCGCACACGTTACTTTAGACAGGTCTTGCTTCTTCCACAACTCACCACCAAGTGTCCAGAATTGTTCCCTTGAGCTTTTCACTCGGAAAGTGCCAGTCTTCACTTGACCTCAAAAATACATCGTTCTCAAGCTCTACGGACATGATTTGATTCAACATAATCATTTTCCGAACTAAATAAATACTTTACAACACTGTATAAAGAAATATTATCAACATTCGGTTGCATTCAGATCATTTACAATAAATATAAGTAGTAGTTGGTTCATAAATAAATAAGCCAGTATTCTTGCGCAAGTGCGCTGACGTTAAATGACTTCAGATAATCGCTAAATATTATACGAATAGTTATTTACGACTTCTTATCAGAAGCGTCTCTTCGTTCCCTTTATAATTGTGGTGTCCACTAACACATGCAGATGACTACTTTTAAATTAGCACAGTTTTTTATTTGCAATTGCATTCAACATTTAAATAAAGTTACCGGAAAAATAGGAAACTGTTCGTAAATAAACACGCAAGTATGGCGAAATGTGAGGTATTGATGCTGTGTTCACTTGCAGTGAAAATATGGACAATACGATGTTCTGATAAACATCTGAATAATAAAAAACATGTAAAAGACGTCGTAAATCAATAAATAAAATACAGATACATAGCTTTCAGGGATGATAGCTATAGTGCAATGTTAATATCTGAGATATCGTTCGTTGGAATCGCATGAGGCGATTGAAAGTTATTAATTCCGAGGTTCATTGTGACAACGTTTATTCACTGTGCAATATTAACTTCAGAAGTTTTAAAGATATCGAAATATTTTTGGGTCATTGGATGTGATGTGCCTCATCTTTCTGTGATCGTAGATGTTTTCAGACTTGCGCTAATATCTGACTGTGAGCCATTGTCGAATCTCAAAGAGCTGTAACAGCCATCTTTAAAATTTTCTGACACTCCGTCGTTTCCTGGAGCATCTCCTGTACAAAGGACATGCGAGTAAGAGCCATCCAAAATCTCAGCTTCGGGATTTTCCCGACATCCGGTCCTTTGCTAACGCACGTGGCTCGCCCGGAGCGGCCGTGGCGGCCCGCGAGGCCGCATCGTTCTGTCTGCTCCGAGGCGCACAGCTTCGCATATACACCATGTGATCAAAAGTATCCGGACACCTGGCTGAAAATGACGTACAAGTTCGTGGCGCCCTCCATCGGTAATGCTGGAATTCAATATGGTGTTGCCCCACCCTTAGTCTTGATGACAGCTTCCACTCCTGCAGGCATACGTTCACCTAGGTGCTGGAAGACTTCTTGGGGAATGGCAGCCCATCCTTCACAGAGTGGTGCACTGAGAGGAGGTATCGATGTCGATCGGTGAGGCCTGGCACGAAGTTGGCGTTCCAAAACATTCCAAAGGTGTTCTACAGGATTCAGGTCAGGACACTGTGCAGGCCAGTCCAATACAGGAATGTTATTGTCGTCCAACCACTCCGCCACAGGCGATGCATTATGAACAGGTGCTCGATTGTGTTGAAAGATGCAATCACTATCCCCGAATTGCGCTTCAACAGTGGGAAGCAAGAAGGTGCTTAAAACATCAATGTAGACCTGTGCTGTGATAGTGCCAAGCAAAACAACGAGTGCAAGCCCCCTCCACGAAAAACACGACCACGACCATACCACACCACAACACCACCGTCTCCGAATTTTACTGTTGGCACTACACACGCCGGCAGATGACGTTCACTGGGCATTCGCCATACCCACACTCTGCCATCGGATCGCGACATTGTGTACCATGATTCGTCTCTCCACACAACGTTTTTCCACTGTTCAGTCGTCCAATGTTTACGCTCCTTACACCAAGCGAGGCGTCGTTTGGCATTTACCGGTGTGATGTGTGGCTTATGAGCAGCCGCTCGACCATGAAATCCAAATTTTCTCACCTCCCGCCTAGCTGTCATAGTACTTGTAGTGGATCCTGATGCAGTTTGGAATTCCTGTGTGATGGTCTGGATATATGTCTCCCTATTACACATTACGACCCTCTTCAACTGCTGCCAGTCACTGTTAGTCAACATAAGAGGCCAGCCTATACGCTTTTGGGGTGTACGTGTTCCTTCACTTTTACACTTCACCGTCACATCGGAAACTGTGGACTTAGGGATGCTCAGGAGTGTGCGATTGGCCGCCCAGAATATACAGCGACCCCAGCCGCCGGTTACATTAACTATGGAGCCTTATTTAAAGCCTTCACTGACGTCTACAAGCCAGTTCTCATCGTGCTACGTTCTGCTCCGCAACTCGGAAGCGCTACGCTGCGGTGGACTGTTCGTCGCTTGGACTGGTATACCTGCTGCTCCATGTTGACTTGGCTGCGCTCTGGACTTAGAATCTGACTGCCGTACTAGAACTTGGAGTTGAACTAGGCTTAGTATATCTACAGACTTGTGATTTCTGCTGGAATTCCACCTTCCAGTTGCACTTTCTAGGCATTGATATAACCACCATCAATTCCTATGATTTTCATAAAGTGTTCGCCTACCAATCGGCACTTGGTGACAGAATTATTTGTATCAGTGCTGTGTTCATAAATTGTAGAGCTAAGATATATTTATTATGTTATTCCTGGTTATAACACTGACGAAATAAACTTCTTACGAAGCAGGCAATTCTTCCTTGAAACTTCTCTATGTCTTTCGTTTACCCATCCCAGAACTGAGCAAAGGTGGGGTCTGTAAGCGATCTCATTTGAGGATGAGTTACACTTCCTCAGCATTTTTGCGATAATTTCTGTCTGGCATGGTATTCTCCTCATATGCATGGCCGTTTTTCTTTGTATCTTCCATGCAAATGTACATGGGCGTCCGCAAGGGAAGCCAAGACGGAGGACTTGCCCGCTCCTTCAATCCGTGGAACACTTATTAATTTCAGAATTCTCACGCATTTATAGATATGATTGTCTCCGATTCCACTCACAAGCGACACAATGGCTTTACTAAATACTACATTGTTTGGCTGTCATGTATGATAATGTAGCGAGCATGGCACAAGGTTACTGGTGTGAAATGTTGAGCCACAATTTGAAGATACAGTAAAAAGAAAAAGAGACTTATTTGACAAAATCATAATGCAAACACTGGTGACAACACAGTTACAGAATAATACTATCATAAGAAGCTGGTACTATGCTCATCGTTACAGAAGTAATTAAAATACAATTTTAAAAAAATTACCACCTGCTGAAGCAAACAGTCTTGAAGGTGTGCAAGATAAACAGCCTTATGGCCCAAAACTTCAATACAAACAGTATTACTGTTACATAAAATTACTTTCACAGTTCAAAAAGAAAACTTAAATGCTGATGTAAAAACAGTATTACTGTTAACAGAATTAACTTCACAGTTAACATTTAAAAAAAAACTTAACTGCTGATGTAAGTTGATTGTACGAATTTTGCCCCAGGCAAATGATAGTCCCTTACGAATGTCAATGTGTAAACACAGTTTTTCAGCAAGCAAGGTTTTATACTATTTATATGTAAATTGTCGTAGCAGCAAGAGTTTATCACAAATGAGGGAACTGATTAATAACCAAAAAATCTGCGGCTTACAGGGAAAAGCATAACAACAAATATCGGGTGATCATTCCATAATACAGAAGCCTGACAAGAGCAAACACAAATTAACACATTACTGACGGTTGGTGTTGAACATCGGTCGCGCGTCTGAATTTTGTTTGCGAGACCCGACCGGAAACAACAGTCAGCACGGGCTGTACACTGACAATAACTTCTATAACACACACAAACATTTTACTTAAACAAATCACCACAACGGTAAAATACATTATCATCAAGAGAGAAAACAAAAGGAGATAAGATTCGGCTCACAGTTCGGTGTTGCGTAATGAACTGTAGCTACAGTCGATATTAATTCTACCGTTAACACAGCATGAATCAAATTAACATTCATAAAAGGTAATCTGCAGAGTCACTCAGCACTTTGATCTTGAAAAGAACGAAAACTTGGACACAGTTTTAACTACTGAGAATACCGCCCTTTTACGGTACAAGGTCTTCAACAAGTTACAGGCGCCGCAGGCAGAAAGTGACACAGCAAAATCCAACTTAAGTTGAAAGTTAAAGCTTTAGCGCGCAGGCGTGGAATTCACTCACAAATCGTGAAAGTAGCAATTCGCTCAGATAAGATAAAAATTTGCCGAATACCAGCCACAACTGACAGCAATCAAGAAGTGACAGCAAAATAAACCAGGAGACTAGTCAGTTAATTCCAGTTACTTGCGCTTAACAGTGATGCAGACTCAATATTTGGAAATTTGTGGTAAGGTCTTGTGGGACCAAATTGCTGAGGTCATCGGTCCCTAAGCCTATACACTACTTAATCTAATAACTTAAACTAACTTACGCTAAGGACAACATCCACACCCATGCCCGAGGGAGCACTTGAACCTCCGACGGGGAGAGCCGGACGGACCGTGACAAGGCCCCCTAGACCGCGCGACTACCCCGCGCGGCTGCAGACTCAACTCTCAAGCGATTTAGAAGAACACCCCTCGAACAAACAGAGTGGCCCCACGGAGTACCACGGTTTGAAAACGACCAACCAGACAAATGGCTCACCATTTGAAAATTAATCCAGGGAGCTGCCGTAGTTGTACAAGCCAGGCCAAAGTCCGCGGGTTTCGTCACAGAGCAAAGGCTGGGCAGTGCCTATGTTTATTGGTGATTGCAGCCACACTTCAGTTCCGTTCGCCAACAGCCACCGGCGCCGCAGTGACAGCACCAGTGCGGCACAGCTGTATACCACTCGCCAATTGATTCCCTGCGATGTCCCGGACAGACTCGCTTCATCTTCCTTTTTCCCCTGCAGAGCGCCGGGCCCCGCATATCAAGGGGGCGCTCACCAATCAGCGAGCCGCAAAACGTATCGTTTGGACGGAGAAAACTCCGCGAAAGCGAGAGCATCATAGGAGATCATGGCGCAAGTTTCTTCATGGGAGATTTGACCATTTTCCTGTCTTGGTAGCGATTTCAGCGTTGTTTTGCCATGATTAGGGATGTGACTATTTACAGAGCACAGCCGAAGTAGAGTACCCGATCTTTTTTCTGTCGCTTCCTTAATGAGTTAACCTCTGCATTATATCTGCCCGACATCCGTCGCCAGTTCCCACAAGGACAGCCCTTCGCAATCCCACATCTTAGTCTCAACAGTAAGTTTACATTTGATCAACTGATACTTCACTCAGTTTTACGCGGTAGACCGATTCTAGTAGAGCATGAATTACGTGGTCATGCTATACTGCAGATGAATTCACCCATACTTCATCTTCGGACCCAAAAACAGAACAAAATGCAAATTTCTGCGCTCGACAAAAGAAAAAATGGTGAAACATCGAAGTCGAAAAGCTTTTTGGACCCTTTTAGAATATATGTCTCTTAAACTACACGGGGTACAACCCAGCTGACGCCCATCAATGGAGTCACGAGTTCTACAGATCAGCTGGCATATCTATAAATTTGGGTGCCAATCCACTGAGATGAAGACCAATTCAAAAAAATGGGTTCGAATGGCTCTGAGTACCATGGGACTTAACTTCCCAGGTCATCAGTCCTCTAGCACTTAGAACTACTTTAAACCTAACTAACCTAAGGACATCACACACATCCATGCCGAAGCAGGATTCGAACCTACGACCGTAGCGGTCGCGCGGTTCCAGACTGTAGCGCCTAGAACCACTCGGCCATTCCGGCCGGCGAAGAAGACCAATTCATTCGAGTCCTAGGCTGTTAAAGGTGTGTTTTTCCGACCAGTTTGATGATTGTTTTCGAAGGTTTCCTAGATCAAAATTCATAATAATAACAAAAAACATGAGCTTCGCATATACTAATGAAATAGGCTTACCATTAAGATCTGCTTGCAAGAAAATCATTGACTAGATAACTATCAAACATTTAAGATACAATAAACTTATTGTACTTCCCGTCATATTTATTTCTTGGGACGTGACTCTTATCAAAGTTGTGTCAAAAATGGAACTTTGGGACTCTTGGCGCCTCTGAGGCACTACAGCGTCGTTATAGACACTGTTTTGTGATTTACACTATAAACTAAGTGGTGCTGAACCGGCCTAGCCACACTGCTGTCATTTCATTCATGTGCTCTTGAAAAGTGAACCACGTTTTCATTGCATTTCGTCTATCGTGACCGCTCCTGTCGAGCACAGTGCGTTGTTAAGTCTGTCTCTTTGTGCTATTGTGTTTCTCCGGGCTGTTGTGGAATGTGAGCTGCTATGTTTTAGGGCTCTGAGGTGGCATAGAACGACGTACCAAATCCAATCAAGAAATCAGCATCAGAACACGTGAGAACTGTTCCGCTGGAGCGTCGCCTCAATGTTTGACAGCGATAACACCCAGAGACGACCTCGCTGCGCCGTGTGACAAACAGTTTGACAGAAAGGGCAACCTAAGCCACAGCAAGCAAAGACTTGGTCAGCTCTGGAGCGAAATTTTCAGACGCATCCTAATAGGGCAATGAGAGTGTACGGCGTACTTGGTTACCACTACTTAGTGCGTCACAGACTGTTATGGAAACATCCTTGTGACGGCCTACGAGCCATATACACTACTGGCCATCAAAATTACTACACGACGAAGATGACGTGCTACAGACGCGAAATTTCACCGACATGAAGAAGATGCTGCGATATGCGAATGATTAGCTTTTCAAAGCATTCACACAAGGTTGGCGCTGGTGGCGACACCTACAACGTGCTGACATGAGGAAAGTTTCAAACCGATTTCTCATACACAAACAGCAGTTGACCGGCGTTGCCTGGTGAAACGTTGTTGTGATGCCTCGTGTAAGGAGGAGAAATGCGTACCATCACGTTTCCGACTTTGATAAAGGTCGGATTGTAGCCTATCACGATTACGGTTTATCGTATCGCGACATTGCTGCTCGCGTTGGTCGAGATCTATTGACTGTAAGCAGAATACGGAATCGGTGGGTTCAGGAAGGTAATACGGAACGCCGTGCTGGAACCCAACGGCCCCGTACCACTAGCAGTCGAGATGACAGGCATCTTATCCGCATGAAAGTAAAGGACCGTGCAGCCGCGTCTCGATCCCTGAGTCAACAGATGCGGACGTTTGCAAGACAACCATCTGCTCGAACAGTTCGACGACGTTTGCAGCAGCATCGACTATCAGCACGGAGACCATGGCTGCGGTTACCCTTGACGTTGCGTCACAGACAGGAGCGCCTGCGATGGTGTACTCGACGACGAACTTGAGTGCACGAATGGCAAAACGTAATTTTTTCGGATGAATCCAGGTTCTGTTTACAGTATCACGATGGTCGCATCCGTGTTTGACGACATCGCGGTGAACGCACATTGGAAGCGTGTATTCGTCATCGCCATACTGGCGTCTCACCCGGCGTGATGGTATGGGGTGCCATTGGTTACACGTCTCGGTCACCTCTTGTTCGCATTGACGGCACTTTGAACAGTGGACGTTACATTTCAGATGTGTTACGACGTGTGGCTCTACCCTTCATTCGATCCATGCGAAACCCTACATTTCAGCTGGATAATGAACGACCGCATGTTGCAGGTCCTGTACGGGACTTTCTGGATACGGAAAATGTTCGACTGCTGCCCTGGCCAGCACATTCTCCAGATCTCTCACCAATTGAAAACGTCTGGTCAATGGTGGCCGAGCAACTGGCTCGTCACAATACGCCAGTCACTAATCTTGATGAACTGTGGTATCGTGTTGAAGATGCATGGACAGCTGTACCTGTACACGTCATCGAAGCTCAGTTTGACTCAATGCTCTGGCGTATCAAGGCCGTTATTACGGACAGAGGTGGTTGTTCTGGGTACTGATTTCTCAGGATCTATGCACCCAAACTGCGTGAAAAATGTAATCACATGTCAGTTCTAGTATAATATATTTGTCCAATTACTACCCGTTTATCACTTGCGTTTCTTCTTGGTGTAGCAATTCTAATGGCCAGTAGTATAAATAAAGGTACATCAGTACGCAGGACAGGGAGGGAACAACAATATCCAGACGACACCGTCTCTGTGTTACATGTCATCGGACTTAGGCTCTTTTAGCTAGACTCAGCGCCCACCATCGCCACGGAGATACACTCAGAACAATAGATGGGAAACTGAAGGGAATTTAGGTTTAGTGGTAGTGGCAGAGGATCCTTCCATGTTCGTTAACAAGGGACTTAGAATTTCTACTCTGCTTCATTAAAATATCATCACTGATTTCCGTACTCTGCACCACTTGTAGCTTGTCTCCAGCAGCTGTCGGAGCTCTACAAGCGGCCGGCGTCTGCTTCCATTCATAGAGAGATTGGACTGAGGTAAGACCCCTGTGTGATAGCAAGGTGTTCTTATAATTCGGTCTCACGACACGACACCGTCCATAATTGCGAAAGTGTTGAAACTTAGCTACTAGTTTCGTACCATTAAAGCATTAAAGGTTATTTGTATTTGAAGTTAATTACAGTGTGCGGAAATAATTTCGTAATGACAGAACGTGCAGCTACACATGAAGATTCTCACACTTCAGAGCCATTAGGATGTGGAAAGGCAAAGAGAGTTGTTTTATTTCAACGGTCACACTTCCTTTTTCATTTTGTCCTTGCTACCATGTGAAAGTATGGATGATGATGTGTTTGTCCAGTAGCAGAAAGACTAACAAAAGTACTGTGAGATGGCCGTTTGGAAAGCTGAAACTGTAGGGGAAACAGGGAAAAGAAACTGGTAAGTATTAAGGGTGTCGAGTAACATATCTAGGGAGGGAGTCATGCGGCTCGGCCTTCTTGTTCGGGAGGTTTGAAACGCAGAGAGCATTGGGTGCAGGGAACGCCATTTTTGGCAGTGTGTTCCAGGCCGGTTGAGGAGAAAGGCGTCTCCACATTAGAGTCATGATGATGAGAAATGTGTCCAGTATATCAGCCACAGAATCGCTAATCTCGCGAACAAATTGAGCTTTACACTGCTGAGCCAAAACATTATGACCACCTGCTTGACAGCTTGTTTGTCCTTCTTTGGAACGAAATATATCACTGATTCTGCCTCTCAGAGATCCGACAGTTCGTTGGTAGCTTTGTGGAAGTATGTGGCATTAAACGTCTAGGCATAGGACATGTAATTCGCGTAAATAACATGCCGCTGATTTGCGTACGGGGTGATGGTGACCTTTAGTGACCCAGATGGGTTCCATGGCATTTACGTCAGGTGAATTTGGTCCCTGAGACATCAACGTAAGTTCACTATGCTGCTCCTCAAACCACTGCAGCACGGTTCTGGCGGCCGGTCAGTGTGGCCGTGCGGTTCTAGGCGCTTCAGTCTGGAACCGCGTGACTGCTACGGTCGCAGGTTCGAATCCTGCCTTGGCATGGATGTGTGTGATGTCCTTAGGTTAGTTATGTTTAAGTAGTTCTATGTTCTAGTGGACTGATGACCACAGATGTTAAGTCCCATAGTGCTCAGAGCCATTTGAACGGTTCTGGCTCCGAGACACGGACAATTATATTGCTGAATGATGTCATCGCCGTCGGGGAAGACATCACGCATGAAGGGATGCAGGTGGTCTGCAGCTGTCATCGTGTCTTCGATTACTACTCAGGTCCCAGATAAGCGCAAGAGAATGTCTTCCATACCGTAAGACTGCTCCCACCCATCTGCTTCCGTGGTGCGATGCACGTTTCACATCGATGATGTTTCGCATCGATGACGGCGTTCGTGGAGACGGCCATCGAGCCGGTGTAGCAAAAATGTGATTCACACGAAGAGGCGATACATTTCCATCGATCGACGGTCGAATCCCGATGATCACGTGCCCACTGAAATCATAACTGAAGATGTAGTTGGGGCAACGTGTGAGCACTTGGGGACAGTCGGCTGCGGAGCCCCATGTTCAACAACGTACGATGAACGGTGTGCTCTAAAACACTTGTGCATGCACTAGCACTGTGCTCTTCCGGCAGAGATACCACGAATCACTACCTATTCGACTTTACAGAGCAGTAAAATGAGTAGTAAAGTAAAGTTACCCACCAATGAAAGAACGTAAAGAAAACGAGGCCTCTATGCACTGTATATGTGCAGTTCATGGTTTGAAATCGATTTTGGCATAACTAAAGTTGTCAGAGCAAAGTTATTTCAAATAACTAATTTTATGCCATTGCACAACTGGCATTATTCAAGGCAAGATATAATTTCATTAAATAAACAACACGGCCAAAAGTTAATTTTTCAGTACCATCTTAATGCCATTGCACAAACGGCATTATTCTCTTAAACTTGATTGCTGAGACAAATACATGTTTCATTATTGGCAAATTGGAGGAGTGCAAGAAACAAGTTCGCAGACGCAGTCAGATGCAGATTTGTTGAATAATTAATTTGGACAATCTTATCTTTGATACTTTCACTAATTAAAAAGGAAACGATTTTGCTTAGATACTTTCAGTATATAAGCAGGGCAGACACGGTCACGCGGTTCCAGACTGAAGCGCCTAGAACCGCACGGCCACACTGGCCGGCCGCCAGAACCGTGCTGCAGTGGTTTGAGGAGCAGCATAGTGAACTTACGTTGATGTCTCAGGGACCAAATTCACCTGACGTAAATGCCATGGAACCCATCTGGGTCACTAAAGGTCACCATCACCCCGTACGCAAATCAGCGGCATGTTATTTACGCGAATTACATGTCCTATGCCTAGACGTTTAATGCCACATACTTCCACAAAGCTACCAACGAACTGTCGGATCTCTGACAGGCAGAATCAGTGATATATTTCGTTCCAAAGAAGGACAAACAAGCTGTCAAGCAGGTGGTCATAATGTTTTGGCTCAGCAGTGTGAAGCTCAATTTGTTCGCGAGATTAGCGATTCTGTGGCTGATATACTGGACACATTTCTCACCATCATGACTCTAATGTGGAGACGCCTTTCTCCTCAACCGGCCTGGAACACACTGCCAAAAATGGCGTTCCCTGCACCCAATGCTCTCTGCGTTTCAAACCTCCCGAACAAGAAGGCCGAGCCGCATGACTCCCTCCCTAGATATGTTACTCGACACCCTTAATGCTTACCAGTTTCTTTTCCCTGTTTCCCCTACAGTTTCAGCTTTCCAAACGGCCATCTCACAGTACTTTTGTTAGTCTTTCTGCTACTGGACAAACACATCATCATCCATACTTTCACATGGTAGCAAGGACAAAATGAAAAAGGAAGTGTGACCGTTGAAATAAAACAACTCTCTTTGCCTTTCCACATCCTAATGGCTCTGAAGTGTGAGAATCTTCATGTGTAGCTGCACGTTCTGTCATTTCGAAATTATTTCCGCACACTGTAATTAACTTCAAATACAAATAACCTTTAATGCTTTAATGGTACGAAACTAATAGCTAAGTTTCAACACTTTCACAATTATGGACGGTGTCGTGTCGTGAGACCGAATTAAAAGAACACCTTGCTATCACACAGGGGTCTTACCTCAGTCCAATCTCTCTATGAATGGAAGCAGACGCCGGCCGCTTGTAGAGCTCCGACAGCTGCTGGAGACAAGCTACAAGTGGTGCAGAGTACGGAAATCAGTGATGATATTTTAATGAAGCAGAGTAGAAATTCTAAGTCCCTTGTTAACGAACATGGAAGGATCCTCTGCCACTACCACTAAACCTAAATTCCCTTCAGTTTCCCATCTATTGTTCTGAGTGTATCTTCGTGGCGATGACGGGCGCTGAGTCTAGCTAAAAGAGCCTAAGTCCGATGACATGTAACACAGAGACGGGATATTGTTGTTCCCTCCCTGTCCTGCGGACTGATGTACCTTTATTTATACTACTGGCCATTAAAATTGATACAGCAAGAAGAAATGCAGGTGATAAACGGGTATTCATTGCACAAATATATTATACTAGAACTGACATGTGATTACATTTTCACGGTCAACAATACATACATATACATCTTCCTTCCTTCACGGCTAATCCGCAAGATCTCAATCATTCTTTTCATAAGAGAAAACATAGGTAGCAGAGAAGCTATTCCATGCAGTAAATGTACGCTCCAAGGAATAATAGGGCTTGAAACTACTTTGCATTGATAATACTCGTATATTAAAGTTTAGGAATCGGTAAGATAAGAAGAGATATTTAGAGATATGTACTGAGTTACATAATTTATAAAATTTCTGAAAATATCGCGGAGAGGCCGCTGCAAGAGACATTACACTTGGACATGCAAATCCTAACTCTGCACATTATCTAACAAAAACCATTTTGAAATCATTATACATCTTCTCTCATTTAAGTGCTAAAGTTTGCTCAGGGTAACTGCACAGTGAACGCGAGTCCTACCTTATAGCTGTCACCACACGTCTCCTTCCTCCGGGCATCTAGCTGCAACTCACGCGCGCCCGGCTCTCTTAACCATCAAAGATCCTCCTACTCAAAGATATTATACTCATTCCATGTTGCGGTTGGCAACTACCGATTTTATTTTCTGAATGTACCCTGATCAGACCTTTGCACATACCTTTCAATACTTTTGTTACCGCGTCACTTGCCCGTAATGCCACCAGGCGGCATCCAACGTCGCAGTGGGCAGAGATCATAATCGCTTGGTTTACTAGTGTATAGTCAGTACAGACGGGCAAACGCGTGATAATATGATTATTTAGGCAATTTTGGGCTAATTAAGTGGTGGTAAGATAGGGACTTAGGTTCGTGAGTTGGAGTACTGGCCATCAGCATGGTACTCTCGTAACGCAATAATTAATAACTAAAGGTCTTTAAATTCGTAGCTCTAGTGAAATGGTACGATCTTGCGCGCGGTCTGTAATGGTTCAATAATAGTTCCTCATACGTTTCTTTGTATCATAATAGGGAGCACAATTGGTGCGAAAACGGTCGAGGGCCTTAAGCCATGAAAATTCTCCAGTTTCTTCCACCGTTATGCGCTAGGGACATTTTACATATATGTGAAAATATATGAAACTAATTACCGTACGAGTACCAAACTTGGTAGCATCAATGTCCAGAGTGTGGGCTGCATGATTTCCATGCCCACAGCGCCACCAGGTGCCGTGATCAGTCATAGTCTCACACACCTGACCAGTCGCAGTGCACTTGTTGACGTGCCAACATGAGCTTGGACAAAAGGAGCAGGGCGTTATTGGTGAAGCTGTATTATCAAAACAACAGTAATGCTGCAGCTGCACTTCAAGAATATCGCCGGTTGAAAGGATTACGGAAGGGTCCCCTTTCTCCACTGCTGTGCGGAGCATGATGAAGAAGTTCGAATCAATTGGCGAACTGGGCGTCGCTCTGGGAAGAGGCCGACGAACGGTTGCACCACAGGTAGTTGATGAAAGCGCTATGGCAGACATTGCTGTGCGCAATTCCCCATCGTCAGGTAGTGCGCGTGCTGTGTCACGACAGTTGAACATCACATGGTCCACTGTACGGAAGATACTTTGAACCATTCTCAAATGGTATCCGTGCAAGATCCACATCGTACAGCAGCTTGCACCGCAGGACCCAAGCCGGCCGTTGTGGCCGAGCGGTTCTAGGCGCTTCAGTCTGGAACCACGCTGCTGCTACGATCGCAGGTTCGAATCCTGCCTCGGGCATAGATGTGTGTGATGTCCTTAGGTTTAAGTAGTTCTAAGTCTAGGGGACTGATGACCTCAGATGTTAAGTCCCATAGTGCTCAGAGCCATTTGAACCATTTTGACCAGCACCCACAGCGACGTGTTGACCTCGTTCTCTGCTTTCTCGCAAGGATTGAAGTTGACGACGACTGGCTCTGGGCCATCCTATGGACAGAAGAAGCTCATTTTTCTCTGACGGCTGACGTGAGCATACAGGATGTGCAATGTGGCTTGCCAAGTTGCTGCGATACGCTTCGCCAGTATGTCATACCCGCCCTATAGGAGAGAGACGCATTGAACTCGACAGTTTTCATGCAAGGTGCGGCCCCACCGCACATCATTCGTGAAGCTCAAGTGCTTTCTCGAAACACGTTTGGAGACAATCGAATTATCAGCCGATCGTTTCAAAGTGCTTGGCCGGCTGGACCACCTGGTCTCAATCCCTGTGGTTTCTGGTTTAGCGCTACTTGAAGGAAAGGGATTAACAAGGAACATTCACACTTGTGCTGATCTGAAGCGCAGCATATCAAGAGAGGTAGCCAGCATACCTAACGACATGCCTCGTTCTGCTGTGCAGAATGCGATCCTGCGCTCTCAGACTCTTCTGGACACTGATGGGCGCCGTATTGAGCCCCTTTTGTAGCAGTAATGGTACTGGTATGTAATGATAAGATGTACCGTAGCACTACTATGAAACTGTTTCAGTTGAATTTATTCTGCATTATTTATTATCCCCATGTCCTTGACATTAATGCTTTCAAGTTTGGTACTCGTACAGTAATTAGTTTCCGTGTTACAGCATGTTAAATAGGGAAAGTATAATTACACTACTAGCCACTAAAATGCAGATGATAAACGGGGATTCATTGGACAAATATATTATACTAGAACTGATATGTGATTACATTTTCACGCAATTTGGGTGCATAGATCCTGAGACATCAGTACCCAGAACAACCACCTCTAGCCGTAATAACGGCCTTGATACGCCTGGGCATTGAGTCAAACAGAGCTTGGATGGCGTTTACAGGTACAGCTGCCCATGCAGCTTCAACAATATACCACAATTCATCAAGAGTAGTGACTGGCGTATTGTGACGAGCCAGCTGCTCGGCCACCATTGAGCAGACGTTTTCAATTGGTGAGATATCTGGTGAATGTGCTGGCCAGGGCAGCAGTCGAACATTTTCTGTATCCAGAAAGGCCCGTACACGACCTGCAACATGCGGTCGTGCATTATCCTGCTGTAATGTAGGGTTTCTCAGGGATCGAATGAAGGACAGAGCCACGGGTCGTAACACATCTGATATGTAACGTCCACTGTTCAAAGTGCCGTCAATGCGAACAAGAGGTGACCGAGACGTGTAACCAATGGCACCCCATACCATCACGCCGGGTGATACGCCAGTATGGCGATGACGAATACACGCTTCCAATGTGCGTTCACCGCGATGTGGCCAAACACGGACGCGACCATCATGATGCTGTAAACAGAACCTGGATTCATCCGAATAAATGTCGTTTTGCCATTCGTGCACCCAGGTTCGTCGTTGAGTACACCATCGGAGGCGATCCTGTCTGTGATGCAGCGTCAAGGGTAAACGTAGCCACGGTCTCCGAGCTGATAGTTGATGCTGCTGCAAACGTCGCCGAACAGTTCGTGCAGATGGTTGTTGTCTTGCAAACGTCCTCATCTGTTGACTCAGGGATCGAGACGTGGCTGCACGATCCGTTACAACCATGCAGATAAGATGCCTGTCATCTCGACTGCTAGTGATAGGAGGCCGTTGGATCCATCGCGGCGTTCCGTATTACCCTCCTGAACCCACCGATTCCATATTCCGCTAACAGTCATTGGATCTCGACCTACGCGAGCAGCAATGTCGCGATACGATAAACCGCAATCGCGATAGGCTACAATCCGACCTTTATCAAAGTCGGAAACGTGATGGTACGCATTTCTTCTCCTTACATGAGGCATCACAACAACGTTTCATCAGGCAACGCCGGTCAACTGCTGTTTGTGTATGAGAAATCGGTTGGAAACTCATGTAAGCACGTTGTAGGTGTCGCCACCGGCGCCAGCGTTGTGTGAATGCACTGAAAAGCTAATCATTTGCATATCGCAGCATCTTCTTCCTGTCGGTTAAATTTCGCGTCTGTAGCACGTCATCTTCGTGGTGTAGCAATTTTAATGGCCAGTAGTGTATAACCACACGGTATACCCGCAGTGGTGCAGAGCTCTAGGTGTGAGGTCCGTGGCCTGGCGCAGGTCAGAGGATGGCCCGGCCGTTGCCTCCTGGCGGCCGCCGGTGGCTCGCGGTGAGGGACGCGAGCGATTACCGGCCGGCTGCAGATGGCTATCAGCAGGAGCGGGCAGGCGCGAGCAATGAGCCGCGCCGCGCCGCGCCACTCCGGCCCCCAGCCACGGACAGCCGCAGCCGCCGACTGCCCACTGCCCGCCCTCAATTTATGAACGGCTCGACGCGAGGCGGCCCGCAGATAACGGCGGGCGATATTTTATCGAGGCGCGAAGCTGGCCGCCCGCTCCCGCCTAATAATAAAAATAAAGGAGCGCCGCCATTTGTTAGGCCGGCGGACAATGCGACACCTCGCCAAGTGCTGAATGCCCCGCTTACGACCTAATTTATGTACTGCGGCTCATAGAAATTTGCCTCAAATAATGATCTCGAGGCTACAATTCCTGACGCGGATGTCGTTCCGATTGCTGAACAGGAATGCGCAAACAGTGCTCGCCGGACTGGCGGCCAAAGGGGGCAGCTGTAACGCTGTGCCGTTGCGCTTACTGACTTCAAAAACATTCGTGGGGATGAATAACTACTGACAGGTTTGCCTGCTACTGCATTATATACACTCCACATTGTACAAGCACCTCTTTTTTTTTTGCGCTTGTCTCTGGCGTTTTCTAAGCCCGGAGTCAATAAAAAATTATGCTTATCCATTATGGATATTTTAGAAACGTGACTGTTACTTTAACTTAAATAAGTTTTATAAAACTGTAACCGGTCACTTTTTTGAGTAATTATGGCCGGCCGCTGTGGCCGAGCTGCTCTAGGCACTTTAGTCCAGAACCGCACTGCTGCTACGGTCGCAGGTTCGAATCCTGTCTCGGGCATGGATGTGTGTGATGTCCTTAGGTTAATTAGGTTTGAGTAGCTCTATTCTAGGCGACTGATGACATCAGATGTTAAATCCCGTAGTGCTTAGATCCATTTGAAACATTTTGAATAATTATTTTTTATTCCATAAACCGGTTTTCGAACGTTTTCAGGTTCTTCTTTACATGGTTTCTGTAAGTTACATCATTATTTCTAGCACAATGCTGGGTGCTAGCTCTACGACAAAAAGATGGAACACCCTTTAGTGTATCGCGATGACTATTGCTTATCTGTCGATATGGATGTAAATTTAGTTTTTTACTTACTGCGACAGTATGGGCGGATTTTTTTTCCGTTAGTGTCCATCTGCCTGCCTCCATTTTGATGTCCAATTGATATATCACTACACATACTTTCACACAAACTATATTCATTTACACTGACAGCGAAATTTTGGCAGCATCTAGCATACGCTATACAACTGTTGCTAGTAAGAAAGATCTTGACGAAAAGATATGGCATAGGCCAACATTGCACAGAGATCTAATTTGTTCTTTTTTTTTTTACATGTATTAAAGTCGACATAAGGGAAAATTTTTTTATCAGACTGGCGATAACATGACAGCACAAAATAAAAATGGTTCAAATGGATCTAAGCACTATGGGACTTAACATCTGAGGTCATCAGTCCCCTAGACTTAGAGCTATATAACCTAACTAACCTAAGGACAGCATACACATCCATGCACGAGGCAGGATTCAAAGCTGCGACCATGGCAGCAGCACGGTTCCGGATTGAGGCGCCTAGAACAGCTCGGCCACAGCAGCCGGCCCACAAAATAAAATGAATAAATAAATAAATAAATAAATTACTACAAGAAGAAACTTCTAGTGATCTGATGTCTTATTTCTCTGAGTCGAAACAAGGCCCCGGGAGTAGACAACATTCCATTAGAACTACTGACAGCACTTTGGAAAGCCAGTCCTGACAAAACTCTACCATCTGGTGAGCAAGATATATGAGACAGGCGAAATACCCTCAGACTTCAAGAAGAATATAATAATTCCAATCCCAAAGAAAGCAGGTGCTGACAGTTGTGAAAATTACCGCACTATCAGATTAATAAGTCACGGCTGCAAAATACTAACGCGAATTCTTTACAGACGAATGGAAAAACTAGTAGAAGCCGACCTCGGGGAAGATCAGTTTGGGTTCCGTAGAAATATTGGAACACGTGAGGCAATACTGACCTTACGACTTATCTTAGAAGTAAGGTTAAGGAAAGGCATACCTACGTTTCTAGCATTTGTAGACTTAGAGTATTCCAGTCAACATTGTCAAAAGCTTTCTCTCTTTCAAATTCTGAAGGTGGCAGGGGTAAAACACAGGGAGCGAATGGCTGTTTACAATTTGTACAGAAACCAGATGGCACGAAAGGGAAGCAGTGGTTGGGAAGGGAGTGAGACAGGGTTGTAGCCTCTCCCCGATGTTATTCAATCTGTGTATTGAGCAAGCAGTAAAGGAAACAAAAGAAAAATTCGGAGTAGGTATTAAAATCCATGGAGAAGAAATAAAAACTTTGAGGTTTGCCGATGACATTGTAATTCTGTCAGAGACAGCAAAGGACTTGGAAGAGCAGTTGAACTGAATGGATAGTGTCTTGAAAGGAGGATATAAGATGAACATCAACAAAAGCAAAACAAGGATAATGGAATGTAGTCGAATTAAGTCGGGTGATGCTGAGGGAATTAGATTAGGAAATGAGACACCTAAAGTAGTAAATGAGTTTTGCTATTTGGGGAGCAAAATAAGTGATGATGGTCGAAGTAGAGAGGATATAAAATGTAGACTGGCAATGGCAAGGAAAGCGTTTCTGAAGAAGAGAAATTTGTTGACATCGAGTATAGATTTAAGTGTCAGGAAGTCGTTCTTGAAAGTATTTGTATGGAGTGTAGCCACATATGGAAGTGAAACATGGACGATAAATAGTTTGGACAAGAAGAGAATAGAAGCTTTTGAAATGTGGTGCTACAGAAGAATGCTGAATGTTAGATGGGTAGATCACATAACTAATGAGGAGGTATTGAATAGGATTGGGGAGAAGAGAAGTTTGTGGCACAACGTGACTAGGAGAAGGGATCGGTTGGTAGGACATGTTCTGAGGCATCAAGGGATCACCAATTTAGTATTGGAGGACAGTGTGGAGGGTAAAAATCGTAGAGGAGACCAAGAGATGAATACATTAAGCAGATTCAGAAGGATGTAGGTTGCAGTAGGTACTGGGAGATGAAGCTTGCACAGGATTGAGTAGCTTGGAGAGCTGCATCAAACCAGTCTCAGGACTGAAGACCACAACAACAACAACAACATTTCTATTTGTACATTAACATATAATACAGGCAATTTATAACAAATATTTTAATCATGATTGGCATTAACATGAATGCCCAGGAATCAATAATTCACAGTTATTGTATTTGCAACGAGATACAGCTGTTTGTATGACAAGGACCTTTACATTTAAATTTAAAGTTTTAAATACTAACAAAATTTCAAATTAACAGTTGACTTGTTTCTGTTGTTACGTTAACATGATCTGGGATATTAGTAAGAGTAGATTCTATTTATTTTAGCTAAAGGTATATGTATAGAAGTTATAGTGTTTGTAATGGACTAAAGCTGTTTGTATGATCGTACACTTATATTTAAAAAATCAAGTACAAATGTTCAAGTGAACTGTTGACTTATTTTTGTTCTTACATTAAAGTGATCTGGAATATTGGTAAATGCAGCTTCTGTTTCATCCATCTGGAAGTAATATGTATAAAAGTACTGATTTATGTTAACAGTAGAGGGCTTTACCATTTAGAAATATAGTACAGGTTTTATTCTCTGGTAGGATATTTCGTTGATACCAGTGTAGTTGGGATGTAAGGAGAGGGATTGGGGGGAACATTAGGGTGGCGGGGGGAGGGGGGGGGGGGAGGATGGGGAAGCGGTGTAGGGTTGATTGAGTGGTTTCTTATTTTAAACTACTAGATCTTCAAGGTTCTGAAGGAAAAATTTGTTTCTCATTTCAATTTGTTGATTGAGTAGGTAGTCAGATGCTGTATTAGTGTAGGTAAATATTTCAATTTCTTCAGGAAAGTCAAGTTCGTGCCTTTTTTGGCAAAATAGAGTATAGAAATAAGACATCAGATCACTTGAAGTTTGTTCTTGTAGTGATTTATTTATTTTTTTATTTTTTTATTTTGTGCTCTCACATTATCGCCAGTCTGATTAAAATATTTTCCCTTATATCGACTTTAATACATGTAAAAAAAAGAACAAATTAAAATAACATCTATGTGCAAAGTAGACCTATGCCATATCTTTTTGTCAAGATCTTTGTTACAAGCAACATTTGTATAGCGTATGCTGGATGCTGGCAAAGTTTCGCTGTCAGTGTGTAAATTAATAGTGTTTGTGTGAAAGGGTTTGTAGTGATATAACAATTGGACATCAGAATGGAGGTAGACAGATGGACACTAACGGAAAAAAGCCGCCCATACTGTCGCGGTAAGTAAAAAACTAAATTTACGTCCATATCGACAGATAAGCAATAGTCATGGCGATACATTAAAGCGTGTCCCATCTTTTTGTCATAGAGCCAGCACCCATCATTATGCTAGAAATAATGATGTGACTACCAGAAAACATCTGAAGATGAACCTGGAAAGGCTCGAAAACCGGTTTATGGAATAAAACATAATTATTCAAAAAACGACCGGTTGCAGTTTTATATAACTTATTTACAATAAAAAATTAAATTCTGAGCCCCGTCCCACTAACACCACAAATTAAACTTTTTGATTTCATCACTCACACGATGAATTAACCTGCCTGCGGCTCACTCCAGAAGCTTGGTTCGCAGAGTTCACTTATACCAGGTAAATAGACTAACGGGAAAAAATAGCAACACCAAGAAGTAATCAATGTAGACTAATGAAATTTTTGGAATACATTTGTTTACGTAAAACATTTCAGCGATTAACATTGCAAGATCACAGGTTAAAGGAAGCGCGAGATAAGCCATTGCGAATGTGAAATGCTGATACATTGATAACCGATGTAATTGCTAGAGTGTTGAAGGCAAGCATGCAAACGTGTGTGCATTGCGTAGTACAGGTGCCGGATGTCAGGTTGTGGGACACAGATCCGCGCCTGTCGGTCAGTAGAGAGATGGTTAACGCTCGTTATGGATGATGCTGGAGTTGTCGACCGATGATGTTCCACACGTGCGCGATTAGAGACAGATCTCGTGACTGAGCAGACCAAGTCAACACGGTGACACTTTGTAGAAATTGTTGGGCTGTAACAGCTGTATTGGGGCGAGCGTTATAGTGTTGCCAACACCCCGTGGAATGCTCTTCATGAAAGACAGCACGACAGGTCGAATCACCAGAACTGCAACCAGATTTTCAGTCAGGATGCATGGGATAACCACGAGAGTACTCCTGCTGTCACATGAAACCACACCCCAGAGCATAGCTCCATGTGTGGGTCCAGTGCGTCTAGCAAGCAGACAGGTTGGTTGCAGGCTTTCAACTGGTTTCCTTCTAACCAACACACGGCCATCGCTGGCACCGAGGCAGAACCAGCTTTCATCAGAAAACACAACAGATTTCTAGTCTGCCCTCCTATAGCTGTCGCTTGACAAAACTGAGCTCGAAAACGGCGGTGGTTTGGGGTCAGTGGAACGCACAGTACAGGATGTCTGGTTCAAAAAACTGTTCAAATGCGTGTGAATTCCTAAGGGACCAAAGCGCTGAGGTCATCAGTCCCTAGACTTACACACTAGTTAAACTAACTTATGCTAAGAACGACACACACACTCATGCCCGAGGGAGGACTCGAACCTCCGGCGGGAGGGGCCAAGCAGTCGGTGACACGGCGCCTCAAACCGCGCGGCCACTCCGCGCACGGCTTCTGGGCCGAAGCTGTCATTGAAGTAACAGACCTGTAACAGTTCTTTGAGCGACTGTAGTGCTAACTGCTGGTCGAATTGCGGCTGCAGAAGCAATACAATGCACCACAGCCATACGTCAAAAACGACGGTCTTTCCTCTAGGTAGTGCCAAGTGGCAGTTCGCAGCTCAGTCTTCTTGCGACCAAACCTTCCCGTGACCACCGCAGCTAGCAATCACGTACACTGCCAAGTCTTTCTGCAGTATCATGGAAGGAACGTTCAGCTCCTCGTAGCCCCATTACACGTCCTCGTTCAAACTCAATGAGGTGATAATAGCGGCGTGTTCGTCGTCTTAAAGGTATTCTTCACTAACATCGACTCACTACGTCCTATCTCGAAGGTAACTAATGCTCATGACCGTTACGGCACGTATTTAAAGCAAACCTGATTTGCATCCTCACAGTGGCGCTACTAGCGCCACTCTTGAGCTACTATCGTCAAATTTGAGTAGACATCATCTTTCAGATGGAGAAACACACCTACCAACTTTCGTTTATCTCGAACAACTTCTTCGCGTTGCGATTTTTTTTTTCGTCAGTTGTAAGTAGGCTGTTTAGGTTTTCTTATTGGTAACGCCAAGTAGCGCTCTGTGTGAGAATCACTGGCTGTGCTGCGTGCAGTCTGTGGCTAGTTTGCATTGTTGTCTGCCATTGTAGTGTTGAGCAGCGGCAGCTGGATGTGAACAGCGCGTAGCGTTGCGCAGTTGGAGGTGAGCCGCCAGCAGAGGTGGATGTGGGGAGAGAGATGGCGGAGTTTTGTAATTTGTCATGAACTCCTATATATATTATGACTATTAAGGTAAATACAGTGTTTGTTCTCTATCTAAATCTTTCATTTGCTAACTATGCATATCAGTAGTTAGTGCCTTCGGTAGTTTGAATCTTTTATTTAGCTGGCAGTAGTGGCACTCGCTGTATTGCTGTAGCTTGAGTAACGAAGATTTTTGTGAGGTAAGTGATTTGTGAAAGATATAGTTTAATGTTAGTCAGGGCCATTCTTTTGTAGGGTTATTGAAAGTCAGATTGCGTTGCGCTAAAAAATATTGTGTGTCAGTTTAAGCACAGTCATGTATAAATTTTTCAAAGGAGACGTTTCACAGTGTATCAGTAAGTGAGAACCATGTATTCTTAGTATGATGGCTATTACTTGAACACAGTTGACAACTAGAGTTCACAATAACAACAGCTATCGGCCACGTTTTTTCGCTGCTTCCAACCTACTTTTGGGAGACATTCACAAAACAAAAGTATTGTCAGTCACAGAGACCTACCTCAACATCAGCTCACACGGCAGTGTTTTGTGGCATGTCTTAAAAATCTATATATAGGCGTGCCTCTCCCCAACAGTTCAAGGGAGCTGAGGTCACAGACACCAAGTTTAGAATCCCGGCCTTGGTAGAAATTTTCTTTCGTCGCTTCAGTCTGCATATATGCATCAATGTTTGAATAATCTATTCCTTCCCCAACTCGTTCTGTCATACTTCATAACATAATTGAGATGCTAGTACTGCTTTAATTTATAATAGTTTCAATATGAAGGAGATTTTCGTTCGTATATTACATTAGTCGCAGCGTCTGTTAATGTGGCGGAGGAGGATATTAGTGTTTAACGTCCCGTCGACAACGAAGTCATTAGAGACGGAGCGCAAGCTCGGGTGAGAGAAGGATGGAGAAGGAAATCGGCCGTGCCCTTTCAAAGGAACCATCCCGGCATTTGTCTGAAGCGATTTAGGGAAATCACGGAAAACCTAAACCAGGATGGCCGGAGACGGGATTGAACCGTCGTCCACCCGAATCTGTTAATGTGGAAGCAACAGTATTTGAGTCAAATGAATACGCCTCCTGCTCACTAGGCAGATGCACTAAACACTATGCCACACTGGCACAGTGGCTTTGCACAACTGCATGGACTACCCTAGTACGCCTCCCATCTCAAGCGAAATTTCCATTCACGCCTGAGTCTACTTGGGGGAACATCAATTGGACTGAGGCGTGGATCGGAATCTGTATACATACGTCATAGATGGAGACATGAAAAGGTCTCTGGGACCATATCGTTTCAAATTATTTAAAAGCAGCTATGCTCTGGTTTCAGGCAAGATTCCCCGTTTCGTTCTAAGCAGAGGTGGTATTCAAATACTGTTGGGCAGCCTCTGCAATGCTGTTTGAGTTTAGGGCGAATATGAGGTGGGCTGAGGCGTGAATGAGAATTTGGACTGAAGAGGAAGACGTGCTAGCGAAGTATGTGCTGTTGTGCAAAGCCACTGTGCCAGGAGGCGAAGTGGTTAGCGCATCTGCCTAGAGAGCAGGAGACCGGGCTTCGAATCCCGGCCTTGGTAGAGATTTTCTTTCGTCGCTTCAGTCTGCATATATGCATCAATATTTGAGTCGTCTATTCCTTCCTCAACTCGTTCTGTCATCTTACCAAAATCAAGTAAATGTAATTTTACGAACTTAAAAACGATTGTGAAAAGACTTGTAGAATTTTTTTGTTGATTGTGAAACTAGTCTTAGATCTTTCAAGTCTCTTCTGTTTCCGAAGTTATGTACAATTTAATAATATGAGTAATATTTTGTTAATATTAATTCACTGATGCGTTTGGATAACAGTTGTGTGTATAATACATGATCTTCTGTCCTGTAGTATAAGTTGAATGAACGTTATTTTTGTAAACAGTTGTTTAATTGAATACCAATGTTGCATCACAGCTTATTCTGTTACTACGTGACTCAATTTTGGAATTAGCCTGTTATGGCTTTTGACTGTTATGGATCCCCAGTTCATAGCAGTAAAATATATCATATGAAAGAAACTATGTTGTGCGAAGAAATTATTAACACTATCATATTACTAATAATGCATAATGTCACTGCTTAATTAACAAGTGTTACAGAAAATTCAAATACTATGTATATGGAAGGTAAAACAGATCACAAAGGAAAACATTTACTTTTTTAAAGAAAAAAATACTTTAAATAAGAGATAATGTTGCCGAATCTCATGTTATGTAATTTTATGGAATAATAATACTTTCATTGTTAAAAATCAAAGGTCCGCCAGTAACTGTACATAATCCTCTGATGTCACATATTGAATAGGAGATGAATTTGTATTTTACAGATGAATGTTACTGGAAATTGCGCTCACATTGTTGAAGCCAAAGCGAATGATTTCTCTTCGCATCGTGTAGTTTCAGCATATTGTGCACAAGTCTAACCTGCAGATCTATTTAAATAAAGTCCGATCGAATTTTAGTAACCACGTTTTACATGGAAGTTAAAATGGTATTTTTACAGTCAACGAATTTTCAAAGGTGATGCTCAATAGCCACCAGGGCCTTGTGCACCGAAGGAATATAACCGGCGCAACAAATAAATCTAAAATGACAATGAATGTTCTCAAAATATTGAATCTATTATGACGTGTATTAAACTGCCAACCACATTATGCCATTGCCTGTGTAATGTATCTTCCCTGAGGCAAACTCATATCCATGCACAGTATATTTTTATTAGATTATATACTTGCATCCTTTTACCTGCCACCAAGGAAAGATATGTTACAGTAGTAAAATAGGAGACAACCAATTTAACTGGTTACAACATACGAAATATGCATTTCTTACAGAAACCAATAAATACAATTTTAGAAGGACTATGTGGTAGTTATGATTCGATAATCGGTTATGAAGTTATAAAATAGGCCGTACTGTTTGAAAAATAGGCCGTACTGTTTAAGTGTTAGTATGTAAACTGTTATGGACGAATTATTTGGTTTTGCCCTGATAAGTCACATTATTTATTTATTTTTTAATGTAATACATTGTTAAATGTTTCGTGCTTGTTTCCCTGACGTCCGCATACAGTCCGATATCGGGACACTTTTACATACAAATGCCCTGCAAATGTGAATATTGCGCGATTTGACAGGCAGGCCCCTTTCTAACTGTCTCGTGCTGATAACGCTGCCTCATACGGCGAGTACAGAGTATTTTCGTGCCATTCACAATGATCACCCTGTTCGGGCCCCTTACACGTGTATGCCCTAAAGGACCTGGTAACAATACTAGACACGAACAACATTAACGCGCTCTAAGGCGTTGCAATTATGGACTGTGCGGCTAGTCCCGGCGGAGGTTCGAGTCCTCCCTCGGGCATTGGTGTGTGTGTTTGTCCTTAGGATAATTAAGGTTAAGTTGTGTGTGAACTTACGGACTGATGACCTTAGCAGTTAAGTCCCATAAGATTTCACACGCATTTGAACATTTTTGAACTAACGGGCTCTTCTGGCCGTTCCTCGTGTCACAGAGAGCTGTGACTCTCGTTTACATACCCGCTGATGGTGCATACGTGTGCGAAATTATATTGACATCCGACAATGTCTTCTGGGTGCTTTACTTTTTTGTCAAGTGTTGTAATATTTCAAAAAAGTTAATTTCTTACCTTTTTCTAGATCAATAATAATAAAGAACGACAGCTGAAACAAATGTTTCCACGATATGCAGAACTCCCAAGATTTAAGTGCTCGAGTGGTTCAGTTGTCTCAGCGCGGAGTACTTGTAATCTGAATCATAACAAATCTATGACATGTGACAGTTGCCCGAAGCCTTACAAATTTGTGGCGCGGATCCATATAAGATGGGTCAAAGAACATATCGGCAAAATTGCAGATCGATATGCCTGAATTCGGTTTGCTACAGAATCCTTGAACATATTCTCAGTTCTAATATACGAGGGTAACCCAAAAGTAAGGTCTCCAGTTTTTTTATAAGTACATAGACCTGTTGATTTCTGCAATGGTTTACTCTAGTTTACAGCTTGAACATTTAGCTATTTTTCGACATAATCACCATTTCTGTCTATGCATTTTTGTAGACGCTGTGGCAGTTTTTGTAAGCCCATGTGACACCAGCTCGCCGCCAACTCCACGGCTTTGGCGAAGAAGGATGCCGCCACTGGCGTGATTGTTGCTTGGTCTCAGGTATAAAGTGGTATGCCCAGGTTTCGTCACCGTGACAAATGAGTCCAGAAATCTGTCCTGTTCGGCTGCAAGGCGGTGAAGAAATGCGCGGGAAGCATCAACTCTTTGCCGCATGTAGTTCTCAGTCAGCATGCGTGGCACCCATCTTACGCACATCTTCCAGTAGTTCAATGTTTCCGTTAAAATTCTGTGAGCGGTGCTTCGGAAAACCTCAGGAATCTACGTGCAGAGATCATCCAGGGTGATCCGCCTATCTTCACGCATGCTTTGCTCAACCTTCAATACTGTCTCCTCAGAAATTGATGGTCTCCCGCTCCTTTGTTCGTCGTGAATTTCGGTGCGACCAGCTGCAAACTCTCTACACCACTTAGAACATTTTTGATATCCATTCACGACTCACCATACACTTCCGTCAATTGGCGATGGATTTCAATCGGCGCAGTGCTCTTTGCGTTCAAAAACCGAATAACTGCGCGCAATTCGCACTTGGCCATAACATCCAACGGGAGCTCCATTCTCAACGGCTGCCAAGCCAAGACTGAGCACCTCAGCGCGGCGTGCGCATGTTTACACACAGCGCGTGAAGCACTCTTCGTAACAGTATGACCAACTGCCACACAAACAGAGTTCTGTACTCATAAAAAAAAATAGGAGACCTTACTTTTGGGATTACCCTCGTAATAAATTTTCTTGAGACTGAGAAGCTTATGTCCAGGAATCAGCTTGGTTTTAGGAATCATCGCTCGTGCGGAACCCAGCTAGCCCTTTTCTCACATAATATACAGCGAACTATGGATGAAGGGCAACAAGCGGATATTTCTAGCATTTGACACGTTGCCCCATTGCAGGCCGTTAACGAAGGTACGAGCGTATGGAATAAGTTCGCAAATAAGTGAGTGGCTCGAAGATTTCTTAAGTAATAGAATCCAGTATGTTGCCCTCGACGGCGAATATTCATCAGATACAAGGAAATCGTCAGTACACCAGGGAAGTGTGATAGGACGGCTACTGTTTTCTATATACATAGATGATTTGGTGAACGGTGTGGGCAGCAGGCTGCGGTTGTTTACTGATATGCTGTGGTGTACGGTAAGATGTCGAAGTTGATGGACCGTAGAAAGATACAAGATGACTCAAACAAAATTTGTAGTTCGAGTGACAAATGGCAGCTAGCTCTAAATGTAGAAAAATGTAAGTTAATGCGGATGAGTAGGAGAAACAAACACGTAATGTTCGAATACAACATTATCAGTGTGCTGCTTGACATAGCCACGTCGTTTAAATATCTGTGCGTAACGTTGCAAAGCGATATGGAATGAAACGAGCATGTGAGGAGTGTGATATGGAAGGCGAATGGTCGACTTATGTTTACTGGGAGAATTTTAAGAAAGTGTGGTTACTCTGTAAGGGAGACCGCATATAAGACGCTGGTGCGACCTGTTCATGAATACTGTTCCAGTGTTTGGGATCCGTACCAGGTCGGGTTGAAGGACGACATCGAAGCACTTCAGAGGCCGGCTGCTAGATTTGTTACCGGTAGGTTCGAACAACATGTAAGTTTTACGACGATGCTTCGGGAATTCAAATGGGAAGCAGTCGAGGGAAAGCGACTTTTTTTTTCCGAGGAAGCTGACCGCCGAATTATTGTACTGCCGCCAACGCACATTTCGCGTAAGGACCACGAAGATACGATACGAGAAATAAGGGCTCATAAGGAAGCTTATAGACGTTCGTTTCTCCCTCACTCGATTTGCGAGTGGAACAGGAAAGGAAATGACTAGTAATGGTTCACGATGCCCTCGGCCACGCACCGTACGGTGGCTTGCGGTGTGTCTTTGTAGCTGTAGAAATAGATGTAGGGTTATTATCGTGTACTATGTTCTTTCAACTGTGTATGCGATGTTTAATTGTGTAAGTTTTTTCATAAGAAGACAATAAGAAATTGATGCGCTGGGCAAGGTCTTAGCTGGGGTTCGTTGTTGCCTTCCCTCCACCTGCTAGAATGTATCCATTGCGGTTCTGTATGAGCGTGCGTGTGCATGTGCGCTCACGCGCGCGCGTCTGTGTGTGTCTAATATTTATGTTGCTTAGTTTAGCCTTCCCACGTGACCTTCAGATCAGTATATCAACAGCTCCATATACCACCTCTCAGTGACATACTTCAGAAGCCTGATTTGACTCTGGGTACTGGAACATAATCTCCTGCTTACGAATGCTGTCACCTTTCGCTATTCGACAATAAAATATTAGCGACGAAAATGTCCTGCACTGCCGGGACTCGAACCGGACAACTCCGGGTAATGTTCTTGCATACGCCCTAGTAAGTGCTGTGACTTGAGGTCTTGAATACTTATGACACAAACGAAAAATATACGCTCGTTACCGGGAGCACTGTTACGTATTCGCTGGCTGCACGTGGAAGCAATATCATTCTCAAGTGCCGTTACGTTATTTCTCATGCGGTGCAATATTGCAGAAGCACACATTTTTCAGTGTTTTCACTCCCCTATGTCTGATAACAATTTGTCGCAAAGGCTGACAGCTTTACACCTTGGCAACTGTGAAACGCCTTGTAGTTAGCTGAGTTATGTACGAAATGTTACGTAAATCTCGCCACCACAACTTATCTCTGCTCTCTCTAGCCGTGCGAGCAATGCGGCGAGCTCAGTTAATATGTTTTGCCGACCCGACAGTCCCGTTGCATTCTAAAAGCTGCACTATTAAAAATACGACAGGATAAGGTAGTGCGGACAAGTGCTTCGAGTGCAGTCACCATTACACCGTTATTCACTCGTGAATAGTATAGGAGCATTTTTAAACATTTAGCTAATAATGAGTAAAAGGGCCTTTGACGGATTTGCAATGTGATGCGCAGGTGGACCAGTCACAATCTAATGTGTTGTACATTTTTATCTTCACTCATATGGCACAAAACAAGGATCTCTGTTCATTCGTATCGTCACTGCTACAGGCGCGGATCGTACAATACGAAGAGACATCACAATGAAAAATAATAGTCCCTTCCCAGTTCAGATATTTGAGTGAACAGTAAATGACTGGTTCTGCTAAAAGCCTTCAGTGCTCACAGAGGTCTCTCCACGTGGTCTTTCTACCATGCTTAATGGTTTAGATAGTGTCTAATTTCGAGTATCTTTCTCGGCAAGTTGTACCTTCGCCAATTGTCATTAAACGGCATTGACATCTTCTCTCCCCTTGCTGTTCTGTTCGCGTAAGGTGCAAAGGAAAAATAACTGTATAGTTTGTTTATGGAGGAATATTAAATAATTTAGAAGGTGGTACTAAAGACTAATTCGAATAAAACATTCCACATTCCATGTAAGATGTGACCAGGTGTTATTTGTTACAGAATAGAGCTAGTTATCAACGTAAGTTTCATTTCGCATGTTGGTACTCCAGCTACTATTGCTGTGTTTATCGCCTTTCATTTTTCTTTTGAAATTCAAGTTGTGAAGTATATATGCAGACTGAAGCAACGAATGAAGATTTGTACCAAGGCTGCGATTCGAAACCATGTCTCCTGCTTTCTAGGAAGCTGTGGCTAGTCCTGCATAAACTTGCTAAGTGGGTCTAGGGCTTCTATCCAGCCCCTCTTTGTCCAGTCTGATGCTGCAATAGAAGATAGCAAAAGTAAAACCGAAGTTTTTTCGCACTTTAGAAATCGTTCACGCAGGAGATTCGTACAAACATACCGTCGTTAGACCATCGCACCAACTCCCGTAAGAAGGACATAGCAACAGGCATCGCTGATGTACAGAAACAGCCGAAAGGGTTGAAAGCTATTAAACCACTAGACCCTGATGGAGTCCCTGTTCAGTTTTACAAAAAGTACTCTACAGCAGTGGCCTCTTACTTAGCTTCCATATGTCGCGAATCTCTAGTCCAGTGCACGCAGGAGACTCGTGTATATAAGAAGGGTATAAGAAGGGACCTACAAAATTACAGACCATTATCCTTAACATCAATTTACTGCAGAACTCTTGAACATATTCCCATTTCGAATATAATAAATTTCCTTCAGAGGAAAAAGCCTTTGTCTACAAATCAGCACGGTTTTAGAAAATTCGTGAAAAACTCTCCTTACCCTTTTCTGGTATGAGGTCCTGAGAATAGTGGATGAAGGACAATGGACGGATTCCAGATTCCTAGATTTTCGTAAAGCATTTGACTCGGTGCCACATTGGCGACTGTTAACAAAGGTACAAGTATACGGATTAGATTCCCAGATATGTGAGTGGCTCGAAGACTTCGTAAGTAACTGACCTTTTTATTTTGTCCTCGATGGCCAGTGTTGATTGGAGACAAGGGTATCGCTAGGAGTGCCACAGGGTAGTATGGTGAAATTGCTGTTATTTTCAATATACCTAAAGGATCTGGTGGTCAGGGTAAGCAGCAGTCTGCGCCTGCTTGCTGTGGTGTGTGGAAAGGTGTCGTCGTTGAGTGACTGTAGAGGATTCAAGATGAGTTAGACAAATTTTCTAGATAGTGTGATGAATGTTAGCTAGATCTACATGTAGAAAAATGTAAATTAATGCAGATGAATAAAAAAAACATACCCATAATATTCGAGTATGGTATTAGTAGTGTACTGCTTTTCACAGTTACATCGATTAAATATCTAGGCGTAAGGTTGCAAAGCAATAAGAAATAGAATGAGCGTATAAGGACTGTGATCAACGGCCTTGCCGCAGTGGTAACACTGGCTCCCGTCAGATCACCGAAGTTAAGCACTGTCCGGCTGGGCTAGCAGTTGGATGGGTGACCATTCGGTGTGCCGAGCGCTATTGGCCAGCGGGGTGCACTCAGTCCTTGTGAGGCAAACTGAGGAGCTACTCGATCGAAAAGTAGCGGCTTCGGTCTTGTAAACTGACATACGGCCGGGAGAGCGGTGTGCTGACCACATGCCCCTCCATATCCGCATCCAGTGACGCCTGTGGGCTGAGGATGACACGGCGGCCTGTCGGTACCGTTGGGACTTCATGTCTGCTCGGACGGAGTTTAGTTTAGTTTATGTAAGAAGGGAAGGAGAATAGACGATTTCGGTTTATTGGGAGAACTTTAGGGAAGTGTGGTTCGTCTGCAAAGGAGACCGAATATAGGACGCTACTGCGGCCCATTGTAGAGTACTGTTAGAGTGCTTGGGATTCACACAAAATCGGATTAAAGGAAAACATCAAAGCAGCTCAGAGGTGGGTCTAAATTTGTTACCGTTACGGAGATGCTTCAGGAACTCAAATGTTAATCACTAGAGGGTAGGGGATGTTCTTTTCCAGGCTGACTACTGCAAAAATGTAGATAACTGGTATTTGAGGCTGACTGCAGAACGATTCTACTGCTGCCAGGGTAAATTTCACATAAGGACCGTGAATATAAGATTACAGGGATTAGGGCCCGTACGGAGGCATATAGACAGCCATTTTTCCCTCGCTCTATTTGCGATTGAAAGAGAAAAGGAAACGTCTGGTAGTGGTAAATCGTACCCTCCGCCACGCACCATACTGTAGCTTGAGGAGTATGTATGTAGATGCTGATGCGCTAACCACTACGCCACCCTGGCACAGCAGCATTGTACAACTGCACCACTACCCTAGCACGCCTCCCTCATCAATACGAATTCCCATTCACGCCTCAGCCCACTTGCTATCACCTAAACGAACAGAAATGCAGAGGCTCTCCAACTGTATTTGGAACAGCATCTCAGCATCGAGTGAAATGGGGGATCCTGCCTGAAACCCAGGCATAGTTGCTTTAATTAATTGAAACTATATGATTCGAGAGACCGTTTAAAGTCTCAAAGGCGTCGTAGAGTAGTCGTGCAGCTGTGGAAAAGCTGCTGAGGTAGGTTGGCGTAATGGTTAGCGCATCTGCATAGGAGAACGGTGTTTAATTCCCGGCTTTGATACAAATTTTCAGTCGTCGCTTCAGTCTGCTTATATACATCATAGATGCTTGAGGCTTGAAAAGGTCTCTTGGACCATACAGGTTCATCTGACCAAGTTTTGAAGTTGTGCTTGATTTTACACAATTGAATTTTTCAACTGTAATTGTGATTTGCTTGCCGATTGTTCTGTACCACTTGAGCACATAATAGTACTGTTCTCGCAAAAGAACGTCAAGACTACCTCGGAAGAGATATACGTGATGCTGTCTACTGAATTCGAAAGTATATTGAAGTCGGAGACTGAATTTATGAAAATGAAATCTGGACTTAAATCATTTGCTTTAACATCTTCTGTGAGTGTTTGTGTTACATTCTAAAGGCTGTATCACTGTAACCAATACAAATTGGAACATATGCTGTATGGAATGTTTTATATGAATTAGTCTAGACTAACACCGTCTAAAATACTTACCTTTCCTTCTGAAACAACCTGAGTACCTCTGTAAGCGCCTAATTTTATGCTATCTTATTCTCGTTATTGGTATTCAAGATGTGTTAGAGTTAATAGAATGTGGCACTATCTTTCTGAATAATGGCTTTTTAAATTTAATGAACTGGACCCAGTGTCTTCTTTCCATCTGCTCCTATTTACGTACTGCAAATATCTCTACTAGACTTTCGTATGAGCTATTGGACATGTAACGACCCTAGCACAAAGTACCTCAGTTATTTCAGCATCTGCTGTCAAGTGTAACTGCGATGACCTCGGGCGCTGGAGTACTGTTCTACAATAGGTCTTTCAGTTCGCTTATTTAACATAAGCACTACTCTTTCCTAGAACTGTTTCAAAAGGTCTTAAATCTTGATACGCCTTCCCTGCCACCGACCGCACAAGTTTGTTTCGTGTAATACTGCTTAGCAGTATTAGCATAAAGCATTATTCTGCAAATGACTGTGAAGCACGTGGCAGAGGGTACTTCCCATTGTACCACTTGTCAGGGTATCTTCCTATTCCATTCATGTATGGAGCCTGGGAAGAATGATAGTTTAGTGTGCGCTCTGAATTAGGCTAATATTTCCAGAATGAATTATCACTCTGCAGTCGTGTGCTTGATCGGGACTCGAAGTGGGGACCTCTGCCTTTTTTGGGCAAGTGCTCCACAAATTTAATATCGGCGCACACTCTGCTGCATAGTGAAAAATTCATTCTGCAAACAATCTCCCAGGCTGTGGCTGAGCTATGTCTCCACAATATCCTTTCTTCCAGGGGTGCTAGTTCCGCATGTTACGCAGGAGAACTTCTGTGAAATTTGGAAGGTACGAGATGGGGTACTGGTGGAAGTAAAGCTGTGAGGACGGGTCGTGAGTGGTTCTCTGGTAGCTTATGTAGTAGACCACTTGCCTGCGAAAGGCAAAGCTGCTGGGTTGAATCCCTGTTCGGCACACCCTTTTAATGTGCTAGGAAGATTCATGATCGCGATCGCTACAGGAGCGATATTTAGCGGGATGTAGACTTCTAGATTTTTCACTTGAAGGTGGTGCTTCCAACTCTGAAAGTAAGCTTTCACGGCATAGTTTACGTCTGCCATCAATCATCTGCCAGTTCAGTTCCAAATATGTGTTTCCATGGTGCTCTCTCAGAAGGTTAAACACACCTATAACCGTTCTTCCTGCATTATTTGTGTACTTATAATAACCACTACTAGTTCTATTATTTACGGATCATACACACATGAACAATATTGTAGACGAGAGTGTTTTGTAAGCAGTCTCCTTTGTAGATTGACTGTATTTCTCATTATACCATGTCAGAAAATGATGAAATAGCAAGCTGAGTTCCGTACACGTACCGCTGTCTAAAACCGTGCTGATTCGTGGTCAGAAGCTTCCTAGTCTTAAGGAAATTTATTGTATTAGAACTGAGAAAATATTTAAGGATTATGCAGGAAACCGATGTTGGGGATGAATGACAACGCACCATGTCATAAACCAGTATCTATGAGGAAAATATTTGTGGACAATAACATTCCTAGAATGGTCTAACCTTCCCAGAGTCCCGACCTGAACCAAATGGAACATCCTTGGGATAAGTTAGGGAATGGTAACTTCGCTCCAGACCCCAGCGATCAACAAACTACCTTCCCCGGTTTCGGATCTAGAGCAGAATTGGCTACCTTTTCTACAAATTCAGACAGCTCATTGTCCCCAAGGAAGTTCAAGCCGTCATAAAAGCGAAGAGTGGACGTACCACATATTAACATCCACTGATTGGTGTCAGGATATTTTTGATCGAGTAGAGCACACAAGCAGGTAATCCGGTGTCATATTTCCGCCGTGACTACGTCAGTACTGTAAAACAGTCCCCTTGCTCCAAGCTCCATTTTCTCCCATTAAATTAAATGTCACAGCTATTGTTCAGGTAACATCGAAGTTGCAACTCTGCAAACAGGCTGCAGTACCGTAATGAAAGCTAACTGGAGTTTGTGGGAGCTGTTATGTGTATAGAAAGATAGTGACGAGACTCTGTTTGAATATCGCTAGATCAGCAGCGCGAGGTGAGAGATGACTCACGAGCAAACACAGTGCGGCTTGAGGCGAACCTCATTCCATTCCGTGTTTAGGGCGGGGGGAGGGGCAGGGGCGGCCACGGAGCCCTCCAGCACTCGCCCGCGCCTGTCACACGGGCTGTTGGATTCCGTTTAGCGCGGGAGATGAATGACGACCGGCCGAGTGGGAAGCGTTCGCGGCGAGTACAGCTATCGGCGGAAGTGGCCGAGCACCTGTGGCTGCAGCCACCATCCGCAGCTCACAAAACCACATCCAGCCGTGATAGATGGCGCCAGCGTCTATTAATCTTCCGCTCTGAAGCGTTCGCTTTAACCAGCCACACACGTCAGACAAACGCAACCTCCGCAGACGCCCCTGGTACCCATTATCTGGCTGTGGCGCCAGGCACCCTCCTTGCCATAGGACACCAAACGTGTTTCTCTCCGGGCGCAATGGTTCGGTGAAAACTACCTCTTCTTGTTCCGTAGCTAGTAACCATGAATAAAACAGAAATTAAAAGATAACTTTGGCGCCAGCGCAAGTTTTGTTTTATGCTGTTACCGGTAGGGGTCTCCGTGGTGCAGCTAGCTCTAACGCTCTGTGTAGTGGAAGTATGGCCAATTTGCCGGAAATGGACCTACTGCGCTGCTTCTCATCCATGGACTGCAACAGTATTTTTATCCCTTTTTTTTATTAAAGAAGCGAGATCAGATACCCCACACACAGCAAAGAAAGAGTATAAGCTTCAAACTGAGCGTCTAGCCTTTTTCAACAAACAAAAACTGGAAGCACAATGTTACCGAAATGAAAAAAGCTCCTACCGTAATACAAAAAAGGCGAATATCTCCGGCAGAGTTAGGGATGTAAAAGAAGGCTACTAGCTTTTCGACTTACCTGGCAGCTTCAAAGACATTTCAGCTAAAACATCTTAACATATTCGCGCAGTTTCACTTGTTAGTATTGGTATACACATTATGTAATATAATGCTTCGTGTCAAGTGTGTGTGAAATCTTATGGGACTTAACTGCTAAGGTCACCAGTCCCTAATCCTACAAACTACTTAACATAAATTATACTAAGGACAAACACACACCCACGCCCGAGGGAGGACTCGAAACTCCGCCAGGGCCAGCCGCACAGTCTATGACTGCAGCGCCCTAGACCTCTCGGCTAATACCGAGCGGCTAGTGTCAAGTAAACGAACATGTATATGAAGTCATGTCGTATAACATGGCGCGTGCCATCATGACATCCAACACAGCATTTGTCCGTGTGCAATATGACACAACGTGTCGTGAAAGTTTAGGATGCATGCATCCCTACTCTGGGATACTTCTTGTTACGGAGGCACCTCCACTCTCGGATACTTACTTTGCAGATGCATCTCACTCTCTAGAAGCACATAAATTTGTGTCTATTTGTTCTTAACACCTATCACCATACACCGAGCGAGGTGGCGCAGTGGTTAGCACACTGGACTCGCATTCGGGAGGACGACGGTTCAATCCGGTCTCCGGCCATCCTGATTTAGGTTTTCCGTGATTTCCCTAAATCGCTTCAGGCAAATGCCGGGATGGTTCCTTTGAAAGGGCACGGCCGATTTCCTTCCCCATCCTTCCCTCACCCGAGCTTGCGCTCCGTCTCTAATGACCTCGTTGTCGACGGGACGTTAAACACTAATCTTCTCCTCCTCCTCCACCTATCACCATAATGTAACAGGGGGTGGGTTGGGATAGTAATGGTCCTTTCGAGGAAGGAATAAGCTCCCTCCCCACCCAGAAATTAAAACATTGTTTTGGCGTCCCTCCCAGGAATATACACTAAAGCGCCAAAGAAACTGGTAAAGGCATGCATATTCAAATATAGAGACATGTAAAGAGGCAGAATAAGGCCCTGCGGTCGGAAACGCCTATATATGACAACAAGTGTCTGCCGCAGTTGTTAGATGGGTTACTGCTGCTACAATGGCAAGTTATTTAAGTGAGTCTGAACATGGTGTTATAGCCGGCGCACAAGCGATAGGACACAGCATCACCGAGATGGTGATGAAGTGAGGATTTTCCCGTACGGTCATTTCACGAGTGTACTGTGAATATTAGCGATCCGGTAAAACATCAATTCTCCGACATCGCTGTGACCGGGAAAAATATCATGCAAGAACGGGACTAATGATGAGTGAAGAGAATCGGTGAACGTGACAGAAGCGCAATCCTTCCGCAGATTGCTACAGATTTCAATGCTGAGCCATCAAAAAGTGTTAGCATGCGAACTATACAACGAAACATCATCCATATGGGCTTTCGGAGCTGAAGGCTCACTCGTGTACTCTTGATGACTGCACGACACAAAGCTTTACACCTCGCCTGGGCCGGTCAACACCAACATTGGGCTGTTGATAACCGGAAACTTGTCTGGTTTCAAATTGTGCCGAGCGGATGGACGTGTACGGGTATGGAGCCAGCCTCATGAATCCATGGATCCTGCATGTCAGCAGGGGACTGCTCAAGCTGGTGGGGGCTCTGTAATGGTGTGGGGCGTGTGCAGTTTGTGGGCTTTCAAATACAATGATGTGATGTGGTGGCCCTCAACTATGTACTCTCCGACACAGAGTTGAAATATTTAAAGTTTTGGCTGGTTTCGTTGTCTAGGGGCTGGGATACGTAGTTGCCGCACTACAAGACAAATACTGCTGAGTCTACAGTATAAAATATGAATATGAATCGAATGGTCGAAGGTTACTGTCACTAGGCAATTGTGAATTGTGAATGTAACATTTATAACTGAAAGATTGCAATTAAATAAAATCTTCAGGTACTATTTTTAACGACTTTAAATGCTGAGTACGATAACAGATGTACCTTTAAGAATGCCATTTATTACTGCAAAAACTTATTGGTGTCGTTGTTCCAGAAATTAAATAAATATAAGTTGAACAACAGTAATTAGTTATGAACAACAACGTAGCTCACGAGATATTCACTTCTAAACGCATACTACGTCTTCACTGCAGAAGCCACGGACACCACACAAGAGCACAAGTCGGCACTCCGAAATATTTCGATCTCCCGCGACCACGTGCAAACTTCTTCACTCTCCAAGTCTTTCCTGTGGCCGTGCTAGAACATCGAACTACTTAAACCTAACCAACCTAAGGACATCACACACATCCATGCCCGAGGCAGGATTCGAACCTACGACCGTAGCAGTCGTGCGGTTCCGGACTGAAGCGCCTAGAACCGCTCGGTCACTGCGGCCGGCTCACAAACATAATGAAACACATTCGAAATGACTTGAAATTATATATTCCTACGGCTGGACCATAAACACGCTCTAACACTCATTATTAAATACATAAACAAATTACATAAACATGTATCAAAGGAATAGAACAGAAGTAAGCCAGTAGCCTAATGTCTCTGTGCTTTCTAAAACACAGTAAATAACTGACCAATTTCTACATGAATAGTGTATATCGGATATGAAAAAACACAGATAAATAAACATATTTATAAGCATGCTGTTATCGTTTTTTCGTGTAACTGTGGAGTACTTATGACCTGATGCGATCAATAGTAGTCGGACATATTGACCTCCAATAACTCATGTACTATTCAAGTTACATGCCTGTAATTTATGCCAATTTAGATTTACACTAATAGCTTTCTAAAAACACGTTGCTCGAGAAAATCGGATGAACCGTTTAGATTTTGTAAATTCGTTGGTGGGTGTTACTTGTATAATTTATTGTCAGATACTAAACTTTAAACTAATAAAGATATTGAAAATCTGATTACACCTTCAGAATCGTCGTGCAAATAAAGGTAATGTACATGTTTCTTTCTGAGGTATCATGATTCATCTGGCTACTATTAATTTCTACATGAGCTGTGTAATGTCTGCCATTATGGTTTCACAAAGTCCGCTATCTTTGGCCCTCCGCGACATACAAATCTCCTTCAACGACACAAACCCCGTGCCGCGACACAGCGTTAACATGGAATGCCCATTTACGTGGTCGGCTTGTTCGACGAGCTGGTGCTACCCCTCTTGCTCCGGCTAATGTACGGCTCCACGCGGTCGCTGACGAGCCCCAGCTTGCCTTGTGGCCCGTGCGGCCACGCCAACTCCGAACTTAGAATAGTTTCAGGGCGCCACAACTCTCCCGTTACCTCACAAGTTGGAGTGATATGGGCCCCTGATACGTCTAGATACTACTTTGACAGTTGAAACGTACATAAGCATCCTATCTGATCACCTGCATCCATTCATGTCCATTGTGCATCCCAAAGGACTTGGGCAATTCCAGCAGGAATTGCTACAGAGTGGCTCCAGAAACACTCTTCTGAGTTTAAACACTTCCGCTGGACACCAAACTCTCCAGACATGAACATTCTGATCATATCTGGGATGTCTTGCAACGTGCTGTCCAGAGACTGATTTTCACCCCTTCGTACTTCTACGGAATTAAGGACAGCCCTGCAAGATGCATCGATTCAATTCCCTCTACTACTTCAGACAATAGTCGAGTCCACGCCACGTCGTGTTGCGGCACTTCTGCATACTCGCTGGAGCCCTACACGATATTAGGCAGGTGTACCAGTTTCTTTGGCACTTCGGTGTATATACAAACTTGCCGCCCCCCCCCCCCCCCCCCGCTCGCATTCGCATTCCGCTATGAAATAGTCTTATAACCTCCTGCGCGGCATTTGAGGATGAGCCTTCGATGAGTTTTCGTCGATTCTGCGATAACGTCCTCATTACTTATCTTAGCGGTTCATCTAATTTTCAACGTTATTGTGTATCACCAAATCTCAAAACCTTCGATTCTTTTTCTATTCCAGTTTTCCTACAGTCCATAATTGACTACCATACAATGCTGTGCTCCAAAAGTACATTCTCAGAAATTTCTTCCTCAAATTAATGCCTCTTTTCGGCGTTAGTAAATTTCCCTTGATCATTTTGCTGTGCTAGTCTGCTTTTTATGTCTATGCTACGTCTGCCATAGGGTGTTTTGCTTCCAAGGTAACAGAATTCCTTAATATCCTCTACACTGTGATCACCAGTTTTTATGTTAAGTTTCTTGCTATTCGCGTCTCTACTAGGTCTCATTGCTTTCGTCGTTCTTCGATTTACACTTGATCCATATTCTGATATTCTGTACTCATTAGACTATGCATTTCATTCAACTGACCCTGTAAATCACCTTCATCTTAACTGAGAATGGGAATGTCATCAGCGATTCTTGTCATTGATGTCCTTGTAGCCTCAATTGCAATCCCACTCTTGGGCATTTCTTTTATTTCCATAATTACTTCCTCGATATACAGATTTATCAGTAAAGGTAAAAGACTGCATCTTTTTCTTACACCCTATTTAATCTGGGTAGTTTGTAGTTGGTCTTCCCATCTGACTTCTCCCTCTTGGCTCTTTTACTCTTCTTCCTATATAGGTTACCTCTATTTTTCTTAGAATTTTGAACAAATTGCGCCGTTTTACGTCATCGAACACTTCCAGGTCGAGAAATCCTATGAATGTGTCTTGATTTTTCTTTAGTGTTGTTCTCATTATCAACTGCGGCGTCAAGGCAGCCTCTCTGGTGTCTTTATCTTTCCTTAAGCCAAACTGATCCGTATCTAACAGTTCGTCAGTTTTGTTTTCAATTCTTCTGTACCTTATTGTTGTAAGCAACGTAAATAAATGAGCTGCTGTTGCTACCCTCGGAATTCTAGGGATAATATTTTCGCGAAGTCTGATGTATCGACCGTGTCATAGATTTACCCATCAACTTGTATAATCGTGTGGTTGCCACTTCCACCAGCGATTTTAGAACCATCAATGGAATTTCATCGGTCCCTTCTGCCTTACTTTATCGACGTCTTCCAAAGCTCATTTAATTTCTGGCTCTGATAATCGTTCCCATATGTCTTCCCTATCGGCTCCAATTTTCTCTTGTATCACGTCATCAGACCATTCTTCCTCCTCAGAAGGACTTCAGTGTACTCTTTCATCTATCTGCTCTTTCCTCTTTATATAACTATGGAATCCCTGTTGCACTCTTTATGTTGCCACTGTTTCTTTTTATTTCTACAAAGATTATTTTGACTTTTCTGTATACTGTCAGTCCTTCCGATGATGATTTCTTTTCCGATTTCTTCACATTTTCCTGCAGCCTTTCCGCCTTGACTGCCTAGCGCTACCTATGTTTTTCGTTTCTCAGTGATTCACACTGCTGTATTCATGTCTTTCTCTCAACATTTTTGTACTTCCTTCTTTCATCCATCAACTGAAGTAGTTCTTCTTCTACCCAAAGGTTCTTCGCAGTTAAATCCCTAGTACCTATGTTTATCTTTACAACGTCCATGATTGCTAATTTTCAAGTCGTTCATTCCTCTTCAATTGAACTACCTGTTGTGGTATTCCTTATTGCAGTATAAACATCTTTAGCGAACTTCAAACGTGTTCCATCATTCCTCATTATTTTCAGGTATTTTACAAATATATCTCCTCCCTTTGTGTATTTGGTGTATTTGCAATTACTAAGTGAAAACTGTTGCAGAACTCAATTATTCTTCCCCGTATCTCACTCCTACTGCCAAGCTCATATTATCCTGTAACTCTTTAAATTTCTTCTCCCATGGTTATTAGATTTTCATCTCCCTTTACATATAAAATTAACTATTCAAATTGATTATATACTTTATCTCTTCAACTTCTGCTTGTGACATCCCCATGTATATATGAACTATTGTTGTCAGCATTGCTTTGCTGTTCAATCTGATTGGAAGAACTGTATCATTCAGCCATTCACATTAACTCACTATCTATCCTACCTTCTTGTTCATAATGAATCCTTATTCCTCTATATTCGTCTGACGGAAACCGTTATCTTCTTTCCGTTCTAGTTCACTAACCCCCACTACATTTAGACTGAGCCTTTACATTCATCTTTTCAGATCTTCTAGCTTCTCTACGATTCCCACATTCTGACATGCCTTGCTCTGACTCGCAGAAAATCACTCTTTCGTTGTTATTCCATTGTTTCTTCACAGTCACCTTATCCTTGGTAGTCCTCTTTAGGAGATCTGACTGGGGCCTTATCCGCAATCTTTTGGCAATGGAGAGACCAGCACGACACTTTTCCAATTACTGGCCACATGTCACGTGGATACACATTATGTGTCTTTAAGAGGTTCTTTTCATTGCCTTCTGCATCTTCATGCCTTTGATAGTGCTAATTCTTCCACTTTTTCTGTTGCAGTTTCCCAACACAAGTACGAGAGAGTGGCCTAAATCTCTGTCTGCCTCCCTGCCCTCTTTGACAACGGCACTGGCAGAAAGAGGGTGACTTCTTATGCTGGAAGTCTTTGGCTAAAATTGCTGATGATTCTTATTCAAAATTTGAGCAGTGGCGAGATTCGAATCCGGGACCCAGAACTTTTGATTACTTGACAAATATGTTGCCTTAGACCGCAGGTAGTATCATACCCACTTAAACTGTATGAAAATGGACGTGTATCGTGGGAGTTGGTAATTCAAGTTGCATGCATTTTGTGCAGCACTGCAGAATTTGCCAATTAGATGGCAATATTCCTAAATGATGTTTCCATTTTTTATCCAATGGCTGCCCATAAATATAACGATCAACTGCATTCTAGTGCAGTAATTTGTCTTCCCGTGTTTTCGTCACAGAAATGATGATGTTATAAATATCATCAACGTTCCTTTCAAGGTCTTCAAACTGCAGTCGTATTGCAGGATCATCCCTAATGCATGAATCAAAACGATTAAGACTTGATTCATATGCACATACAACTTGGTACACTGCCTCAGACACATGAGCCATTTTGTGAGATTGATGTGTGAGACAGTGGGGTCACCATCACAGCCCACCACAGGACTGAATAGACATTCACAGTCAGCATTCATGGCAGCGTATAGGGTAGAGAAAATTCTGTAACTTTAAGGATCTATTCTTCCCAGTGGGCATTTCTACATGTACTGGGGCCTTGGTAGAACAACTTTTCAGTTTCCGTTAGAAATTGGTTCGGCCATCCAGGGCAAAACTGCCACGCACCAATATTTTTCTATATTTCGGGGTAAAGAAGATTGAAAACGCTTTTGATCCAGCAGTAGTGTTGCCTCTCACCTTTGGAGGTTTCCAAAAGATCTACATATTCCTGCCACTGACTAGTGAGTCTAGAAAAGTAAAGGAGTCCAACACTTCATTTGTAATAACATCATCACCTGACTTGCAGGTCATTTACATGAATAGAAACATGGGGATTCTGCCTCTCAAACTTACTGATAGCTTACTGATGTCCTGAAAGCTCATGGAAAATTCAATATCATCTTGTTTATAAGACCCCCTAATATCCACATAGTATTTTTTGTATGCTCAGGATTTTGTTTAATTTTCTCTCACAAGCCAGAACTGGCCACAGAAAGTAGTATGTGTTGTTTTTTATGTTAATAACAACCTTTTTACCAGCTGTATCGTCTGGAAGACGATGCCTGTTAATGTCCAAATACAGGATTCTAGTTTGAGCTTTACCCAAATCTCTTATTCCGAATTCAAAGAATGGGGTCTGTATTGGCTCCAGGGTAAACTAATCAAACCACTCAGCAATCGAATTGCCCTGAAATATCTTCCCATTATCAACTCATTTATATCTAACTTAAGCACTACGATATAACTATGACTTCGGAGACCATTGGGAGACTGAGCTCATAGCGTATTGTAGCACTGCACTTAATGCTGGGATACTGCAGTTGGTTTAGGATCTTGGAAAGTTATGTTGCCGTAATGGCTAGGCACCATTTCATGAAAAAGATCAGATGTCGATACACAACCACATTATGGGTGAGGGTAAGCGATGTGCTATCTCAAATGCACCTATAACCGCTGGAAATGAGAATTCTGCACAGCTTAGCTAAACATCCTCATCTTAACTGCCAGAATGGGCAGAGCGCCTGCTGCTAGCTGATAGACAATCGTCACTAAAATTACATAGACCTCATCCTAATGATCTGGCGTCAGCGGTGATGGTGCTGTTTGCATTGGTTGGGTTATCAAAGACGACAGTGTTGCACAAACTTCATGGTGATGCTACATGTGATGGCTTGGCTGCTGGCATTGCTGTCAGTGCTGAGGACTGTAGTCCTGTTACTAGCATTGTGGGTGGAGGTGCAACAGTCACTGACAGAGTGGGTGTCGGCACTGCCATCTGCAAAGGCCCTGATGCAGGTGATAGAGGCAACATCTCTAATTTGCTAAGCATTTCTGAAAAAGACATCACAACAGTCTATAAGTGTCATGTGGAAAAACATTCTCTCTCTCTCTCTCTCTCTCTCTCTCTCTCTCACACACACACACACACACACACACACACACACTGGTATACAAACTCCATCACTATACAAAATATTTGAGAAGTGATGGTCAATATTCAGGAATATGAGCTATGAGCAATTCTTGATACTGTGAAACAAATCTCAGGCTGCATGTTGAGGACTTGAAAATAGTTATTTTGGCCCTGACGTGTATGCTACCCTGCAAAGCAAGTCCTTAAGGCTGGCTGATACTACTACCACATGACACACCTGTCATGCAAGGCAGATTACATGGCAGGGGGTGAAAAAACATACTCATTTGTGAGCTTCGAGGTCCTAACTGATGCAGTCCTGATACTCGTTCCTGAAGTTGCATGCACATCATATTTGTTTGAAACCGATCGAAACGTTTGAGAGGTGATGCTGTACATACATAAGGACATCCTATTTTATATATGTAAAGACCTTTCCTCCAGTTTCGCTCATGTACATGTTCGACACATATATTGCACACATTTCCTCCTTCCCTGTTTCTCTGTCCATCTCATCCTCCCATCAAAATCTATTCATCTCCTCCTTCTCATCTCTCTGTCCATATCCTCCTCCCCTCTCTCTGTCATTATGTTCCTCTCTCCTCCTCCTGTCAATGACCGCTGCCTCTTCTCTCCCTGCCCATTTCATCCTCCCCTCTCTCTCTCTTTCCATCTACTCCCTCCCTGTCTATCTCCTCCACCACATCTTTCTATCCATATTCCTCTCTCTCTTTCTTCCTATTTCCTGCACCCCCTATCTCCCTGTCCATCTCCTCTGTCCCTCTACCCCTCTGTCCACCTTCTCTTCTTTCTCTCTCTTTACATCTTCTTTTTCTCTCTCCCTAATCACCTAGACCTCACCACCTCTCTCCATTCATCCCCCCCTCTATACATCTCATCCTTTCCCCAGCAGAGCCCATCCCATACAAGCAGGTCAATAAAACAAGAGGATACTACTCTCACAACATGCCTGTTGTGTCAGATGGCTTGCATGTCAGAGACTTGAAAACCTATTTTATCCTGGAATGCAGGTCGATAAGGCAGACCAATACTAGTCCCACACAACAGGCCTGTTGTGCACCCATTGTAAAGGGCAACATATACATCAGATGCTGAAAACCGCTTTTTGCCCATATATTCACTTCTGTGGGAGATAGGAGGTTATAAACCACTTCACAGCAACGTTCAGGAAATGGAAGAGGTTGTAAATGAAGATGAGAAGGGAGGTGTGATATTGCACGAAGAATTTGACAAAGCACTGAAAGACTTAAGTTGAAACAAGGCTCCAGAAGTAGGCAACATTCTGTTAGAGCTACTGATAGCCTTGGGAAGCCAGGCATGACAAAACTCTTTCATCTGGCGAGCAAGATGCATGAGACAAGTGAAATACCTGTAGACTTCAAGAAGAATATAATAATTCCATTTCCAATGAAACCAGGTACTGACAGGCGTAAAATTACAGAACTATCAATGTAGCAACTCACGGATGCAAAATACTAATATGAATCCTTTACAGAAGAAGAGAAAAACTGGTAGAAGCTGATCTCAGGGAGGATCAGTGTATTGCAGAGAAATGTAGGAACACAAAAGGCAATACTGACTCTACCATATATTATATGTAGACTTAGAGAAAGCTGTTGACAATGTTGACTGGACTACTCTCTTTCAAATTCTTAAAGTGGCAGTGGTAAAGTACAAAGAATGAAAGGCTATTTAAAATTTGTACAGAAACCAGATGGCAGTTATGAGTCGAGGAGTACAAGAAAAAAGCAGTGGTTGAGAAGGGAGTGAAACAGTGTTGTAGCCTATCCCCAATGTTATCCAGTCCGTATACTGAGCAAGCAATAAAGGAAAGAAAAGAAAAATCTGGAGTAGGAATTAAAGTCCAGGAAGAAGAAATAAAAACTTTGAAGTTTGTCGATGACATTGTAATTCTGTCAAAGACAGGAAAGGACTTGAAAGAACAGTTGAATGGAATGGACAGGTTTTTGAAAGGAGGATATAAGATGAACATCAACAAAAGCAAAACGAGGATAGTGGAATGTAGTCGAATTAGGTCAGGCGATGCTGAGGAAATTAGATTAGGAAATGAAATACTTTAAGTAGTAGAGGAGTTTTGCTATTTGGGAAGCAAAATAACTGATGATGGTCGTCGAAATAGGGAGGATATAAAATGTAGACTGCCAATGGCAAGAAATGCGTTTGTGAAGAAGAAAAATTTGTTAACATTGAGTATAGATTTAAATATTAGGAAGTCCTTTCTGAAAGGATTTGTATGAAGTGTAGGTGTATATGGAAGTAAAACATGAACTATAAACAGATTAGACAAGAAGAAAATATAAGATTTTTATGTGTGGTGCTACAGAAGAATGCTGAAGATTAGATGGGTAGATCACATAACTAATGAGGAGTTACTGAATAGAAATGGGGAGAAGAAAAATTTGTGGTACATTGTGACTAGAAGAAGAGATCGGTTGGTAGGACACATCCTAACGTTTCAAGGGCTCACCAATTTAGTACAGGAGCGAAGCATAGGGGTTAAAAATCGTAGAGACCAAGACATGAATACAGTAAGCATATTCAGAAGGATGTAGATTGGAATAGTTGCTCGGAGATGAAGAGGCTTGCACAGGATAGAGTGGCTTGGAGAGCAGCACCAAATCAATCTTTGGACTGAAGACAACAACAACAACAACAAACCCCACAATGCTGATACTCGTGAAATAGGCTGTTCATATGCCAAATTTAGATATAATCGATTCTGACTTTTTGGAAGAGATACTGGACACACACACACACACACACACACACACATACACATACACACATACACACACATTGCATACATTGCTCTCTCCCTCTGTGTGTCTGGCTTTTCCTCCCACCATCTCTCTGCACATCTCTCCCTCTGTCTGCCTGCCGCCTCCTGTCTCCCTCCCGCTTCTCCATCTCCCCTCTCTCTCTATGCACTTACTTCGCCCCCTCTCTCAACCGATCTCCTTCTTCCTCAGACTTTTTGTTCACATCCTTCTCCCCTGTCTATCAATCTAATCCTCCTCCCCCTCACTCTTTCTCTTCATCCCCCATGCTCTTATCTCCACCTGCCCTCTTCCTGTCAATCCCTTCTTCCTCCTCTCTCTGTCAATCTCCTCTGTCCCCTCTCTTCCTATCCCTCTCTATATGTCCATCTCTTCCTCCCTGCTGTTTCTACATCTTCTTGACCCCTCTCTCTTAATTCATCTCCACCAACCAGTCACTGTGTCCATATCTTCCTCCCACCCCCACCTGTTGATATTCTCCACCCCATCCATCTACCCATCTTCTCCTCCCCTCTTCCTTTCCCACCTGCCCTCCTAACTCATTCCATATCTTCCTGTTGCCCTCCCCATATACATCTCCTCCTCCACCGCTCTTCCATTTTCACCAACCCACTACTGAACTAGTCTCCACCTGCCTCCTACATTTCCTTTGTTCACTCCTCTCTATGTTCATCTCCTCCTCCTCCTCCTTCTCCTGTCCCTCCCAGTTTATCTAATTTATCCACTCTGCTTGTCTGCTCATCCCCTCCCTCTCTAGTCATTTCCTTCTGACCAATTTTTTCCATCTGCTTCTGCCCCTCTCTCCCTACCCACCTCTTCCACTCCACCTCTCTCTCTCTTCATCCCCTCTTCTGTTCATCCCAAACTTTCAGCAGCCATGCTGTTCTGCAATTGTAATGTCTGCAAAATGGATCAATGAAGCAGACCAATACGTTTCCAAAATGGCTGTCTTGACTGGTAGCCTACACATCAGGGGCTTGAAAACCATTTTTTGCCCCTGATATACAGGGTGTACTCTAAAGCAGGTCAAGATGGCTGACTGATATTATTCCCACACAGTACACCTGTGTTTCGGGACAGTCTACATGTCAGGGGCTGAAAAACTGTTTTTTGTCTGTTCAGTATATCTGCTCATATTGGAGCTAGCAAATTATGAAGCCCACCCAACTTTGCTCAAAACAATCCAGCAATTGATGAAGAGTGCATGAATATACATACATAAATTTTATATATATATATATATATATATATATATATATATATATATATATATATATATATGAGAGAGATGTATGTATATATGAAGATATAGATTATATTCAGTAAACCAGATGTCCTTTCAAATTCTCATACACTGATCTTTGCTGCATTCTTGGTTAAACTAATAGGTTATGTACATTTCATATATGCAGTTTTTCCCTGTTTACCCCATGCATTCTGTATAGCTTAATCCAGGCTTCTTTGTCTACATACACCAAGTGTGTATAAAGATATATAGAACTGTGTTGAAGACATATGTGAGTGAGCTGAAGGGGACAATGTACATCAATACATCTTCAACACATATGTTACGCACATCTCTCTGTGTCCACCTCTACACCCTCCACCTGTCTCCGATATTCCCTCCCTCCCTTTGCCCATTTCCTTCTTCTCTCCCTCTCACTGTGTATTTATTCCTTCTAATCCTCCACCTCTTTCCATCTCCCTCCTCACTCTTTATGTCAATATCCTCCTCCTACTTCCACTCTATCCACCTCCTCTTTATCATCAATCTCTGTGTCTGTCTCTGCTTCCTCTCTCATCCCTCTGTTCATATCTGTTCATCTCTGTCCATCACCTCTGTCTATCTAGTCTTCCCCATTCTTCCATCTCCTTCTCCCCACTCTGTCCCTATTTATCTTATGCTGCCCCCCCCCCTCTCTGTACCTCTCTCCTGCATCGCTATCCATCCCCTCCAGCCCATCTCACTGTCCTTTCCCTCCTGTCCCTTCTCTCCCCATCCATCCCCTCATGCCCCTTTCTTTCCATCCCCTCTCTCTCCACCTCAATCGTACCTCAGATGTGCCCATCTACACGTCACAACTGGAAAACAGGTCGGCGCGGCAGGCCATTACCATTCTGCACCATGCTTGTGGGAAACTTAGAAGTGGGAGTTCCAAAAATATATTTTGCCCTTGAAGTGTAGGCTGTCATGAAAACAGGTCAATAAGGCGAGCTGATACCACTCCAACACAATACGCCTGTCACACAGGGCAAAGTACACATTGGGGGCTGGGAAACTGTTTTTACTCTACCAAGTAAGCTGCCCATCTAAGTATATCGATAAGGCAGGCAAATACTTCTCCCATACAACACACCTATCGTGTAGGGCAGCTTACATGCCAAGATCTGAAAATCTGTCTTTTGCCTCTGTCTCTGCCCCTATGGGAGTTGGGAGGTTGTAAGGCTCCAATACTGCTACTTGAGAAGTGTGTTGTTTTTGTACCAAATTTGGTTGCAATCGATCCAGATGTTTGATGTGAGGTCCCAGAAATACACACACGCTGATTTTTGTATATCAGTGGTGTCCAGTTACCATGTGCTAATGTGCTACAGCACACTGTAAATGTGGCACCAAGGTTACACCATTTCGCTTGAAATGTGGACTCAAAATTACACTAAAAGTACGCCATTTCTTTCCGAATGCGTGCTGGTATACAATTAAAATGGCTGAAAACATGTTTTGCAGCGCTCTCTCTGCAATAACTAGAATCAGTGTCGAGTGCTGAAATAATGGTCAGCCGCGCTTTGATCAAATCAGAAAATCAACACAACTATCTTTTTTCTACTGCGCATGCTCTGTCATCCCTTCCAGCACTAAGAGTGTTATGTTGCTCACAGCACCAGGTCAGTATTTTTCTTTGAAATGGCTTTTAGCATATTGTGCAAGTATAGAGTTTGAAGACGTTTTTGAAGAGCCACTGTCGTGATGTCACTATGGGCAAGCGGCGTAAAGCAAAAACTACTAATTCATGCAGCTGGGTTCGATTCCTGCCAATACCAAATTTTATTTCATTTTGTCTTATTCCATGCAATACTGAACTATTCATTATAAAATTTAAAAGTAACAGTGCAATTTATGTATGTAACATTAATATATTCGATTTAGTTACGATTACTTCCCTTGTAAGTCAAGAAGCTAGAGGCTAGTTTGTGGTAAAACAAGCGAATATATGAAGATATTTATAGTACGAAACTTTTTTATAGGTGATCTGCTAAAGAGGCCTTTTCCCTGTAGATCATTGGCAGGGGAAATGAGATTTAAAGAGGAAGGCTGATGTACTTTAAATGTAAATGCAACAGTGGAGGCGCACGGGATGAGGCTCACTGATTTGGCTTACATAACACTGAAAATTTCGAAACACTTGCAAAATATCTTTATCAAATTCTTAATTGTCCCATACCAGTCCACAAGCTTCAGTACTCACACTCCTGAAAATCTGGAAGAAGATTTACCCCCAGGTATCAAAGGAATTGAAGTTATTAAAACCTTATAAAGCTGGTAGAGAAGACTCTATTACAGCAGAATATTTGAAATAGTTCGTCCCAAAAATTTAAAAAATAAGCTGAAATTAATCTTGGTGAAAACTTGGAAAACAGAAAAACTCCCAGAAGAGTTTAAGGTAGCCTTGACACATACTACATAAGAGAGGCAATAAATAAGATGTTAACAACATAGGAATTTCTTTGCAACCAGTTGCATATAACACGTTTTCCAAGTTCATAGTAAACAGAGTAGGAACAACATTGGACAGTAATCTAAGTGAATAAGAAGGTGGTTTTAGGAAGGGCAATCATGTTCTGAAGAAATATTTAATCTGCTGTCAACCATTTGTCATAGATTAATGTATTCAAAAGGTTACTATTTTTCTTTAAAACTGCGTGCAGCGTATTTTGCAAGCATGTGGTGTGAGGGATTCCTTTAAAGCCCAAGTAGGGCAAGTCGTCTAAAGTCGTGCTTCGGTGGCTCAGTTGGTGGAGCACTTGCCCGCGAAAGGCAAAGGTCCCGAGTTCGAGTCTCGGTCGGGCACACAGTTTTAATCTGCCAGGAAGTTTCATATCAGCGCACACTCCGCTGCAGAGTGAAAATCTCATTCTGGAAACATCCCCCAGGCTGTGGCTAAGCCATGTCTCCGCATATCCTTTCTTTCAGGAGTGCTAGTTCTGCAAGTTTCGCAGGAGAGCTTCTGTAAAGTTTGGAAGGTAGGAGACGAGGTACTGGCAGAAGTAAAGCTGTGAGTACCGGGCGTGAGTCGTGCTTCGGTGGCTCAGTTGGTGGAGCACTTGCCCGCGAAAGGCAAAGGTCCCGAGTTCGAGTCTCGGTCGGGCACACGGTTTTAATCTGCCGGGAAGTTTCATATCAGCGCACACTCCGCTGCAGAGTGAAAATCTCATTCTCGTCTAAAGCATAGTTTGGTAGTTCATAGACCTGGGTTCGATTCCTGCATACACCAACATTTTTCAATTTATTTTATTCTTCACAATGTTAAGCTATTTATTATTCCATTTAAATATATTTAAACAGCTCAACTTTTATGTTGAAATAACTTACAGGAATGCATCAGGACCACGTCGTCGACAACTGTCGATATTTCTACAGGAGCACCCCCTACCATTTTGAATGCAAAACTGCAGCCGCTGCGCAAGGGAATTTAAAACCTCAGTTTTGGGAGAAACTCCAGAAAGATAACACACACACACACACACACACACACACACACACACACACACACTCTGTAAATACTATAGTTGGAATTACAAAGGATGGTGGTCGAGTTTAGGCTCGTTCTGCACACCTACGTCACGCATTCCCCAACAGCCAATGAGCGTTCAGCAGTGATGTGAGCAGCCTGCTGCAGTTGTTGTACTAATTCAAAGCATTAAGTGTGGTTGTAGCTAATTATTTAGTGATTTTTTATTCTATTTATTGCGAGCTGTCATCGCTGATGATGGTGGTAAGCGACAAATTCTACATAAGCAAGTGAGAGGAATAATCTGCAGGATTACACGCTTGCATCAAGGGGAAAGCACATGTATGTTCCTACCGTTACTATCGCTTTCATAGCGTAAGTTAGTTTAAGTTAGATTATGTAGTGTGCAGGCTTAGGGACCGATGACCTAAGTAGTTTGGCCCCATAAGACATACCAAAATTTAAAAAAATTAAACAATGTCCCTCTGTTTTTTGACAAGGGAGAAAGAGCAGGATTCCAATAAGAATTGAAACAAAAATCACCATCTCTACATATAAGGTTATTACCTAATGTAATTTCAAGAGCTTTCCTAATAATGCTGTCCCAATAGTATCTGGCTGCCTTTCCATAAGTTACTTGAACATTGTATATGCTGGGAGAAACTCAAGTCTCACACAGCTTAATTTCAATACGTAAAATTATTAGGTTAAGTATATATATATTTGTCCAATGAATACCCGTTTATCATCTGCATTTCTTCTTGGTGTAGCAATTTTAATATAGATTATAATAAGAAATGCAGATGATAAACGGGTATTCATTGGACAAATATATTATACAAGAATTGACATGTGATTACATTTTCACGCAATTTGGGTGCATAGATCCTGAGAAATCAGTACCCATAACAACCACCTCTGGCCGTAATAACGGCCTTGATACGCCTGGGAATTGAGTCAAACAGAGCTTGGATGGAGTGCACAGGTACAGCTGCCGATGCAGCTTCAACCCAATACCACAGTTCATCAAGAGTAGTGACTGACGTATTGTGACGAGCCAGTTGCTCCGCCACCATTGACCAGACGTTTTGAATTGGTGGGAGATCTGGAAAATGTGTTAGACACGGCAGCAGTCGAACATTTTCTGTATCCAGAAAGGCCCGTACAGGACCTGCAACATGCGGTCGTCCATTATCCTGGTGAAGTGTATGGTTTCGCAGGGATAGAATGAGGGGTCGACCCACGGGTCGTAAAGCATCTGAAATGTAAAGTCCACTGTTCAAAGTGCCGTCAATGCGAACAAGAGGTGATCGAGACGTGTAACCAATGACACCCCATACCATCACGCCGGGTGAGACTCCAGTTTGGCTATGAGGAATACACGCTTCCAATGTGCGTTCACCGCGATATCGCCAAACACGCATGCGACCATCATGATCGCAGGCGCTCCTGTCTGTGATGCAGCGTCAAGGGTAACCGCAGACATGGTCTCCGAGCTGATAGTCCATGCTGCTGCAATCGTCGTCGAATTGTTCGTGCAGATGGTTGTTGTCTTGCAAACGTCCCCATCTGTTGACTCAGGGATCGAGACGTGGCTGCACGATCGGCTACAGCCATTCGGATAAGATGCCTGTCATCTCAACTGCTAGTGATACGAGGCCTTTGGGATCCAGCACGGCGTTCCGTATTACCCTCCTGAACCCTCCGATTCTTTACTCTGCTAACAGTCATTGGATCTCGAGCAACGCGAGCAGAAATGTCGCGATACGATAAACCGCAATCGCGATAGGCTACAATCCGACCTTTATCAAAGTCGGAAACGTGATGGTACGCATTTCTCCTCCTTACACGAGGCATCACAACAACGTTTCACCAGGCTACGCCGGTCAACTGCTGTTTGTGCGTGAGAAATCGGCTGGAAACTTTCCTCATGTCTGTACGTTGTGGGTGTCGCCACCGGCGCCAACCTTGTGTGAATGCTCTGAAAAGCTAATCATTTGCGTATTACAGCATCTTCTTCCTGTCGGTAAAATTTCGCGTTTGTAGCACGTCATCTTCGTGGTGTAGCAATTTTAATGGCCAGTATCATTGATCTGTATTGCATTTTCGGCTAAACTTGTAGCTTGAGTACCCATCATTATGGTTTTTCCCCGTTTATTCCACACGTCAATTTATCTAAATATCACTGTAATGTTTAATGAAGTCACTGACAACATACTTACTTTCTTCTTATTATTACTCTCTAGCCTTCGAGAATCATGCGAGATATTCTGTGACAGTTCTAATTGTGTCTCTGACTGGCTGGTCTCTTTCCAAACGCGATAACTTCAGCAATCGCATTTCTTCTTCAGCAGTCTCATTTGCTTCAACGACTTTATTTTTAGCTAATATGTTGTCGTACAGTATACAACTTATATACACTCTCGTTTGCCTTCTTTTCAGTTAAACCAATGTTGCGGCTAACATGTCCAGCTTCTTTTCAGTTGCATCAATTCTTACAGTTAATTTAATGATTAACCTCAATATGGTATGAGAATCAGTATTAAATTCCTTGATACTTTTGTTGAGTACTTGAAGTCTTGTAGTATGACATTTAAATTTAATACTACGGTCAAGCCTTTGAATTTTCACATCAACGTAACGACTATTTTTCTGTCTTCCCCTCTCAGACTGATTTCAGACGGTAGTACAAGCAAACTTGTCCCAAATGTTCTGTCTTCTTCTTTCGAATGGAAGAACACAACGCAATCACTGGTCGTGTGCATGCTGTACAGTGTATTGCTATACATTAAATTCTTGAAGCTCTGTTCCCGCATCTTAATCAGTTCTGCTTCATTAAAATGTGATCGTTCATGACAAGTCTCCTGGAAAAATCTTATCACCCAGTACCACCGTAGGTGTCTGAGTATAGAGAGTAAACAAAACTGAAGTTGCGATCAACTTCACATTCTTATAGGATACTGTAATAAAAGCTTGGATGGGCATACCGAAAGTGTTATATTAATGTATATCATAGGTGTGTATGTATGCAACATATGAAGGGCCAACATAGCACAAATCTCGAAATGTTCTTGACCGATTTACTACAAATTTTTACATGATACTCTAACAAATATTTCTATGGGCAGTGGCTGTATATTTTTAATATATTTAATATATAAAAATATGTAATACGTAAAGCGGAAACGTTGTTAACAAATGCCTCGGAAAGTGATCGACCAATTTACTTCACATTTTATGCGATGCTGTAACAAATATTTATAATGACATAGGTTATATATTTTTAACAACAGTTTTCCCGATTTTCTGTTAAAGCTAACTGCGAGAAAGAAAATGCTGTGCTGTGCAAATGTGCACTTTCGTTAACACTTTCGCAGTCAATTTTAACTGTAAAAGCAGGACGTTTAAACAATTAGGCAACTGGTTTCTCTCAAACATATTCTTCCTCCTTTCATAAAATTTTAATCAAAAATTGTATGCACAACCGTGTGCAGTTTTGTTTTCTTCCTCGCGGTTATTTTTAATAGAAAATAAGAAAACAGTTGCTGTGGCTTATTGCCTTATGAGTAAAATGTTACAACGGCATGTGAATCTTCAGAAATGTTGTATTCCTACCTGTTTGCAGATTAAAACTATGCAAAATACTGTCGTTAAAGCAACCGTTCTCGAAGATATAGCAGCTGGAGAGGTCTCTCCCATATCACGCATACCAATGATACCAACCATTTTCCGATTCATTTTTAAGCAATTCTATTCCCAATCGAGATATCGTTTCCAACAACAATAAATAAGGCTCAATATAAGGAAGGGTGGAAGAGGAGATGGGCAGAGGCGGAGGAGGAAATGGACATAGAGAGGGAAGCAGAAGATGGACAGAGGGAGAGGTAGGAGGAAATAGAGAGAGAAAGGAGGGAGAAGGATATGGAGAAAGACAAGAGCGAGGAGAGGAGATGGACAGAGAGAGGGGGCAGAAGGTGATTAGGACGTATATCCAGTTCCAAGACATGTTTAGCAATTGCTAGTAAGTACACTCATGCTCATAAAGTAAGGATAATGCTGATACATGGTGAAACAACGCTCTGGTGGGCGGTTTGCGGGTTTAAATCACCTCGGGGTATGACCATGCGGTGCATTTAGCCAGCGGTCGTCGCACGGTGGCGCTAACAGCAGTCCACTTAGGCAGACGTGTGTTGGTGCTTGTCAGAGTACGGTGCAGCGAGTAAGTGTGCAGACGTTTTCAGACGTGCTGATGGTGCCTGTGTATTGAAAATGGCTCAAAGAACACATACTGATGACTTTATAAGGGGTAGAATACTAGGGTGAATGGGGGTTGGTCAACACGGCAGTTCGTAGCACGGACCCTCCGTTCAGAAATGTTCAAATGTGTGTGAAATCTTATGGAACTTAACTGCTAAGGTCATTAGTCCCTAAGCGTACACACTACTTAACCTAAATTATGCTAAGGACAAACACACACTCGAACCTTCACCGGGACCAGCCGCACAGTTTATGACCGCAGCGCCCTAGACCGCTCGGATAATCCCGCGCGGCGGGCCCTCCGTGTGCCACGAAGTGTGATCTCAAGATTATGGCAATGATTCAAGCAGACAGGAAACGTGTCCAGGCGCTACAATACGGGACGTTCACAGTGTACAACACCGCAAGAAAACCGATATCTCACCATCAGTGCCCGCAGACGGCCACGGAGTACTGCAGGTAGCCTTGCTCGGGACCTTACGCGGCCACTGGAACAGTTGTCTCCAGACACACAGTCTACAGACGACTGAACAGACATGGTTTAATCGACCGGAGACCTGCAAGGTGCATTCCACTGACCCCCAGTCAGGAGAGCCCGTAAAGCCTGGTGACAGGAACACAGTACATGGTCATTGGAACCATGTTCACGAATGAGTCCATGTACGGTCTGAACTGTGATTCTCGCCGGGTTTGGATCTGGCGTGAACCAGGAACCAGATACCAACCCCTTAATGTCCTTGAAAGGAACCTGGAGGTCGTGGTTTGATGGTGTGTGTGGGGGGGATTATGATTGGTGCACGTACAGCCCTCCATGTCTTTGACAGAGGAACTGTAACAGGTCAGGTGCATCGGGACGTCATTTTGGGTCAGTATGCCCACCCTTTCAGGGGTGCAGAGGGTCCCACCTTCCTCCTAATGGATGATAACGCACGGCCCCACCGAGCTGCCATCGTGAAGGAGTACCTTGAAACAGAAGATATCAGGTGAATGGAGTGGCCTGCCTGTTCTCCAGACCTAAATCCCATCGATCACGTATGGGATGCTCTTGGTCGACGTATCGCTGCACGCCTTCAAACCCCTACGACACTTCAGGAGCTCCGACAGGCACTGGTGCAATAATGGGAGGCTATACCCCAACAGCTGATCGACAACCTGATCCAAAGTATGCCAACCCGTTGTGCGGCCTGTGTACGTGTGCATGGTGATCATATCCTTGTTGATGTCGGGGTACATGCGCAGGAAACAGTGACGTTTTGTAGCACATGTGTTTCGGGACGGTTTTCTCAACTTATCACCAATACCGTGGACTTACAGATCTGTGTCGTGTGTGTTCCCTATGTGCCTTTGCTATTAGCGCCAGTTTTGTGTAGTGCCACGTTGTGTGGCGCCACATTCTGCAATTATCCTTAATTTATGAGCATGAGTGTGTTTAGAGGTTCGCTAGTACACTATATTAGCAACGCTTTAGACACGAAATACACTGTGTGACCGAAAGTATCCGCCTATCTCTATGTAATACGAAATCGAGTAGTATACGTCACGTGACGAGGTTCCACAATTATAAAAAGAGACGGAGAGTATCGTGCTGTCAGTAGAAAAGCAGTTACAGCAGAATGCGTTCTTGACTTCGAAAGTGGGCTAGTCATTGTATGGCACCTGAGGGACATTTCAGACCTTCTAAATCTGCACAAGTCGACTGTTTGTGACGTGACCGTGAAGTGAGAACTTGAAAGAATGCTGAGTTTCAAAGTGCTTCTGGTAGTCCAGCCAGCATATGACTATGCTTCTGGAGATAAACAGAATGGGATACAAACATCGAGCAGCTCCTTGTAAACCACACATTCACGTTGTCAATGCTAAGCGATACTTGTGTGTGCAGTGCAAAAGTGAAGCACAGAGGAGCTGGTCTTACAGTATGGTGATATTTTCCGTGGTTAGGGTGTCGTCCCCTTCTTGCTGTTAATAAAACGTTAAATGCGAAAGAATGCAAACCCATTTTACAGCTTGCAGTCTTTTTGACCTGCTGCGTTGCATATGTCTTTTAAGGACATTATGTAATTACGATTCCAAAAACTCTGCTAAATCAGATCATTTTATTCGTTACAATATGCCTACTTCGGCAAAATAGCTATCGTCAGTTTACCTGTAAGCAAATGGTACACACTTCTGGAGTAATATTTCTAAGATAATAGGTAAATATCAATTAGGAAATACTATTACAAAAGTCGGTACATACGTCAAATCTGTTTGCCATCCGTACGGTATCGTGGTTCTGTCGCTGTCTCTTTGTTTCAATTGCGCTCCATTAGTGTTCTTGCAGTAATAACGGTTGGCTATAGTAGATATAACCTATTATCTGATATAATTTTTCAGATGGTCTTCCTTTTCTTTAGAGCAATAATAATGTAACAGCTTATTTCACAAATGTGCCAGCGATATTGTACGGTACAGTCGGTTTTGTTTGTTATGCTGTAATTTCGGCTCTCTTTGCTACTAGTATCAGTGGTGGTCTTGTCTAATTTCTGGCTTTTTCGTAATTCTATCCGTTTCTTGACTGATAATTTCAGTAAAGTTTTCGATGAATTTTTTGTGCTTTAGGCAGGTTTCCTCATACAACACTAAAACTTCATTGAAATTATCAATCAACAAAACGGATGGACACAAAATATTACGAAACATCCAGAGATTACGCAAGACCACGTACGATACCATTAACAAAGATTACCGAAATTACAACGTGATAGACAAAATCGACTGTAACCAAAGAATATCGCTGGGACATTTGTCAAATAAGGTGCCACTTATTGCTCTAAATAAAAAGAAGACAATCTGAAAAATTATATCAGATAACAATTATATCTAGTACAACCAACCTTTATTACTACAAGAACACTAATGGAGCGTCAGAACCACAATACCGTATGGATGTCACACCCATGTGACGTACGCATATAACAAATTTTATAATAATGTTTTCTAATTAATGTACACCTTCAATATTAGGTGTGTCTCATTTACCTAAAGATAACGTGACGAGGGCTATTATGCCGAAATAGGCCTGTTGTTGCGAATAAAACGATCTGAGTTAGCATCGTTTTTGGAATCGTAATTACATTTTACAACATTGTGTTCTGCGTACAGTAGGGACACAGTTCGGAGACGATGATCAGCATGGCAGTGCATCCCTTTCATAAAGCACCAGTTGTGAGGCAATCGTTTGAGGACAATAACAATGCTGAAATTGAGTTGCCTGCCCGGTGAGTGATACCTGTCACATTTTACTAGTGCAGAGTACTCGTAGGATCAGCTTCGTCAAATATCTGATTTCCAGAATCTCAAGAATGACTATGCAAGAAGAGCCTACGTTTGCTTGCCTTGAACAATTACCAAACACAAAATTTCTGATTATTAGGCCAAATTTATTTAAATATTCATTAATTAAACCGATAAAAAAGGCGCCACCGTTCAGATCACTGGGTGATTTAATAAAATACCCTTCCGTATATTGGATATACAATAATCATAATAAATTTCATTGAAACATTATTAAGAGGAGGTGCAAACTGACTGATTTTCATGATCCTAACTAGGAAGCGGGATGGCGCTGTGAGATATAGTAGCAAAGAATTTAGCGATCATTAACATTTATTTCCTCATTAAAAAAACACACTCACAGATATTAAGTTAAAATATAGTTACTTGGAATGTTGGCGGGTGAATCTTGACACATGGTTAATTATACGTACAGCGCAGCAACTGAACCGACACGTGTGTGGGAAAGTCTGCTAAATTATTGGTCACAATTTATCAAGATCACACACATCACGTTCACACTGAGCACTCACTCTACGAAAGACAGAATTTAGAGGAAAGCTTCCCTACTCCACATGTAACCTCACTGGGTCAGAGCACGACTGGTTTTAACGGTCAGTTTCAGAGAACGAAGTCCTCTTCTGAAATTACATACAACTCAGTAACTTTATAAATAAATTTACCAAAGATGAGCGCATCTACTCCGCGATGAAACTGGGGCTTCAGTTCGAACACGAGAGACGTTTAGCGTCGAATTGGAGCCTCATGGTTTACAAAGAAACGCAAGTGGCGCGGCAGAGTATGGGAATGAAACACAAATTGGACGGTACATTAAATAAAATTTAATACAAGCGTTCCATTAAGCATACAGCACATTCACACATAATACACGAAACTAACTATAACTGTTCATCACGGAGCGACACCTCTCGTCCACGTTAAGTTGCAGTTGCACAAAAGATCTCGTCGAATGAATTGAATACTAATGAAATTAATACCGTTCCCTGACTGAAATAACTGGTGCGGCAAGATTATCAATACCACGCACCAGTGTGACTACCGGATACTCAAACAAAGCTAACTCTTACACATTTCAGCTCAGCAAAATGGTTCAAATGGCTCTGAGCACTATGGGACTTGACATCTGAGGTTATCAGTCCTCTATAACTATTTAAACCTAACTAAACTAAGGACATCACACACATCCATGCCCGAGACAGGATTCAAACCTGCGACCGTAGCGGTCGCGCAGCTCCAGACTGTAGCGCCTAGAACCGCTCTGCCACTCCGGCCGGCTTCAACTTAGCAACTGGAGATACTACTCAGAGCATCCTTACCCAGTGTCGTCGTAGGAAGAGTAAAGCTAAACTGCCTCATCGCTACACAGAAACCCTGGAAGGGCTCAGAGAGCGTAAGCGATGTTTAACTATACCAACCTCACAACGGATGCTGAGCAGTGGCCACTAATGCCTCTCTGACCCAGTGTAGCCATATTCAAAACTCTACACAAAGGTTGGCTAAACTGCTCTTAATATTCAAGGAAACCTCCTGACAACCAAGGAAATCTGAAGTGCCAGCTACAGACAAACCACACATTCATACTAGCAGACGACAGTGCGGACAGGAAAGGTATGACATGAATACATGATAATATATTACACAGATGCATACAGAACATAGTTACGAATTTGAAACTGGAAAAGACATTCTCCTTTGGATTTGAAATGCCGCTGTAATATCACGCACTCTCGTCCATCTTTCTCTCCAGGCGTAGTCATACCGAACATTTGAGTCATTAAGAATTGTTATAAAACCGAAGGTTGCTCTCCAAGATCAGTGGAACAGCTCACATGGAGACGTTTCCCCAGTTCCGACCTGACCTCAATGGAACGCCTTTGGGTTGAGTTACAACGCCGACTTCCGATACCACTACTTTCTCTGGTTTCGGCTTTTTGAAATATGGGCTACCACTCCTCCAGAGGCATTGAGGCATCTCATTAAAATCGTCCACAGTAGAGTTCTAGGTATTATAAAAGCGAAAAGTGGACATATCCCTTATTAACGTCCACTGATCGGTGTCCAGAAACTGTTGATCGGATGGCATCCTCAAGTAATTTAAAGTAATAAGCGTTGCCGATAGTGGCAACTTACAGACTATAGACCGTCACTGACTGAGCACGTCATCACTTGCATCATCGCGAACGCTGAGACAGAAGGTGCTTTCGAGAACACTGCCCACGCAAAACGGCCGACCAGTGGCTTAGATGTTGCAACACGGTGTGCGGCCGGGGTGGGAGAGATTACCTGGACGGGGCTACTTGAACGCCCACTTTGCCGTTTATGTAGCGCCTTTTTCCGCTTTTTTGTGGCGGCGCGATCTAATGAGCTAATGTAATGGCCTACAATTATCTTTAAACTGTGCTGTATAAGTGTCATTAGCGCCGCTTGTTTGTGGTGGGAGGGGGGGGGGGGGCTGGGGGAAGGGGCAAGAAAGGGGAAGAAAGGGGGGGAGGATGGGGCAGAAGAGACGGGATCACGTGAAGCTGGCATAAGTGAGAGCGGGAAGCAGAGAGAGCAAATCGGCAGGTGGGTCGAAAGTATGGGAACTACTTACAGTTTGCAGTCAGATGGACATCTTTCATTGCACAAAACGAAACGAGGCGTATAGCACGCCATTTTTCTCCATTGTATTGTAATTTCACACTATACCTGTACAGTTGTTGCTTGATCGTAGGTTTTCTGGATTGACTAAATATCGTGTATGCTACGAATATCAGGAGGAACAATGCACAACTAATAATTGTGTATGAGGCGTACAGTCCAGTGATAAATCTGATAAATCATCTGAAAAGGTGCAAATGTAGAAGCTTCTCCGTCAATTCAGCAGTCACAGGGGACTTACTCGAACGGTGACTCAGTAATATTGTAGTCGTACCAACTTATGAGTACGATATGTGTGAGAGACAATTGGAATCAGTCAGGTCATACAAGTACATGGGTGCTAAAATTTGTAGGGATATATGAAATTCAGTGATCACGTAGGCTCACTCGCTGGTGAAGCATGTGGCAGATATCGATTTATTCGTGGGATACCAGGGGAAAAAATCAATCAGTCTGCAAAGAAGACTGCTTACAAAACACTTGTGCGACCCATCCCAGAATATTGCTCAAGTGCATGGTGTAACGCGTCAATCGGGATTTACTACTTAAATACATTTTCTAATTAAAAATTATGACCGTGAGCATATCAAACCCCCAAAGCCGTGTTACCACAAAAATTTTATAAGCGCACGTAATAGTACTTCTCTTCCGTGTGCACAATTTTGGAAACGAAATTATAGGGAAAATACTTTTATTCATACGATAACTGGAAGTTTGCTGTAGGCATGATCAATGATTATTAAAAAATTCTCCAACACTGCATTTACGTAAACAATACATTTAGCCTACACATCAGTAGAAAGACATTCAAACACGCATTCATAGAACTGTAATAATCACGCGTAAAAGTAACAATATATTCAATCACAAATATATTGTGCAACTAGTAATATTCAAAATGGCTCTGAGCACTATGCGACTTAACTTCTGAGGTCATCAGTTGCCTAGAACTTGAACTAATTAAACCTAACTAACCTAAGGACATCACACACATCCATGCCCGAGGCAGGATTCGAACCTGCGACCGTAGCGGTCGCTCGGCTCCAGACTGTAGCGCCTAGAACCGCACGGCCATTCCGGCCGGCTAGTAATATTCTGTCACATGGCTGTAATGGACTTTTTTAGTAAATACTGCCTGGAAAAATTTGTGAACTGAAACCTTTATTGCAAAATAGTATTATTGATATAATTTTGTCTTGACGTTACAACAGACCAATATTGTTTTATTATGATGGCTAAAACAATTATGTCCCAAATAAAGGCAACTTTGTTGAAGCCATTTTTTAGTAACTGACAATTAGGAAGTTCAGAAAGAAATTTTTAAGAGCGGTACTTTACAGATTCTGCTAATCGACTTACCTTTGTAGACGTATTGTTGAAATGAATGTCATGACTTTAGTGGGTGAGTGGCATCTTTGTCTCTGTCTCTGTCTGAGTTTCCGCGGCAATTTTATGTTGAATGATCTATGGCGGCAAACATCTATCTCCCTGACATCTCAATACATCGCCATCACCATACTGTGTGTCAAGCCACATGCCATCTCTGAACACCATAAGCGTCTGCCGCCTTGTCCAAATCAAAGTTAACCACTAACTGTCAGCAACTAACTGCAACTGTTTGGCCCTTTTAATCACAAATAATATCTTTGGCCTACCCATTGCAGTTGTCTTTGAAATGGTAACAAAAACATTTTCATATATATTTTATTTTATTTTACATGCTATACTGTTTCCATGTTATTTTAGCCTTTAAGGAAAATTGTCATTAAAATAGTAAGAAATGAAATCACAATTTTGTACAGACAAAAATAAAAGTGATTACACCGATATTTCCCTACGACACTAACAAATGGTACTACTTGTTACGTTTACAGAAAATTCATGTGTATATTAACCTACTTCAGAATTAATTATTTTGAAAAAATGACAAATGATAGAAAGAAAATTATGTTGTGAATTAACGTTTCCGTTGCGTGTGCTTTGGATGTGTGTTATTATCTTGAATTTACAGCATCATTACTTTTGTATCCGTACAAAACATGACTCTGACTAACAGAGAATACTGAACGTATACAGAGAAAGGCAGCACGTATGGAAGATTTTCTTTGAGCCATGAGATAGCGTCGCGGAGATGCTGACAAAGCTGAACTAGTTGAAGGTAGACGCTAACTAACCCACGAAAGTCATCCGCCCTCTGCCATTCGCCTCACAATGGTTTGCAGGATCTAGGTGTGGAAGACGAACGTTTTCTGGTCAAGTGATGGTGACAAGTTGAAGGTGTGGCGCCCAAAATGTCAATGTAGTCCCTGAAAATGGAGTTGTAGTCCCGACAAGCTTTATAATTAAACAGGAAAATGAAATATTTTATCTGAAGACGATGTATTACGAGTATAGAATCTACGTAACCTATAAACTGCAGCAAATGACGAAATGTTCATTAATTACTTATAACGTGTGCGGATAAATAGGAATACACTATGGACATAAAAGACACTGCTTCGACAGTTTATCTCAAGGCAAATTTACCATAAACTGTTTAGAAAAAGACAAATAATATACAGTATTTACAAGAACCAAGAAGGAATACTAAGAATGGAAGACCAAGAGAGAAATGCTTAGATTAGATTAAAAGGAGCGTACGAAAGGAATGTTACCTTTCTTCAATACTGTTCATCCATACATCGTAGAAGCAATAACGCAAATAAAAAGTTAGTTTCAAGAGTGGAACTGAAATTCAGAGTGAAAGGATATTAATCATATTCACTGGTGGTATTGCCATCCTACGTGAGAGGAAGAATTACACGACATCTTGAAGAGAATGAACAGTCTACAAAGTACAATATGGACTGAGAGTAGACCTGAGAAAGACTAAAGTATTGAGGAGCAGCTGAGATGAGACTAGCAAAAGATGTAACAGTAAAGTTGAGGACCACGTAGTAGACGAGGTGAACGAATTCTGCTATGTTGGAACAAAACAATACGTAATCAACAAAGCAAGGAGGATATACGATACGTGCTAGCAGAGACAAAAAGAAGCAGCAGGTTGCGGAAAGAAGTACGCGGTGTGGCTATAAAATAACGCGCCTGATACTGTCACGGCGTAAAGCTAAGGTCACACTGAGGGATTTGTTTCTTGCACTTGTGCCCTGTACCTATAGCCGATGAGGTATGGAACAAGTTGCAAGTTCCTGCGACATGTGCCTGCAGCATCGATGCTAGAATTCCGAGAAATACTCTGTTCTGGCACATGTGTCTGTATCCATTCGCTCATCGACAAAGTGGCACAAACCCCACATACATTTTCTACTGCGCATGAGTAGTCAGTTCACAGGCAGACTCGTGGTGTTGCGTCTTGGGTGTAAGTGATAAGCTATGTAAATTCAGTATCAGTTTGTGAAGATGGAGTGGACGAAAAATACTGACGTTAAACTAGTTTAAAAATTTCGCGAAAGACTTTAGTTATGGGATCCTACATTCCCTACTGTAAAAACCGCATTGCCAAACGCAAAGTAGTTCACCAAGTCGCATCTTTATTCAGCTTTTCAAATAGAGAATTGGACAGTAAAATTCACAAACTGAGGTCAGATGTTCATCTTCGAGGTCATCAGAATCCGGCAGTGAAGAGCTGTCGGTATCGAAGTGGTACGCCTCTAATTTGCTGCTCTTCCAGAAGAACGTAAGTAAACCAACACTTTTGGTATTATTTCACTGATTTTTGATTTTGAAATGATATGCCTGTACGCTAAGGAGGTGCACGAGCCTCTAGAAAAACCGTAATGGCACCGAAACTGGTTAAGCATGGGTTTCAGCTTCTCGAAAATTTGTATCCTTTAATGTGTAGTATTGAGCTGTCTTATTTAGTAACACTTCGAAGTCCGTCATATACATAGGAAAACCTGCATGTCTTGAACTTTTAGGTCACTCATCTCTGAACTGTAACGTCCTTGACTACACCGTTTACTGAGGAAGTTACGCACTTACCACCTACGTTTCCTTCTCTGAATATTCTCCCTTTTTACCATTAAATTTTTTCAGTTATACTCACAACGCTAGCGCAAAGAAATAGAGGTTCTGCGTCGAACGTCATGTCACATGGAACTAACTGGCTACGTGTCGCTAGTGAGAACGCTCGTGTTGGCTATTGCCGTAGCGCACATGTCCCTGAAGTAAGTAAGTGCCGAGATACTTTGTGCCAGTGACAAATCTCCGCGGCAAATTAGTTTGTGTGAACGTAGCTTCAGTACGCACGCGCCAAAAATGAACGACCAATAGCTGTGAAGCCTGAAACCTTCTCAGTCGAATGCGGCTTCTCTAGTGTCTGTAGTCAAATCAGTGTGGCCGTGGCTTTCGCTTGCGTAAAAGCTGTTATTTTGGTTTGCCGGAAAAATGATAATTGTAATAATAGAGCATCGAACTGCCGTGAAGTTTCACATGAAACTTGGAAAAATTGCTACTGTAATCTACCTTTTATTAAAGAAGTGTATGTCGAAGACTTTTTGAATAGTTCAATCATTTTCAAGACGGCCGAGAAGACGTTGAAGATGACTCAGTGTCGAAATAGTAGGTAATAAGATTCGTTGTGACCATCTGTTCAGCATTCAATCGATTGCTGAAAATGTAAGAATTGATAAAGAATGCGTAAGGCAAATTTTATATAACCATTTTAATATCAGATAACTGTATGCGAAACTTGTGCCGAAAATACTCGCGATCGAACAAAAAGAATCTCATCAAAGTGTTTGTACTGACACTTTGAATGCCATTGAAAATTATCCTAATTTCTTGGAAAGAGTGATAACGTGTGATGATTCTTGGTTTTTCACTTATAACCAAGAATCCAATCGCCAGTCAATGCAGTGGAAAGGCTCAACTTGACCTGAAGCGGAAAAAGTTCGAATGAGCAAATCAAGATTCAAAATGATGATGATTGTTTTTATCGATGTTCATGGAATTATGTATCTCTACTGGGTTCCTGAAGCTCAAACTGTTTATCAACATTACAACATTGAGGTTCTTGCTCAACTCCGTGAGAAAATAAGAAAATAATTACCCGAATTTTGAAGGAACAAGTCATGGATTCTGCATCAAGACAATGCACTGGATCATTCCGCATTGTTTATTAAGAGATTTCCAGCCAAGTTCAGCATCCAAGTGTTAGACCACCCACCTTATTCACGTGACCTAGCGCCATGTGACTTAACTATGCACCACGGTCAAATCTGCAATTCAGTCCGTTCAAGCAGTGAAAGAAAAAGCGGCACGCGTCATGAAGAAGTTCACAGAGGAAGACTTCCAGTACTGTTTCCATCAACGGAAAATTCGCATTGAGCGTTGTAGGGATAGAGTAGGGGGATTATATTAAAGGTGACAATAACTAAATATGTGTGAGAATTTGAAGTGATTTTGACTATTTTTTGACCGTGACTGTCTCAAGAAATATGTAAGGTTTTTTTTTAACTTACCGCTACCAGTCACAAACTTTGTTAACTATTGTATTACTTATTTATTTAGCGACATGTTTCAAGGTAAACCTCATCTTCAAGCTAAATGGCATTGCAAAAACAGCTTTAAAATAAGGCTATACTGATGTTACGTAGTCTTTTCGTAAATGCTGTGGCCATCCTGTGGAAGAAGAGAAAACTAGTAAGAGGTGTTGTCACTATTTCGTCAACCTTTCTGATACCACAGAAATTATTCTCTGTCCACGTCCAATCGTCTCACTCTTTCATCTAGCTAGTGTTTTCCACATATTTCTTTTCTATATGATTATTTACAGAACCCCTTCATTTTCGTCACATCACATCCTTCGCCAACACCACATTTCAAGAGTTTAAATTCTTTACCCATTTTCGCACAATCCATGATTCACTTCCGTACCACGCTGCGCTCTCAAAAATTTCTTTGTGTGTGTGTGAATGTGAGTGTAGATGTTCATGCGTTAGCGTCTTGTAAGTCTCCTTTTGTACGAGGACTGAATGAAAGGTAATGCCTCCACCTTCGTTAACTGGGTTTAGATGGGAATACTTTAATAAATCAAATGCCGAAATAATCCCTAGAATGTGATCTTTAATTACAAATATTCACTTTTCCGTATAATCACCAGCCAATTGAATACATTTTTGCCAACGATGAAGAAGTTTTTTGACGCCGTCACGGAAAAAGTCGACACTCTGTTTACGCAACCACAGTCTCACAGTACTCTCAACGTCTTCATCAGAAGCATAATGATGTCTCTGCAGATCGTCTTTCACTATCGGGAACAGACGGTGCTATATCCGGACTGTAAGGAGGATGCCGTACGGTGGTGAGATTCAGTCTCTGAAGTTCTGCTGTGGTGGAACGTGAAGTGTGTGGTTTGGCATTGTCATGCTGCAGGAAAACATTTCCCTTTTCCTTTTGGACCCTTGTTAGCCGTCGTTTTAGAGTACGCGGCGTTGTGATGTAACGCTCTGAATTGATTGTTGTTCCACGATCAAGGAAACCAACATGGATAAAACCATCTGCGTCCCAGAACACTGTGGCCATGATTTTTCGAGCTGAGGATTGCGTCTTGAATTTCTTTTTCTGGGGCGAGTCTTTGTGTCAATATTCCATAGACTGACGTTTCGGTCCGCAGCTCGTGGTCGTGCGGTAGCGTTCTCTCTTCCCACGCCCGGGTTCCCGGGTTGGATTCCCGGCGGGGTCAGGGATTTTCTCTGCCTCGTGATGACTGGGTGTTGTGTGCTGTCCTTAGGTTAGCTAGGTTTAAGTAGTTCTAAGTTCTAGGGGACTGATGACCGTAGCTGTTAAGTCCCATAGTGCTCAAAAAAAAAAAAAAAAAAACTGACGTTTCGTCTCCGGGTCGTACTGTTGTACCCACATTTCGTCTCCTGTCACAACTGAATGGAGAAAGGCGTCACCTTCATTCTTGTAACGCGAGAGGACTTCTCGGCAAATTTAAAGTCTGTGCACTTTCATTTCAGGAGTCAGTATCTGGTTCAAATGGCTCTGAGCACTATGGGACTTAACTGCTGAGGTCATCAGTCCCCTAGAACTTAGAACTACCTAAAGCTAACTAACCTAAGGACATCACACACATCCAAGCCCGAGGCAGGATTCGAACCTGCGACAATAGCGGTCGCGCGGTTCCAGACTGAAGCGTCTAGAACGGCTCGGCCAATCCGGCCGGCCTCAGTAGCCGGGGTACCAATCGTGCACAGATCTTCCGATAGCCAAGCAAGTTCTTGTGAAATGTCGATTGTGCTTGCAATTTCTCTCTGAGTGATACGATGATCGTCCTAAATCAGTCTGTCAACATTTTGCTTGTGAAACTCGGTGGTTACTGTCATAGGACGTCCAACCCGTTGTTTGTCACGCAGATCAGATGTTCTCGCCTCAATATCTTTAAATGTATCGCCCAACGACGCACAGTACTCACATCAACCAATCACCATAAACTGATTTCATTTTCTAATGAATCTCCATTGGGGTGATACCTTGTGCTGTCAAGTATTCAATGACTGCATGCTGCTTAAATCGCACTGACCGACCGTCTACGCAGGGTTCCATAATTTACACTGTAAAAACACAACCGTTCAATGCTAAGGCTTCCCGCCACCTGGAGCTATAGAGAAGAGGCTACGGAACAAGCCAGTACCTGCCGCATACCAATGCTGCCAACTGTTGAAGAGTTACGAAGGTGGAGGCATTACTTTTCAGTCAACCCTCGGATATCAATGGGCGACTACTGTATGGTAGCCGAAAGATGTTCGCCGAAAGCCGTAAACTATGTTAAGGCCAATCTGTACTGGAAGTGTTTTCGTGGCACACGATTACAAGAACCTTGAGTGCGCACATTACCTTTATAACCAGATGCCGCAAAAAAAAAAAAAAAAAAAAAAAAAAAAAAAAAAAAAAAAAAAAAAAAAAAAAAAAAATTCTTGGAGTCAGAAGTTATCTATTTGTGACAATAACGGAACAAATTGTACAGAAATTGTTAATACAGTAGACTTCAAATTATATTTTCTGATTATTTTCCTCTATTTGTGCTGAAGTAATTTTTTGACTACAGATCAATGAGCCAATGTTTTCCAGAGCAAAGATGTGGCGTGGTGAAAGAGACAATTTCCGACCGCGTTCTTTCATATCTTCGCACAGCAGGAGAGCAGAAGGGAAGAGAGGGAAAGAAAGATGCAGGTGGTGAGGTAGGGGAGATGAAGATCTAATACGGGAAAAAACAGTATTAAGTTCTGAAAATAAATGAGGATGGATTATCTTTACTAATTTATTTGCCTTTTTTTATTCCTTGGATTTCGTACCATAAATTCTCCGCTGGATAAAGTTGTACGGTTCTCAGTATCTTCGAGGGGAGCGCGGATATTGGCCGAGATGCCAGAGTTCGTCGTAAATAGCGGCGGGCTGTAATAATTTCCAGAAACGTTGCCCAGGAACCGCTGCTCGGGCACCGGCACCGAGACCAATTTGGAACAGGTTTGAGCGGCCGGGCGCTAATCAGTTACAAGCTAATTGACTCGGAGGGATTAGGACCGCTCCCCACAGCGCCGAAAAGTTTGCGAGGCACGGCGTCGTCGTCAAGTTTCGTATTCTCACTCACCAGTGAGAAACATTGTCTAAAGACGATTCAGACACAAGCGTGACGTGACAGTGGTGTGTCTGACCGATGACTTCAATGGTTTTAACTTCCCTCTTGCGTGGTTTGACAGTGGGAACATTGATATTTCTGGAGGATAAATTCTTGATTATGACTCCGATTTTGGATGAAGAAGAAGAAAAAATTGATACAAGGCGAAACACGCATGTGGACAATCAAGCATTGAAAACGGGAACAATAGAAGTGGAATTTTTTACTCTATCGAAGGAACTGATGAACGATGGGGGAAAGTTTTATGGATATTTCAGTGCCAGAAAAGACTTTCATCCTGTTTTTGACAAAAATGGGGATTAATCTGAAAGCCAAGAAACACGTTGGAAAATGTGTATTACCTTCAGAGAATGGTTTGCCAAATGTGCAACCATTTTTGTGTGTTAAAATTCATAAAAACTTTTTAGTTATTTAACAACTGCTCAAATTAATTAAAAACAGTTATGAAGAATTACTCAGGCAGCGGATCTTAGGAGCTGGTTTGCACACTACAATACACTCATGTTCAAGGAGGGAACGCAATTACATACATTTCGTATAAAAATACATCACCGAATACTTCAGTTCTGGAACTGTGTTTTATACTGTCCAAAACAGATGAGCAGCACCGAAAAAAATGTAATCTTGGTTCATAAGACATTGTTCTTTAATAATAAAAATATAAATATAAAAATATCACTGGGGGTGGAAGGGAGCTCCCGTCATCCACGCGCTTAGTCTAGGGTTAATATGTGTCATCAGCGAAAGCTACTGTGGTTAAATAAAGCCGCTTAAATATCATCTGTGATGGACGCTTTTTTTGCGTTCCAGAAGCTATTTAAAGGCAGCCACAGAAGTGTAGCAATATCACGCAGTTCTCAGTCCTGTGGCGATATTCTATGTTAGTCGTCCCTCAGAGTACAGGATGAGCAGCGACTGGCAATAGACCATAAACGTAAATAAACGTTACGTATTGCGTGAAGAATGTATGAGACTGGCGAAGAAAGCAATGGCAGATAAATGTGAGAACTATGGAGCAATCAGTTTAACAACCCATCCATCCACGTTACTGATAAGAACAATATATAGAGGAATACAAAAGAAAACAGGATCTGTTAGGTAAAGATCACTTCGGCTTCAGGAAAGGTATAGATACCAGAGAGGCATTTCTGATGTTGCGGTTGTTTATGGAAGCAAGATTGAAGAAAAATCAAAACAAGATCGTATGGTTTGTCGACAGTGTAAAATGGTGCAAGATGTAGTAAATCCTGAGAAAAATAGTGGTCACCTATAGAGAAGGATGGATTATATACAATGTGTACAAGAACCAAGGGAGAACGATAAGACCGACAACTAAGTACTCGAATTAAAAAGGGTGTAAGGCAAAGATGAAATCTTTCACGTCTATTGTTCAGTCTATAACTCGAAGAAACAATGATGGAAATAAAAAGAAACGTCGAAGAGTGGGACCAAAACTCACAGTGAAAGGATATTAAAGGTAAGATTCGTTGATGACATTGCTATCATCAGTAAAAGTGAAGAATAGACTGCCTAATGAGTACAGAATATGGACTGACAGTAAATCAGAGAAAGGCGAAAGTAATGAGAAGTAACAGAGATGACAAGAGCGAGAAACTTAACATTGAAATTAGGGATCACGGAGTAGATGAAGATAAGTAATTCTGTTACCTAGGTAGTAAAATTACCCATAATGAACGGAGCAAGGAGGACGACATAAGAAGCAGACTAGCACTGGCAAAAAGAAAGCATTCTTGGCCAAGGGAAGTCCACTAATATCAAACATAGGCCTTAATTTGAGGAAGAAATTTCTGAGAATGTACGTTTGGAGCACAGCATTGTGTGGTAGTGGAACATGGACTGTGAGAAACCCGGAACGGAAGAGAAACTAATCTTATCATTTGAGACGTAGTGGTACAGTAGAATACTGAAAATTAGGTGGGTTGATAGGGTAAGGAATGAGGAGGTTCTCCACATAATCGGAGAGGAAAGGAATATGTGGGAGGCGCTGTCTAGAAGAAGGGAATAACTTCCATGGTAGTAGAGGAAGACAGAGACTGGAATACATCCAGAAAATAATTGAGGACGTAGATTACAGTTGCAACTCTGAGGTGAAAAGCTTGGCACAGCAGAGGAATTCGTAGCGGGCCACATCAAACAAGTCAGAAGATTGATGGCTCAAAAAATGCGATGGACTCCATTACTGTTGGATTACGCTGTAGGTAATAAATCACTGGACTTAACAACCACCTGAAGACACCTAGGAGTAACCAGTCGGAGCGACTTAAGAGGAATCACCATATTAAACAATTTGTAGGAAAATCAAATCCTAGTTCATTGAGAGAATCTTGAGAAAAGTAGTCCATCCATGAAGAAAGTAGCTTACGAAATATATGTCCCACCGCTTCTTGAGTATCCGTCTGGGACGCTTGCCAAATTAATTCATTGAAGAGACAGGGAAGATCCAACGAAGGTAGCACGTTTCGTCACGGGATCATTTAGTCGGCGCGGGAATGTCATGGAGACTCTCAACAGACTTCAGGGTCAGTTGTTAAAAGAGAGGTACTGTGCAACACGGAAGTTTACTGTTGGCAGTCAGAGAGCATATGTACAAAAAAGAATCGGGTAACACATTATTTCCTTCCACATACGTCTTCAAAATGACAATGACGACTAGAATATCAGACGGAGGCCTACCGACACTCATTCATCCGCATCACTTTGCTGTATACAGGTTGTTTCAAAAAGAAACAACAGATTTCAATTGTCTATTACGGACAAACTATAAAAAATGGAAACACATTGAGCGTGTCACTGGATAGCAGAAGGTTCAAAATCTTGACACAGCCGCGCTGTTGTGTTTTTGAAGCAACAAGGCGACTACACCACAAGAAAAATCATTTTATGTGTTGGAATTTTCTCGAAATCAATGCATTGTTCAGGGGCAACGTGCATTCCGCCGTCGATTCAGCAAGAAGCCGCGTCTGCACAAGCAGATTTATGACTGGCATACAGAATTCTTGGAAGCTGGTCTGGTTGAACATGGAAAGGAAAGAGCACTACGCACGTCTGATGATGATATCGAGCGTATCCAAGGTGTGATCACACGGAGCCCTCGAAAGTCTATAAGAGGGGCAGGCAAGGAACTTCAACTTCCTCAAACAACTGTGTGGCGTTTTCTGGAACGACGCTTGTGCATGAAGCCTTACAAGTTACAGCTACTGCAGAAACTGCGCCCCGGCGACCGTAACAGAAAGTGCAATTTTAGCATTTCAGTTCTCCAGAATATGACAAACGACGCTTTTTCCGAATGACTCATCTTTTCGGAATAATTGACGTTTTATCTGTCGGGTAAAGTAAACTGCTACAAGATACGAATTTGGGGGTCACAGAATCCTGGCGTCGCCGTCGAACATGTAACAGACTCCCGGAAACTGAATTTGTTTTGTGCCGTTTTTGTTCACAAATTTATGGGCCTTTTTTGCTAAGGAAACTGTGACAGGAATGTCATACTTGGACACGTTGAAAACTGATTGTTTCCTCAACTTCACGAAGATTCCAATGACTTAATTTGTATGCATAACGCCGCCCCGCCTCAATTTCACCTTGACGTGCGGCGTTATCTTAACGACACCATCCCACAACGTTGAATCGGAAGAGGTGGACACCAAGATCTTGTTCATTGTTTTTGGCTTTGCGATTTTTTTCTCTGGGGGTACATAAAAGACAGCGACTTTGTCCCGCCTATAGCAGTTATTTCCCAAAATCTGAGAAATCAAGTTGTTGAAGCTTTCGATTCAGTAAACAGGGACCTGTTGATTCGTGTGGAATGAAATGCACTACCGTTTCGATATTCCTCGAGCTCAAGTTAAATGTATGGTACAGCGTATGTGCAAACAAAAATATTTAAATCTTTCGCTATGCAGTGACACGCGCAATATATTTCTACCTTTCACAACGTGTTTGTAATAAGCAACTGAAATCTGTTCTTTCTTTTTGAATCACCCTGTATTTAGGTACGTATTAAAAGTAATGGATCTGGATGCAGAATGCAGGCGGAGTGGGGGGCGGGTATATAGGGGCTGGGTGTGCAAAGTGAGTGATAACGCGTTCAAATGTTCAAATGTGTGTGAAATCTTACGGGACGTAACTGCTAAGGTCATCAGTCCCTAAGATTACACACTACTTAACCTAAATGATACTAAGGACAAACACACACACCCATGCCCGAGGGAGGACTCGAACCTCCGCCGGGACTAGCCGCACAGGGATAACGCGTGAATCAGGGGTTACCTAAGTCAGATTCGCCTGCTGTTTGCCGCGCAGGGGTAGCCAAGAGGTCTGGGGCGTCTTGTCACGGCCCGCGCGGCTCCTCCCGTCGGACGTTCGAGTCCTCCCTCGGACGTGTGTGTGTGTGTGTGTGTGTGTGTGTGTGTGTGTGTGTGTGTGTGTTGTCCTTAACATAAGTTTAAGTTAGATTAAGTAGTGAGTAAGCTTAGCCGGCCGGTGTGGCCGTGCGGTTCTAGGCGCTTCAGTCTGGAACCACGAGAACGCTGCGGTCGCAGGTTCGAATCCTGCCTCGGGCATGGATGTGTGTGGTGTCCTTAGGTTAGTTAGGTTTAAGTAGTTCTAAGTTCTAGGGAACTGATGACCTCAGATGTTAAGTTCCATAGTGATCAGAGCCATTTGAACCATTTTTGAGTAAGCTTGGGGACCGGTGACCTCAGCAGTTTGGTCCCATAAGATCTTACCACAAATTTCCAGATTTTTTAATGCTGTTTGAATCAAAAGAGTTTGGTAGAAGTTATAGAGACAAGTTCCGAGCAGTAGGAACACCGCAGTGCTCAAGTTTGTGTAACTCAGTGCGGAGGAACCAGTTTCGGACTTAGCAGAATTTTTGGGCAGTTGCACCGATCTTTATAAGTTTACAGTGAACAGACAGAACTTTGAACTTTAATGGTTAGTTTATGATTGCTTTCAGGTTTACAGTGTGGAAATATGTTACGTTAAGCTCTGTAGAATCCCAGACGCGGCTGAGTGGTTCTAGGCGCTACAGTCTGGAACCGCGCGACCGTTACGGTCGCAGGTTCGAATCCTGCCTCGGGCATGGATGTATGTGATGTCCTTAGGTTAGTTAGGTTTAAGTAGTTCTAAGTTCTAGGGGACTGATGACCTCAGATGTTAAGTCCCATAGTGCTCAGAGCCATTTGAACCATTTTGTTCTAAGTTCGAATGTAATTTATTAGCTTGAGACAAATAAGCTTATATCCACAAATTAACAAGGATTTAGACAGCATCGTTCGTGCAAAACTCAGCTGGCCCTTTTCTCGCACAACGTTTCGCGAACCACAGGTGACAGGTAACAGGCAGAATCCACGTTTCCTGATTTCTAGCCAGAGTGTGACGCAGTGTGACTCTGCAGACAGCCAACAGAATCCGAGGTTACGGAAAAGGTCCTCAGCTGTGTAAGTGCCTCAGAGACTTTGAAGAATTCCTGCTTTGGAGATGCGGAAAGTTGTACAGGAAGCATGCGACCATGTTTCTGTTTTGTCTTAGCTTCATTGGTCTCTCTTAGACTTTAACACATCTGTGATGAGCTCAGCGCAGTGCTCGTAAATAATAAGTCATAACCACAGATCAAAATACTTTTATATTTAATATTCAAATGAAAGGATTGACACCTTCTCACCTTCTTTGCAATGTAACACCGTCACAGTGAGACAAACAAAGTAGGAATTCAGTGGTAATATTTGTTTTGAGAGGGATACCTAACCAGCATCAATTGTAGGACAACACGATAATGTTATAAGCTGAAGAAATGAATGAAAATTTGTGCCACGGCTGGGACTAGAACCCAGGTCTCCTTGTCACTAGGCAGGTAGGCTAGCCATTACACCACCGCAGCAATATAGGCAACATAGCTGCATCGACTACCCTAACCCAGAGCCCTCCCTAACATGAATTTCACGTCTTCGGCTTATCTTCCCCTTCTTAATCCGTCACTACCGCTGAGGCTCTCCGGTACTGGAATAACACCCCAGCCATGGCATGGATTTAAATTAATTTCTGCAGCTTCTGACAATATGGTAGATAAATTTGAGCCACGTACGTCTCAAGGAAAATTTAGGTATATCAGATCCATAGGACAATAGTTTGGTTCTGAGAGTCAAGTATGACGTTAACAACATGATTGTTTTCGGGTTTACAGTGTGGAAATATGCTACGTTAAGCTCAGTAGAATCCCAGACGCGGCCGAGCGGTTCTAGGCGCTACAGTCTGGAACCGCGTGACCGCTACGGTCGCAGGTTCGAATCCTGCCTCGGGTATGGATGTATGTGATGTCCTTATGTTAGTTAGGTTTAAGTAGATCTGAGTTCTCGGGGACTGATGACCATAGATGTTAAGTCCCATAGTGCTCAGAGCCGTTTGAACTAATCCCAGACGAGCCGTCAGTTGGGACACAACAGGCAGTAAATATTTGGTGTTATTCTTGACAACAGTACTTCCCAATCTGTGTTAGTCATCTAGGTTTAAACTTTCCATGATATCCCCAAATCGCTCACAGAAAGACTAGAATGGTTCTTTTGAAAGTGCATGACTCATCTCCTTTCTCATCCTTCCAAAATCCTATTTTTTGTCATCCGTCTCTGATGACCTTATTATGGACTAGACCTTAAGCCCTACTCTTGCTTCTTTCTTCCCGCAACAGATGGACATCAGTGATTTCGTTCAGTAATTTTGTGTATCCATTCTTTTGCCGATAACTGTGTCAGCAGCTCTTGGTCTTGTGGTTCTATCACGGTTCTCTGGCTTCGATTCCCGGTCGGGGCGCGGATTTTCTCTGCTCGGGACTGCGTACAAGCGCGCGCGCGCGCGTGTGTGTGTGTGTGTGTGTGTGTGTGTGTGTGTGTGTGTGTGTGTTGTCTTCATCATTATTTCATCATTATCATCATAATAATAGACGCGCAAGTTGCCGAAGTGGCGTCAAATAAAAAGATACTTACTCCAGCGGTTGAATTTCCTAGAAGGGGATCCCCGGTCAAAAATGCCATATGTACATTCCATGCCGATTCTGTACAGAGATGTGGCCTACCTCCTTTCCAGTCACGTGGGCCTATTATCGACAAATTTGAACTAGGAAAGGGAGCGTTCAACGTTAAATGTGATTGGAATGGCCCTTAGATCTAAGAATGAATTTATTGTCAGTGAATTTCAATGAGCAGTGAGATAGAGACCATATACATAATTTTCCATGTGCTGATATCATTCACTTAATTTACAGTAAAACTAAAATAAAGAATCTCTGAAAGGTTCAGGGGAGCCTGGCTGGATGCTTTCAACACCAACATTTTGTGCAATAGTCGCTTCTATGTACACAGAGACTAGATAATTTATCATATAAAGAAAACTGTGTCTAAATTATGAACAAAAACATTGAAAATCTGACGTTGTAATTCTTCCAGTCACACTCCACACCCTTCACTTTGCTCACACAACCATGTTGCTCTTCATAAAGTTCACATCAACCCTTCATGCATATCCGACTCCTAGTAACTGTTGAAAAGGACGACAAAATATTCTTTACATGAAAGACATCGAAGAAACATAATATATATTTTCTTAAACTGGGAGATCTCCGTCATTTCGTCAAAATATTCTTTACATGAAAGACATCGAAAACATATAATACATATTTTCTTGAAAAAAAATGGGAGACCTCTAGCATGTCAATAATTTATGTATTCTTTAATGTTATACAAGCATTTACATCCATATGAATATTACAAATGCGAAAGTAACTCGGTCTGCTACGTTTTCACGACTAAGCTTCTGAATCGATTTTGATGATATTTGGCATGGAAGTATATTGATCCTGAGGAAAAACATAGACTACTTATGAAGGTAAAAAATATCTATTATGCCTAAAAGGGCGAAGTAGGGAATGGAACATCATTTTGTACATCAGTGAACGTAAACCATGTTAAAAATTGTTAAATTTGTTCTATAGTGAACGATTTGTATAATGAAAAACTACTTCACAAGCACGATGCATAGATGCACGCTCCTACCCATCCCCTCTGCGTTCACCACACGGTAACAACGCTGAGCATGTCTCATTGTCATGTGTTGGAATAGTTGGAGTAGAGGGGAGGGGGGGGGGGGGGGGGTGCGCTCACGATATATACACGTTTCAATTTAATGCCCAACTTAATTCCTTTAAACAGACATCCAGTTTGTAGTAGATTTCATATTTAGTTTATTTTTGATAATACAGTCACAAATTAAACGGTTGTTTAGCTGTCTACAGCATTATTTGTGATACTTTTCGCTATGAGTGTTTTCGAATGATTTTTGTATAAGTAATCGTTATAAGTTACGAAAGAAAATTAGTTTCTCTTATAATTTTACAAATGTCCTGTCAAACTGAGTAGTTGTTCAGCATTTGTTTCTTTTATTCTATAACTGCCTTCCCTTTTTTTGACTTTCTAGAAGGTTTTTAATCTTTCCAGTTTCTAAAACAATATTCTCATATTTGTTATAAGTTCGACTTTTGTACTATCTTTTTGAGTATTGTTATTTTTTTAAAGTATGGTATATATATACAAATACCTATTTACACCAATGGGTACCTATATATTTATTAATTACTAGCTTGCTTACTCACCATCGCTCATAATAACAAAACTACTCATATGTGAGTACACCTAGTATTAGCTATTTTTAGCTCTTTCACAAACAAACTTACTGTTTCATATCCTTTACCTCATCAGGCATTGCACAGAACACTTGTTCAAGGTTTGTATAGCATACTTTCCTGAAATAGGGGCTTGCTGTGTGTTTCTCGATGAAAATCATTCTTACTTGTAGTTTTGCAACTTTAGACTTGGCTGATTAACACTGAAAAATACCAAATGTGATATCAGTCTTCTCTCTCTCTCTCTCCCTCTCTCTCTCTCTCTCTCTCTCTCTCTCACACACACACACACACACACACACACACACACACACACACACACAATTCTTTTAATTATTTTCACAAATGTCGATAATAGAGACACTTCTATACTTTTGTAATTCTTGTTTATCATGGTTTTAGTATTTATTGTTTTAGTTTCTTGAGGCTTTAGCAAAGACGCCTGAGTTACAATTGATCTGAAAATACAGCCTATATCGACGTGGCACCCGCTGTTATTGGTTAATCGTCAGAGCAACAAGGGCCTAGCCAAATAAAGCTTGCTAATTCTTTTTGGGAGAAAATTTTATTAAGAGAAATAACTGCAAAATCTGTGTGGTGAAGAAGTGTAAAGCTGGAATAGCCGTTACTGTAAAGGAACCCATTACACAATCCATGCTGGTCGCAAGTAGCACTGTGCAACAGCCTTTTCTTCGTGGCCTTGCTTAGCCTGCCAACGGCGCAATGCACGCAAATCGTACATCAAGCCGACACACTTTATTATTGCTCCAAGGTACGCTTTCTCAACTGCTTGGTAGGTGTTGATATATTGAGCTGGATAGAATGTGAGTTATACCCACCAGCAGAACCACAATATATTACATTAAGATGTTAACAAGGAAAGCAGTACAGGAAGACTAGAATGCGGTGGGAGTAAATATGCGGAAGAGATATTCTCAAGTACATATCCTGCCTATGAAGCTCCTTACCTCCTCTGATATTCTCAGTTTGGCTTTACTCAAAATGCGTAAAGGAAAATGAGTTTCTGAACATTAAGTGACTGAATTTTTCTCCAGCGACCATAACAGCAGTGTATAAATGTAAACAAAAATATTCAGATTCTCATTTCCCTTTGTGAAGCGGATGGACAAGTTGTACAAACTGTAATCGTTTACTTTTCGGCTTAGGGTGCCAAGTCTTTGCTTAATGTGCCAAGTCTTTGCTTAGTGTCGTGTATTAATAATGTGATTATGCAAATGGAAGTGTTTCCCAGGTGGAAAGATGAAACTAGTGAAGTTGAGTTTCGATTAATAAGCTCATAGGGCAAAAGTACAGGGTGTTTCAAAAAGAACTCCCTAGTTTTAAGTATAAATTTAATGGAGAAATTAATGAAAAATTACATCAGTGGGTACATATCATGAAAGAAAATTCCTTTGCTTAATGTTAGTAGACGTGAACATGGGAGCCATTTGTTGCTCTGCATACGTCGAGACGATGTACCACTTCTCGCCACGTATTCACCAACATTTCAGACGTAACTGTCCCAACCGCCGAGACTATCCTTTCCCGTTAATGATCGATATCTCTGATCTTTTCACTGTAGACAACATTTTTTATGCGGCCCCAAAAGAAAAAGTACAGTGGGGTTAAGTCTGGGCTTCGTGGTGGCCAAGGTATTGGACCAGCCCTACCTCTCCACCTTTCTGGAAAGCGAGTGTCAAGAGCCGCATGCACATGGTTACTGTAATGAGGTGGGGCGCTATCTTGTTGGAAAAAACACAAGCCCCTTTTCTGCCTCAATATCGTCCATTTTGGGAAAGACTTACTCTGTCAACATGTCACAGTAAACGTCCTTGTTTGTATTTTCTACAAAAATGAAAGGACCAATCATACGATCTTCCATCAAACCGCACCAGACAATAACTTTGGGAGAGTCACGTTGATGCTGAATAACTTCATGTGGATGCTCTGCCCCCCAAATTCTGCAGTTATGACGATTAACTGTTCCGCCGACATGAAATGGAGCCTCATTACTCTGCACTGCACTGCACGCACGCCTGGACTGAACTGAGGGAACAGAGGAAGAAAACAGCACTTGTGCCGTCTCAAGGTCAAGCAGGCCTGCCAAATGCAGGGGAGCCAAACTTGGAGAGCTGATGAATCAAACACCACAAATTGGAATAGTGTACGTCACTTTGTACATATTCTTGGACAACAAGGGTTGTTCACCAAAGTACGAGCAGCCCTTAGCGGTCGCCATCTTACTTACAACTATTCATGACGTCGCCTTTCCGGCTTAGATCTTTTTTAATATGTGACTTGTAAGTACTGCATCTTTTTCCAGTCAGTACAAACTTTAATTTTATTAATGTATTATATACCTAATATGTTTTAGAATAGTTAGTCTAATTCTGAAGACGACGCTCATAGTAGCGTCGAAACCTGGTCAATTTTGACTTAATATTTGTGACCGAGGGCTTATTTGTTCTAATATAACCCTGTATATATAATATATCTATCTTCTTGTCATAGAACCAGTACCCAGCATACCCTGTCGAAAGAAACTTGTTATTTCCGTGTCTCCCATCTAAGATGAGCCTGAAAATGTTCGAAAACTAGTTGATTGAACAAAAAAAAATTTTTTTTAAAGTAACTGGTTGCAGTTTTCTGTGTTTAGTGAATAAACAGTCACAGATTAAGTTGCAACCAAGAGTCGTAATTTGCCTTCGTACGATGTATGGCGTCACATATGCATCTCCTCGACTAAGGAGGTGCTCTCAATACAGTCATGGGTCCTAAAATATCTGTAATGGTTAAGCATAATCTGTTGCTACCACGGCAGATAATTAGAACAATGCTCGCATTTCATACATTTTCTAGATAATGTCATCATGTGTATCAAAAAGGAACGTACAAACGCCTTCGTGCCGACACGAAACATCACACGTCCGCGGCGATTTGAAGGTCGCTCCAGGCGCGGCGCTTGCATCGTTAATACTGTACGGCGCTGAATATGATCGTGCGGCGGCGCCGATAGAGCTCTCCTTTGGTGGGTCTTCCGAAAACCGTGGCCTAGTGGTGTCTCGAGGCATTTCTGTATGTATCGTCAGTTGCGCCCACGCGAGGACAACGGTTCGTCGGATACAGTGTGATGTCAACAATCTGCAGGAGACTTACTTCTTGGACCCTGGATTAATGGCCTATCTGGACATCCGTGTGGTCCGTATATTTCCAAAATGGTCGAACAGCTGTGCAGTGGGGATATTTTTGTCTAACATCACCGTGTTCGGCAAGGTTGAGTTGATTCGAGTATCGTTTTAATGTTTAAGATCCGTAACTGTGACAAAAGGTTCAATTGTGTGTTTACTGAGCTGTTCAGTTATGCATTAAAATTGTGGCTGGAGGAGCCTTGTTTAAGAAACTGAGTAACAATTTACTAGTCATAGTGGTGTTACACTTTAATTCATCCTTATCGTTCTTAAGTCATAGCTCTGGTTCCTATCATGTACCAAAGTTTTATTTATTATTTTATTTATTTACTTATTATTATTATATATTATTAGTCAACTGATCATATATAAGTTAAAAATGTTTTATTTAATTTGTATGAATGGGTACAGAAGACACACTTTAAATCATTTACCATAAAACGGGGATACTTTGCAACTTAAGGGGTATCTTTGCACCAGTTCTGAGAAAAGATTAAAACCTCTGTAACCTTAAAGACACTAAATATTTTCATAGAATTTTTTTGTGCGCAATAGTTGGCACCCCTGGCAATGTAATATGTTTGAATGTCTTTGCCCTCCGCCATCTTAGGTGCTTTTGTGAAACATTAGTTACACGCTGCATTTTTGCTCTAATTTTTGTGTGAAAAAAGTGGTACTTTTCTACAAGAAAATACCTTCATCATAAGGTTAGTAACATTTATTCACCTGTAGAAAACAGTTGTCTTTTTAAATCACACGTATAAACTAGTTATCAGTGCATTATGGACGAGTATATTTCTGAAAGTAGCCTTGGAGGTTATTTTCTGGGCAAATGGGAGTAACTTTGCACCGTCAAGTATGTGGTGCAAAGTAACCCCACAGTATTTCTTTTTCTTACTTTTAGATATAAATTATCACAAAATCTTTAGAAACTGAATTTGGATAACAGATTAATGTTTTCTAGCATGGGACGTGTGTATAAACGGAAAATTGGAGCACGGAGATATGCAGATTACACGCCTGCACACCTAGATGAATGTCTGGAGTCCATAAGAAATGGAACATTTTCCCAACGCAAAGCTGCAGGACATTATAAAATTCCCAGGACGACTGGAAACAATAAATTGAAATTACATCATGTTACGAAGCCAGGCAGGCCACCAGTGTTCTCGAGAGAGGAAGAGGAATCCTTTGTTTCATATATCCAGGCCATGAGTGACTTCGGTTTCCCATTGACGCAAAAGGGTCTTAGCTGTATAATAAGCAGTTACTTGAACAAAGTTGATAGGTGGACGAAGTTTTTTTACAAATAATACTCCTGGAGTTGACTGGATAAATCCTTTATGTCATGTTACCTGATATTGAAGGAACGGTTTGCGTTAAATATAAAGTGTTAAGAGCCGCACTAGATGAAGGTACAGTGAGAGCCTATACGGAAAATTTTAAGTATGTGGTGAAAGATGTGCCTCCAGAGAACATTTGGAACCTGGATGACACTAACTTAACTGGGAAATTACTGCCCCCATTTGTGGGCTACACAACTGTGGAATACCTGGGTGGAAGGAGGACCAAAGCAATGTCGCTACCAAAGCTCTAAATCAGGTTGGTTTGATACATGTGCTTTCAGTGACTGGTTTGAGAGTCTCATGTTGCCAAGACTGAAAAAACTAGAAGGAAAAAAGATTGTCATTGCTGACAATCTGTCGACGTATTTGAACGTTAACATTGTAAGTAGGCTGTTTAAGCACAGTCTTGTATAAATTGTTCAAAGGGGACGTTTCGTGTGTCAGTATAAGCACAGTCATGTATAAATTGTTCAAAGGGGACGTTACATATGGCGACCCTGCCAGGATACCTCACTGGAATCTTCTGATTTTTTTTCTTGTAGTTTGTGTAGTTAGTGTAGCTATTGTTTATTGCTAGTGCGTAATTGTAGAGATAATCTCCTTTGTAGTTGCAGTCTTTCATTGTTGTACAGTAAAACAGTTGTGGCATGCATGTAGATTTGCACCAAGTATTTCGCAGCTGCAATTAACTAGATATTATTTTCAGTGCTATGTTAATGTGTTCTCTTATTTTTGATCTTCAAATTGTGTTTTTCTGTGTTATCGCATGAAATATTGTGACAATAATGGTGTGTGAAAAACGTAACACTAGGCTCCAAAGTAAAATGAGAAATAATAGTGACGACGAGCGTAGCTTGCCAGCACCACTGTGTAATGAATTAACAGACGTTCAAAGTAGTAATTTGGTAACTGTGCATAGGGAAATGGAGCGGGCGTCAAATAATGGTATAGACAGTGAAACAGGTAGTGAACAGGGAAGCATTATCGATCGATCGCTCGGCAACAGCTCGCCTCAGGAATCCGAAATGACAGGACTCAATTTTGCAAATACTGTGCATTCAGGGTTTGCGTCCTCACCGTTTTTTCAAACGAGTCAAGACACATTTTCCGCTTGTCAAAATGTGAATGTTGCCGGTGCAAATTCACTGCCGAAAAGCACTGAGGAACATGTTTCAGACACCAGTGCATTGTTATTACAATTAATGCAACAAATGGGACAAAAGCTTGAAAAGTTAGACACAATGGAACAACACCAGAGACAAACACAGCAACAGTTAGACACAGTGGAACAAAATCTCAAAAAGTTAGACACAGTGGAACAAAATCTCAAAAAGTTAGACACAGTGGAACAAAATCTCAAAAAGTTAGACACAGTGGAACAAAATCTCAAAAAGTTAGACACAGTGGAACAAAATCTCAAAAAGTTAGACACAGTGGAACAAAATCTCAAAAAGTTAGACACAGTGGAACAAAATCTCAAAAAGTTAGACACAGTGGAACAAAATCTTAAAAAGTTAGACTCATTGGAACAAACACTTGAACAAACACGTGAAGACTTAACTACTGAGTTACATAACATTGAATCGAAATGTCAAAAAGTCTGTAATGACGTGAAAACACAAATTTGTGAGCATTTTCAACCTATTTTTTCGCGGCATGAAAATGCATTACAGAATCACGAAGCAGCCATAAAAGAACTGCAAACCACTGTTCATGAAAATCATAAGACCTTGTGGGCTAAAATTGACTCAGTTGCATCTACCGATTCGGTTACGCAACTTGCAAAAACTCAGGAAAACTTAAAGGACACAGTAGATTCGATTTCAACACAAATGGACACTCTGAAACTTGGTTCAGAAAAACACACTGAGGAAATGTGTTCACTATCGGAGAAAGTAGCCGAACTTTCGGATCAGGTCACTAACTTATCTACAAAGGTAGATGATGATCTGAATGACACAAGACCTGTAGCCTTCACTGACACAGAAGAGTATGAACAAATTAGAAAATTCAAACAGAATCAAAATCAAATCAATACACAGTACAAAAGAGAAATCCGGGAAGTACAAGATCAGCTGACACAGGTAATACAAGAATTACGTATTTCAGAGGATACTCGCGCCCCAATACGGGAAGAGGGACACAGAAATACGGAACAGCCACAATATAATAACACAGGGCATTTCGGAAGTTATGAAAGAAATTGGCAATGTGCACCGAATTTTGAGATGGAACGGCCGACACGACCTAACAATGACCGATATGCGACTCGCCGACATGATGATTTTGACTATAAGCTATTCATTACTACACTTAAATTCAAAACATTTAAGAATTCTGGCAACGAAATTCATCCACAAGCATGGCTCCATCAATTCTCGCATTGTTTTCCTCCCAACTGGTCGTTAGAACACAGATTAGAATTTATGTGTGGCTACTTGGAGAATGAACCAGCTGTAAGAATGCGATCGGTAATTCACGATTGCCACAGTGAAGGAGAGTTTTACCATGCCTTCCTCTCAGCATATTGGTCTCAAGCCACACAAGACCGGGTAAAACATAGCATCATAATGATGAAACGTTTCGAACAATCTGAATTTTCCAGTCTTATGAAATATTTTGAAGACATGTTGCATAAGAATCAGTATCTTTCAAACCCATACAGCCCCTCAGAACTCATCCGCATTTGCTTAATCAAACTGCCTGAACATTTACGACATATTATTTTGGCAGGACGTTGCAAAGACGACATTGAAGCATTTCAGGGACTCTTACAAGAATTAGAAATTGACACTGACAATCGCGGAATGCGGGAACAGGAACACAACAATTACAGGTCACATCCGTCACAATTCCTCGATAATAACTGGACGCGACAAGGCTATTCTCACAACACAAATCGTGACCAAAACAGACACCACCCGTATGACAACCGTTGGCAGAGTAGTAATAATTACAGGGAAAGATCACCTCTCCGCGGTAATGACTATCACAGAGACAATCAGAGAAACAGACAGTATGGGAACCAAAACAATTATTATTACGGGAGACAGAATAACTTGAGACGCAACGGTCCAGCGCGCAGTTACGATTCAGGGAGAAATTCTCCACCACTTAACCGACAAGAAAGAAACTACAGGAACTACCGACATGACGACAGACGATGTGATCGTAACGACAGACCTGAATTGCATCAGAACTGGCGGGATTCAAACAGAGCAGGGCCCTCTCGTCACGGTGAATTTGTAGAAGTTAGGTCTCCAAACCCCAATAACGACGCGCGCCAACAAAGAGACAATAGGCAATGACTCACACCGCTGGCAGCCACAAAACATACTTATGAAACTGACGACGCAGCTGCCGTAGCTAGTAATTACGTAAAAATGGAAGACATTAGGGACATCTTACTCCAGGAACACGACATAAAACATAACAACATTGCATATCCTGTGATTCACATTACAGTAAATGATGTAAAATTTACGGCAGTACTTGACTCTGGCAGTCCCATCTCAGTAATTAGTGAAACAGCCTTTAGCAAATGCAACAAATCGAACGATTGCCCCACACTTCCGTTACGTAAGATTAAATTACAAGGTGCAATCTTTGGAAAAAGTGTAGATGTACGCCAACAAACCAACTTAGAATTCTTTTGTCAAAGCCACAGCTTCTCTACGAACTTTCTTATTGTTCCATTATTGTCGACGGAACTTATATTGGGAGTAGACTTTTTGAATGAATGCAAAGCAATCTTAAACTTTCACGATGCTGAAATAAGTTTAGAGAAGGAAGGTAAGTCAATAGCTTTGAAATTTGAAGATTGGCTCTCAAACCATGACTAAGAAATCAATCGGCTTTACCTTCTGTTGGACAACAATTCGGAATTTTCTACGGAACTAGACACTAACAATCACTCTGCAAGAACTGACAGGGATGATATCGACGGCATATTTGAAATTAATGAGTTAATTCAGAAAAAATTCAAACAATTGAGAATTGTAATGACACTGATAGGGAGGACCTTTTTGAGATTTTACAAGAACATTCCACAGTTTTTACTCAGAAAACAGGAACAATCAAGGGATTTCAATACCAATTTCGTGTTCGTGAGCATACTAAATTTTGTGTTAGACCATATGTAATTCCAGCACATTATAGGGACCGTGTTAGAACAGAAATACAATCTATGCTTGACGAGGGCATTATTGAGCCTGCAGTAAGCTCATACAACAATCCATTACATGTTGTTGAGAAGAAAAATGGATCGATCAGGCTTGTCTTAGATTCGAGACAAATCAATACGATCATTATTCCTGAAACAGACAGGCCGCAAACGTTGGAAGAACTTCTTCAAAATTTTAATGGTGTAAAAGTGTTGTCTTCCATTGATCTCAGATCCAGCTTTTATCAGATCGAACTTCATCCAGAATGTAGAAAATACACAGCTTTCCTTTGTTTCGGCGTTTGTTATCAGTTTCGGAAACTTCCCTTTGGTTTGAACATTTCTTCAGCAGCATTCATTCGCGGGCTAAATTCCATATTGCCTGAGTTCTTAAAACGTCACATCACCTTATATGTGGACGATATTCTTATAGCAGAAGCTTCATGGGAACAACATAATCGCATCCTCAACAGTATGTTACGCATTTTTGCAGAATCTGGAATTACAGTTAACTTGGAAAGGTCTGAATTCTGTAGGACAAAAGTGAAGTTTTTGGGACATATTATTTCTTCTGAAGGCATTCAGCCGGATCCTGAAAAGTTAGAAGCAATCAGAGCCATTCCAGTTCCATCTATAAAAAGACAAGTCCGCAGTTTTCTAGGTCTCGTAAATTTTTACCGTCGTTTTCTGAATATGCAAATTCTTGTTACACCAAAACTTTGTTCTCTCACTGGAAAAAATACTATTTGGAACTGGGACGAACAAGCACAGTTGGAATTCAATTCTTTGAAAGAATCGCTACTTAACGCGCCAATACTAGCTCATCCAGATCTGTCACAAGATTTCTGCCTTAGCACGGATTCTTCTAAAGTCGGTCTTGGTGCCCATTTATTTCAAGAAGCCATAGAAAATGACACTACCGTTCAGAAAACCATTGCTTTTGCTAGCCGAGTGCTAACAAATTTGAAAAAAATTATTCCGTTACTGAATTAGAAACTTTAGCTATCGTTTGGGCATTTAACAAATTCCGTTTCTTTCTTTCTGGTAAGCACGTAAAAGTATACAGTGATCATCGTGGATTACAATTTCTTATGTCTTCAAAATTAAATCATGACAGGTTAAAACGTTGGGCATTGTTTCTGCAAGAATTCCGCTTCACAATAGTCTACATTCCCGGCAAGGAGAACATTGTTGCGGACGCACTGTCACGCGCACCGGCTGGGCTTGAGAAAAGTACCACAGAAGGCAACCTCGAGAAAAATTTCAGTATTCTTTACATTCAGAAAGTCGCCTTTGAAAACTTCATCACCACATCTTTAAAGGACATTGCTCATGAACAAGATAAAGATCCGATTTGGAAAGACATCAAGAGCAAATGGCATGAAAAGACACACACACAGATTCGGCATTATTATCTGGTTAGAAACAACATACTGTTCAAACGCTGCACTGTTGATGACAAGCTATGGGTACTTTGCATTCCTGACGATTTTGTTAATAAGCTCATTTGGTACATTCATTTCAGCTACGCACATTTTGGTCCACGAAAATGTTATCATATTCTTCGAACGACTTGTTATTTTAACAATATGGAAAAAAGAATTCGAAGAGTCTTGTCTATTTGTAAACTTTGTCAAAAGGCGAAACCATCTACTGTCTCACATCGTGCTCCGTTGTTTCCTATTATTCCTTCTAAATTAAAAGAATTTGCTGCTGTTGATCTCTTGGGACCGCTTGTCAGAACATCCAATGGATTTTCGTACGTTCTAGTCGCTGTTGAACTTACTTCAAAATTTGTTTCTTTCACTCCGTTACGTAAAGCCACTGGACGATCTGTATCCAACGCCTTTGTTAAAAATTTCTTACGTGAAGTTGGCCACGTTGCTAAAGTCATTTCAGATAACGGACCACAATTTAGATCTGCTGTTTGGTCACGCACGCTTCGGAATCATAAAATCAAACCTGTTTTTATTTCATTGTACTCACCACATTGCAGCCCGTCTGAACGGATTATGAAAGAAATCAATAAGCTTTGCAGACTTTATTGTCGCAGAAAGCATCAGCATTGGGACAGATCTACAATTATTTCAAAATGTGCTGAATGAAATGCCTCATGATTCCACTGCTTTACCACCTACTCTTGTACTGAAGAATGAAGAACCACCGAACAGAATCAGAGAGCTTGTACCTTTCCCGAATACACGTAAACTTCGACACAAAGACATAATTGATTTGGCTCTTAAAAATATAATATCTGCAGCAGACAAAAGGAGAAAACTACACGGTAAAGCAAATGCAAAGAAATTGTATATTGGCCAGAAAGTTCTCATTAAAGCTCATTCATTGTCACGTAAGAAGAAACACTTGAGTTACAAATTCTTTCTGGTTTACAATGGACCTTATAGAATCCGACGTATACCACATGATAATTGCGTTGAAGTTGAAACTCTGCGTACTAGGAAGAGTAAAGGTTTACACCACATTTAACATGTAAAACCGTTTATTGAAAGATAATCTGCTTTTTAACTTTGTCTTTGCCATATAACTTTTCACTTTACATTGCTAGTATGCTTTGTCAGACTTAGAATCTGTTAACATGCAACAATGTTTGAAGTTAAATATCCAGTCAAGAACCAAGAGAACTTATTGAAACAGAAATGACGAATGCATTGTTATAGTGAACAGACGTCACAGTGTTATTGTGTGTGTACATTCTTGCTTGTTAGTTGCACGATTATGGAACGACTATAAGGCTTACATACTTAGAACATTTACCAGTACTGCTAATGAGATTTTAATGCAACATTTTGGTTTACTTGAAAATATATTCTGGATTTAAAGTACTTTCAGTGAGATACCAGATGGCACAGTGGTCAGTTTATTTGACAGCTACACGACTATATCACGACGCTACTAATGAGTGACAATTTACAATGTTGCTTTTGCAGTGTTTCTATTTTATATCTGCACAGTTTTCTGTTTTATTCTGGAAAGTAAAACAGGTTTTAGTAGTAACTTTTGTGGAATAGCTACAATGAGACTGCCTTTTCCGTAGCACAACAATACGTTATAGCACAGTACTTTCCTCATCACGGCAATAAGCGTAATAACTAAGACATTTATACGCAAAGCATTTCACTTTTGTGTATTATGAGGTAAGTACATTGACTTCTGCATAACTTAGCTTTCGGAGGACGATAACTACGACACTTCCACACAGATTATGTTGCAACAAGACGCACATTTAGCATTACAGTACACGTATTTGAGTGATTAATTTTGTACTTAAAACATTTATTTTTAAAGATATTTGAAGTACAATAATACAAAGGTTTTCCGTAATACATTTCATTCCATTGCTGTAATCTGTAACACCTGAGGGTATAATTACATTAATCCTCAGGGGGGTACACGCCTACTTTGTGGACCATGTGTTTGGCAAGCACAAGGAACCCTAGCTAATATGGTATTTGCTTATACAACTTTACACATCAGTACCATATTTCTCTAACACACAAATTACACAGCTATCTCATTATTTAACTGAGAGATAAACATTTTTTTACTACATCAGTGACACATGTTTACGCAATACACAGTTGGGTAACTTCACACTTATGACACTGTATTTTGTCTGTACTTTGTAAACTGTTCATATTTTTTCGGAATCATTGTGATACTATGAGAGCTTTGAATGATGTATTTGGTATGAGATCATGATTTTTAAAGTACGTTTGAGGTAGATGACACTATTGAAATGAGCAGAGAATTTTTTTTAGGTTTTGAAATTATTACAGAAAGCTACGACGTTTTTGAGATTTGACTGAGGTGTTATGATGTTATTATTACGACGACGATGTGTACTATGCTGTTGAGATATGTTTATGATCAATAAGATGATGCTACCGTATATGAGGAATAAGAAGTATGTTGGAAACCAAGAATCGTACTTTAAGAGTTATGAAATGTGCGTAAATGCGTGACTGTGTCACAATGCTGACGAATATTTTATTTGGACACTTATATTTATAGGATTTTCTTTCTACAGATTTGCAACGCTAATTCTTGACCTGTGAAATATTTTTATATGAGACTGCCACTGTAGCGGAAACTGTTGTCATAAATATTTCCGTAAGAAAATTAAGTGACCACCTGCACGTAATGCGTAGTGGGCACCCAGCTGTGTCAGACGCCTGGAGAAAAAGCCATTAGCGCGTGCCTTTCAGAGCACAGGAAAAAAAAAAGGAAGGCCATTATCCTGGCCATTGTCATTCCTTTAGAGAAAGCATCGCAAATCCGACACGCTGATTACTTGGAAACATATCGTACTTTCTGATATTTACTGAAATGCCTAATGAAATGACAAGAAATAGTTTGTCTACACACCTGACTATGACTACTGTCTTTCTAGATGAGAGATTTTTTTACTACTTATGAAATGCCACATGACTATTGAACGATGTTCTTATGCTTTGCTTTGTACATAGTTGCTTATTTCATTTGATATCTAGTTTCTAGCTGCACTGCAGCATTGGTTAAAATAAAATTTTATAGATGTACTAATATAAATATTTTCTGTCTACAGATCGAGTAAATAATAATTTTTTTTAAAAAATGAGGGAGCACAAAATGACATTTACCTTCACAGGAACTGCATTCATAATTTTCTTTTCAAGTAATTGGTAACTTTTTGGTAGAATAACTTCTTGTGGTGCACCACTTTAATTACTTAGACATTAAGATGTGATTATACATTTCCCTTATCTGCATTGTTATCTTTAGTGTACTATTTTTTCTGCTTGAGCTATGTCATGTTTAGATATAAGCTGCTGTTTGCCAGGCATAGTGCTACTGAACTTTAATTTGTGTTACTCTGCTAAGCCAGATTTATTTTTTTGTTGCTGCACATTGGCCCATATTAGTTGTAATGTTGCATTGCTTGGTAATTTAGATTTACTGTAGCTTGCTTTGCAATTTTCCAATTTTTTGGTCATTGCTGTTTGTGTTACTTATTTTGTGCTGCTGCATTGCCTCGCCCCTTAGTTTAGCATCTGAGCTCAGTAGATTTAAGTTAGCTTAAGAGGGGGTAGCCTCTAAGAGAATGAGTTGCGATGAATTGGAAGAAATGCATTGAGAAAACAGGTTTAGGTAGGATTTTCTTGGAAATAAATGTTGAGGTAAGAAATGTGTGAACATATAAATACAGAAAGCATGCTTAGATAGAATTTTTTTGGTGGAAACAAAGGATGAAATAAGAGGAAAGATATATGAAGTTTTGGGTTGGACTGCAGTACCAAATGTTACACTGAAAACGAACCCTGTCCTTTCCTATTGGTGTTATCCCACTATGTGTTTGTGTACCCTTGTGTATTTGTTTTCTTCCTGTCTCTGTGTAGTTTCATAGAATTTTTTTTCTTTTAATATTAAGCTACATTCACTATGATGAGGAATACTGTTATCCTCGAATATAATTGGCATTAATAATATGTTATTTACTTTGTAAAGATGTTTAGACATTATTTATTCTGTTTTGTGTTAATGCTCATGTGTGAAGTTGGTGTTTCGAAAGTTATTCTGATCTTTTATGTATGTACTCATGTCATAATTCCTGGAACACTGACGTATATGTTATTTCTATTCTTTTGTAAAGCCTGTACTACAAATGTTGTCTGTATTATTATATTCTTTAATGATGTATTTTTTACCTTTGTTATTGTATTTTTATGTTACCAAATTGTAATTGTTACCAGTTCTTCAAATTAAGTAACATTTCACTGCACACGTTTCTGTTGGTCATAGTACATGGACAATATGTGAGAAGTAGGGACTGATAGTGTTTGCACGTGTCTTAATAATTCAGCAAGGGACTGGATAACAGCATTGCTAGTTCTAAGGACAATTCCAAACACTTTGTGAGTGCACAAGTGGTGGTTTATGGACTTGCTATATTCTCTGCAAGACTCTTCGATGGTGATTGTGCACCTGCACAGTCGCAACAGATGGCTGCTGGCCATTTCTACAAGGACTACAGTGGGTCTACACCTTTGCTGACTCACCAGTACCATTATTTCTACAAGGCCTGCAGTGGGTCTGCACCTCTGGTGGCCCACCAATACCGTAATCTCTACCAGGACTACAGTGGGTCTGTTCTGTGATGACCTACCTACCAATATTCTTCAAAACGTCGAATGACTCTGCTGTGGGTTTACTCTGTTGTGGCCCATTACCTGTCTGCATGTCGAGTCAGCACTGTCTCTCCGTTGGAAGGACAACACTACTTCTTCAAGACTGCATGGAAATCCACTACGTCTGTGTGCATTGTCTTTTACTGGTCAGACTTTGAGAAAAACACTGCAATTTTACTGTGACGAATGATGAGGACTGTCTTTATGGACTGTGAGAAATTTTTAGCTTTTGACCAACATTGTATCAATAAGTGTGTGCATTTTATATCTTTGTTACTGTAATTGTGAAAAATTTTTGTCAAATCTGTATTGGCCAGTGCCCAACACCATTTGTAAAAATTTTTTGTGGGGAGCATGGGGGCTATGTAAGTAGGCTGTTTGTTTTCTCTATGTAAGTAGGCTGTTTATGTTTTCTTATTGGCAACGTTACATAGCGCTCAATATGAAAATCACTGGCTGTGCTGTGGGCAGTCTGTGGCTGCTTTGCATTGTTGTAATACTCGCCATTGTAGTGTTAGGCAGCTGGCTGTGAACAGCGCGTAGCGTTGCGCAGTTGGAGGTGAGCCGCCAGCAGTGGTGGATGTGGGGAGAGAGATGGCGGAGTTTTGAAATTTGTCATGAACTGCTATATTTATATATGATGATATCAAGGTAAATACATTGTTCTCTATTAATATCTTTCATTTGCTAACTATCCCTATCAGTAGTTAGTGCCTTCAGTAGTTTGAATCTTTTATTTAGCTGGCAGTAGTGGCGCTCGCTGTATTGCAGTAGCTTGAGTAGCGAAGATTTTTGTGAGGTAAGTGATTTGTGAAAGGTATAGTTTAATGTTAGTCAGGGCCATTCTTTTGTAGGGAATTTTAAGTCAGATTGCGTTGCGCTAACAAAATATTGTGTGTCAGTTTAAGCACAGTCTTGTATAAATTGTTCAAAGGGGACGTTTCGTGTGTCAGTATAAGCACAGTCATGTATAAATTGTTCAAAGGGGACGTTACAACATTTTTCAGAAGTGTAGAGATGAAAATATTCCATTTGTTATGTCTGCTCCCCAAGAGCACGCATCTAACTCAACCATTAGATGTTTCTTTTTTTAGGCCCATGAAAGTGGCATGGAGGAAAGTTCTGACAGAATGGAAAAAAACTCCTAAGGGTATGAGTTGTTCTGTCTTACCCAAACATCATTTTCCGTGTCTACTCAAAAAACTTCTTGAAACTCTTGAGCCAACTTTCAAACAAAATCTCCAAGGTGGCTTCAGGAAATGTGGGATTTATCCTTGTGATGTCCAACCATTACTGGACAGAATTTCCAATAAACAAGTTGAGCCATCAGCTATATCCTCAGCTTTCTTGGATGTACTTAAGTGTACAAAAGATGCATGTGCAGTAACTGCAAAGGTTCCAAGGAAGAGGAAGATCAACCTAACTGAAAGAAAGAGTCTATCTCATGAAGAACTGGTGCAGCAACAGGAAGGTAACAATGAATCACTGCCTAATACCAGTGGCATTAGGAAACCTCGAAGAAGACGAATCCTGGATGTTCCTGATGATTCATCTGATGAGGATCTATTAGAAGAACCAACGATAGTGGAATCAAGTTCTGACTAAGTGTGGTGTACGTACTGTAAGACCTTCGGTACACACACCATCAGATTATTTGACTTGTCGCTCTAACGAAGTAGGCGAGTGTCAGCAATATGTCTCGTGCTCTTATCGTGGCGTGTTTATCTTCTGCCGTTAGGTCAGACGATAGAAATGCCACTTGCACGCTTAGAGTAGCAGATTGACGGTGACCAACTTTAAACAGAACTTGATTAATTTTCACACACTTTTATTAAAATAATAACAAGCATAAAAATAACTTAACGTGGTTCTGGATGCTATTTACAATTGACAATCTGAAGTTCCTTTGGTCTTGGTACGTTAATCTTATTCTCACATATCTCTGATACTTGACAAAGTGTCTATTCATTTATCTTCATGGCTATGTACAGGAATATGTTAATCTTATTAGGCGCAGACCGAAACTTGACTACAGACTGATGCAGACTGATGCAGACTAATGCAGACTAATCGGAAGTCTGTACACTCGTTATAATACCTCAAGCGTTCAGTTATCACTGCGCGATTGTGATCCGCGAGGAGAAAAGGTTCAACGTTAGCAGCAATCTAATTGGCTGCGTTACATGTTAATACGCGGATCGGCGGAAGCAGAATTTGGTCCGTCTCTATGACAGCGCCATCTCGTAGTGCGAAGACGGACGAGCGCTGCGCCTGCGCTGTTGTGCTTAGCGGGGCTCGCTCTAGTGGGAAAGTTGTGTACGCGCTGACTACGCAGAACTATGTACACAACACTAAGACTTGGAATCCTTCAGTCAGAAATATATTGAAGAGGATTGTAGTGCAACAAAATTTCAGCATGAAATTAAACCATTTGCTAAGCAGATTGGTGAATTTGTTGTAATGCAGTATGATAACGCATACTATGGTTCAAATGGCTCTGAGCACCATGGGAATTAACAGCTGTGGTCATCAGTCCCCTAGAACTTAGAACTACGTAAACCGAACTAACCTAAGGACATCACACACATCCATGCCCGAGGCAGGATTCGAACCTGCGACCGTAGCAGCCGCGCGGTTCCAGACTGTGCGCCTAGAACCGCGAGACCACCGCTAACGCATACTATCCGGGAATAATAGAGGATTTCAATGAAGAGGGGGCCACAGTGAGTACTATGATACCATCTTGCAACAACTGGAGGTGGCCCACAGTTACAGATGTACTATTTTATAAATAAGAGGACATAGTTGGGGGTATAAGCCCCCAAAATATTAACCAAGAGAGATATTTTTTCTGTCCCAGAGTTGGGTGAAAGTGTGTATATATAAATAAGTATGAATATTACCATGTAAATATTACATTTTCACACATAAAGGTCAAACTATCATTGCATTTTATGTTAAAATTAGATTTAATTACGCAAAATATGGCGTCAATCTGGGAGCCGGCATCTAGAGCCTGTTGTGTATCATGACCGCTGTTTTCCTAAAACTATGCTGGTTTCTGCAGATGAGCTTCTCAGAGTCTAGAAAGGTCTTATATCTGAACACAAAATGTGTTCCATGATTCTACAACAAATCGATGTCATTGAAATTGGCCGGTAATTATGTGCATCCGATTTTCTACCCTTTTTATAGATTGCAATGACCAGCGCCTTCTTGCAGTTCTGTGGAACTTTCCGCTGTTACAGTGATCTCTGGTAGATGATGGATAAGAATGGTGCTATATCTGTAGCATAGTCAACATGTAATCTTATGGGGATACTATCTGGGCCAGATGCCTTCCTGGCGTCTAAGGATCTTACCTGTTTTACAATCCAAGATACACTGAACACTTTGTCAGCCATCCTTGCGTTTGTTCGATAATTGAAAGGGGGAATGGTGCTGCAGTCCTTTATCGTAAACGAGTTTTTGAAAGCTAGGTTTAGAATTTCGGCCATCTGTTTATCATCATCAGTTACAATTCCCATACTGTGAGCAAGAGATGGTATTGAATTTCTTTTAGCGTTCATAGATTTTACCTACGACCAAAATTTTTTGGAGTTATTTTTAGAATCTGCAGATAAAATATTGCTTTCAAATTCGTTAAAAGAATCTCTCATTCACCTTTTGACAGTTGCTTTCATTTCGCATAATTTCTCTTTGTCAGCGGGGCAGTGGCTACTTTTAAAACGATTGTGCAAAAGTCTGTGCTTTTTCAGCAACTTCCTAAATATGTTTTTTGTACCAAGGTGGATCCTTTCCCACCCTTATATGTTTGCTAGGCACATACTTCTCTAGCACATGGTGGATAATACCTTTGAATTCCGACCAAAGATGCTCAATATCTTTGTGTCCCGCGGTGAATGCTTGGAGCTGACTAGGAAGATATTCATTAATGACACTTTTATTTGCTTTCCCAAACAATAGAAGCCACATAGAAGCCACAACGGCATTATGGTCGCCAATACCTTCTTGCCGGCCGTGGTGGCCGAGCGGTTCTAGGCGCTACAGTCTGGAACCGCGCGACCGCTACGGTCGCAGGTTCGAATCCTGCCTCGGGCATGGATGTGTATGATGTCTTTAGGTTAGTTAGGTTTAAGTAGTTCTAAGTTCTAGGGGACTGATGACCTTAGAAGTTAAGTCCCATAGGGCTCAGAGCCATTTGAACTATTTGAATACCTTCTTCTAGATTAACTTCCTCAAAAAGATCAGGTCTGTTTGTCAACAAGACATCTAATATGTTCCCATCTCGAGTTGGTTTTCTAACCAATTGCTCAAGGTTGTATGTTGAGAGCGCTCCTAGAATAACTTCACTCGAGTCTTTGCTTCTACCCCCTGTGATAAAGTGTAATTTTTCCAGTCAATGAATGCCAGATTAAAGTCTCCACCTATAACTAATGGATAATTTGGATATTTATTTCCTGTGTACTCAAGACTTTGCCTGAAACGTTCAGCGACGTTTGTTGCGGATGCTGCTGGTCTATAAAAACATCCTAATACAATGGTCAATCCTTGTCTGATTGACAGCTTTATCCAGACTGTTTCACAGTCCGACCCAGTATCGATCTCCACTGCGTTTAAACAACTTTTAACTGTAATGAACACACCACCTCCCATACCATCAGTCCTATCCTTCCTAAACATTGTCCAATCCGAGTTCAAAATTTCACTGCTATTTATGTCTGCTTTCAACCAGCTTTCGGTACCTGATTCAGTTTTGGCATTGCTACTGATTATTTCGGAGAGTAACTCGGGGATCTTGCAACAGACACTTCGACAGCTTACTATCATGAGATTTAGCATATTTAAATCCTTTGTAATGGCCTGTTTAGGCGCACTAACAATTTTCACAGTTGGCACACCCACATCAGTGTCGTAAACCGGTAATTTTTCAGGCCAACGGTTTGTTTCCCGTGTGGAGGAACCTAATCTAGAAAACCCCCATGTGCACGCCACAAGTACTGTGCTACCCTTGTAGCTGCATCCCGTGTGTAGTGCACCCCTGATCTATTCAGGCGCGTCCTGCAACCTTCCATCCCATAGCGTAGGTCGGGGAATCTGCAACCATTTTCGTCACAGAGTCGACGTAGCCTCTGGTTTAGATTCTCCACTCGACTCCAAACCAGAGGACTCCGGTCGACCATGGGTACAATGCTGCAGATCGTCAGCTTGGCTTCCACTCCTCGGGAGATGGAGGCCGCCTACGACAGGCATCGTAGGCGTTGACATGTGCAATAATCTGCAGCTGGCTGCACCCCACATGCTCGATAGCCGCCGGAAGAGCCTCTTCCACATCCCAGACAAGGTCCCCCGGCAAGCACACCGAGTGAACGTTAGACTTCTTCCCCGCCCTAGCCGCTATGATCCTGGGGGGGCTCCAAGACCCGCCTGACATTGGAGCTCCCAATAACTAACAAACCCCTACCCCCACGTGTCTGTCCGGACCTTCCTGAAGGAGCGGCCACTATCCTGGCGGAAGGTGCATTTTGATCTGGCACAGCCTCACCCCCCCCACCCCCCCCCCCAACCCCCACCCAGCATCAGATAGCACACTGAATCTATTAGCAAAGTGCATGGGTACCTCTAATACCGAGTAGCATGTCCTCTTGCATTGATGCATGCCTGTATTCGTCGTGGCATATTATCCACAAGTTCATCAAGGCACTGTTGGTCCAGATTGTCCCACTTCTCAACGGCGATTCGGCGTAGATCCCTCAGAGTGGTTTGTAGGTCACGTCGTCCATAAACAGTCCTTTTCAATCTATCTCAGGCATGTTCGATGTCTGGAGAACATGCTGGCCACTCTAGTCGAGCGATGTCATTATTCTGAAGGGAGACATTCACAAGATGTGCACGATGGGGGGCGAATTGTCGTCCATTAAGACGAATGTCTCGCCAATAATGCTGCCGATATAGTTGCACTATTGGTCGGAGGATGTAATTCACGTATCGTACAGCCGTTACGGCGCCTTCCATGACCACTAGCGGAGCACGTGGGCCACATATAATGCCACCCCAAAACAGCAGGGAACTTCCATCTTGCTGTTTGCGTTTGACAGTGTGTCTAAGGCGTTCAGCATGACCGGGATGCCTCCAAACACGTCTCCAACGATTGTCTGGTTGAAGGCATATGCGAGACTCACCGGTGAAGTGAACGTAATGCCAATCCTGAGCGGTCCATGCGGCATGTTGCTGGGCCAATCTGTACCGCGCTGCATGGTGTCGTGGTTGCAAAGATGGACCTCGCCATGGACGTCGGGAGTGAAGTTGCGCAGCATGCAGCCTATTGCTCACAGTTTGAGTCGTAACACGACGTCCTGTATTTGCACGTAAAGCGCTATTCAACAGGGTGCCGTTGCTGTCAGGGTTCCTCCTAGCCATAATCCGTAGGTAGCGGTCATCCACTGCAGTAGTAGTCCTTGGGCGGCCTGAGCGAGGCATGTCATCGACGTTTCTGTCTCTCTCTATCTCCTCCATTTCCGAACAACATCGCTTTGGCTCACTCCGAGACGCATGGACACTTCCCTTGTTGAGAGCCCTTCCTGGCACAAAGTAACAATGCGGACGCGATCGCGTGGTGTTGACCGTCTAGGCATGGTTGAACTACAAACAACATGGGCCGTGTACCTCCTTCCTGCTGAAATGGCTGGAACTGATCGGCTGTCTAATAGGCGCTACTCGTGGATGGTTGTTAACATCTTTGCGCGGGTTTAGTGACATCTCTGAACAGTCAAAGGACTGTGTCTGTGATACAATATCCACAGTCAACGTCTGTCTTCAGAAGTTCTGAGAACCGGGGTGATGCAAACCTTTTTTTTGTGTGTGTACATAAAGAAACAAAAATGATAAAATCAGTAGCCTCCATTAATAAATACCATCGTGCTATAGCATAATAAAATCAACAATCACCCACTAACAAGTAAACACTATTGTAAGGTTATCTTTCCTGGTCAGAAATAAGGAAGCAGTTCAATTTGAATTTTTGTTTACTAAATTTAATGTTTATATGTGCACATCTCCTCCTCCTCCCCCTCTCCATCCATATCCTCCTTCCCTCTTTTCTGTCCATCATCTCGTATCGCCCCAATCCTAACGGGAGGTTGGTGGTTATAACCCTCACAATATTTATGTCCGCACCGCATAGTAAGTAACACGTGTACAAAGTTTGATGGAAATCGATCCAGGAGTTAAGGAGTAGATATGGAACATATGCGAATCTGACATACCGGGTGGTTATAATTAAACTTTTCCTAGTTAACACGATATAACACGGAAGTTAATTACCACACGAGAAACAAAATAAGTAGCATTAATGTCAAAGACAAGGGAAGAGAAATAATGCAGAATCAATTCAATAGAAACACTTTTAATGTGCTGCTACGGAACATCATAATATTACATACCATTACCGCTACAAAATGTGCTCAATATGGCGCTCATCAGTGTCCAGAAGAGTCTGAGAGTGCAGGTTTGCATTCTGCACAGCAGAACGAAGCAAGCCCATTGGTGTGCTGGCAACATTTCTTGATATGCTGCGCTTCAGGTCAGCACATGTATAGAAGTTTCCTTGGTAAACACTATCCTTCGGGTAGCCCCACAACCAGAAACCACAGGGAGTGAGATCAGGTGAACATCTTGCCAAGCATTCGGAAACGATCGACTGATAATTCGATAGTTTCCAAATGTGTTTCGGAGACGCACGTGAACTTCACGAGCGATGTGAGGTTGGGCCCCATCTTGCACGAAAACGAGTTCAATGCGTCTCTCTCCTGTAGGGCGGGTATGACATGCTGGCGAAGCATGTCGCAGTAACGCTGGCCAGTCACACTGCACGATTTTGATCCTTGACGGCCAACCTCTTCAGAAAAGAATGGACCAATGATGAACGTAGCCGTGAAGACACACCATACGGTGACACGTTCGCCATACAGAGGAACTTCATGCACAGTGACTGGAGGTGAAGATTCCCACACTACGGAATTCTGTGTCTTCACCACTCCCGTCAGAGAAAAATTAGTTTTGTCTGTCCATAGGATGGTCCAGAGCCAGCCCTCGTCAACTTCAATCCTTGAGAGAAAGTGGCGAGCGAAGTCAACACGCCGTTGCGCGTCCTGTAGTGCTGGCTGCTGCACGATGTGGATCTTGCATCGATACCATTTGAGGATGGTTCGGAGCACCTTCCGTACAGTGGACCACGGGATGTTCAACTGTCGTGACACAGCACGCGCATTGGCTGATGATCGGGAACTGCGTGCAGCCATTTCTGCCGTAGCAACAGTGATTTCATCAACCACATGTAGAGCAACCGGTCGTCGGCCTCTTCCCGGAGCGACTCTCAGTTTTCCAGTTGATTAGAACTTCATCATACTCCGCACAGCAGGTGGAGAAAGAGGACCCTTCCATAATCTTTTCAGCCGGTGATATTCTCGAAGTGCAGGTGCATCATGACTGTTGTTTTGATAATAGAGCTTCAGCAATGATGCCCTGCTCCTTTGGTCCGAGGTCATGTTGACGTATCAACAAGTGCACTGCGACTGGTCAGGTGTGTGAGACGATGAATCACGATGACTGATAACGGCATCTGGTGGCCATAGTTGGAACTGGACGGTTGCGCTGTGACGCATGGAAATCATGTACTCCATACTCTGGACATTAATGCTACCAAATTTGGTACTCGTACAGTAGCTAGTTTCCGTGTTATAACGTGTTAAATAGGGAGAGTTTAATTATAACCACCCGGTGTATTGCATAGACGTATGTCTGATTCTCTTGTGTTTTACACATTATTACTCCAGCGAGGATTTTTAATTTATCTGTGGTATTCAGCTGGGTTGATTTTAGATTCCGAAAAACGTTGCCAAAATTATTGGCTCGCTGCAGTGATCATCGCGACATGGCTACACACTGAACAGCAAAAATAAGAGACAATTTGCACTTCATACTTTCAAAGGTACTCCAAGTCAACTAAATACGGGAAATAAATACCACAGGCTGTTTCCCAACATTTTACGTCACCCTCTTCTCATCCACCTCCGCATCCCTAGTGGTAATGGAGAATCTTACTTCCACAAATTTTTTACTCAAATAATGAATTATGTACCTATCAAATTTGGTTGAAATTTCTCCAGGTGTTCCTGAGTTACGCTTCAGTGCAACCCATTTGCATTTCCGCACTTGTGGGATGTATGTGATTCTTAACAGTGCTTCTTTCCGAACAGTAAGAACCATAACCCCCCCCCCCCTTTATAAAACAGCTCCAGAGCTTTGATTACTCTAAAAATGCATGAGTATGTAAAATATTTTACGTTAATATGTAAGTGAGAAAAAGCTTAGAAATGGTTTGAACTTTTGTGTTAAATTTGTTGCAAGCCGCTAGATACTCTCATTCTCAAAAACTGCGTGAATATAGTCCGGGGCCGGCCACGGTGGCCGAACGGTTCTAGGCGTTTCAGTCCGGAACCGCGCTGCTGCTGCGGTCGCAGGTTCGAATCCTGCCTCGGGCATGGATGTGTGTGCTGTCCTTAGGTTAGACAGGTTTAAGTATTTCTAAGTCTAGGGGACTCATGACCTCAGATGTTAAGTCCCATAGTGCTTAGAGCCATTTGAACCATTTGTGGGAGATATGGACAACGTGCTGGCCAGGGCAACAGTCGATTGCCATCTATACAGAGGTACCTTATTGCTGCATGGGTTTTAACACGTCAGAAATGTAACGTCTGCTGTCCAACTTCCTGGCAGTGGGGACCGGAGGGGACTATGTTGTGTATGTGTGGTCCTCATACCAGCTGGGCTTATATGACGATGGCGAATGTCATCTGGTAACGTTCGTTCTTCCTGGAGCCTGTACACATGAATTCATCCATCGTGATACAGTACACAGAACTGGAAGTTATGAGAAAAGACAAAGTGGTGCCATTCCCATGTTCAGTTTTTGGGAGCACCGCTGTCTCTCTCGCCTACCTCAACAAGGAAAGATGCAAGCATGGTCGACATGCCGACAACGTACGGTTCACCAGATGTCATCGTACTGTCCCTGTGGATACTTGTCTTCCACCAAATAATCCCATTTCTTGACTCAAGGTATGTGCTGAGGCCTTATGATGGTATACAGCCAAATGAAGAATAGTTTCATCCTCTCGGGCGCTAGTCGCATGGGATTGTTGACCATCCAGGGCGTTTAGTACTGCTTTTCTGATCCCATAGATATCGTATTTGTATAACGGTCATGGGATCCTGACCTACATGAACAGCAATATTGTGCAGCAATAATCTGCAGTCACTAACATGGCCTGTCGAATGAGACATGTAGAGGTAGAATTTTTTCTTCTTAAACGAGGCGTAATACAGTATCCTCACAAACATTCAAATGCGATTTCTGAAAGAAAAATCCGCTCCATAATTAACTACTGTTTGCGATAATTTTAACATCAAGAAACATACTTGTTATTACGATGAATTTTTTTCTACAGATTAGCGACATGACAATATGAAGATGACTAGAATGACAGAACTGTGTATGTCTTTTGGCAAGTGAGAATTCAGTATGGTGCGAAGACGCCACATGCTGCATTCAAAGCCTCTAAACTTCGCACCACGCAATCAATGAGGGCCTGGACATGGTGAAGGAGAACGCACTGCTACACAATTTGTAGGTGTGTGCACAAGTTCACAGCAGTTTCGTGAGGATGAGAGCAAACAAGTTATCGTCTGACCACTTCCTGGTGTTTGTCCAAAGGGTGAAATGTTAGGCAAACATGCAGGCCAATGGAACAGTGGTACACATTGCTATTCGAAGAAGGCTTACACATTCCTCATCGCATTTGGCCAGGCGTTGTTTTGCTGAAATGTGTCATATGGAACTGCCTGTAAGAGGGATAGTGCTTCAGGCTGTAATACCTCTCTTATGTAGCTGTTTCTGTTGAGGTTGCCTTCAGTACATAGCAGACAAGGTCATAATGATGCCCCAAAACATCACGCTTGGTGTTCGTCCGGCATGCTGCTCAACAATGTAGTCTGTCCCATCACATTCATCACGATAGTGTCGAGCAAGTACTCTGTCAAGACTGTACGACAAGTTGAATGGGTATCGCCTCAGAACACTACACTGGTCACTCAGCATGCCAGTGATGGCATTCACATGCCCACTGCAGTCTCAGGCATTCGTCGATTGTGGCCACTGGAAGCCGACGCAATGGCATGCATACCACTAGTTCAGCCCTCAGCAGACAGCATCAAAAACAGTCGACGCCGACATGTCCACACACATTTCGCTGCTCCAACATCGAGCAACCATTGTGTACGAAGCTGTTCTGCTGTTACAGCTATTTGGCAAGGATGGTTCTCACCCCACACTCGGTCACATTCTGTAGTCAAGCCCCCACTCATCGTTGTGTAAAACCCTCTTCTATCCACTGGTTCCACACATTTATCGCTGTCGAAGCAAGCTGTTACAATACTACAAACCCATCCGCCCGAGATCAATCATTCGGCTCCATTGGAGCTCGCTCACACTTTGATAATGGGTCATTTGACGTCGACAAGGCATACAGGTAGCGCTTGCACGTTTCCACTTTCTGCCTTGACTGAGCGAGTCGTAACATTGACCCGTCGAGTCAGACATAAGAGTGCTCCATTGGGCCTACGTGCCTGTCATCTCTTTCCAGTCACTTCGTGTGGTTCCACTCCGATTTTGGAGTGAATCATATTACAGTCTCTGGGTCTTTCAGTTTTCTCAAATGCGGGTGCGGGTGCGATGAAATACTAAAACCCCTCCACTATCTACCACACCTACGAAATTTTGATCAGATCCATTCTCTCCTACATAAATGTTGCATGGATATCTGTCACACCGAAGTTCTGTTAAATCCCTCCACATCCTCGAATGCGATGCTCTTCTTCTCTTTTTCCACATCCATCTACCTTCGCCCACGTGGATGCTCTATCTTCTCATAAAATTCCCACCTCTCCTCATGCACATCGAACATCAACTGCATCTTCTATACTATCCACAAACTAGATTTTAATAATTCCATTTTTTCCCCTCTGATCAGCAACCCTGGTGTACTGCCACGCCTTAATAAACCTATCGCAGCATCCCTACCTTTACACACACACACACAGACACACACACACACACACACACACACACACACAATATCTTATTCCTACATAACTTCAACCGACTCCCTCTTACAGACAATAAAATCGGCGCCTATGTTTATGCATCCTACCAGCTGGAGCTTTCCCCACCTATTTCCACTCCACATCAAGGCTCTTCCCTCTCTCTTTCCTCTCCATTACAAGCCCTCCCTTCCTGCCCTGATACCACGGACCTGCTCGCGCACCAAGCTCATCCTTTCTTTTCGTCTTTACCTAACTTGCCACCTACCCTCTTTCTCTGGATACCACCCAATGGCCTATAAATATACACTCACAATCATCCTAACGCTTACTCTCCACGCATCCTTCACCCAGTGTGGATACTTCAACTTTTCAGTGAAGGTGCAGTGCTTTTTGTAACGAACTTTTCCGTTCCATTTTAAAGTTTTTAAATGATTATTTTGTCTTACTATCTTCACCTGTCAGTCCTTTTATTTCCTTTTTCAAATTTAAAATGCGGAAACCACACTAGTCAGGGAGCAGTATGTCGTCCTGAACGGGGTAACTTCAACAGAGCAGCGTAATAGGTCCTCTGCTTTTTACAATTTAAATAAACGATCTGGTTGATGGTATTGACAGCGGCCTTAGACTGTTTGCCGAAGATGCTGTAGTCTACAGGAAAGTAGTATCACACGAAAGTTGTGAACAAATCAATGAGGATTTGCAGAAAATAAATGGGTGGTGTAATGACTGGCAGTTATCTCTCAATATTAGTAAGTGTAACCTACTGCGTATAACAAGGCGTAAATCCCCATTAATGTATGAGTACAAAATAAATGATCAGTCTTTGGAAGCGGTAACATCTGTCAAGTATCTGGGTGTGACTATTCGAAATGATCTCAAATGGAATGATCAGATTACACAAGTAACGGGTAAGGCGAACTCTAGATTGCGGTTTATTGGCAGAATCCTGAAGCGTTGCAGTCCATCAACAAAGGAAATAGCTTACAATACGTTAGTTCGTCCAGTCCTAGAGTATTATTCGTCTGTATGGGACCCTTACCAGTTGGGTCTGATTCAAGAGATTGAGAAGGTCCAAAGAAGAGCGGCAAGATTCGTGACTGGTACATTTAGCCATCGCGAGAGCGTTACAAATCTCATAGAAAGTTTGAAGTGGTACACACTTGCAGATAGACGACGCGCTAAACAGAAGGGGCTGCTCACTAAATTCCGAAATCCCATCTTCGCCGAGGATGTAGAGCATATATTATCGCCACTAACTTTCAAATCACATAATGATCATCATTCAAAGATAAAGGAAATAACAGCTCGTACTGAGGCGTTCAGACAGACGTTTTTCCCTCGCGCGGTCCGCGAGTGGAACGGTGGGCGAGGGGGAGGGGGGAATATGACTTTGGCGCGAATTGTGCCCACAGCCACACACCGCTTGGTGGCTTGCGGAGTATATATGTAGGTGTAGGTGTAGAAACGGCGGAAACCACATTATATACAATCCAAGATAAAAAAGTGACGCAACACGAAGGGATTATCCAAAGGCGACGAAATCGGTAGAGGTGATGTACCTATACAAACAAACAAATGATTACAATTTCAGAAAAAACTGGATAATCTATTCAAGAGGAAGTTCTTCACAAATTGAGCAAGTCAGTAGGGTGTTGGTCCACATTTGGTCCTTTTGCAAGCAGCTACTCGGCTTGGCACTGATTCTGTCAAACTGGCGCGTTACTCGTAGATCGTCAAAATGCCAAACTGGTTGGTGAGCCCTGCCCCGAATGTTGCCGACTGTGGGGGGAAACCGGAGACCTTGCTGGCCAAGGTATGGTTTGGTAAGCACGAAGACAAGCAGTAGAAACTCTGGCCGTGTTCGAACGGGCATTATCTTGCTGAAATGTGATGGCTTGTGTTGGAGGACAACAAAATGGGTCGTAGAATGTCAACGACGTACCACTGTGCTGTAAGGGTGTCGCAGATAACAACCAAAGGGTCTTGCCATGAAATAAAATGGCATCCCGGACCATCACTCCTGCTTGTCTGGGCATATGGTGGGCGACACTCAGGTTAGTATCCCACAGATGTCCAAGGAGTCTCCAACCACATCTTCGCTGGTCATCGGGGCTCATTTCGAAGCGAGACTCATCACTGAAGATAATTCTACTCCACTCAATGTGAATTCAGGCCGAAGGCGCCTTGACCAGAGAGGGATACAAGCCCAGCGGTACGTCGGCGATATTCTACACCCCGTTTCGTTACCTTCCATGGCAAGCCATCCTGGGCTTACATTTCATTAAAATAATCCCCGATTGCACACGGGGAGAGTTTCTACTGCTTCTATTCGCCCACCAAGGTTGCCAGATCTCTCCGCAATTGAGAACGTTTGGATCACTTCGGGCAGAGACCTCCTAGTAGCTCAGGATTTTGATGATCTATGAGTAATGTGGCAGTTGGAGGGAATTTGGCACGATATCCCTCAGGAGGACATCCAACTCTGTCAAACAATGTCAAGCCGAATAACTGCTTGCATAAATGCCAAAGGCGGACCATCGCGTTACAGACTTGCTCAATTTGTGAAGCTCTTCCTGTTGCACAGATCATCCATTTTTCTGAAATTGTAATCATTTTTTTGTCTGTACATGTACTTTACATGTACTAATGTCCAACCCATTCGGATAATTCCTTCGTAATTGTTGTGTACATAATTCCGCGTAGTCAGCGCGTACACAACTTTCCCACTAGAGCGAGCCCCACTAAGCACAACAGCGCAGGCGCAGCGCTCGTCCGTCTCCGCACTACGACATGGCGCTGTCTTAGAGACGGACCAAATTCTGCTTCCGCCGATCCGCGTATTAATACGTAACGCAGCCAATTAGATTGCTGCTAACGTAGAACCTTTTCTCCTCGCGGATCACACTCGCGCAGTGATACATGAACGCGCGAGGTATTATAATGAGTGTACAGACCTCCAATTAGTCAGTCTGCATTTGTCTGCACCAGTCTGTACCAGTCTATAGTCAAGTTTCAGTCTGGCCTAATAAGATTACCATATTCCTGTACATAGCCATGAAGATAAATGAATACACTTTGTCAAGTATCAGAGATATGTGAGAATAAGATTAACGTACCAAGACCAAAGGAACCTCAGATTGTCAGTTGTAAATAGCAGGCCGTGCGGTTAAAGGCGCTGCAGTCTGGAACCGCGAGACCGCTACGGTCGCAGTTTCGAATCCTGCCTCGGGCATGGATGTTTGTGATGTCCTTAGGTTAGTTAGGTTTAACTAGTTCTAAGTTCTAGGGGACTAATGACCTCAGCATTTGAGTCCCATAGTGCTCAGAGCCATTTGAACCATTTTTGTAAATAGCATCCAGAACCAAGTTATTTTCATGCTTGTTATTATTTTAATAAATGTGTGTGACAATTAATCAAGTTCTGTTTAAAGTTGGTCACCGTCAGTCTGCTACTCTAAGCGTGCAAGTGGCATTTCTATCGTCTGACCTAACGGCAGAAGATAAACACGCCACGATAAGACCACGAGACATATTGCAGACACTCGCATACTTCGTTAGAGTGACAAGTCAAATAATCTAATGGTGTGTGTACCGAAGGTCTTACAGTACGCACACCACAGTAATGCATCACTTTTCTGTCTTAGAATGTAATCATTTCTACTTCATACCTTTTTTTAAAATTTTCCATGTATAAATGTTTTATAATTTCTTGATTTAGTCTCTGCAAACGCTCTATGCTCAAAAACGAGATACTGCACCGCTGGCAGCACCCACTCTCCTCCCTTATGGGGTAAGGGAGATGAAATAAAAATAAAGAAAAAGAAAAGGATGTAGTACACTTCATGCTAATTTTGCGTATGCCTCATGTCGTCTTCATAGTATTGCAATTTTAATGGCGAGCGGTGCAGCTAAGGTCGCCGCTTATAAGCGGACACGGCGGCGGAACACTGCGGCCAACACCGGTTAACCTCGCGAGTCGGCGGTCGTAACCTCTCCCCATCACCAATAGCCGTTTGCGGAAAAACGCGCGGCTTCCCTGCCGGGAGCGCGATGCCGTTTAGACCCTTTCTTTTGTCCCGACCCATCGCCGGAATAACTGTAATCAAGAGCCGCAGCTGACGAAGACACTTAATTTCTGCTCGGACTCCGGAAGAAATTTGATACCTGCCCCGAGGTGCGCTTTATTAAACGAAGGAATGATGTTGCCCGTGGACGCCCCTAATGAACGTCCACGGGTTCTTCATTATGCGGCACTTAGCCGCCCTAAGCAATTAGCTTGCACCATTAAGGCTCGACAAGTCGCGTCGCAGTTATTGCGGTTGCGCTCGTAAAGGCGCAAAAAAGTGGCGGCTGGGGTTCATGGTTTCTTCCGAACGTCGGTCCAGTAGCACGCGTCCTTCCGTAATGAGCAAAATAGGACTCAAAAACAGCCAGCGCCGCTGCGTTCCCGTACTGTTTTGGAGTACGCGCCAGAAGTGTCTCACCTTCGCTTCAATACGCATATAGCTATTGCAAGCACGCAGACAGGAAAAACTGAAATTGCACTGGCAGCATGACTGTTATGAGGTGTTGCCTAATACGAAATATTTGTGACGAGACAGAAAGAACGTCTATGAGGATTGTAGGCCACTTTTCATTGAAACAGAATAGCGTAATGGTAGCTGAAGAAAACTTGACAAGCCAAGATCGTTAAAGAAGCGTTTTATTGGATGGCTGCTTTCGACAGATGACAGCATAGCTCTGCCGAAATCGGTCGTCCAATAAAATGTTGGTTTTTGAAGTTTTCTTCAGTTATCATATACTACAGATCGCTCCTCTGACTGACCATGTCAGGAATATATACGAAGAAGATAAGGTTGCGACTAGATATACAGAGGTTGCGACTGTCATCCCGGTAGATATTAGGAATTTTGTCATGCTCTCTTAGCTTTCACAGTGTATACGGTTTTGAACAGAGACTCCTGAAAATCGCGTGCTTCACTGCGACATATAGGTGGAATAATCAATTTTGTCGAACAATTCTAATTATCTGGACTGAAGTTAGATGTAAAGCTTTCTTGGAAACTCGAGATCTTCTTCACTGCCAGAATAATCTCCAAGTGCCACCAATGCTGAAACGTGAAAACTTGGTTACTTGTACAAATATATTTTTTCAGCAAGCACTACATCACTGTTTTTTCATTACGTTGCTTCAAAGTATATAGTTAGTTATATATTAATTTTAAGAGTCGTGGTATAAAAACAGCCTATGTGGCTTCAAGTTGTTTACTAGCTTTTACTATCTTACCTTCTATGCCATCAATAGTGCAATCATTAAAAATATTTATAGCCGAGGAAAGGACGATGAGTTCTCTAATTTCTTTTAGGCTATTGTTCATGTGTGTCGTTAATTTAACTCTGGCTCCCTGGTAAGCTTTCTCCCTCTTTCGGACGTCGTGGACTGGGCAGACTGGTAAAACAGGACAGGCAGCGAACTAAGGCGGAACTAACATCAGACTTCTATGCTGGTCAGAGTACAAATGTGGCTGAATTCACAGCGCACTGAACACTCATAACGATGGGCCTCCGCAGCCGACGACCCATTTATATGCCAATGTTAACACCACAACATCGGCAACTACTACTGAAATGGGCAAGTGACCGTAGGCACTAAACACTGGCGCAATGGCAGAGTGCTGCATGGCCTATCCTAACAACTTCTTCATCATGCCAATGGGAAGGCGCGAATCCGTCCTTTTCCAGGGGAACAGCTCGTTGACATTTCTACTGCAGTACAGAGACAAGCTGGCAGCCGCTCCTTTATGCGCGGGGAACATTCACCTGGGCATCCATGAGTCCAGCGTAGCTCGTGCAAGGCTCCATAACTGCCAAAGAGTATCGTACACTGGTTGTAGACCACGTACACCCTGAGACGATCATGTTTCCCAATGGCTGTGGCATTTTTCAACAAGATAATGCGCCATGTCACAACGCCACGAGTGTGTGATGGAGTTATTCGAGGAACACAGTGGCGAGTTGCAGTTGATGTGCTGGCCCTCCAATTCGTCAGATCTGAACCCAATCGAACACATCTGGGATGTGGTTGAACGTGGCGTCAGAGCTCATCGCTCCCCTTCCCGGAATTTAAGGGAACTGACTTGTGTGTGCAGATGTGGTACCAACTGTCTCCAGTAACCTACCAAAGCCTCATTGCTTCCATGCCAAGACGCATTGCCGCTGTCATCCGTGTCACATAGACATTTGGGGTATCAGGTAGGTAGTCATAATTAAACCGCGGATTTTAGGTAAAAACCTGTTTTGTTCCTGAGTTCCTATTTGCATAAAAATTTGTATTTATGCGTTTCATGACTATTTACACTTAATAGCGTTAATTCTGTAGGACCTAAAAAAGCCTATTTCGACGTTAGTGCCAATTTTTGCCTATTTCGGCTTTAATATCCTAAAAAGTGCCTATTTCATCATATAATACAGTGGTTCTAAGTTTTTCCACACTATACGACAGATGGAAAAAAAATTTTCTACCCAGCGTGCAGCAAGGTGGCTAGTTGATATGCGCTCATGCTTCGTATTTGCCTAACACTTCGGTCTTTTTTTATTTTTTTATATCGCTATCCCTGTTAATACCAAATACTCTTTATAGGTGTTTTATTATTCATATGTAAAAAATACATCACGGATCTTTAGGCTAAAACCTATTTTATTTCCTAAGCTCCAACTTGCATATAAGTTCGTACTTATGCGTTTCATGACTAAACTGAATACCGTTAGTTCTACAGGACCTAAAATTGCGTATTTCGACGTTGACGCCTAATTTTCCCTATTTCAGCATCAAAATCCTAAAAAGTACCTATTTCGTTAATCTGACATAGAGTTCTTGTGTTTTCAAAGATTAGAAAAAGGAAGTAAAATTAGGGCTTTACGTCTCGTCGAAGGCGAAGGTCGTTAGAGACTGTTTACAATTCCTTTGCTTGCCTTACTTCCAACAGCACTCGGCACGGCTGAATGGTCATCCATCCAAATACGCGCCGAGCGCGAACTTCGGTGAGCGAATGGAAACCGGTCAAAGGTTTGAGTTACACATTAGAATCGAACGTGGGAGTACTAAATGCTATATTTGAAAGTATTTCGTTCGTAGGATTCTGGCCAGCTGTGTATTTTCGCAAAGAAACGGTTTCATAGGCCTTAAGCTGAGACGGATTAAAAAATCACAATGTTAATCATAGACGCCCTCTATAGTTAAATTACTGCCCTTCGCGCATTTTCTCGCTGCTGTCTGCAGGCAGTCCTATCAAACTACTCTGTTTCGTGAAAGGTATTATACGTGAGTTTTCCGGTTCGAAAAATAATTTGCCAGTAGTGAGATGTTTTCATCTGAAGCACCGGTAGGTTCTATTCGCTTGTTCAGAAGGGGCGGCCATCTGTCAGGTGCCACATGTCCAGCAACGAGTACGGTACTTCCCCTACCGCGCCCATGCACCACAGTTAAAGGAAAAAACAAAACAAAACAAAAGACAGGTCATCGTTCACTTTTTCCCAGCGAAAACAAATCAGTACATTGTGTAGCGACCGACGTGTTAAGTGTTATTGACGTTCTAAGTGCAAAATAAATTCTAGTTTCTGTGTGAGAATACTACGCCATGTCGAAAACAGCTAGTTCGAAGTCTACTCATATAAGGCAGTGGCTGCAAGATTTTCCGCATTATACAACAGATGGGAAAATTATTTTCTGCCAAGCATGCAACAAGGAGGTTAGTTGGTGTTTTTCTTAGACTTCTTATTTTCCTGTCACTTAGGATTCTTTTTTATCGCTATCCTTTAGTAATACGAAATACTTTTTATATGCGATTCTAAACTGCATTTCCCTTTTCTCTCGTATTAGCTTTCGAGTGTTAAGAAATCTCACTTAACTCAGCATGCAGATGGAATCGCACGTAAAGCTAATGTTGAACGAAAGTCAAAATTGAAGTAAACTCTTTTAACCAATAAATCTGGCGAATCCTCCGAAAAAAAAACAAGTTCTGCAATAATTTGTGTCATGCACTTGTGGCAGCAAACATCCACTTTCGGAAACTAGAATACCCTGTTTTCAGAGGTTTTCTTGAGAAGCAGTGCCATCAGTCTATTCCTGCAGAGTCAGCTTTACGTAAGAATTATGTGGATTCAGCTTACAATGCTGCATTGCACAGAATCCGAGATGATGTTGTAGAATCTTGTATATGGATTTCTGTGGATGAAACTACTGACAGCCTTGGCCGTTACATTGCAAACCTGACTATTGGCAAGCTAGATCCAGATGCTCCATCCAGGGCTCATCTGATTTACTCAAAACAGCTTGCAAAAACTAACCAACAGACAATAGCACAGTTTGTGAACAATGGGCTTAAGGTGCTATACCCAAACGGATTGGATAAGAATAAGGTGCTTCTGGCCGTCACTGATGCTGCTGCATATATGACAGCAGCGTTTCAACTATTAAAAGTATTCTACCCATTGATGCTGCACGTAACTTGTGTAGTGCATGAGATCAACCGCATAGCAGAGCAAGTAAGGCTACAATTTCCTAAAGTAAATAAAGTAATATCGATGGTGAAGAAAATTTTTGTTAAGGCACCATCAAGAATACAGGCATTCAAAGAACAGCTTCCAGATGTCCCATTGCCGCCAGTGCCTGTTGTCACCCGCTGGGGCACGTGGCAGATAGCAGCAGAATACTATTGTACGCATCTCTCAGCTGTCCAGAAGGTGGTTGAAAATGTACCGGAGGATGCTGCATCCGTAACTGCAGCAATGGAGTTACTCAAAGATTCTTCTTTAAAACAGGACTTATCTTACATTATGGCCCACTACACATTTATGGCAAGAATAATATCACAATTAGAAGGCTCAGGGAGGCCTACCTACGACAATATTTCTTTGCTTGAAGAAGTCAAAATGAAAATTAATGAAGCGCCAGGTGAAGTAGGGGAAAAAGAACGGGCAAAAATGCAAACGGTTTTGCAAAAGAACACTGGCCTGAAGGAGTTGTGTGCAGCTGCCGACATACTTAGTGGAAAATCCAGCACTCCTGACTGCAGCATTCCTGTCCAACATGTGCCGAAAATGAAGTACGCCCCTGTCACATCTGTTGATGTAGAACGTTCTTTTTCAGCGGATAAATTGATTCTGACTGACAAGCGCCACAGTTTTTCACTAGAAAACCTAGAAAAGATTTTGGTTATTTATTGTGAAGCCAACTATGGTCAGAATATGTGAAACTACGAATGTATTAATTAAACCATTGCCACATCTTTTACGGAGATCTTTATCTTGCAGGAACTCAAAAATATTTGGAGTTATGTTCAACATTAATGTTCTAGATTGCTGTGCTCTGTAACTGTGTAAATATTCATTCTCCTTGTTTTAATGACTAATAAGATGTTCATACTGTAAACACTGGGTATTTTAATTTATTTTTATTTTCTCTGCATCATTTTCATTAGAGCCTATTTTATATAGCCTAAATGAAGAACTACTGAAGGAGCCTATTTTAGGTGCCTAAAACACACTTTTTTACGACCTAAAAATCCGTGGTCTAGTGATCAGTGTAATGGTCTCTAAATATTGTCTTTCATTCTTCTTGTCGTCATACTCGTATGAGTTGAGGCGTAAGTTCCAATACTCTTTTTATGAATCTCTTAAAAAAGAATTTACCATGGACTTTAATCCCATCATCAGTCTCCTTAACCAGTGACCACAATTTTGTACAGCAGCATATTTGCCTGGTGTTCTAAGGAAAACGACTGCTGGTAAGGCTCTGCTCATAAGAGTAAAAGAAAATTATTAATGTGCCGTACGATCATCCCAGGAATGTGCACAATGGCACGATTGCTTTGGTGTGTTTCTCCACCGCCACACTGATCAGAGGTCTAACATGACGTAGTCCCATGAAAATGACGTTTTCGAACGTCTGACACGCAGACAGTTGTATGCTACTGGTCTCAGAGAATGGTCTCATGTGCTACATAAAAATCAATTAAAAGCCCGACTTTTTTTTTCTTTGGGACCAGCAATCATGCGTGACGTGCTCCAACACTAAAATCTTGATCTCCCAATAGAAGAGTCTATCAGGTTACCTTCCATTCAGAAGGCTGTTGCACTCAGCGACTGTTATATTGACTTGTACATAATAGATTTCGGCTATGAGTCGTCCTTTTTAAATTTTATTGGCGGATCTAGATTTCAGCTAGAAACTAGCCATTCTCAATGCACTATCATTTTTGATCCATGTGTGTAATACCTGTTGGTCGGGCTTCTTCTACAGATCATCGAATACTACCACAATGAACTGTGGATGAAGCCCGGCCAACAGACATTACATGCATTGATCAAAAATGATAGTGCATTGAGAATGGCTAGGTTCTAGCTGAAATCTAGATCTTCCAATAAAATTTAAAAGGACAACTGATAGCTGAAATCTATTATCTACAATAAAAGTGAATGCTATTGTTAAGTGTTGTAGTTATATTTCTAGTTTACCAATACCAATGATGATTAATTGAAACCCTCAGCTGCCGACAATGTGTTTGATATAACTCGATGGGGACAGCTGAAAATGTGTGCCCTGACCGGGACTCGAACACAGAATCTCCTGCTTACATATGCACACGGGTTGCCCGAACTCTTACGGGAATCGTCACCTTAGTGGGCGCGAGTAATGAGTGGATGGGCAAATATCTATTAGAAACATTAGGTATGTAGATTGTGGACAGTTGGGAATGTGGGTCTCACGGGAAGGGTGCAAGTGATAATCCCTGCAGTCGCCCTATTCATCTGTGTCCTCGGTGGCTCAGATGGATAGACCGTCTGCCATGTAAGCAGAAGATCCCTGGTTCGAGTCCCGGTCGGGGCACACATTTTCAGCTGTACCCATCGAGGTATAAGTCGGCTCTCAGCCGTGCTAGCGTGCGGACCTGCTCCGCGCGCCGTCCGACGCTCCGCTCTCGGCGGTGTTTACTTCCGCGTCGCGGTGTTTGTGTCTATTGAGTCCAGTACTAACGTACACCATGGCGCACTCGTACCGCCGTGCAACGATCAAAGTAACGTTTCAGGCCGAACATCCACGACCCAGAGCTTTCGAAGTCGAACAGTTCCTACGTGAGGATCTACGTTTGAACCCCCAGGACGTAATAGGCATACATTTTTCCATCACTGGAAGTGTTGTCTACATCAAGATGTCGACGGAGAAAATTTGCAATGACATAATTCAACGTCATGCCACCGGACTGAAATTTTAACACTCCGATGGACATATGGGTGCTGTGACGGTCGCCCATGCTGGATTCGGTCTCCGGACATTGCGGGTGTTTGAGCTCCCGTTCGAGGTGCCTCAGGATGTGGTCATTGCCGCTTTCCAACCATATGGCACCGTCTTGGGTCACGTCGCGGAGAAGTGGCAAACATTTACGACCTACCCCGTATTAAATGGCGTCCGGCAAATAAAAATTGAGCTGACGAAACATGTCCCATCTTACCTGCTGATTGGCGGTGTGAGGGCCATCGTCATGTATGATGGACAGCCACGAACGTGCGCAGGATGTGGCCAGGAGGGACATGTACGGTCCGAATGCTTACACCGCCGTTTAATACAGACGCCGTTACTTGAAGAGACCCAGGCTTCGACGGTCACGTCCTTACCCATCACCTACGCCAAGGTTGCACAGGACCCCGTCGTACCAATCTCGATTGCGCCAGCAGCATCGTCAACGCCACCCACCGCAGCACAACGCGCCGAGGACACAAGCACGGCGTCGCCTCCAGTGCTCGCTTCAGGACCGTCCGGTTTGCAGACCGAAACCGATGTTGCTGTTGGAACCATGGACGTCGACCTCGGTGTCGTGCCGACGTCTGCCTTTGTCCAGACGGGTTCGGCGTCAGACGACGGGCGACCACATTCTGATTCAGAAGGCCACATCAGAAAACAGCGGTCGCCTCGCAAACACAGGAAACGACGACGAACGCCTTCCGATGACGCCCTTTCTCAGACGGCCCCACGAGATGTCGACCTGATGTCTGACGGTGATCTCCCACATTGCGTCCAGTCACGCGATGTGGCAGCTACAGGCGCCACTCCTGTGACGCCTACTCTCCCAGCCAGGGACGTGTCCTCGCCGTTGTCAACGAATGATGACGACGGTCCCCCTGCCACTCATGTTGCGGAATCCACAACACCCGTTCCGGAAGTACGTGACCGTCACATGTCCACGTCGTCAGCTTCCTGGGCCGATGACGTTGAAGAAGAAGTGGAACAGACTGCCAGCGTGTCTGCACAAGAGTCCACATCGGCGACACTGGGGCTGGCGCCCCGCCAGTAATTATCACCACGGCGGGACCACCGGCGGGTCTCCACCTGCCGGCTACATCTACCGCACGTTCTGCAAATACTGAGGGTGGCCGTACACATCAATATCATATCGCCACGATGTATCTTGCCACCATTCGTGCCCCCCATAAACTGGCCATGTTCAGAGACACTATTTACTCTGCGGATGTGGATATAGCACTCTTACAAGAGGTGTTTGTGGCTGACTTCCTAGTTCCCACCGGATACACCGCCCATGTTTCCCCCGCATCCGATACCGGTAGCGGCGTCGCCATCCTGCTACGCGACGGACTCCCTGCAAAGGCCGTCATCTACCTCCCCTCTGCGCGAGGTATGGCCCTCACACTGTTCGGCGTGCGTATTATTAATATCTACGCTCCGTCCGGCACTGGCCGCCGTCATGACCGACAAACTTTTTTTGCCGAAAGCGTCACACCCCTCTTCACCGGTCCGCAGGACGATTTGGTACTCGGTGGGGATTTTAACTCGACACAAGAGCCCGCGGACCAACTCCCGCGACATTCCCCTTGTGCATCTCTCTCGGTGGTCATCGACCGTCTCCGTCTTGTTGACACATGGAAGAAGCTCCACGGAATTCAACCGGGCTATACATTCTACACCTCTCACTCGTCAAGCCGCATAGATCGCATCTACGTTACCCGCTCCCTTGCTGATGGCACACGTCATGCGGAAGTCTGGCCCTTGGCCTTTTCAGACCATGATGCGTACCTCTGTGATGTCACTCTCGCCCGACAGCAAGTGTGGCATAGTCGTGGTCCGTGGAAACTCAATGTCGCTCACCTGACCTCCTCAGACTGTCGCCGTATGGTCGAAGAAGCGTGGGCACGCTGCCACCATCGTCGAGAAGCCTATGATTCCACCTTATCATGGTGGCTCTCCTGTGCGAAGCCGACCCTCAGGAAGACTCTGATGAGTTATGGGAAGGAATTAAAGGCGTGGCAAACTAATACCCTGCACTTCTACTACACCGTTCTACGTGACTGTACGACGATGCCTTTCTCGCCAGCCCGGCAGTCGATGGTCCATCGCACGAAGGCGCAAATCTCCTTGATCATGCGGCGTAACTTGGAAGGCACTGTAGTCCGTTCTCGAGTTTCTAATCGAATCCCTGAAGAACGTCCGTCGATGTACCACCTCCTTCAGGAAAGACAACGACGACGACGAGCTCTGATCCAAGTCCTCACTGATGTGGAAGGGCGCCGGCACGACACCCAACAAAGCATCGGTCGTGCTCTCCATGCTCATTTTGCCGGGCTCTACTCAGCTGTACCGCATTCTGCAGCACTGGTCACAGAAGTCGCTCAGCTTATTACGAACACTCTTCCGGAGGATGCAGTGCATGACCTCCAAGACGAGATAACCACAGATGAAGTGGTAGACGCTATCAAGGCGGGTTCTGATAACAGATCTCCTGGACCTGACGGTATACCCATCGAATTTTATAAAAGTTTCCACTATTTGTTGGCTTCCACGTGGACGGCAATCGCACAAGCTGATGTCACCGCTGACAGTGGTCCCGAGCGCCTTTCTAGAAGGAATTATTATCCCCGTACATAAACCGAGCGGGTTATCGAGGGTCCAGGACTATCGACCAATTACTTTGCTCAACAGCGACATGAAAATATTCACACGGCTACTGGCATCGCGACTCAAGAAGGTCGCACGTTACGTCACATCCTGCGACCAGACTTCCCTAGAAGGCGACAACAGCATCCGTACGGCCCTTTGCCGTTACAGAGACATGATAGCATTAGCGCATCATCAGCGTCTCCCTGGCGCCTTGGCTTCACTGGACTTTAGCCAGGATTTCGACCGTGTTGACCACTTCTATTTACGGACAGTTCTTCAGCATATGGGTTTTCCTGGCGGTATTGTCACAGTGGTTATGCGCCTGTTGAGTAGTGCAACCTCTAAAATCATGTACAATGGTCGTCTTACACCGTCCCTGGTCATCGCACGATCTGTACGACAAGGATGCCCTCTTTCCACGATTTTGTATGCTTTCGCCTTGGAACCCCTGCTCCAGGGCATGCGCCAACGTTTGGAAGGCATGGCTGTGCAAGGCCACCGTTTTTGTTGTACAGCCTACGCAGACGACATAGTACTATATCTGCGCAGTGAAGATGAAGTACGAGCAGCACTGACATGGGTGGCGACTTACGGAGAAGCGTCGGGGAGCTGCCTCAACGTGTCAAAATCCAAGGTCCTGCTCATTGGTGAGGGCTTGCCGGAGAGATGCGCTGCCCCCTTAGTGTCGCCGCCACCATACGGTGTCTTGGACTTGATTTCACAGCAGGCCTGCGCCGCTCAGCGACTATCAATGGTAGACGCTTGCTACAATCAGAGCAAATCTCGCAGATCACCGGCTACGAGCTCTCGACGTTATCCAACGCGCGCAATACGTGAACATGTATCATGCTTCCCGTATACCACACGTGGCCCAAGTACCACCAGTCCCAAATCTCCTGGCGCGACGGCTGTTGATGGCTTTCGGCTCCTTCGTCAGCTCGGGGATGTTATTCAAGGTGCAGTATGAATCCCTTGCACTGCCACGAGATCGTGGCGGGGTGGGACTCATCCACGTGCCGACTCGTGTCAAGGCACTATACGTCAGCTCCCAATTAAAACTTTGGCATCGTTGCCCGCAGAGCCTTACTAGCCTCCTGCTTCACAACCTTGCACCGGCCTCCTTGTCCGCCCCAGTACTGGTATCGACCATTCCCACCCCCTTTTATTACATCCAACGATTTTTCCTGGAGTTCAGTTATATCTACCGGTCCTCACCACTTACACGTTTTTACCTCACGAAAACAGTCTCCGAATTGTTACAACAGTGCCGCCCGTCCAACCCCATCGAACGTAAGTATCTACAGTACGTGTGGCGACACATATGGAAGGCGATCCATGCGCGTTTTCTCGAATCAGATGTTCAATCAGCGTGGTACATCACCGTGAATGGCAAACAAGTTAACCGAGATCGTCTGCACCGCATCCATCTCGCCGATTCATCCCTCTGCACCCACTGTGGAGTGGATGACACGGATGTCCACCGGTTCCACTGTGGCACAGCGCTAGACGTCTGGACACTTGCGCGACATTTCTTACTCGCCAGACACCGGCTCAGATCAACGTCCACATGCTTTTGTATCCCGATAAGACTTTCTACCCCTCCGCCAAAACTAACTCTGTGAATTGGATCTGTGGCCACACGATCCGCTATCTTTTTACTTCTGGCGACAAGTCTACGCTAGGATATTGGACTTATCTCAACGAACGACACTGCGTCCTGATACGCAACCCACGCTATAAACAATATTTTTCCAATTTCTTACGGAGCACTTTCGATGACCCACCTAGTAGCTGGAACGTCCAAGCCCTGAGAAGCTGAAAACTATATAAACCGAACCGAACTGAATCGATCTGCTACCCAGAACCCACGCCTACGCCACGAGAAGACACGTTTGGACGAGCTGGCATGCTGTAGGCGGATACACTTCAGGAGCTCCTGTAAGAACTGGACTTTAACTACAAGTCGCACGACGACTTAAAAAGCTTTTCCTTGTTTATTCCTCATAATTTGTTCTTAAAGGAAAAAGAAATTTGAGTTTGGCTTTGGAAAAAAAAAGAAAAAATTTTTTTGTTAAAAAAAAGGTCGTCAAATAAAAAAACAAAAAAAAAAAATAAAAAAATGTGCCCGGTCGGGGCACACATTTTCAGCTGTACCCATCGAGGTATATCAACAATACCTGTCTGCAACTGCACGGTCAGCAATGGTATCTGTTCTTTCGAGAACAGTTACTATCTTAATATTTACCAATACAGTGCGAAAAAGAGAAGATACGTGCAAATCAGTATGCCTTCCAAGTGCGAAACAACGAAATACCTCTCACCGGCGAATGCGAGCGACAGAAGATCCAAGCAGCACTTGCGGTGTGGAATGTAATGGTATTGCGGGGACCATTAAACTTTCCATTACTCTCAGAATCAAATTACGAATTGGTGATCAATAAAATGCCTAATGCGTAGATAGTGCTTCTTGTAATTGCATAATGGCACCAGACATTCCTGTTTTACTGCCTGAGCCTGTGGCTCAGGATACCATGAGAACAGCGCCTCTTGCGCCAACGCTGTGCAGAGAAGTGAGATTCGATTTGTCTCCAGAACACCCGGCCTCTGCAAGCGGTGTAGCTTACCGGTAGAAAGTATGGTAGTCGTGTAAAGGACATGCGGTGCAAGGTAGACTGAATATAGAGACAGTGGTCTCGTAAATTAAAGATAAAAGTTGCAGCTTAATCTGAAAAAAAAGGATAAATTCGACACACTTGTTTTCGCTTTAGTCAGGTGTTAACAGTATGTTCAGTTTGGCACGATATGTTTCGACAGTATGCTGCCATCATCAGGAGCCCGTCTCCTAATTATGTATTATACACAGACCGCAGTGGCCGGCCGAAGTGGCCGTGCGGTTCTAGGCGCTCCAGTCTGGAACCGCGAGACCGCTGCGGTCGCAGGTTCGAATCCTGCCTCGGGCATGGATGTGTGTGATGTCCTTAGGTTAGTTAGGTTTAACTAGTTCTAAGTTCTAGGGGACTAATGACCTCAGAAGTTGAGTCCCATAGTGCTCAGAGCCATTTGAGCCAGACCGCAGTGTATCGCAGGAGACGACAGTTAACTAATTTTATAAATCTGTGAAAAAAAAACAGTCTGCGTCAAGTTTTTTACTTAATTGTGGTAATTAATATCAGTTTTTTTAGTCAACTATAGTAATTCAGCTCACCGCTAATACGGTGTAACAGTCATCTAGCGTTGATAATGGGTCCAAGTCAGTGCAGTCTATAAGTTTCTTCATGTATGCACATGAAGCAATAGCCACTCATTGATAATTAAATTATGTAGAATTGCCAAATTGCGGGAATTTTGTTTGCTATGTTTTACCTGCTCTTCCAAGTGGTCCCAGAAGTTTTCTGTGGGATAAGGATAGGATGATTTATGGGCGCACTCGGTGTGCACAGGTTGCATGAGTGCTTGTCAAACAGGAATATATGAGTCTACTCTGTGGGCACGTGAGCTGTTATGATGGAATTTGGACGTCCCATCAGCACTCTCATAATGAAGACGTGTATGAAGACACAATCATTTCTTGTAGATAGTGATGAAATAAATGTACTGTTTCATGGACACGAGAACCTGAATAAGTACCATGAGAAAAATCCTCAAAACATCACAAAACGATTTCCTGCCTGAACTATGCCCTTCACATAGACGGTGGTTTAAATGCTTTTTGAGCCTTCGGTACATTTGATGCCTTGCTTTCTGTTCTCTTTAGACACGAAAACATAACCCAAGAAGAGAACAAGAATGGGCATCTGCTACACTCTGAACGTATGCATATGGCGGAAACCAGACTGTCCAAAACGAACCAGGAATGCTGTAACCGAAGGAAGTTATTGGTAGACTAGATGCTTTATGCAGCATAGAACAGGTGCTGGTGATATGTGGGCCGGGTTATATCTGCATTATTACGTTAAGCACGCCATCAGTCTCGCGAAACTGACAGTGGTCGCTTGATTTGGGTGGCGTCAGTCGATTCGTCCTGACAGTGTACTTTTCGTTTGGATGAAGTCAGTCGATGTGGACAGACAGTGTGCTTTTCGTTTGTACGAAGTCAGTTGGTGTGGACTGAAAGTGTACTTTTCGTTAGTACAAAGTCAGCAGCTGCAGACTGAAGTGCACTTTTCATGTGGACGACATTAGTCCATGAGAACGACAGTAAGAAGGTAGAAAAAATAATGTTGTAATTTTAATGAAGTTTATCAAAACATTCAGTTCAAAGATGGCGTTTAGATTTGCATGTATTACGAAAGGTAACCACCAGTTTATTAATTTTCCAGCTGCATTGCACACAAAATATTCTTTTGCGTTTGTCAACATCTACGCACTTTGAACATCTTTCCTTTCTTTTATTTTTCCAACCGGTGATTGCTTATTTTTGTATCGACATTCAGTGGAGTTTCTTCATGCGGATGCCGTGTTGAGGGCATCTACCAAATGTTTCTGAAGCATCATGATTGACGTTTTCCGTCCCGTCACGTCTTCGCATAACTGTAACGCATTCACAACAGCATAGTTGAAAAAGAGATCGAATGCTAACTTCCGTCACAATTTTACTGTCTTTCTCAGTGGACTGCTATATGCGCTCATCTGATCAGAGTGGTGAACGGCTGCTTTTCCGTTATTATATTCAGTAACAATCTTTAGTTTTCGATAAACCTCTCTTCTGGTTGACATGTTTTGAATTTCGAAAAAATTACTCACGTCAGGTGGTCACCGTTGCGAGAGATTGCCGCCTCAACGGAAATACTGTAAAATCGGCTGCGCGTTCAAAGCGTTAAAGGCGCCACCCACGTGACACGCCAGTCCCGCAACCTGCGGACAGCTGCGATAACTTTCCTTCTAGACCTTCTGAAGGCTTGCACCATCTCTGACAATGAGTCGCCACTGCTATCGATAACTCGCAGTAGATCAGGATATTAGACCTTCCATCGTTTGAGAGGAGGAAAAATCGCGACTGCTCTGACCGACATACAGTCTCCAGTTTATGTGTTGAACCCATGTGCAGCTTTCAAAAAATGGTTCAAATGGCTCTGAGCACTATGGGACTTAACATCTATGGTCATCAGTCCCCTAGAAGTTAGAACTACTTAAACCTAACTAACCTAAGGACATCACACAACACCCAGCCATCACGAGGCAGAGAAAATCCCTGACCCCGCCGGGAATCGAACCCGGGAACCCGGGCGTGGGAAGCGAGAACGCTACCTCACGACCACGAGATGCGGGCCATGTGCAGCTTTATTAGTCACTGTGAGGAACGAGTTTTTTTCTAAGTATGTGAGTCCAAATGCCCTTCGCATGCAGCACCCATCGTAATGTTTGCTGGGGAACTGGTTGAGATGCACCTACAATCACTGACAACAGAAATTCCTGTGGGATTTGAACGCGCCTATCATTCACATGACGTGACTTTTGTTTCCGTTCCATCTCGGTTGCAGCCACTTTTATTAGGCCGAGTTTCATGACTGTGAGTGATACACCGTTCCTTGTAGAGTTGTTGGACACTCCACGCTGATATACCGACAAATTCGGTAGCTTTATTCACGGTGTGATCTGAACACGATAGCTCCTTTCTGTGACTTTGCCTTGCCACCGCATCTTGCTGTGCTGCTTCCATAAAACCGACTTCCACATACACAGCACTTCACGTCAGCAGTAGAGGCTCATATGACCGCCTACTAACACTTCTACATCTACATGCAAACTCCACAATATGGTGACACATGGTGGAGGGTACTACGAACCATTACTACTAGTCATTTCCTTTCCTGTTCCACTCGCAAATGGAGGGAGAGAAAACGGCTGTCAGAAAGCCTCCATACGATATCTCCTATCTTACCTTCGTGGTCCTTACGAGAAATGTACGGTGGAAGCCGCAGAACCGTTTTGCATACAGCGTCAAATGTCTACTCCTTAAGTTTTCAATAGTGTTCTTCAAAGAGAACTTCGTCTTCCCTCCAGAGATTCTCAATTGCGGCCACATAGCTTAACTGTAATACTCGCTTGTTTTTTGATCCTGCCGGTAACAACTCTAACAGCTCACCTCTCAATTGCTTCGATGTCTTCCTGTAATCCGACCTGGCGGGGATCCCAAACACTCGAGCAGTACGTAAGATGGGTGGCACTAGCGTTCTATATGTGGTATCCTTTACAGACGGACCACACTTTCCTAAAATTCGCCCAACAAACTGAAATCAGCCATTCGCCTTCCCTACTACTGGTTTTCGTGCTCATTCTATTTTATATCGCTTTTCAAAGTAATGCATAGCTATTTCGTCGATGTGACTGTGCCCAGCAACACACTACTAAAGCTGTGTTCGAATATTACAGGACTGTTTTTCCTACGCATCTGCTTTAGCTCACATCATACCAACTAGAAATTTTACCTAAGCGATCTCGATTCTTCGTACAGTCACTCAACGACGACACTTTTCATACTCCACAGCATCATCGGCAAACAACTACAGATTGTTGCTAATCCTGTCCGTCAGATCATTTATGTGTATAAAGAATATGAGCGGTGCTATCACATTTCCCTGGGGCGCTCCTGACGATATCCTTGTCTCTGATGAACACTCGCCATCGAGGATAGCCACCATCTACAGCTACAAAACGATCAGTATGGTTTTTGAAGGAGGTGAGGATAACCACCATCTACAAATTCCGAACGATCAGTATGCTCTTTTAGGGAGGTGACTAATACATTCTCTGGCGAGCTTAAAAATTCTTTTACCGTCAAATAAACAACAAATGCGATTTTATTGAAGTGGTTTAGAGTGCTTTTTTCATAAACTTGAGCATTATGTTGCATTGGTTTGTTCATAGGTCTTCATCCATCTACTACTTCCTCTCATCTCAGAGCAGTGTTGACACCCAAAATTCTCAATTATTTTTACGATATAGTGCAACCTCTGTTTTCCTCTACAATTCTTGCCTTCTACTGTTCTCTGTAGTACCATGAAAGTTATTCCCCGATGATGAGTATGACTCAGGTGATAGCTGATAGTGACTGAGGGAACTCTTACGTCACAAGGGTATGTGACGGATATCCTGCGTACTCATGTGTTAATCTCTCATGTGACAATGTCATCGTGCCATTTTTCAACTGGACAATGTTCGTGCACACATGTCACGTCCCTGCACGAACTAACTGTGTGGCGTTGAGGTACTCCCACGTCCACTAAGGCTCCCAGATGATTGCCTGGTGGAATATCTGTGGAACCGGTTTAGATGTCAACTACGCCCCAGTGCCAGTATGTGGAATATCAAGGACTAGTTACAACATCAGGGGGCCAGTAACTTCAGGAGAGGATTCAATGTCTTCGTGACACCCTAGCAAACCGAATCACCGCATGCAGGCAGGCCGAAGATACTGCAACGTCGAACTGACAAGTGGGCTCATAGTGTCAATTTCTTCTTAAAATTTACTCAATTTTGTTATCACTGACGTAACATTACGTACCCTCTCAACCCCTGAAGTTTCATTTCGTCTCCTCCTCCTCATCTGGGTAATGCACTTTTTTTCCGAGCAGTGCTGAAGGCGAAATCATGACAATATGCGTAGGTAGTGCTCGTACCAAACTATACTCGCACGGTTCTCCATCCGTCTCACAGCTCCACTTTCGCCAATTTATGACTTGCACTTTCCATACCTCGGTGTACCAGATCCCTGCATGAAATAAAATCGCTGCGTAGAGGCTTAGCCACAGCCTGGAGGTTATTTCTCCACAATATCTTCTCATCCAAAAGTGCTAATCCAGCAAGATATCAAGGAAGGATTGTATGAAATTAGGGAACTAGCAGAGAGAGATACTGGCACAAGCTGAGAAGGGAAATCAGCAGTCCTGCGTTCATAGTTCAAATAGTAGGAGCATTCCCGGGTAAAGGCGAGTTACAGATTCGAGTCCAGGTCCGGCCCATAGTTTTAATCTGTGAGGAGGACAGATTCATTGTTGTGTCTAGACAAGACAGCCTAGACACAATGAGAGGAAGCCGAAAGGCACGCGCTTAAACTCACGCAGGCTGGCGTGAGGTCTGAAACAGGATACGTAATGAATGCTATAAAGAAAAGTACGTAGCTTCTGGAATACTTAACTTTAATCCACAATTGTAGAACATCTCTCTTGACGGTACATATTATAACCACAATATATATAGGAAAGGATTATGGCGCCTTGCTAGGTCGTAGCAAATGTAGCTGAAGGCTATGCTAACTATCGTCTCGGCAAATGAGAGCGTACAACTGGGGCGAATGCTAGTAAGTCTCTCTCGACCTGCTGTGTGGTGGCGCTCGGTCTGCTATCACTCACAGTGGCGACACGCTGGTCCGACGTATACTAATGGACCGCGGCAGATTTAAAGGCCTAGCAGGTGTGGTGTCTGGCGGTGACACCACATTCATTATGAAATACATTCTTCAACTACAGCAAACACCACTTCCGTGCACAGACGTAAAGTTACGATCCTTCATCCCTAACTGTTGTGCGTTAGTCGTGCGCACGATATTTGGAGCAGAGTATAACGCTTCTATCTGCAAGTTATAGTGAAGTCGTGTGGCATTGTTGAAGTCGTATGGCATTGTTGGCTGGGAGACCGTAAGGATAAGTTCAGCTTCCTAATTGGAAAAGTTTTTTTGTCCTTTGCGCTCAATGGCATCTTTCGTTCAGTGTGAGTGCTGCGTGTTTATCTCACATACTATGTGATCAAAAGTATCCGGACTGCCCCAAAAACATCCGTTTTTCATATTGGGTGCATTGTGCTGCCACTTACTGCCTGGTACTCCATATCAGCGACCTCAGTAGTCATTACCCGTCGTGAGAGAGAGCAGAGTGGGGCGCTCCGCAGAACTCACGAACTTCGAACGTGATCAGATGATTGGGTGTCCCTTGTGTCATACGTCTGTACACGAGATTTCCACACTCCTAAACATCCCTAGGTCCACTGTTTCCAATGTGATAGTGACGTAGATACATGAATGGACACGTACAGCACAAAAGCGTACAGGCCGACCTCGTCTGTTTACTGACAGAGACCGCCGACAGTTGTAGAGGGTCGTAATGTGTAATAGGCAGACATCTATCCAGACCATCACAAAGGAATTCCTAACTGCATCAGGATCCACTGCAGGTACTAAAACAGTTACGCGGGAGGTGAGAAAACCTGGATTTCATGGTCGAGCGGCTGCTCATAAGGCACACATCACGCCGGTAAATGCCAAACGACGCCTCGCTTGGTGTAAGGAGTGTAAACATTGGACGACTGAACAGTATAAAAACGTTGTGTGGAATCACGATAACACAATGTGGCGATCCGATTGCAGAGTGTGGGTATGGCGAATACCCAGTGAACGTCATCTGCCAGCGTGTATTGTGCCAACAGTAAAATTCGAAGGCGGTGGTGTTATGGAGTGGTCGTGTTTCTCACGGAGGGGGCTTGTACCCCTTGTTATTTTGCGTGGCACTATCACAGCACAGGCCCACATTGATGTTTGAAGCACCTTCTTGCTTCCCACTATTGAAGAGCAATTCGGGAATGGCGATTGCATCTTTCAACAGGATCGAGCAACCTGTTCATTTGGAAATTTGTCCTATGGGACCAAACTGCTGAGGTCATCGGTCCATAAGCTTACACACTACTTAATCTAACTTCAACTAACTTATGCTAAAGACAACACACACACCCATGCCCTAGGGAGGACTCGAACCTCCCACGGGGGCAACCACGCGAACCGTGACAATGCGCCTTAGACCGCACGGCTATCCCGCACGGCACCTGTTCATAATGCACGGCCTGTGGCGGAGTGGTTACACGACAGTAACATCCCTGTAACGGACTGGCCTGTACAGAGTCCTGACCTGAATCGTATAGAACATCTTTGGGATGTTTTGGAACGCCGACGTCGTGCCACGCCTCACGAACCGACATCGATACCTCTCCTCAGTGCAGCATACCGTGAAGAATGGGCTGCTATTCCCCAAGAAACCTTCCAGCACCTGATTGAACGTATTATGCCTGCGAGAGTGCAAGCTGTCATCAAGACTAAGGGTGGGCCAACACCTTACTGACTTCCAGCATTAGCGATGGAGGGCCCCACGAAATTGTAAGCCATTTTCAACCAGGTCTTCGGATACTTTTGATCACGTAGTGTATGTGAAGATGACTGTAACGGGTTTGTGTACTGCACTGCCTTGTTTGTGTTGGATCATGGTGAGAGAAGGGAGACTACGAAACCTTGTGTCGGCACATATCCTGCTTCTCTCGAAAAGCAGAAAGGGGCCACCGAGCTTAATGTCCCTGTCGGATGGACGGACCGCAATTAATAGCATAGCATGCCCTGCGGAGAGACATTGCGGTGAGGTTTGGAATTTAAGTACACTAGCGCAAAGTCTAGTGATCACGAACTTCATCACCCTCCTCCTTTTTAGGGGACTAGCGACTGTTTTAACGAAGTCTAACTGAAAACGTAGTATCCTTTGCCTACAATACCAGTTAAAAATAACTGAATCTGTCGACTCATACAAACACCTAGGTCTAACAATTTGTTACATATGAAATGGAATCATCACATAGTGTAAGTAGTAGGTTGAATGGCAGGAGACTGGAAAAACGCAGTCGGTCTAAATTAAAAAACCATTCCTGTGAATATTGCTGAAGCGTGTGACGCCTACGTGAAACAGACTAACAACGTTCGAGGGACTTCCATTGCGCATTGTCAGAGTACAAATCCTAGGCTTCCTGCAGAGACAGTTTTGCTACAGTACGGATGACAGGCGGATCGCAGTGTGGGAGATAAATGGCGCATCAACTGGAAAAAGTACTCCAAAGTTGAGTAACAGGAAACAGTACTATTCTTGAGTCTCAGTAAGCCGGCCGGTGTGGGCGAGCGGTTCTAGACGCTTCGGTCTGGAACCGCACGAACGCTACGGCCGCAGGTTCGAATCCTGCCTCGGGCATGGATGTGTGTGAAGTCCTTAGGTTAGTTAGGTTTAAGTAGTTGTAAGTTACAGGGGACTGATGACCTCAGATGTTAAGTCCCATAGTGCTCAGAGCCATTTGAGTCTCAGTAACACACAGATGGGCCGTGAAATTCTGGCGGTATGTGAACGTCGCGTGCGATCGTAGTGGAATAGCCCCGACAGTTTGATCATTGGTGCATAGACGACGGTGGTGCTAGCCGTGATTGAAGACATGCAAAGTGCGTCCAGGCAATCGAGGAAATGATGCTAGATTCTCCGACGGTAAGGACGTTCACGACGAAGGAGCGGATATCATGGACGAATCGATCGTTCCGACCCTTGTTTACAGAGAGTTGGTGACTGTACTGAAAAATAGTGTTATGTATCTATGTCAGCTTGAAGTGTAGTGCAGCACTCAATAAAAATTTCTTCGCTTGCGGTAATAATGTGTAACTCTTTGAAGTCTTCTCGTATAGTGAAAGTATACAAGGAAGGAAACTGTAGTGGTCACAGGTTTGAATAAACAAGACCGCTGCGACTGCTTGAATTCTTTATTGAAGAACACGACCGGTTTCGCAAATTAAATTTGCTTCATCAGGTGCTTGAAGTCAGAAGCAACAGCAACGCTTTCTCTCCAGGCTGTCTACAGTGGAAGTTGGGGATGGTCTTAGTCCCCAATACATTTTATCATAGACGCTCGCACATTCGTGAGTTAGAAGTGTTAAATACCTGGATATAAATGTTGCGAATGGCTTTATTCGGTTTAGATAGAACTTTTAATCTTCTGACTTGAAGCACCTGAAGATGCAAACTTAATTTGCGAAACCGGCGTGTTCTCCAATAAAGAATTCTAACAGTCGTAGCGGTGTAGTTTATTCAAATGATGAAATATTTCGACTGTGGTTGGCCTACATATAAAATAGTGGTTTGATCCACGGAAGAGCGTCGTAAAAATCCTGAAAAAGCTATACTGATAGACGAATTGAAGAAAGACAAACTATACCGCAAAAATTTATTTTCAAAGTTATGTAGGGACATATTTCAGTCCTCTACGTATCGCTCCGGTAGAGACAGTGTAGACAGACTAGTTACAACACGTACAAAGGCATTTAAGCAGTCGTTCTAGTCGCGCTCCACACGCGAATAGAATGGGAAGAAATACGCGATATAATGCGAAGTAGCGCCTCCTATGCACTTCACACTCGTTTGCATGGTATACTTATAGACGTAGAAATACGAAGTATTTCTTCTAACATGAGACAATCTCGAAAACGAAGCATCGAACGAAAATAGTGTTCTAGCTGAAAAGTTAATTTTAGTAAAGGAACTTCCGTCTGTGCTGCAGCTGGCCACCTCCCAACCACCCCTCTTGCGTGCACAGGTTCATATTTGTATTTTCAAATGGAAACCTCCCATTTTTATTGTATATTCGGATTCTATGTCAAAAAATACGCACGGCTTACTCAAACCACTGTTTCCCATTTGTGGTAGATGACGCTGTAATCGACAAGTATCAAGTACGCCTGTTTTTGCAATCAAGAACTGAAATTTGATACTACATTTCATTTGCGATGCAGCTGTTAAGCTTTACTTTCTAAGGGTTGATATTTAGTTCGAAATTTACTTTAGTGTTGCAAATTTCATTGTACAGTACCATATGATTCACCATCCCAGTGTCTGGTTGGAAATTAAGTTTAATGTGACGCAGGACAACGACGTGAATGTTATAGTTTCCTGTTCCTATCAGGATGCTTTATATCGGTGAGTCCCCCTGCCTCTTACCACTTGTGTGCATGTTTTCTGTGAGTATTCATGGCAGATGCTCCTGTCATTATTACTTCATGGACAGTTTTACCTTATAACAATGGTTGTGCTTTGCATTCTGCCGGTAACCGAGTAGCGGCCAGCAAGAGAGTTACGGCCGTTGGATGGTAACACACACCGAAATTGGTCATCCTGATGGTGGGGTTCGAGGGCGGCCACTGAAATCAAGCATTCCGATGGTTTGGGGACTCACCACAAAAAACCCTGCAGAGAGCAGTAGTTAATTTGCCATAAATCATTTATACTACTCTGTCCAACCTGCGTACGCATCGTATCAGCTCAGGCTCCCGCTTTCCCCTCGGTAAACTACGCGGCGAGAGGCCGTCGGCGCCTTGCGAAACCGCGGCACACCGTCCCACTGCCGTGGCCCGCGGCGACCGCCGCCAGCGCCGGGCGGGACCCGCGTGAGGCGCGCCGCCATTGGCCGAGCCGCGGCAGAGGCGGCCCGGCACGTAATTACGTGGCCATCATCACTGCGGGGGTGGGGGACGGGCAGCACGCCTCGTCTCGTCTCTTCCTCGCCCAGTGCGTTACGCGAGAGCTGCCCTTTGACGTGGAGGCCGTGACATATTCTATACTTTGCTCTCACATCGTCTACCTTCTACGCTGTCCAGTCAATGTGACCACCCGCCAAAACAAATAACAACAGTTTGCAGCGCGGACCGTTGCGAGACGTGCTTGAAGAGAGTCATTGAGGCTCCGGGAGGTACAGAGAGGGATGTGGGGCCACGGTGACTACAGTGCCGTGGCCAGTTGCGCTGGGTTTCTCAGTTGAGAATTCATGGCGCGAACAGCCTCATCTGGGTGGTCCCACAGATTCTCGACTTTGTTCAAATCCGGTAGCCAAGGGAATATAGTAAACCTACACTGGTGCTCTTAGAACCACGCGCGTACTCTGCGATCTCTTTGGCGCTTTGTATTATCCTGCTGGTAGATGACATTGTGCCGAGGAAAACAGACTGCGTGTAGTGATGGACATTGTCTAGTGGTGGACATTGTCCCCAAGGGTAGATGCATATTTGAGTTAATCCATTGTGGCTTCTACACTACTGGCCATTAAAATTGCTACACCACGAAGATGACGTGCTACAGACGCGAAATTTAACCGACAGGAAGAAGATGCTGTGATATACAAATGATTAGCCTACAGAACATTCACACAAGGTTGGCGCCGGTGGCGATACCTACAACGTGCTGACATGAGGATAGTTCCCAACCGATTTCTCACTCACAAACAGCAGTTGACCGACATTGCCTGGTGAAACGTTGCTGTGATGCCTCGTGTAAGTAGGAGAAATGCGTACCTTCACGTTTCCGACTTTGATAAACGTCGGACTGTAACCTATCGCGATTGCGGTTTATCGTATCGCGACATTGCTGCTCGCGTTGGTCGGGATCCAACGGCTGTTAGCAGAATATGGAATCGGTGGATTCAGGAGAGTAGCACGGAACGCCGTGCTGGATCCCAACGGCCTCGTATCACTAGCAGTCGAGATGACAGGCATCTTACCCGCATGGGTGTAACGGATCGTGCAGCCACGTCTCGATCCCTCAGTCAACAGATGGGGCGTTTGCAAGACAACAACCATCTGCACGAACAGTTGGACGACGTTTGCATCAGCATGGACTATCAGCTCGGAGACCATGGCTGCGGTTACCCTTGACGCTGCATCCAAGACAGGAGCGCCTGCGATGGCGAACTCAACGACGAACCTGGGTACAAGAATGGCAAAACGTCATTTTTTCGGATGAGTCCAGGTTCTGTATACAGCATCATGATGGTCGCATCCGTGTTTGACGACATCGCGGTGAATGCACATTGGAAGCGTGTATTCGTCATCGCCATACTGGCGTATCACCCAGCATGATGGTATGGGGTGCCATTGGTTACACGTCTCAGTCACCTCTTGTTCACATTGACCGCACTTTGAACAGTGGACGCTACATTTCAGATGTGTTACGTCCCGTGGCTCTACCTTTCATTCGATCCCTGGGAAACCCTACATTTCAGCTGGATAATGCATGACCGCATGTTGCAGGTCCTGTACGGGCCATTCTGGATACAGAAAATGTTCGACTGCTGCCCTGGCCAGCACATTCTTCAGATCTCTCACCAATTGAAAACGTCTGCTCAATGGTGGCCGAGCAACTGGCTCGTCACAATACGCCAGTCACTACTCTTGATGAACTATGGTATCGTGTTGAAGCTGCATGGGCAGCTGTACCTGTAGACGCCATCCAATCTCTGTTTGACTCAATGCCCAGGCGTATGAAGGCCGTTATTACGGCCAGAGGAGGTTGTTCTGGGTACTGATGTCTCAGGATCTATGCAGCCAAATTGCGTGAAAATGTAATCACATGTCAGTTCTAGTATAATATATTTGTCCAATGAATACCCGTTTATCATGTGCATTTCTTCTTGGTGTAGCAATTTTAATGGCCAGTAGTGTATAATGACGAGATCCACAGACCATAACGCTCCCTCCTCCGCTCTGTATCATTCCGAGAATTTTTTCCACGGCGGCACAGGCCAAAGACCATCTGAGCAATGGAGCAAAAAGTTGTTCTTCTGAAAAGGTCACCTGTCGCCACTGAGTGGACATTCAGTTGCGGCAATGGCGTGAAAATTCCAGCCTCCATCAGCAAAGGAAAGTAGTCAGCAAGGGTGCATGAACCAGGCGTCCGGTGTGAAGGCCCATATGCAGAAACGATCGCTGAACGGCCGTTGAGGAGGTACTGGCCGGTTAATTGCTAAACGGTTTCACGTCTATTCGCCGATACAAATCTCTGCAGCCGTCATTCACTCATGTCATGTGTGGCCTTTGGTGCATCCCAGTTGCCTCGGCGCCGTTTTTGGATTGTGCCATTTTGCCACGCACGGTATACTGTAACCACGGCGGCAAGCGAACGGTTTATAACCTTAGCCGTTTCGGAAATGCTTTCACCCTTGCCCCAAAAGCCAATCATCACGCCGACTTGGACAGATAAATCGCTCCATCTCTGTATTACGACAACGCCAGCACTGTTTTCTGCGTCCCACAGACTCGCTTTGTATACCCGGCACTACAAGTGCTGCCACTTGCCATGATTGGTTATTGCACGTTGACGTCGAACATAGGCGGTGGTACTTTAATGTGACTGGACTGTTTACGGCGCTGATCCATGAAGGAGTGCCGTGACAATGGACACCTCCCTCCCCATTAAAAAATCTTTTCGGAAAAAACTTTTATACAAGTCGACCACATAAAAAGTCCCCGATTTCCAATGCAATTGAAATAATATTTGCCGTTTGCGGCACCATATAAAGCATATCAAAAGTTTTGTACAAAAAATTAATACACTTTTACGCGGTCTCCATTTGTAACTCGTACAATGTCTACCTGATACTCTATTGCAGCCCATGAGCGCACCAGCTGCTCTAGAGTGAACGAGGCCCTTGTATGCACAGTTTTTCTGCGGAGGTCACCAAGGTCAAGCAAAGATGAGGCACACACAATATCAGTACTGCAGTGCGGTAATGCATCGTTATGCTGGAAGATCACGTTTGCCATATAAAGGGTTCTTGTTTCTGTTTGCCGGATCTGGTCCAACATCTTAGCAGCAAATTCTTGGCGAAACTGCAAGACTTTTTTGCCTCAGTGATTGAACACTTTCAACTTCGTAACGGTTTAAGCGAAGTCGTTTATGCAGCAGGCTCTGAACTGTTGAGGGATGGATGTTTAGCTCTCACGATGCTTGGCGAACTGGCTGTGATGGGCTTCTTTGATAGCTCTCTCTGCTCTCCTGCACCATTTCATCAGATGTGCATTTTCTGCTTGCAGCACGCTAGAAACTTATCATTCCAAACCCAAAATCGTCTTAATGCCTGGTTGAAATTCACGTCGCAAATTTCTTTGGACACCAGTGAGTGATTTCCTCATATCACACTACGCTTTGGGTTCTTTGTTCAGGCCTAGCTATTTATGGTAATTACAGTGTCGGAAAAAATGCAACACGCACAACGACAACGTCATTTTATTAACAAGTGATGTGACGGGTAATTCATCATTGTCAGGACTATATCATAACAAACTGAGACCAAATGAAAGACACATGTCACAATAAAGGTGCCCAACAGTCGCATCAATAAACAGTGCACCCCCTCTGGGGCCACAAAAGCATACATTTTCCCATTCAAACAGTCATAAAGGTGCCGAATGACACCCGGGAATAGATTGTCCCAAGCACCTTCCATCCTTCGCTGCAGTTCGGCAAAGTTTCTTGCAGGCTCTGGAAAACGAGTAAGTTCCCACTTCATATTGCTCTTGCAGGCTCTGGAAAACGAGTAAGTTCCCACTTCATACTGCTCCATAAGCGTTCAGTTCGCGAGAGGTCAGGTGCTTTCGCTGGCCGGACCAGTTGGCACGCACCACCAAGTGCACGTTGATTGGTTGCAGCCGTAGGCGGATGTGCATTGTCGCACTGAAAAAGCACATCACCTTCTTGTCGACGAAATGGCAGTACCACTGAGATAACAAACTGTGCAATGTAATGGGCTCTGCTTACTTTGTGTTGTTGTTGTGGTCTTTAGTCAGAAGACTGGATTGATGCAGCTCTCCATGCTGCCCTATGCTGTGCGAGTCTCTTCATCTCAGAGTATCTTCTGCAACCTACATCCTTCGGAATCTGCATACTGTAGTCATCTCTTGGTCTACTTCTACTATTTTTACTATCCCACATTTTCCTCCAGTACTAAACTGGTCTTCCCTTTATGTCTCAGAATGTGTCCTATCAAGCGATCCCTTCTTTTGGTCAAGTTGTACCACAAATTTCTTGTCTCCCCAGTTCTGTTCAGTACCTCCTCATTAGTTACGTGATCAACCTACCTAATCTTCAACATACTTCTGTAGCGCCACATTTCGAAAACTTCTATTCTCTTTTTGGCTAAACTGTGTACAGTCCATGTTTCATTTCCATACGTAGCTACTCTCCAGACAAATACTTTCAGAAAATACTTCCTTACACTTAAATCTATATTCGATGTTAACAAATTTCTTTTTTTCAAAAATTCTTTTCTAGCCATTGTCAGTCTACATTTTAAAACCTCTGTAATTCGGCCATTATCAGTTATTTTGCTGCCCAAATAATAAGACTCATTTACTCCTTTAAGTGTCTCGTTTCCCAATCTAATTGCCTCAGCACACTTGATTCTACTACATTCCATTATCCTTGTTCTGCTTTTGTTGATGTTCATCTTATATCCTCCTTTCAAGACACTGTCCATTCCGTTCCAGTGCTCTTCTAAGTTGTTTGCTGTCTCTGAGAGAATTACGATGACTTCGACAAACCTCAAAGTTTTTCCCTGAACTTTAATTCTTACCCTAATTCTTCTTCGATTTCCTTTACCGTTTGACCGGTGTACATGTTGAATAACAGCAGGGATAGGGTACAATCCTGCCCCACTCCCTTCCCAATCGCTGCTTCCTTTTCATGCCCCTCGACTCTTGTAAACGCCGTCTAGTTTCTGTACAAATTGCAAATAGCCTTTCGCTCCCAGTATTTTACCCTGACACCTTCATAAATTCAAAGAGAGTATTCCACTCAACATTGTTAAAAGCTTTCTCTAAGACTACAAATGCTATGAACGTAGGTTTTCCTTTCCTTAACCTATCTTCTAAGATAACTCGCAGACTCAGTACTGACTTTCCTCAAGGTCGGCTTCTACAAGTTTTTCCAACCTTCTGTAAAGAATTGTTATTAATATTTTGCGAACACGACATATTAAACTGATAGCTCGGTGATATTCACACCCGCCAGAACATGCTTTCTTTAGAATTGGAATTACTACATTCTCCTTAAAGTCTGATGGTTTTTCGCATGTCTCCTACGTCTTTCACACCACATGGAAGAGTTTTGTCATGGTCGGCTCTCCCTAGGTTATCAGTATGTCTGACGGAATGTCGTTTCCTCCTGGGGTCTTGCTTCGATTTAGGTCTCTCAGTGCTCGGCCAATTTCTTCTCGCAGTATCACGTCTCCCATCTCCTCTTCATCTACGTCCTCTTCCATTTCTGTAACATTGCCTAATAGTTCAGATTCGGGGTGTTTCTGTCTCATTCTTGCAGTTCGTGAGGATTGTTGTCAACCAATGTCTGACAGGTGTGACGGTTCACGAAACCAAAGGTGTCAAATGTTACCTCGTGTGAGCAGAGGAGGTTGTCCAGGTGGTTTTAATTTTCCACGGCCTTCAAAACGTCAGCATACATTTGCGTATGGGCTGCGTAATCTACATCCTCCAGGTGATAAATTACCTGGATGCGATACGTGGTCTTCTTTGGAGTAAAACGAAGACTACATCAGATAGCGGATCGTGGAGTGTTCAACTCATGGCTTCCTCAATGCTCCGGACTGCGTCGCCAGGTGTTGATAGTGGTCCATGAAGTTCCTCATCACGCACACTTCCCCTTCGCCTGAATGTTTTGACAAGAAGCTTGATATTGGTCCTTGTTGGTGGCTTTTGTCCTCATCTTCGACAGTACAACTCACGTACACACTGGAATGTCTCACCATCAAGTTTCCAAGAAGCAATGGCTGCTCTTTCTTGTACATAGAGCGTCTCAGAGACTTATGACAGAAGAGCAGGTTATGTTAATGTTTTCATGAAAATGAGTCATTTTTGGGGCACCCTTTACTTCTGAAATTTAGTGTATGACACCAACTTCTGCCTCAGTACCATGGATGCACAAGAGACCAATATCATATGCTTCTTCGTCTTCAGCAAAACCTTTGAAACTGTCGACTTCGACATTTTAATTGCCAAACTCAGCAGTCCTAATTTCTCGCCAAGTGATGTGCAATAGTTTCGCTTACATGTGAGGTCTCGCCAGCAAAGTGTCATGGCAGTCACCATGAAGTCACTGTGAGGCAGGTAGTATTAACTTTCCCCCAGGGTTCGGTATTAGGTCGTACACTCTTTTCACTATCTGTCAATCACGTGGTATCAGTTTTGTCCTGCAACGAGTACCACATATACACTGATGACCTCCAATTACTCTAAGTGATTAAAAGTATCCGGACACCCCCAAAAACATACGTTTTTCATATTAGGTACATGGTACTGCCACCTCAGTAGTCATTAGACATCGTGAGAGAGCAGATTGGGGCGCTCCGCGGAATTCACGAACTTCGAACGTGGTCAGATGATTGGATGTCACTTGTCATACGTCTGTACGCGAGATTTCAAAATTCCTAAAAATCCCTAGGTCCACTGTTTCCGATGTGATAGTGAAGTGGAAACGTGAAGGGACACGTACAGCACAAAAGCGTACAGGCCGACCTTGACTGTTGGCTGACAGACAGCCGACAGCTGAAGAGGGTCGTAATGTGTAATAGGCAGACATATATCCAGACCATCACACAGGAATTCGAAACTGCATCAGGATCCACTGTAATCACTACGACAGTTAGGCGGGAGGTGAGAAAACTTGGATTTCATGGTCGAGCGGCTGCTCATAAGCCACACATCACGCCGGTAAATGCCAAACGACGCCTCACTTCGCGTAAGGAGCATAAGCATTAGACGATTGAACACTGGAAAAACGTTGTGTGGAGTGACAAATTAGGGAACACAATGTGGTGATCCGATGGCAGGGTGTGGGTATGGCGCATGGCCGCCGGAAGTCATCTGCCAGGGTATGTAGCGCTAACAGTAGAATTCGGAGGCCCTGGTGTTACGGTGTGGTCGTGTTTTTTATGGAGGGGGCTTGCACCCCTCGTTGTTTTGCGTGACAATATCACAGCGCAGGCCTACACAGATGTTTTAAGCACCTTCTTGCTTCAACTGTTGAAGAGCGATTCGGGGATGGCGATTGCATCTTCCAACACGATCGAGCACCCGTTCATAATGCACGGCCTGTAGCGGAGTGGTTACACGACAATAACGTCCCTGTAATGGTCTGGCCTGCACAGTGTCCTGACTTGAATCCTACAGCGCACCTTTGGGATGTTTTGGAACGCCGACTTCGTGCCAGGCCTAACCGGCCGAAACCGATACCTCTCCTCAGTGCAGCACTCCGTGAAGAATTGGCTGTCATCCCCCAAGAAACCTTCGAGCATCTGATTGAACGTATACCTGCGAGAGTGGGAGCTGTCATCAAGGCTAAGGGTGGGCCAACATCATATTGAATTACAGCATTACCGATGGAGGGCGCCACGAACTTGTAAGTCATTTTCAGCCAGGTGTCGGGATCACATAGTGCATATCTAATTGCAAAACCAATAAGCGTGAAGACAGCTATCGAGATTCTCTATATTGTCTTCTATGCACTATCAAAACGGAAGCAGGATACAGGGTTAAAATTCCACTCATCCAAAACACAAGCCTTACTAGCTTCATTAGCCTGAAAGGTTGAGAGTAATAACAGGCGAAAATCTAAACTTGACTGAGAACGTAACTGCAGTGTTCAATAAAGCACCAGCACCTCTCCATGCCGTACAAGAATATAAAAGCTCTTCCCTCTTGACCTCCAATTCTTGATTAAGCGATGTTATCCTGCAAGGCCTTTCTCAGGAAAGCTCACGGCACCTGGAACTGGTTATGGACCTCTACGTTCGTAATATCTGCAAAGTTCGATTCTGTAATCAAATTTCAGCATCGAATGCACGACTATCCTGGCTGCGAGCAGACCAGCGCAGAAATTTCCACACCGTCTGCCTTCTCTGCAGTCATATCAACCAACACTATCCTCCCTACCTCTCCTCGACCTTAACGCTCTTGTCTGAACGATACCATAGAAACACCCTTTCCCATCAGAGCAAAATCCTTTTTTTTCCACTCCATCCTTCAGCCTCTTTCTCGAAGTTCTTCTCAGTAGCAGGGACACGGTTGTGCAATAACCTCTCATATCATTCCCCTTGTATGCACTCTTTACTTCTATACATCCTTCTTTCAAATCATATCTTCCTCTTTTGCCAGTATTCTTAGCTGGTGATGACCCATTAAATTTCCTTTCCCCAGAACTCGCAACATCGCCGAAAACATCTATTTTGTACACCTATAGATTCCTTTTATATCTACCACTCTCATTACAGTCATTACTATTACCATAATTACTATTATCACTGTTGGCAAGAGCAGCTGCAGTAGTACAAGTATTGCCAGTATTCACTTTATTAATTCATAGTCTGTGTTACTTACTCAGATTGACACTATAGGTACTTAGATCATATTAATAATGTTTGTCATTTTAAAATTGTTGTTTCTTAGTTAATTATAATGTAAAAGAGGTACTCCATGAGAGAAACGCTGGTCCAACGTAAAATAAATGCCTGATGGCACTAATCATATCAGTGTAAGTAAATAATTTTCATCTGTTTTCCGTCTTTCCCTTAGTTGTGTGTGTGTGTGTGTGTGTGTGTGTGTGTGTGTGTGTGTGTGTGTATGCGTGTGTATAATTTGCTATGTGCAAATATATTTTTTAAAATAAATTTGAATTTGTTTGTGTGTGTGCACAAAAAAATTAATAATGCATTTGCACACACACACGCCCACACACACGCCCACACACACGCCCACACACACGCCCACACACACGCCCACACACACGCCCACACAAACGCCCACACAAACGCCCACACAAACGCCCACACAAACGCCCACACAAACGCCCACACACACGCCCACACAAACGCCCACACAAACGCCCACACACACACACACACACACACACACAGACACACACACACACACACACAGACACACAGAGACACAGACACACACACACACACACACACACACACACACACACACACACACACACAACAAATGAAAAACATCAAACATAACAGAAACAAAAAACAAACACACAACAACAGTTGACAACTCTACACACCGGAAAGACACATATGTTGATCTCCAAATGGAAGTGAAAGTGAAACATGCCATGTGACAAGCGTGTATGAAACAACGCCTGAAATCTGTCAGCTGGAGTATGAAGGCAAAACAAATACATCTCCAGGAACACACACGTGTTAACAGCGCTGTAAATCGTAACACCGAACGATACATTCACAATACGAAACATGTGCTACACAAGTTGCTTCTAACCTTATAAACAAGAGAAAACACGACAAAATGTAGTATATCAGCATATTATATCTATCACATAATACGTTTATTGTATTTATAAAAAGAAACATGTATTTCAGGCCACTGATGATGCTTCCCAAATAAATGAAGCGGAACGCGTATGGCAACAAACAAACTGCCTTCATTTAGTTGCATTGACGGCACATACCTCCATGAAATAAATAAATATATTTCACAAGTTAACAAGAAGCGTAACTGAGTGCTCACTTCTATACTCACTCAAGTGTCTGCATCTGCCCACATATGGTTGTTGTCAACATTTATAATACCACTAAGTGTGGATCCCGTCTCATTCGTAAATGAAACGGAACCTCTGACCTGCGGATCTTCTGCGCTATCTCTGGGAATCTGGTGGCAGAACTGTAATCTAACATGGTGGCCTTGTGGCTCGAAAGCCTGCACACCTGCACACACTGAGAGTGATATGGATAAAGAAACTGTTCGTGTAGAACTGAATACACAAAGAGGGTGGTTTATGGCTTCAGAAGCTCCCGTTGTCCCCATGCTCTGTTTCGGGATCATCTTCTACACTGGTGTCTAAAATCAGAGCAACAAACTGCTATTTCCCCGTTCTGTGTCTAATTCACGATATAAGCATACAAACTGTCAACAAATGTCCGTACGATCGTATCCTGCACGGAAGAGGGCAGTCTGGTCAACATACAACCACGCCAACGATGACGTCAGGAAACCTATCTAACCGGATAGTGTTTGCGGAACGCTTCGTACAGTCACAGACGGTGCAGTATGACACAGAGAAGACGCCTACCAGTCTTCCTGCAGTGGAGGGCCATCGGATGAATGAAAGCAGGACAGTTGCAAACTGATGTGGCCCGATGGCTTAGTGTGGATCGTTCTGTTGTTTTTTGGATGTGGCGACAGTTTATAGAGATCGAAACTGTACCTCGAAAACCAGGGCGGGGCCGACCACGTGTAGTATCAGAAAGGGAGAACCGTTATTTGGCTCTAAGGGCACGACGGTATCGCCTTAATACTGTACGGCAACTGCCATCTGACGTCGCAGCATCCACTGGACGTACTGTGGCGAGGCAAATGATCTAGAGAAGGCTTCGGCAGAATGACCTTTGCTGTCGGGGACCCGCTGTATGTGTACCTCTGACGCGTCTTCACAGAAGGGAACGTCTAGAGTGGAGCTGTCAACGTGCCACCTGGACGGGCGAACAGTGGGCCAATGTTCTTTTCACAGGTGAGTCCTGATTGGCCTGGATAATGATTCTCACGGATTCGCATCTGGGTGGAACGTGAAACACGATTTCGGGATCCAAACATTGTGTAAAGAGACTATCGAGCATGGTCCCTAATGGTGGGGGCAGGGATTATGTTGACCACTCGAATACCTCTTCATGAAATTGTAAGGTTAAATTGGCAAGGTTTAAGTGCTGTCAGGTATCGTGACGAGATCTTGCAACCTCAGGTGCGGTTGTTGCAAGGTGCTGTGGGCCCAGACTCCATATTGCTGGACGATAATGCTCGACCTCATCAAGCACACGTAGTTGATGTTTTCTTGGACACGGAATATATTACTGGCATGACGTGAACTACTTGCTCTCCCGATTTGAATCTCATAGAGCACGTCTGGGATGCACTACGGTCACGGATTGCATCACGTCAGTATCCACCAACCACTCACCAAGACTTGTGACCAGCGCTGCGGGAAGAATGGGCATTATTGCCTCAAAATGAGATTGATGATATTCACAGTATGCCCCGTCATTTGTTAGGCCTGTATTGCTCCAGAGGTGGTCATACCCCATACTGAGAGCATTAACCAGTTGTCAGAATGTCTGTGTAAATCTGTTACGTTTAAAAAAACGAAGAACACTTTTGTCTACCGTTCTGCGTCTTGCAGTTGTTTACATTCTGTATTTTTATTATTGATTCTACTTCACTATCACCTGATTATTCTGTTTTCTGGCAAAATAAACGCAAACTTGCAAAATTTCGGTTCGTTGCCTTAACTTTGGACACAAGTGTATTTGTCACAACGCTCGCTTTTCCATACCCGAACCGTGCGATGTCTACTAAGATTCCTTCTCGGCATTTCTAATGATACCCTTCCTGTATATCATGCTGAATGATGTTTCATATCGACTGCGACGTTGAGGGCGTCGTCCGATGTACGTTACATGTGCCGGTGGATTAACGCCGTTGACTAAACCACGACTATAGCATGTTTGCCACTTCTCGCATTCAATGGCAATGGCAATGGCAGTGTCTGCATCTGCCCACATATGGTTGTTCATTTTCACTGCAGCCGACGTAACCTCATCGGACAAAAAATTAGTCACCTAAGTGCGCGCGCACAGATGGATAATTAGCGCTTTACAGGCAGCGAAGCCATCGACTCACATGCACAACCGCGCGCGCACCCCCTCTACGTGAGCGTAAGGCAGTAGCGATCAGTAAGGAATTTATGTTGCGAGGGGCCTTTGTACGCAAACGTGGGTAAATCTAAGAACGTGACAGAGTGGCAAAAAGGGACAATCGCGTTCGGCCGTGCCCATGGTCGTACGGTGTGTGAAGTAGCTGCATTTGTTGGTGTTTCGCGGTGGATTGCTCAACGAGTCTACCACACGTGGCTGCGAAACACATCAGAATTGTGGTCGGAAAAAGATCTTGACTGAGAGGAACCGAAGACGCATTTCGCGGCTTGTGAATCAAAATTGCTGCAGGCTGTGAATGTAGATTCATCGTAACCTGTTAGCAAGTGAACACTGAAACGGGCACTGCATGCAGTGAATATTTGTAGTCAGCCACTTTGAAACTTCTTTAGTTAAATGTTTTCTGCTTATATTGCTAAGTGAAACTGAATGCAAGTGACCCTGCTTAAACTGCTGAGTGAACCTGCTTAAACTGCTGAGTGAACCTGCTTAAACTGCTGAGTGAAACTAAAACTACTGTCTCTTTGCTATTTTATCATTTCAACACTGACCCACAATATCCTAGCACAACGCAATCTGACTGCTCAAAAATGATAACCTGACTTCAAATAATTAATACAAAAGAATGGCCCTGTATTAGTAGAAATCCTAACAATAAACTTTACATTTCATAAGTCACTTACCTCACAAAAATCTTCATTACACCAACTACTGCAATACAGCAAGCGCCAAAACAGTCAGCTAAATAAAACATTCTAACTACTGAAGGCTTTAACTACTGATGGGCAAGTGGTTAGCAAAGGAAAGATTTTGTTGTAGAGCAAACAATGTATTTACCTTAAAAATGTGACAACCAGTTCAAAAATTATATAATAATCCGTGACATCTAGTTCCACAAATTATATAATCATCGACAAATTACATTTCCATGAAGGACACACGTCCAGATCGTCCGCTCGTACTAACACTTCAAACTCTAACCTCCATCACTGCTGGCCACTCACTCCCAAACTTCCATCACTGCTGCACTGCTGGCTGTTCACCTCCAACTGCAAGTCCGACCAGCCACAGAGTCTCTTACAGAGTGCGCGCAGCGCTGTCAGAGATATTAATGCAGAGCGTTACACAGTGCTGCCAACATAAAAACACATAAACAGCCTACTTACAACTTCACAAGAGGCCATTGCTCACACAGCCACACAAAGATGTCAACAGTAAAAGTACAGGGCGTTAGAAGAATATGTGACTGGTTTTCTGAACAGTCCCTACCGTATTACATCTCGATAGGCCTGCAAAATAATCTGATTTGAACGCCACAGAAAATCTATGGGACATGTTGAAACAACAGGTCAAACGCCGACGTCAGCATCCCCACAGTTTGTTGGAAATGCGCCATCATATCCCGAGCGAGTTGCTTAATCTGAAGACTTTGTACCTGCACAATCTTGTGGACTCACTTTCAGACCAAATCCAATCGGTTTTCAAGTCCTTGGGCGGAATTACACGTTATTCAATTATGCTTATAATGATTTCTGAAGGGGTAACTAATTTTTTGTCCGGTGAGCTGATTTGTCGAGAGGGAATTCAGCAACTTTTTTGATATTTAGAAATTAATATACCGTTTATTTTGTAACGTACCTGTTTGATTATATAGTTAGCTTGTCTGATGTAAAATTATTCTGTTACGTAGCCTGGTACATTATTACACGAATTTAAATTAGGAATTTATTACAGAATATATCTCGGGTCTCTGCCTGAACCGACCTGCCACTTAATTACCCTGAACATTTGCTTAAAAATAGTGAATAGGCCTCACATTCAAGAAAAATTATTGTAATCTTGATGTATTTTGATAGTTCTTGATTAATTCTGTAGGAAATCAGCTTGGGAAATATTATTACATATACTACTAATCATACACGTATAAGCTGGCCTGATAGAGCTTCGATAGGAAATTGGACGAACAGTGGACGAGTTACTAAACATCGAGAATGCCTTTTATTATACATTTACTTCAGGATTAATTCTTTAAAAAGGGAAGCACATGAATAAAGGCATATTTAACAGAAAAACCTTACCGTAGAGTGTTGGTACTGAACACTGCTGATAAAACCGGACTGAAATGCTCACATGAATAACAGAATCGTCTGACATTGAGAGTGCTAAGAAAAAGGTAGATTACATACGCACACATTCAGACTAACCATTCGTCACAGAGAAAGAAGTCGTTCTATAATTTAATAGAGGAAACAAGATATAAATTGGGTTAAAGAGGGACTAGCTTCGATGGTCGAATACTTTAACAGAAAATTATTCCCAAATTTATAAAAAATTACGCGAGCCCTCAGTTAAGATCAAGGAATAGGAACTATGTGCTGTGAGCAATTCTTCCAAAAGGTAGGAGCCACCCAAAGTCACTAGTAAACCCGTGGCTACCCACCGCAAAGAAAAATCGATAAAGTATGTTTTAAAAAACACGACGAAAAAGGTCACGAGATCAAACAAAAATCATGAGAATTTATTTCAGCAAGGGAAGCGGTTCATTTGTAATCATAGAATATTAAGGCACCATCTCACGAACAAAGCATGTAGTAACGGCCACCAACACCGTGCACACAGAAAACCCACTCAAATCTGCAAATACGGTGGCCTTTCATTAATATGACTACCGAATGTTAAAACCATATGCACTGCTCATAGTCAGTTATATAATATATTCAGAGATTCAGCCACACTCGTGGATGCACGTGGCCTCATGCCACACAATCCCAAAGTTATAGAGCGCAAAGAAAATACTGCTATAATTCAAAAAATTGCGAAATTGTTCTCAATTCCTGCCTATGCAAGATATCCCGAGTTATTCTACACTGAAGAGCCAAAGAAACTGGTACACCTACCTAATATCGTGTAGGGCCCCCACGAGCACGCAGAGGTGCTGCAATACGACATGGAATGGACTCGCCTAATGTCTGAAGTACTGCTGGAGGGAACTGACACCATTAATCCTGCAGGGCTGTCCATAAATCCGTAATAGTGCGAGGGGGTGCAGATCTCTTCTGAACAGCACGTTCAAGGCAGCTCGAATAAGGTCAATAATGTTCATGTCTGGGGAGTTTGGTGGCCAGCAGGGGTTTTTTAAACTCAGAAGAGTCTTCCTGGAGTCACTCTGTAGCAATTTTGGACGTGTGGGTTGTCGCGTTGTCCTGCTGGAACTGCCCAAGTCTGTCGGAATGCACAATGGACGGGTGCGCGTTATGAGACAGGGTGCTTACATACGTGTCACCCGTCAGAGTCGTATCTAGACCTATCAGGGGTGCTGTATCACTCCAACTGCACGCGCCCCACATCATTACATAGCCTCCTCCAGCTTGAACAGTCCCCTGCTCACATGGAGGGTCCATGGATTCACGAGGTTGTCTCCGTATCCGTACACGTCCATTCACTCTATACAAATGTAACGAGGCTCGTTTGACCAGGCAATAGACCGAAGGCCCATATTGATGATGTTTCGTTAAGTGGTTCGTACGCTGACACTTGTTGATGGCCCAGCACTGAAATCTGCAGCAATTTGCGGACGGGTTGCACTTCTGTCACGTTGAACGATTATCTTCGGTCGTCGTTGGTCCCGATGTTGCAGGACCTTTTCCCGGCCGCAGCGATGTCGGAGATTTGATGTTTTACCGGATTTTCACGGTAGACTCGGAGATGCTGTGTCCCATCGCTTGTGCGCCGACTATAACATCACGTTCAAACTCACTTAAATCTTTAAAAAATGGTTCAAATGGCTTTGAGCACTATGGGACTTAACATCAGAGGTCATCAGTCCCCTAGAACTTAGAACTACTTAAACCTAAGGACATCACACACGTCCATGCCCGAGACAGGATTCGAACCTACGACCGTAGCAGTCGCGCGGTTCCGAACTGAAGCGTCTAGAACCGCTCGGCCACCGCGGCCGGCTTAAATCTTTGTAACCTGCCATTGTAGCAGCAGTAACCGATCAAACAACTGCGCCGGACACTTGATGTCTTATATAGGAGTTGCCGACCGCAGCGCCGTATCCTGTCTTTCTACATGTCTCTGTATTTGGATACAGATGCCGTACCAGTTTCTTTGGCACTTCAATGTATAATAGGTATAACCTACTAAGAAATGAATTAAGGACTCAGTGAAGCTGAAATTTACACATTCACAATATTACAACACTAAGGACTAAAACTAGATGTTATCTCTTCAACGATTCCCACCACATTGAGGCTGTTCGCTGCCTCCGACCGGAAGTCGGCGCACAATTTATATACGCTTCCTATCTGCGCCAACTCAACAAAATCGATGGATCATCGCTCGCCAGCGTCTCTCTGACCCAGAAGAGTTACCCTTTGCTAAGTGTATTTGCGTAAGGCACCTGTCGTACACCAACTACGCATGAGAATACCGCGGTTCGCAAGTCTGCTGTGTGTTTTAATATGAATTCCATGTAAGGAGGAGGGGGGAGGTGAGAAATGGTTCAAATGGCTCTGAGCACTATGGGACTCAACTGCTGAGGTCATAAGTCCCCTAGAACTTAGAAGTACTTAAACCTAACTAACCTAAGGACAACACACACATCCATGCCCGATGCAGGATTCGAACCTGCGGCCGTAGCGGTCGCGCGGTTCCAGACTGTAGCGCCAGAACCGCTCGGCCACCAGCGGCCGGCGGAGGGGAGAAAAAATGGGGCAGAGGAATTTGGTTAGAGGAAATAAGGTAGGGAGAGGAAGTAAGAGTGGTGACATGAGCATAACAATTTTTCGTTCAGTAAAAGATTGTAGTACCTTCTGTAAGAGAGATGGGCTTACGTTAAAAATCATAAAAATGTATTAAGTATGTAAAATAAAATTAACATTAAAGAATTAAGAGTGTCGACAACAGGAAATATAAAATTGTAAAAGGTAAAAACGATAAAGTTACTAAAGTGGAATCAACTAAAAATACAGGGCAGATGATGCAGCTTTAATTATTATTTATATCGGCTTCTGCTTGGGGGGCGTTGTATGGCATGAAGGTTTTGTGAGTGTACGGAAACCAGTCTGCACTCTTGAGTCGAGGCTAAGATGATGTGTGAGACGATGCGCCGCCACGTTCTCTATCCAAACTCCTCTCGCCCCTCCCTCGCCTCCCTCCCCCCCCCCCCCCCTCCCACCCTATCCCCTTACGGGTTACTTATTTTAAACCATAGTTCACAGTTGCACACCTCAATATTCCGACTACCCTGATGTGTTGTTTCTGTATGACACGACTTGGTTGCTTAAGCAACTACTAGGTAAAAACAACATTTAATTTCAGTACTTTTCTGCTTATATGCTTGTGTCAAAGAACATATACTGTTAATGATCCATAACACCACGAAATACTTTGAAATTAGTTTAGTGGACTAAGAAATAAGGATGTAGACATACGGACATGACTGACATATGGTAGTTTCGGTGGGTCTGCGAAGCGTGCAGGGAAAGCCAAAGTGTTTAAGCGGTTAAGGCGGCCAGTCGCGATAAGCAGGATATCTGGGTTCGAATCCTGGTCATGCACAATTTTCATACATCACTACTGGGTAGTGGATCTATACGCAATACAGCTGCTGTCAAGGAAGTTGCAGTTGTGAAATAATTTCAAACATTTCTACTTATTGTAAAATAATAGAAAGCATATAACTTTTTTTTAGATCTGATGATGATGATATGTAATCGAAAATAGTCATATTATAAAGCACGAGCAACTGAGACAGGAAAACAAACAACATGTAAATTTTTAATGGCCTTCATTTCCTGGTTAGATTGTTCACGTCCGACAAAATCCCTAATCTTTTTGTTATGACGGCAGAATATAAAACGATGCGTACTCAAAGGTAGACTTAAGAGAGAGTGTTTGTGTGAAAGAGAGAGAGAGAGACGTAACCAATTAGAAATGAGCAATGAATGTCAGCAGCCAGTCAACCCACACCACTCCTGTGAGCACTGATCGCTCATGACACAACTGAAATGGTCCATAGTCGCAAGAATTTGTTTCCGGGCATATGTTTACAGAAAAATTTTTCTACTTTACAAATGGACGCAAACAGCCTCAGCCGCAAACACATTCGATGATAACCGGTTTTGGTCAGTTTTTGACCATCCAGACCCTCATGCTGTTATAGTAGGTGGTGGCTCAAGCTTTCGTGGAGTTAGAGCACCTGCACCATTCACAGCCACCGCATACCATCATGGTATGAGATACTGAGGATGGTCAAAAACTGATAGAAACTGGTTACCACCGAAATAAATGCTTTTGCGATCGATACAGTTTGTGTCCATATTTTTACACAGACCGCTGTTTCTTCAAGTTAAATGTTCTCAAAAATTACATTTTTTTCTGGTTTTAATCAATACATCTTCTCCAATAATATGAGACGATTTAAAAAAGACTTGGACAGAAATAATGAAATAGGTATTCAGTAGCAGACTTGTTTGCAACAGAAGAGTGGGATTATGAAGACAGGGATAATTAAGCCGTATACGACATAAGTTGGAGAGAAGGACATAAATATTTTTGCACAGTCAACAGTTTAGTCGTGCTCATGTTTCTGCGCGTCTGTCTGAATAACGTCTCCGGTAGAGTGCCGGAGTTTCTTCACGTGTTGTAGGGAAGCTCGCACTGATGAAGTCCTCGGTAAACATAGACGCACAGCACGCTCGAGGTATTTTCTCAAGTTCTGTCTGAGAAAAGTCGTATTTACTATCCCCTCGACTTCGTATAATAAGGAGAGTGATAAGCTTTCTGTTTGCGGCACAGCTGAGGTGATGAGAACTCTGTTATCCAAATTGTCAGTTCTCAGACGGGTTTATTTAGACGCCACTCGCAAGTGTTGGAAAGGATCTGTTAGACGTCTTTAGGAATATTCTCTCTCTCTCTTTCTCTTTCTCTCACTCCAACCCTCTCTTCATACTTTTGCAGAAAAACATTGCACTGATTTGACGTAGTGGATTACTGGTGCAGAAAGGCTTCGCGTTAAGCATTCCATTCTACACGACGGAAAAGTAAGGTGTTACACTAATGTGAAAAGGTTTCCGACATGATTATGGTCGCAACACGGGAATTAACAGACGCTGAAAGTGGAATGGTAGTTGATGCTAGACGCACGGGATATTCCATTTGTAAATCGCAAGGGAATTTGATATTCCGAGATTCACGGTATCAAGAGTGTGTCGAGGCTACTAAATTTCAGGCACGACCTCTCACCATGGACAATACAGTGCCCAACGGCCTTCACTTAACGACCGCAAGCAGCGACGTTTGCGTAGAGTTCAGTGCTAACAGACAAGCAAAACTGCGTGAAATCACCGCAGATGTGGAATGTACGACGAACGCATCCATTAGGACAGTGCGGGGAAATACGGCTGTAGCAGCGAACAACCGGAACGAGTGCCTTTGCTAAACAGCATGACATCGCATGCAGCTTCTTTTCTCCGCTCGTGGTCATATCGATTGGGTCCTATACGACTGAAAAACGGTGGCCCCGACAGATGAGTCCTGAATTCAGTTGCTAACAGCTGATGGAAGGGTTTGAGTGTAGCGCAGACGCTACGAAGCCATGGACTCAAATCATCAACATGTCACTGTGCAATCTGGTGGTGGCTCCATAATGGAGTGGGCTGTGTTTACATGGAATTGACTGGGTCCTCTGGTCCAACTGAACCCATCATTGACTGGAAATGATTACGTTCGGCTACTTGGAGACCATTTGCAGCCGTTCAGGGACTTGATGTTCCCAGGCAACAATGGAAATTTTATCGATGACAATGCACCATGTCACCGGACCACAATTGTTCGTAATTGGTTTGAAGAACATTCCGGATAATTCCAACCAATGACTTGGCCAACCACATCGCCGGACATGAATCCCGCCGAACATTTATGGGACATAATCGAGAGATCAGTTCATGCACAAAATCGTGCACAGGCAACACTTTCGCAGTTATGGATGCCATAGAGGCAGCACTGCTCAATATTTCTGCAGGGGACTTCCAACGACTTGTTGAGTCCACGCCACATCGAGGTGCTGCACTACGCCGGGCAAAGGGATGTCGAACACGACATCAGGAGGCTTCCCACGACTTTTGCCACCTCAGTGTGTTATGCACCGTTTCCTCTCTGGTCTGCCATGAATATATTCCTGATAGATTATTCATAAAATCTCTTATAGCGTTGACTTGTTTCTGTTGTTGTGGCATTTGGGCTGACTTGATGCAGCTCTCCACGCTAATTTGACTACTTCGAGTTGTTTCATATGTGGCGTTTGAACCTGCTTACTATAACCTGTCCTCGGTCTCCTTCTAGAAATTATATTTCTCTCCCCCCCCCCCCCTTCCCCCCAGTAAACACCTACCTACAACAACTTTTCCGTAATACTTTAATATGTATTATGTCAATCAGTCCATTTTTTAAAATAGGCTGTGTCATTCTTTCTTTCCTAATTCGATTCATTACACCCTCATTAGCTATATGATCTACCTATTCAATCTTCAATCAATCTTCAAAATTCTTTTGTTGCACTCCACCTCCTTCTTGTGCCTTTATTCCTTAGTTTTACAGGTTCGGCCCCTTAATGACGGATTTGGTGTTGTTCATACCAGGGGGTGGACAGCATCACCTCCTCTTGCTGTTCCTTCACCCTCCGGTGATGAGATTTGTGTACCGCAGCTGACTGCGTCTCGTGTTGTCCATGTGAAGATGTGATAACGTTTCCTAAGTGTTTGCGAATCCGTAACTGAAGCAGAACTCGGGTACTAGCACGGTGTTCAACCAGTGGGATATTGGAAACCGCCTAAAGACCATATCCCAGCTGGCCGACAAACCTCCCCTCGTCGTAAAACCGCCAGGAGTCGTTAATCCCGGAAACTGCGTGTTAATCCCGGTCTCCACAATACCTCCACAAATATTTCCTAATACTTAAATATATATCAGATAACATATTTTCCTATTTCAGCTAAGCTTTCCTTACTATTGTTAGTTTGCATTTTATAGTTTATTTACTTATTTCGTTCTCACTTTGCTTCTAAAACAGTCAGATCTCTCTACTGCTTCTTTGTCTCATTTCCTAATCTAATTCCCCTCGAATGTTTTGTCGTCTTACCAAGATGCTGTTCATTCCACTCATCTGAATTTCAGAGTGCTTTGCCATCTCTGAGAGGACTACTTTCCTATTTCAGCTAAGCTTTCCTTACTATTGTTAGTTTGCATTTTATAGTTTATTTACTTATTTCGTTCTCACTTTGCTTCTAAAACAGTCAGATCTCTCTACTGCTTCTTTGTCTCATTTCCTAATCTAATTCCCCTCGAATGTTTTGTCGTCTTACCAAGATGCTGTTCATTCCACTCATCTGAATTTCAGAGTGCTTTGCCATCTCTGAGAGGACTACAGTGTCGCTGACAAACCCCAAAGGTTCTATTACTTCTTCCTGAAGCTTAATTTTCTTTCCAAATTTTTTCTTGGTGTCCTTCAGCTTTTGCTTACTTTACAGATTGAATAACATGATTCATAAATTACTATCCTAGCCCACTGCCTCCATAATTACCACATTTTCATATTCTTCACTCTTAAAACTGCAGTCTGGTTTCTGTAAAAGTTGTATACCTTTCGCTCCCATTGCTTTATGCCTGCTACGTAAGCTATAAATGTAGATTCACGTTCTTTCACCCTTGCCGACGGTAGCTTTCTCTGGAATTTGGAATGTTACATTCTTCTTGAAGACTGAGGGTATTTCGCCTGTCTTAAAAAAAAATGGTTCAAATGGCTCTAAGCACTATGGAACTTAACATCTGAGGTCATCAGTCCCCTAGAATTAGAACTACTTAAACCTAACTAAGCTAAGGACATCACACACATCCATGACCGAGGCAGGATTCGAACCTGCGACCGTAACAGCAGCGCGGTTCTAGACTGAAGCGCCTAGAACCGTTCGGCCACAGCGGCCGGCCGCCTGTCTTACCTTGCATACTGGATGAAATACTTTTTTCATGGTTGGTTCTCCAAAAGGTCTTAATTATTGTGGGCGATATGTCTACTCCAAATGCATTGTTTCAACCTCAGATCTTACAGTGCTCAAATTATTATAGCGCCATGACGCCTTTTATCTCATCTTCATCTACTTCCACATTCGTTCCCATTATACTATCTTCTTTCCTTTATAATATTCTTTCACACATATTCGATCCATCTTTCAGGCCTCCATTCTTTGTCAGTGTACTGTAGTGAAATAATTCATAATGGATGGAAACAAAACGTACGACAGGCGTTCAATAAGTAATGCAACACATTTTTTTTAGAGCAGGTTGGTTTTATTCAGGATTCCAAGACACCATACTATTCCTAACTTTTTTGGCTTCAAAACCTTGTTTTTCGATATTATCTCCATTCAATGCGACTAACTTATTCCACCTTACTGGGATGGCACCACTCTAATGTTCGATGTCAGAGCCAATATCTTGCTGCTCCATAACCTCTCCACCACCCACGTACTGCTTCCCGCAGAGTGCATCCTTCATTGGGCTAAACTGGTGGCACTGTTAATAGTCTTTTATTAGGTGGCGAGGAACACACAACAGGCACATCCCAGCTGGTGGACGAGTGTGCCAGCACTACAAGCGTCTCGTCGAGTTGAGCAGCGAGGTGTTTGGTTTCGTTCAGTCCACACGTTCCAACACTGCAGGAGTCACAGCCGTGGGCGGCTGGTCGGCAGGTGGGTGATCCGGTAGGTCTGCGCAAACTCCTTGCGATGATGGCAGCCGCCTCGCCCAAAGACTCGCCGTGCTTTTGTTCACTGCCAGGTCTCCGACATTCTGCAATCGCTTGTGAATATCTGCAATGCTCTGGTTTTGCACTGAAAGCCCTAACTGGTAGACTAGGAAGTACCCTCTGCCATGTACTTTGCAGTGATTTGCATAGTATAGATGTAGGTGCGAAATTGCGAACCTAATCGCTAGAGGTAGGAGATAACTGAATAGCTGCTCACTGTCTGACACTATATATTATGAACTAGATGTATTCACTCAAGGGAATGAACAAAGACAAGATGTAGCCCCTGGAGTAAATCAAACGTTGCCCCTCGTGCGACGCGTGGCTAGCGGCGCTGTCCCCTGCTCGGCTCTCTTTGAAGGCGCCGCGCCACACACAGAGCGCGCGCGGCCGCCGGCCGTCCCTGCTCGTCACGTCGCGTCACGCCGGCGCGCGGCCTGTAATCTGAAGGCGCGGCCACAATGGCCGGCCGCTTCATTTGAATCGGACGCAGCCGCGCCGCGGGCGCCGCCCAGACAGCGCCTGCTGCGGGACGTGACGGCCTGTCCGCAGCTGCGCACCGGACACAGTGCCGGTACCGTGCGCGCACCCTACAACCTGTTTTACACGATCGACTGTATGGTCGAAGGTCGAAGTCGACTACTCGCGTGGGTCCGCTTCATCTGCTTGCATGTGAATCAACTGCCGCCGACCACGTTGCTAGTGTCACAGTGACATCGGTGATCAACTGATTTTAGACCTACTAGAAAGATAGGCCGCGCGTACGCCACAGCACGTGACACTACGGGTCTTATGAGCGCTAGCGGCCGTCTCCGATGGGGAGCGAGTAGCTACCTGTTGGTTATAATTAAACTTTCCCCATTTAAAACGCTATAACACGGAAACTAATTACCGTACGAGCACCAAACTTGAGTTAACCGGGGACCTAGAAACGACGGAGAGGCTCCGTCCCCGCCGCAGCCGCAGTGGTCCGCAACCCCACGACGGCTACCGCAGCCCACTTCACAACCCCGCCGCCCCACACCGAACCCAGGGCTATTGTGCGGTTCGGCCCCCGGTGGAACCCACCCCCCCACCACCCCCCCCCCCACCCCTCCCCACGGAATGTCTCACACCAGACGACTGTAACCCCTATGTTTGCGCGGTGGAGTAATGGTGGTGTACGCGTACGTGGAGAACTTGTTTGCGCAGCAATGGCCGACATAGTGTAACTGAGGTGGAATAAGGGGAACCAGACCGCATTCGCCGAGGCAGATGGAAAACCGCCTAAAAACCATCCACAGACTGGCCGACCTACCGGACCTCGACTCTAATCCGCCGGGGACCAGGCGCTCCTTCCCGCCCGGAAAGCCGTGCGTTAGACCGTACGGCCAATCTGGCGGGCACAGGATCAAACTTGTTAGCATTAATGTCAAGGACATAGGGAAGAGAAATTATGCAGAATCAAATCAATCGTAACACTTTCAATGTGCTGCTACGGTACATCATATCATTGTATACCGGTACCATTACTGCTGCAAAAGGGGCTCAATATGGCGCCCATCACTGTCCCGAAGAGTCCGAAAGCGCAGGATTGCATTCTGCACAGCAGAACGAAGCATGTCTGTACATATGCTGGCTACCTCTCTTGATATGTTGCGCTTCAGATCAGCAGATGTATGAATGTTCCTGTGGTAAAACCTGTCCTACAGGTAACTCCCCAACCAGAAATCACAGGGAACGAGATCAGGTACCGTGCCGGCCAAGCATTTGGAAACGATCGGCTCATAATTCGATCGTTTCAAAAATGTGTTTTTCCCACATGTGTTTCGAAGCAGCAAGTGAACTTCACTAGCGATGTGCGGTGAGGCCCTATCTTGCATGAAAACTGTTGAGCCGGCCGGAGTGGCCAGGCGGTTCTAGGCGCTACAGTCTGGAACCGAGCGACCGCTACGGTCGCAGATTCGAATCCTGCCTCGGACATGGATGTGTGTGATGTCCTTACGTTAGTTAGGTTTAATTAGTTCTAAGTTCTAGGCGACTGATGACCTCAGAAGTTAAGTCGCATAGCCCTCAGAGCCATTTGAACCAAAACTGTTGAGTTCAATGGGGCTCTCTGCTGTAGGGCGGGTATGACTTGCTGACGAAGCATATCGCAATAACGCTAACCAGTTCATTGCACATCTTTGGTCCTTGAGCGCCAATGAGGAACGTAGCCGTGAAGCCACACCACACACTGACATCTCCACCATAGAGAGCTACTTCACGCGCAGTGACTGGAAGTGACGATCGCCACACTCCGGAATTCTGTGTGTTCACCTCACCCGTCAGAGAAAAATGAGCTTCGTCTGTCCGTTGGGTGGTCCAGGACCAGCCTTCGACGACTTCAGTACTTGCGAGAAAGTGGAGAGCGAAGTCAACACGTGGGATACCATTTGAGAATGGTTCGAAGAATCTTTCGTACAGTGGACCACGGGATGTTCAAATGCCGTGACACATCATACGCACTGCCTGACGATCGGGAATTGCGCGAAACTTTGGCTGCCATAGCAACAGCGGTTTCATCAACCACCTTTGGTGCCACCGGAGCGACGCCCAGTTCTCCTGTTGATTCCAACTTCTTGATAATGCTCCGCATGGCAGGTGGAGAAAGAGGAACCTTCTGTAATCTTTTCAGCCGACGATACTCTCGAAATGCAGCTGCAGCATTACTGTTGTTTTGATAATGGAGCTTCACCAATAATGCCCTGCTCCATTTGCCCAAGCTCATGTTGACACGTCTACAAGTGTACGGTGATTGTTCATATGTGTGAGACTAAGAATCACGATGACTGATCACGGCACCTGGTGGCGGTAGTAGGAACTGGACGGTGGCGCTGTGACGCATGGAAATCATGCATACTCTGGACATTTACGCTACCAAGCTTGATACTCGTACGGTAATTAGTTTCCGTGTTATAACCTGTTAAATAGGGTGAGTTTAATTATAACCTCCCGGTATTTCAGAAGAGTTTAATAATTCTTGACTGAGCGTTTAAATTCATGAAAACTCTCGATAGCACACGACAAAGTTAAGGCCTTCACTGGACACCTTTCCAACTACATATTGATTTCCCGTGGGCCCTGCAGGGAGCCAAGTGTTCGCGAAGTATGGCGGACAGGTCGATTAGTGTCACGTCACAAGTTTGTTGCGGGGCCCGTATTTCTCGTCGGCCCCGTCAATTGACTGTGACGTGTGTAGAACTATAAAGTCTTAGAAACTGCCTATGTGTGGAAAGAGGAAAGAGTGGCATCATCTGCTAATATCGTTCTTGTCACATACCCTACCACTCCAAGACGTTTTGAAAGTGGATAAATGAAAAAAACCGTACAAGTGGGAGTAGGAGTCGCGCTGTTAGGCTTTTGCAGAAACTTAATTATGTATAGAGATGATAATAATTACAATTTCGAGTGGCTCAGTGACCTGGAGCAAACCTTTCTATTGGACGTCACATCGATGTCTTGACGTGTTCGTAACCCAACCCAGTTATCCAAGTGAGGAATGGGTGTCTCGTCCCGGCACAGCCTCACTATACCAGAATGAAGTAAGTGCGAACTGCGTAGCGCAATCGGGACGTTAACGACAATGGGTTAGTTATAAATTGCTGTCAACCTTTATATCGGAGATGAGAGGGAGAGAATTTCCTTGGTTTGAAGCAAATAAGTTTCCTGAAAATAGTTTACAGAATTGCAATAGGCAGAAAAATTGGTTAGTTTCCATCAAGTTTATTCTCATATATACTTATGTGAGGTGTTGGGCCATTAACCCCTTAGTAAGATTCAGTCTATTTATTCGGACTTGCTACTTCAGAGCTAATTGCTGGTACGTATGAGAAACAAGTACAAAGCAATCACTTGTTCTTGGTTTAACTCTGAAATCTCTCCAAGTAATTGAGACAAAGACCGACAGCCTCTGTTCAACACTATTCCAATGAAACTCTAAAAATCCTACTTGACCTGCAGTTCCTGAGTGTCCACCAGAGTCTATCACCGTCTTCTCGTAATTGAAGTCTTTATCAGCTGTATCGGCTGCTATGGGCCTACTCGGCCGCGCTGGCATCTCGTTGCGGAATCTCCAAACTGCCGGCACTGGCTCTGAATCTGCATCTGAATCTCTGCCTCTAGCTGTTCCGCTGCCTGGCCTTTTATTTCATTTCTCATGTACTTGGGTGCACACGAGTTAATTTGTTTCACACGTCCCTTTCATTTCTAAATGACCGGATTGCACAAGAATGCCTATGGTTCCACACGACACTCTCGTTTCTAATTGGTCGCCTTGCGCAAGAATGCCTTCGGTTCCACACGACACTTACATTTCTAGCTGCACACAACTTAATTTGGTTCCACACGAGTCTTTTCCACACGTGACTGACACTCTCTCTTGCTGTATTATCGCCCTGGTGTTTGCGTCTTCCATTGCGCAAGTTTGATTCATGCTACTTCCTCTGGCAGGAAGTCAAACAGTAAGTTATTTGATCAACAAGCCATACGTGGCAGCCTCCGCCGTTTATCTTGTACCTACGTCCTGGTGGACTATTTCTTAATGTCGGCTGGCTGTTTGCCTATGCAGCCTAGACTCTTATTATAGTCACAAAAGCAAGAATAAAAAATAAAATTTTCTACTGTTACAACAAGGGGACGCACAGTTAACACGGAATTCGAACCAAATATTGTTTCTGGTAGCTCCTCTTATCATTGAGAGGTTAAGGTAAGGTTAACATGATGATTTAAAAACCCGTGGTGCGGCAGAGACTCGATCCCATGACCTCTCGGTTTCTAGGCACATTGTTTACCGCTAGACCAACTAGCCTGAAATGTATGTGAATAGCTCATCTACAGATTTTGATTTATGAGTTTGCAAGTATCAAGATAAGTGACATATATGGCCGTATACTTGGTTGCATTGGCTTAGAAGCTTACAATTTTTGCACTGGCAGGGGGATTGTAGACCTTAGTACATGACACAAATTTCAACTTGATATCTCTACCCGTTTCTAAGAAAAAAGAGTCAAACAGACGGAAAGAACACAGACAACAAATGGCAAATGTACAGATAGCCGAAATGTTACACAAACTCCTTGTCATGCCCTGGCAGACACCCACCTCTGCTAGTGGTGTAATGTGGACAACACGGATGAATACCGTCTTAATTGTGATGCAGCGGCGGACATGTAGTTCCTTGTCCAGCAGATACTGGCCCTTTATCTCCGGGTGCCCACGCAAATTATCGTCCCCAATACGTTACTCTATCCGGACGAGACGTATTTTCCACCAGCAAAGAGTCACTTGAATAAAGGGTATGACTGTTCTTTATCTTTCCAGAAAGGGCCCCAAAAACGTAATCTATTTTTGCTAACATGACACCACATAATGAGACGACACGTCAAATACCAATCCACTTTTGGTAACTACTTAGGAAAGATTTTTCTAACCCACCCCGTACTTGGAACCTCCCCAGTGAGTGGGGCTGACAGGTGCAGCTCTATTCCCATGACCGTCAAAGGCTCGGCGCTATTTTCTGAAGGAATGTCCCCAACTGGCGTCTTCAAAACAAGAGGTCGCCGATTTGTTTTCTCACACTGGGAGCATCTTGGAGTTTTTTCCCCTGTTTGCTATGTTAAATAAAGGTGTTTTCTGTTACGGGGCATCATTTGTAAAACCCAAATATTTGGGTCAACATTTGTAAAACTCTAATACCTCTCTCTCAATCCCCACCCTATGGGGAGAGAGGGAGAGTTTTTTAGTTTTAGCGAATCAAAATTTACGAAGTAAATAAGTATTTTTTTATTTATCCGTAACCATTTTCTACGCAAAAATGAGAACATGGATTTTCTGTAATTACAGCTCCAACTACCAAGACTCAAAACAAATGGCTCTGAGCACTATGGGACTTAACATCTGTGGTCATCAGTCCCCTAGAACTTAGAACTACTTAAACCTAACTAACCTAAGGACATCACACACATCCATGCCCGAGGCAGGATTCGAACCTGCGACCGTAGCAGTCGCGCGGTTCCGGACTGAGCGCCTGAACCGCTAGACCACCGCGGCCGGCTCAAAACAAATGTGTAAGACAAAATGTACGTAGCTTTTTATGTAGAATCTGATTCTGCAATAAAAAATGGGGTTTCCCATTTGAAATTTTAAAGTTGCCTCCCACCCCCAGGGGGCTGGGGTGGCGGGCTACTTTTATCACGGAGTCTTATGGTTTCAATGCTTTTCATCCAGCTCATACTATGGATCTTATGGTTGGCGTTGACATAAAATCTTATTACCAACGTTCCTATATCTGAAACTGGAGCAAATACCACCAGACATCTGCGATCAGGTGCAATTGTTCTTGACATATTTTAGTTGACAGGGAAAACTTCATGAGTAGACAGAATGGTAATGGGCTCCCCGCTTTCACCTGTGGCAACGACATATTCAGGGAAGCTTTGCTAAATACCACGCCGCTGCGCCTACACTGCTTGCTGAGGTACGCGGACGACACTTTCGTCATATGGCCGCATGGGGAAGCAGAAATACACAAATTCCATTACCACCTCAGCATCTTACATAAGAACATACATTTCACGCTAGAAACGAAAAAAGGACCGATTCCTTTTCTGGGTGTGGAGATGTGTGGAACATCTGGCGGCAAACTAGGACATTAAGTCCACAGGAAACCATCGCACGCCAACAGTTCCCTGCATGCGGATTCGCAACCACCATCCAGCACGAAAGGACACTGTGCTATGTACAGTGACAGCCCGAACTCACCAGATTAGTGACACCAACGACGTAGAGCATCAGCGCGAATGGATATAGCAAAAGAGAGATACAACGAGTTATGAGCTACAGAGAAGGCAAAATAGACAAAACTGCGGAGGAAACTACTCCTGTTGCTCGCTTACCTTATTTGAGAGGCGTCAGCGACAGTATAAGCAGGTTCTGCGTCGCGGAGGAATTAAACACACATTCCAGAGCGGCTACTTGATTAGAGATCCTTTGGGGCCCACGAAGGATCCTGTAGATGCTTTCCACACTGCTGGCGTCTACGAACTTCGATGTGAATGCGGCGAAGTGTATGTTGGTGAAACCGGGAGACCCATTAGCGCTCGCGTTTCGGAGCACGAACGTTACGTACGAATGGAACAGAACAAGAAGTCAGCTGTAGCAGAACACCACCAGGAATGTGGCCACTCTCTCAGTTTTCGAGAACCCCTCGTGCATAGCTGGCAGCCGTGTATGCACAACGTAAAATAAGAGAGGTCGTCGAAATAATCAAACGCCCTAACAGCGTGAACCGGGAGGTTCAAAAATGGTTCAAATGGCTGAGCACTATGCGACTTAACTTCTGAGGTCATCAGTCGCCTAGAACCTTGAACTAATTAAACCTAACTAACGTAAGGACATCACACACATCCATGCCCGAGGCAGGATTCGAACCTGCGACCGTAGCGGTCACGCTGTTCCAGACTAAAGCGCCTAGAACCGCACGGCTACAAAGCCGGCGAACGGGGAGGATGGCTAAAAGTTACCTACGGCCTGGCTGCCAGTGATTCCATTCCTCACAGTGTGTGTTCGACAGCCAGTACCACCACTTGACAAAGGTTAACAGCATAAACCGAGAACTCGAGAGAATAATCGTGTGGCTTTAAACCCTCGCTGCAGGAAAATATTACCCTGGGTACAAGCTGCCGATTTCCTAATGTCCGCCAATCGCGTACCAATCACTTACGAGAATAGCACGGGCAATAGCCTGCCCTACAGCCATTTCCGACCGCAGCAACCTCTCTCCGAATTCTCTGTTGGTCCATCATGGCCAGGGAACTTCGGCTGGTTAAATAATTGTCAATGTCAATAAAATTCACCAACATCCCTGTACTTTAAGATATTATTTTATTGTGAAGGCTACCCGTTTCAGAATTTCATTATGCTGTCTTCAGGCTCCATACACATCTATCCAAATAAACAAACTTGTCGTATAGCGTCATAAATCACTGGATATCGTGAATTCAGTCGTTATACAATTGCTTCATTAGAAGACGTGGTAGCAGCTCAGGTATTGGTATTGTAAACTAAGCCTACGTAAGCCCTTGAACAAAAAGGAAAAAGTTTCGGTCTTTTGTCAAGGCCAACAGTTACTTTCGAGAGTGCCAATACTATGATCTTCCACTTGGTAGCAGCAGTGCCATTAGCGCAGACAGATTTTTGTTATTTCGTATATGGACACAAGGGGCTCTGTTCTTGCTCTTTTGTTACAGTGAAAAATTATTTTTTTCTTTATTCCCAAAACTTTCGTCTATATAAAAACCATCAAAGGATACAGATTGTTGGTAAGCGATTTTTTTTTCAAATTTAATACATTACTTTATCGAGTTTATTGATTTTTATAAAGCAATCCATATAAAGAAATTAATTTAAAAATTTGGCATTATACCCTGATGAAGGGGACCACTTGAGCTCAATGTTTTTCACCTAACCTTTCTTCTTTTTCTTGTGCATTCGACCCCCATCGGCGCAGAGTCGGCATGGCTATGAACGTATTTGGCATGGTTATTAAAGGGTTCCTGCTGGAAATATTACTTGCGTGTACGATCTGAAAGTCTGGCAATACAACGGTTCTTACGACCTTTACCCTGGGCCTAAACCGTCAACATCTAAAAAGAAGCTGAAAACTAAGCTTTCTGAAGCGAAAAAAAGATGGAAAGAGAAAATGAAGGAGAATGTAGAATGAAACTAGTTCAGATGACAGGTATGACACAATTACCCTGCACTCGGCTAAAGATATACCACGCAGCAGCGATGAAGACTGTATAGGCCACATGTCATTAAGTTCTGTAGAACCATCGCTTCGCGTTGAAAACACATTAAAGATAAAAATCTGTAACGAGGAATATTTACTGCCTGCATAAAAAAAGCAACCTCGTCTGAAAAAGGATGTTCAAGACAAAGCAAGTCTGGATGTAGGCAACTTTGTTTGTGTAAAACGGAACGACAAAATTTGGTCGGGAATGGTCTTTTCAGCCGGTCGCGGTGGCCAAGCGTTTGTAGTCGCTTCAGTCCGGAACCGTGAGACTGCTACGGTTGCAGGTTCGAATCCTTCCCCGGTCATGGATGTTTGTGATGTCATTAGGTTAGTTAGGTTCAAGTACTTCTAAGTTCTAGTGGACTAATGGCCTCAGATGTTACGTCCCATAGTGCTCAGAGCCATTTGGTCTTTTCAAACAGAAGACGGAAGTGCTCTAATCGAATGCGTGGAGCACCAAAAAAGCCTAGAAATAGCCAAGATCGCAGGATACTGGATTCTGCAAACTGAGTTAGGTTTTTCTCACCCATATATATAATTCACTTATTGTATTTTATCCTGCCTAATAAATTTTTAAAGCAAACTATCTTAGTATTTTTATTATTTTGTAACTCTAAGACAGTCCTCTAATACTAAATTTCAGTCCTAATTGTTCAAAACTGTCTAAATGGTTATAGGAACCAATGGAAAAAAAGGATCGGCTCAAGGTGCCCAACTGTAAGTGTGGCCTCAAAGCAAAATAATATCATAGGAAGTTAATATGTCAAAAATAAGTAAGTAATAAATATCGTTTCCTTGCAAAAATTCTGTAGCTTTGGCAAAGTTATATGATGTAAAAACTTACTATTTCTGCTTAATACTTAAAAGAATGTAGGAAAAAAGAAAATTTTGGGCTGAAGTAATCCTATTTCACCGTTTACAATAAAAACTGAATCATTCCTTCGTGACCGTTGTACATCTTGTTTATGATTGTGCTGGGCGTCGTATGTTACACAGGGGAAATTGTTGCCTCGTGAGATGGAAAGCGCACTATGCCAGCAGTCGGAAAACGTCACCGTTCGGTGTTCTGCTTTTCTTCTTCTTTGTTAGCTGTAAAACCCATACTACATGGCGCACGAACGAATGAACGATCACCTAGGTCGGACTCGGGTAGAACATCTGGCGTGTAAACCGGCCAGCAGCCACAAGAGTGTCTACCTTACACAGTAGTGTAGGAACCTCTTACTAGTCCAGTAGACCGTTTACGAGGCGGCGGGCTGCGCGACTCTCTCGACTGCCATCCGCCTGAAAGTCTGGCCCAAAGACGGTTATAGCCTAGAGCGGCAGCGCCCAGCCGCTGGCGATTAAAGGCCAATGGACCATAGTGGCTGGAATATCACGGGCAGGCCTAAGAAACTTTGAGATGACCTACCTGGAGGTACCAAATGTGAAGTTCCAGACTGTAACACATCCTGTAGCAGAACACATCATATAAACTACGATCACCTGCTGCGAGTGTTTCTAATAAATTGTCGTTGCTTACACTTTTTCAGCAGATAATACACTTTCAACAAAAATTATGAATAAAATACTGATATGAAACCGCAGAGACGTTTCACTGTATTGGAGCATTTTTGTATTTTTAGTGTCGGTATGTACTGACGCAGTCGACAGCACCTGACCTTTCACAGCGCCAGACCAGTCTCACAGCAGAAAGTCTACAATTCGATCACATTTTACCGATGTGTGTGATATATCGAGCGGATTTCGAAATCAGTATTTTCCTGGCCGAGAATTTTCACTAGATTACACTGCATTTTAATTTTACTCAGTCAACTTTAATGCATTTTTGTACTCTTCGGAAAGAAAAGAAAGTCCTAAGGCATTGTTGGCTGGGGCATCCCGAGGGATAGATTCAGGTACCTAATGGGATAGGGCTTTCATCCTCCGCGCACAGTGTACCCACTCTACAGTGTATGAAATGATCATCGTCTACGTTTCAATTCCGTACAAGGCTACAGTCCACACAGATGCCATCAGATAAGACTTCCCAACACTTAAATCAATATTATATATTCACATATTCCTCTTTTTCAGAAACGTTTTCCTTGCTATTGCCAGTCTCGATTTTACCCTCCCTCTACTTTGTCCCAAATACGAAAACTCATCTACTACTTTTAGAGTCTCTTTTCCCAATCTAATTTCCTCAGCATCGCCTGATTTAATTCGACTGCATTTCTCGTTTTGCTTTTGTTGTTGTTCATCTTATATCCTTTCTTCAAGACACTATCCATTCCGTTCAACTGCTCTTCCATGTCCTTTGCTGTATCTGACAGAATTACAATGTCATCGGCAAACCTCAAGGTTTTCATTTCTTCTCCCTAGATTTTAATTCCTACTCCAAATTGTTCTTTTGTTCCCTTCACTGCTTGCTCAATATACAGATTGGATAACATTGGGGATAGGCTACTACCCTGTCTCACTCTCTTCTCAACCACTGTTTCCCTTTCATCCCTATCGACTCTAATAACTGCCGTCTGTTTTTTGTACAAGTTGTAAATAACAATTCGAACCCTGTATTTTCTCCAGCTGCTTTTAACATTTCAAAAAGCTCAGCCAACATGTCCAAAGCTTCTCCTAAACCTAAAGGTGCTACAAATTTTTTTTTTGCCTTCCTTCAACCTATCTACTAAGATAAAACTTAGGGTACACATTGCCTCACATGTTCGTACAATCTAAGACAGCAAAAACGACGCACCACGGAGGAAGTATCAGAATGATACGAAAACCGTTACATGTGATGTGCATCTACAGACGAACAAATAATTACAGTTTCAGAAAAATTGGATGACATTTTCAAGAGCAGGAGCTTCACAAATTGGAAAAGTCTTTTTGGTTCACATCTGGCCCTAATGCAAGCAGTTATTCCTCTTCGCATTGATTGGTAGAGTTGTTAGTTGTCCTCCTGAGGGATATCGTATCACATTCTGTCCATCTGATGCGTTAGATCGTTAAAATCATGAGGTGGTGGGAGGGATCAGCCCATAAAGCTCCAAACGTTCTCAAGTGGGGAGACATCCGGGGACTTTCCTGTCCAAATTAGGGTTTGTCAAGCACGAAGACAAGCATAGATACTCTCGTTGTGTGTGGGCGGGGATTATTTCGCTGAAATGTAAGTCCAGGATGGCTCGTCGTGAAGGACAACAAAGCAGGACGTATAATATTCCTGACATCCCACTGTGCTTTATGCGCCTATGGCAACCAAAGGGGTCCTGCTATAAAAGTAAAGGACAACTCACACCATCTTTCCTGATTGTCAGGCCGTATGAAGACCGACACTCCGGTTGAAATCTCACTGCTGTCCAGGGCGTCTCCAGACACGTCTCCAGCCCGGAATCTCATTGACTGTAGTAAAATTGTCTTCAGTCCCGACGACCAGCAAATACTGTAAGTACGATGATTCACCGAATAGTTTTACGTTTTCTAATACATTGTAACTCTTAAAGAATGGGTAGTGTTGATGAAACAAGCCACAAGCATTGTTGTCCGCATTCGTTATGTGTGACTTCCGCGTCAACCTCTCGTCTATGGTAATTCCAAAGTACTTGATTGAAGCACACCACGTACGTGCCACCAATGGTAAGTTGGTGTTTGGAGCGCTTAAGCTTGGTGGTGAAAAGAATTGTTTGGCTCTTGTTGTCACTTTCGATATAGCTCTAATGAATGATTTTGTCCATATGACTCTGGACAGGCCTAACAAGGAAGTTGCTGTTTTGGCAGACTTTCACATGAGTGTCATAAATGTACAAGACGATTTGTCCTCCCACGTGCTTGGGTATGTCGTTCATGTAGAGGGACTACAGCACAAGTCCCAGAACTGAGCTCTGCGGCTCACCACCCATGACAGGTCATATGCTGCTGCAATGAACGCCGTTCCTTTCGAAGAATCATCACGGAGAAACAACTCAGTCATCTTGAGCATAGGCCATGGGCAATCGATGAAATTTAATTTAATTATCACGCCATCATGCCAGACGCAATAAAATTCTTTTCTATATCTAGGATAACACCTCCAGTGCTATCTCCTTGATTCTTCGCTCCACAAATATAGTCAACCAAGCAGAGGTGGATTGTGAATGCTCGATGCGGAATCTAAACTGTTACGGGACGATATTGTTGTGATCAGTAAGCTATTTCTGGAGCAATTTCAGCACAGTATGATCCGGAATTTTGCCTAGGAAATCAAGGAGGTAGACTGGTTTATACCCGGTGAAGCCGAGGGGAAACAGGATGACGAATGACAGCGGTTGTAAAGGTGGGAAAGAAAGGAGATGGCTGGAAAATGGAGATGTTTCAGGAGAGGAGCCAATATGGCCAGGACCCTCTTTGCCCTAATGGTTGATGAGGAAACGCACAGTCTTCCCGTCCACCTAGTCAAATGTCCCATCTGTCTTATTGGTGTATGTTTTGGCTCATCAGTATATGGTCGGTGAAAGTGAACGGGCGGGCACATCACTCAGATTCTGAGGTTGCGTAAATCTGTATTTGTGATTGCCAGCCGCAAGCATCCCATTAAAGACTTAGTTTCGTTCATCGCATTGGATGATTTAAGAAAGCCTGCAACTCTGTCATTTATGGTCTATATTAAATATATATTAAATCTCACTATAGGCTATTGACGAGAGCCAGTTTCATGACCTAGTTCAATCATTTCATGTGGATGCTGAAGTGAAGATGGACAGGTTTGAAGAACGTGTCGTCTGGTTTCAAGCCCCCTGCATGAAAAACACGACCACACCACGACACCACCGCCTCCGAAGTTTACTGTTGGTACTACAAACGTTGGCAGATAACGTTCACCGGGCATTCGCCATATCCACACCCTACCATCGGATCGCACCATTGTGGTACCGTGATTCGTCACTCCACACAACGTTTCTTCACTGTTCAATCATCCAGTGTTTATACTTCTTACACCAAGCGAGGGGTCGTTTGGCATTTACCGGCGTGATGTGTGGCTTATTAGCAGCCGCTCGACCATGAAATCCAAGTTTTCTCACCTCCCGCCTAACTGTCATAGTACTTGCAGTGGATCCTGAAGCAGTTTGGAACTTCTGTGTGATGGTCCGGATAGATGTCTGCCTATTGCACATTACGACCCTCTTCAACTTTCGATCGGTGTCTGTCAGTCCACAGACGAGGTCGGCCAGTACGCTTTTGTGCTGTAAGTGTCCCTTCACGTTTCAACTTCACTGTCACATCGGAAACAGTGGACCTAGGGATGTTTAGGAGTGTGGAAATCTCGCCTACAGACGTATGACACAAGTGACACCCAGTACCTGACCACAATGCATGTCCGTGAGTTCTGCGGAGCGCCCCATTTTGCGCTCTCACGATGTCTAATGACTACTGCGGTGGCTGATATGGAGTACCTGGCGGCAGGTGGCAGCACAATGCACCTAATATGAAAAACTTATGTTTTTTGTGGTGTCCGGATACTTTTGACCACATAGTGTATATGCCTCAAAAGCAAAACTAAATAGACGTAAGCAACCGAAGAATTATCATGAAACGAAGTTAACGATTTTCAATTTATAACTTAATCACGTCAATCACGTTGAAGAATAGCGCATGCCCTGCAAATGTACTTCGCTTTAACAGTTTTACCTTCAGAATCCAAAGAAAATAACGGACAACGGTAATGTTAGTAATCAAATAGCGCTACGCTACTTCGATAATGGCACACTCTTCCGTCTCATTTAGTTACACTGCATTTGTGAATCGCAACTAAAAAATGTCCAAAGGAAAGAAATCTCTGCCGCCGGCTACAGGTTGTCGACATAAGGAAAAAAGCATGGAACCAATGTCAAAACGTCTTACCTGACTACAGCACTTAGTCCTCAGGCAGTTAGGTGACTGCAGTGGGCAGGAGCGAGTGACAAACAAACGGTGCGTGTGAAGTTTTAAACGCTGTACATTCAGTAAGTCAGAATCATGGTCCAAATTTTTGCCTGGAATCGGTTGCTCCGGCTGATATGTTGCAAGGGTCCTTTATTCTCTTTTTAAGTGTGAGGTCGTGTTGGTGGGGATGTTTCTTTGTAAGTGATAAGGAGCTATCAGCGGCCAGAGGTTGTGCAACATTTTACACTTGCCAAAGTAATATATTTTCGTAATGTCCACATTTCAGAGAGGATTAGTGCCTGAAACGGAAAATATTGGGGTTGTTGGCCTGGAGATCCGGAGGGGAAAGTTCAACCGTCTAATCGGAAAGTGCTTTCTGCCCCCGGGCACAATGACACCTTTGTTATCGGTCTACGAGAGTTGTTTTACGTGTGTCTGTTGGGTGTTGGTGTTGCGTGACGATGATAGAAGAGGGAGGACGAATACCTATACAGGCATAGCCTATTCCTGTCGAATACACCCAGGAGCAGCCGAGCTTCACTTCCCTACCCGAAGGACGAATCTCCATCAGCAGTTTCTTATGCTCTCACTTCACAGGACAATGGGGAGTGGTTTAGAATTTAAAACAGGATATTGGCGCAAAGTTCAAACACAGCAGATTAAAGTTTCTCCATCACCAGGATTGGAAGTGGCAACCTCTGAGTCGAGTGCCACTGCACAGATGTGCGTTAGAGACATTGGCAACTTTTTTTCAGAAATATTTTTATTATAAATTTCAACAATTTTCATTCAACTATCAACACAGAAAATAAATGATAATGTTTTTTGGTTCACCTCTATCTGGACAAACAGTGTCGAACTATTTTCCATTCTTTAAGTGTGTTCATTAAATAAATAGAAATGCCAAAACTTCATGATTCACATTTCTCTTCACAAATGAATAATATAGGGACAAAAACAAAACAATAACATATTCTACTGTTTCAGAATTTTAAATCAAAAAGTGGTGCCAAAATTATGTGTTCCGACCATAATTAGAAAATTTGAAAATGCGTTTCGATATCTTGAATAATGGCTCAAATGGTCCTAAGCACTATGGGACTTAACATTAGTCCCCTAGACTTAGAACTACTTAAACCTAACTAACTTAAGGGCATCACACACATCCATGTCCGAGGCAGGATTCGAACCTGCGACCGTAGCAGCAGCGCGGTTCCAGACTGAAGCACCTAGAACCGCTCGGCCACAGCGGCCGGCTCTTGAACTATCACTTAACAGATAAAATTTACTTTTGCCGTGAAAACAAGTCTAGGTGACATTTATGTTGAGCGCCAAGTGTTATGTGCACCTCTTTCCCTGTTCCTGCTCTTGTCATAATTTTCTGCCATTTTGGCAAATTTCATCAGTAGCGCGAAAATCACAGGTATTTAACTCCTATGCAGTTTACAGCCTAATGGAAGGATAACTTAATCTGAAAAAAGTACTCGTATATAAAATGTAGCATGTTACATTAATTTTATGGTGGTTTTCAGTTCAAGAGTGCTTGAGAGCACTCGCTAACAATTCTTACCAGCTGCTTTTGCAGCACTGCTAGTATTTCAAGCTTGAAAGCGTCTTCTAACCTCTTACAATTTGAAGAGACGTCTCTCGCTGAGGAAAGACAGGTATTGTATGCTTTGGTTCTTGCAACGGCCACGGGCAGTGTCACAGTAGGAATGGGTACCTTATGTAATGTTAGAAACTTGGTTCTCGTAAATACTGTGTGATCCAGCTACCTATGGGTTATATGCAACCCGCAATACCTTAAAGTACCACGCGCATGGCGTTTATATTCTCTCGTTCGCTACGCGCAGACTATTAGCCCTACTGAAAAAATGAACAAGGCCTTGCTGCAGGAAATTTAATTTAGTTAAATTTTGTATTAGGATATTGGGCTGTACATTTCGAATTATTCAAGAAATACGTACAAAAGTTCCAACGCGTTTTCTTGAATAACTCGAAAGCGATGGCCTCCAGAAAAAACGTATTCAAGTACAGAACTAAATTAAATTTGCTACAAAAACCTCCTGTTCATTTTTCTGTAGGACTAATAGTTTGGACTCAGAGAGCGAGAGAATATTAAAATCTCGCCTCTGGTTTTTAAAGGAGTTGCGCGTTGCATGAAACCCGTAGGTAGGAGCAGCTGACTCACCCTGTGTAAGTCTTTTGAGTTTACAACCAATCTGTCAAGACTATTAGCAGCACTGAAAAGTGATGGATACACCTCATAAGTGTTCGTATCGAAAAATGTGCCTGCTAATAGGGTTTTGGACCTCCCATGTTGACGAAGGTACCTCATCCTTATACAACATAAACTTGGCGCCGAGAACAGTTTCTGAACTCAAGAAAAGCATAAGAGCTGAGAGTCTTCTCCTCATCAATCACAATTGTCGTCAACCATAGGAATAAAGGTTTTCTACATTCAAACAGATTTTTTTAAACTTTAGAACAAAACCTTGTCACATTTCATCAATAGATGTTCTACACTAAAGCTCCAAAGAAACTGGTATGAGCATGCGTATTCAAATACAGAGATATGTAAGCAGGCAGAATACGGTGGTATGGTCGGCAACGCCTTTATAAGACAACAAGTGCCTGGCACAGTTTTTAGGTCGCTTACTACCGCTACAGTAGCAGGTTATCAAGATTTACGTTAGTTTGAACGTGAAGTTATAGTCGCCGTATGTGCACGGGACACGGCATCTCCGAGGTAACGATGAAGTGGGTATTTTTCCGTACGATCATTTCACGAGTGTACCGTGAATATCAGGAATCCGGTAAAACGACAAATCTCCGACATCACTGCGGCTGGGAAAAAGATCCTACAAGAACGGAACCAAGACGACAGAAGTGCAACCCTTCCGCAAATTGCTGCAGATTTGAATGCTGGGCTATCAGCAAATGTCAGCATGCGAACCATTCAACGAAAGATCATCGATGTGGGCTTTGGGAGCCGAAGGCCCACTCGTGTACTCTTGATGACTGCACGACACAAAGCTTTACGCCTCGCCTGGGCCCGACAACAGCGACATTGGACTGTTGATGACTGGAAATATGTTGCCTGGTCGGACGAGTCTCGTTTCAAATTGTATCAAGCGGATGGACGTCTACGAGTATGGAGACAACCTCAGGAATCCATGGACCCTGCATGTCAGCATGGGACTATTCAAGCTGGTGGGGGGCGTGTGCCGTTGGAATGATACGGGACCCCTGATACATCTGGATACGACTCTGACGGGTGACATGCGCATAAGCATCCTGTGTAATCATCTGCATCCATTCATGTCCATTGTGCATTCCGACAGACTTGGGCAATTCCATCAGGACAATGCGACACGCTATACGTCCGGAATTGCTACAAAGTGGCTCCAGGAACACTCTTCTGAGTTCAAACACGTCCGCTGGCCACCATCTTCTCTAGACGTGAACATTATTGAACATATCTGGGATGCATTTCAACGTACTGACGTACTGTTCAGACATCTCCACCCCCGCGTACTCTGACGGATTTATGGACTGCGCTGCAGGATTTATGTTGTCGATTCCCTCCAGCACTACTTCAGACTTTAGTCGAGTCCATGTCATGTCGTGTTGCGGTACTTCTGTATGCTCGCGAGGGCCCTACACGATATTAAGCAGGTGTACCAGTTTCTTTGGTTCTTCAGTGTAGAAAATTGACGTCACGACATCTGAAACATAGCCGTCGTTAAGTCAACCTCAAATATATTTCCATCTCCGTCACATTCTTCAATTACAACCACGGTATGGAGGCAGGTTGCAAAATCGAATTATAAAACGTGACAGAGCTAAGAATGGTTGAGAGGGGGGTGGGGGGGGGGGGGGGGGGGGGACAACAAAGTGAATGTAAGGTTATGAACTGAATCCCCTTGCTGAGTTCTCTGTAAATACATATTAGCCTGCAGCGAAAGGCTGGCCGCAACTGACAGTTCGCGCGATATGGGTTCTGACAGGTTACGAGGTCCGTGGCATTTACAGCGCGCCGTAAAATATCAGCCGCCTTAAGCGGTTCCCGTCAGGTGAGCGCGGGCGGTCGCGGCGTGGTGCCCACATTGGACACGCTTATCACAGCCCCGCGTATAAACTGGAGACTTTTACTGCGGGCCGCGAGCTGCCCATTACCCGGGTCAGGTGGCGACGTTTATGCCTACCGACACCATACCAGGCGCCGGACCCTCTTTCGTCAATGTGGCGGTGACTGATAGGACGCAAGTCGCTTTCGCTATACCAAGATGACCATCAAGAGCACGAAGTGGAATTTTTTTTATTTTAAATGACAAATTCTCCACCTTTCTTTTCGTGGAGGAGAAGTCAGATCCAACTGGTCCCAACCTCACGGACGATCTTAGTGCGACCCTTAGTATTGCCACGAGGTAGTATTATGCTTAGCCTAGCGAGATGACTATGTAAACAAATAGTACCTGTACCTCTCTGATTTCAAAATTCAATTTCACTGATCGGGAAATGTGCTATTCACTAGTTGATTCTGACAGTCACGTAGTAGTCTTCGATCACATAATAGCCATTCTTAGGCCTGTTTCGAAAATATTCGTAAATAAAAATTTTTGCTTCTGTTTATAAAATATTTTGGCGGTGTCTTTCTTCCATTCTGATGTTCACGTCCCCTCAAGCTTGATTTCTTCGATCACGATAGCTGTCTGTGCTACAAGGCCCCAATCATGTTACATTCATCTGAGAGTGTGTACAGAGTGTCTCAAACCTTTTGGGTCAAATTGATACAGGTGATAGCGGCTCCACAACCGATTATATTGCTAGTGAATCAATGGTCGGAAACACACTCCTATTCTGTTGTGGACATACACATCGTACACCGCATAGCAACAACATAGCTCACAGTAACTGTTCAAAAGTGACGAGCGCCAGTCTCAGTGCATGCGTGGCAACGGCGCGTCAAGTTCTGTCGCACTCTCTCAAAGATCGCTGTTGTCTGTCGTACCCGGGGACAGGCAGCTTGAACCCCAGCAAGCAGATCTTCATCGTTTCTAGGGGTTTCATACACCGTCTTGACGTAACACCAAAAGAAAAAGTCCACAGGTTGGAGATCCACAGCCATAGGACACGATCTCCTCTTCGAATCTATCGATGAGGATACATACCTGTATTGCTCGTGGTCGTGCGGTAGCGTTTTCGCTTCCCGCGCCCGGGTTCGATTCCCGGCGGGGTCAGGGATTTTCTCTGCCTCGTGATGACTGGGTGTTGTGTGCTGTCCTTAGGTTGGTTAGGTTTAAGTAGTTCTAAGTTCTACGGGACTGATGACCATAGATGTTAAGTCCCATAGTGCTCAGAGCCATTTGAACCATTTGATTTGATACACATTGACCAGGTGCTCGCGGACGTTAACAACGAAGTGGACTGGTGCACCGTCATGTTGAAACCACATTCCTTTGCAGACATCAAGGGGTACAGTCATCAAGATCTGCGGCTGCACATCTCACAGAAACACCGGGTAATGCGGATCATTCTGATTATAACACTACCGTCTGCTGCTGGTATACCATAACCTTAAAGTTAGAAGCAGGTCGTAAAATAAACACTATCTTGTTAAAGCAATTATTATATAAAGCAACAGAGCAGTCTTACCCTCTAGAGGAATTTTGTTATGTTGACCGTGTTGTTCTTAACGGAGGTGGATTATCGAAAGTGAAAGTCGAAATTACGTAAATATTTAAACAGTAACAAACAATGTTTTACCTATCTACACTGTTCAAAGAATAAAAACTGTCGCCAGCCTAATTAGGCAAGAGAATGAGTAACATTCTTATTCAAGAACTGAAAATAATTAACTTCAATTGGTAAACACAGCCTATACTTTTGCCACTCGAGAGTGCAATGAACTCTGACACCTGCATATATTAACGTTAAGTTTAGAGCAAGAGCAGAACAAACCATATGCATGAATATAACAGATAACGATACACACTACTATCTTCAGGGCTTAGTCATACTGAGTGGTTTCATTAATATTACTATTACAGAGCACTCTAGAATCAAAATTTGGACATAGGTTCAATATTAATTTTCAAACATTTTCCTATCTGATAAAAAATTGTAAATGTAGTTTAGTGCAAAAATACGAACTGGTCATAGGTTAAGTCTCTCTCAACTAAATACTTTCCTATTTAGAATGAAAGTTAAATGTATTTCACAAACAAAATACTTCTCATTGTCTTTTGAATAAAGAAGTTACTGTTTTCATAGGTAGTTGTCTTTCTGTTAATTGTTATTTATCATGAGCATAAAAGATAAACTGTGGATCCTATTACATTATTAATATGCACTTTCAATACACAAGAGGAACTCAATTTTGTACAGAATTTAGTTTGAATAGCAAGAGTAATTATAACTTACCATAATTAAGTAATTTTGTGCATTTGAACTACTTTCAATGGAGGGGGGCCCATAATCTTGACCACTGTAGCGGAGCAAATTAAACACACTTTCATTAAATCAGTAAAACAAGCACTTAGCAAGCATGAACATGTAACTGTCAACAGTTGCAGTTCTGAGCTTTTACTGCATTGAAATACAAAATTGAGATATTTGTAAGATCCTTTCAACAAACAATATTAAATTTGGCACACTCTAATGCCATATTAATTTTAATATGCCTTCAATAAAGGACACTCGGTAAACACTTTAGCATGGGAAGGACGCTAAGTGATTGTGTGACTAGGGATAAAAAATCAAGGTAGGTATAAGAGTTCAAGTATAAGTTACCTTATATTTGCGCACACTAAAACATCCAGTGAGCTGATCCTTCAGTGTACATACTACAGTGTTCTATTACAGTGATTGCACAATGTGGTGGCGATTGCATGTTGGTAGGTGGATTTGCAGGTAGAATTGCTGTACTCTGTCATTTCTTGGTGGCGATGATAGATACCAATTCCAGAATAGTTCCAGCTGTTTATCCACCCTTCCGAGGCATTGGAAAGCGTCAGGAAAAGCCTCTCTCGGAATCAGCACAATACACAACTGTTACATGAGCAGTTGATAGTTTGGTAGCTCATCCCCGACTGACTCTTTGTTCCACCTTTCTATTACGGTTTATAGCTTTATTTGTACGACATTGCACGCAGGAGGTTTATTTATTTAATTTAATCGTGTCCAAGCCAAAGACAAGCTGCATATTACATATACACACAAATACAAATACAATACACATATGCATAAATAAAACAAACCCAAAATGGGGAGTCACATTACAATATAAAGACAAACACAGTATATATGTATATCATATCACGTCCCGCCAAAATTCAGCTCATTTAACTGCCACTGCTGTAGCGTTTGCCAGATCTTCTTTCCTGCACACTTCCCCCATGTTGCTGCATTCCAGGAAGTGGTCCATTGTTTGGGTCTGTCCGCACTGGCACGTGTCCGTCCCGTCTCGGTATCCCCATTAACATATGTTACACAGGAGGTCAAACATTTTTATGCATGTTGGTACCGTTCAACGTGGGCGACGTTTTCAGCTCGACAGATATTGCAATGGCACTCCACTTCTTCACTTCTTGCCACATGCTCATAAGCATGACAGGTTTTATGCCCCCTATCTCAAACCCTTATCCTGTAAGCAACGTCAGATTGGGAGATATACAGAGAAACACATCTTGGAGAGCGTCTATGTCAATTGTATATTTTCCTGACAACACGAAATGTCGACTTCTTTCATTACAAGTATTTGTTATACCTCTAGCGTGGATGCAGTACATACTCCATAAGCCATCATACGACATGTAGTAGGGGTACCTTGTTCCAGTGCTAAGCCTTTCCTACCCACATGAAACGGTACAGTAGTTGCCGCTCTATAAGCAGCAGGTTTCGCTGCTCGCTCGCACCGGGAAATAGAAACAGAGGCGGCTCCGCAGCCAATTTTATTACACGACGCGGCCGGCCGCGGGTGCAACAGAACCCATGTGGACGGGTGGAAAGAAATGTGTCAGGCTTCATAATACGTATTTATATGTGTCGTGTATTATGCATTTCTTGTACGTGAATGTGAATCTGCACATGAACTTTCCTAATCCTCCTCACACCTTTCCGTAAAGCGTGGCCAAATCTTTGTTGGGAAGTAGTTCTGTAGTATAGTAGTGCCAACCTTACTCCTGGGTAGGGGATCAGAGAGATAGCACAGGCAGGTAAAAGTCAAAGACTTTCCAGTGTCACAAGATTTGGGGTGGAGAGGCTGGTCACGGCCAAGTGGTTTGACCATCCCCTCCATCGCGGCCCAGGAAGACCTCCGGGTGCTCGCCAGTTCTAGGAGTGTTACAGAAGACGGGTAAGAGAGCAGTCGTGCCCTCAGTGCGTCTGTCTCAATGTTCACGCATGGAAGAGAGGTATTTGAATATTTGTACTAATTCTTTTATTTCCAGTTTCGGATTGTGTAAGGTAATGAATGTGCTCGTTTAATTCCGGAAATTTGACCCCCTGTGTTACAGTATCTGGTCCCCAGTTTGCCCGTTATCCTCCTCACATAGTGAGTGTCCTATGTAAAATACTGGGAGACTTTAGTGGTATACATTTGGCCAACGCAATTCCGTCTTACCCGTAGAAATGTGCGTGCAGATTAGTATATAATATACCCGAGCAACAAGTTGTAAAATTGTAATATCTGTAAACCGAAACAATTGCTGCTATCGCTGTGAAGTCGAGTGATAATGTTTAAAATAAATAGGTAATCAACTGTCATCAATCTTTAACATACCTTAAAAATCACAAAGAAGTCAAGTTAAAGGTATTTATTTAAAATAAAAGCTATAGAATCCAGGGACCCACACATCAGCGTGTGAGCCCTCCAGCCCCTTGCCTAGTATCGTACAGAAAGGACACGCTCTCTAGGTAGCGCTCTCAAGCTCCCCTCCCCAGTTATCCGTTGCGCAATTTTGATTCAGGGCCTGACGACATCAACTTTCATCTGGCGTCCCTAGACAAGGAGGTAAGACGGTAAACTTTCACACTCACAAATAGAACGTGGGGAAAACGACTTTGTGCTTTTGTACAAGCTATGATTTATTTTATGTTCATGATCTTTTGTGGAATGTATGATCGTGACTGTAAATCATTCTGCATTCTGTCGTAAATCTCAACTTCCTAAACTTTCTCACAATATTTCGTGAAAAGAATGTCGTTTTCTCTGCAGGGTTTCTCATTTCAGTTCACGTAGAATTTCGAGAATACTCGTATGTTGATCGATACTAGCGATGACAAATTTGGCAGCATGCATCTTAATTGCTATTTTTTATTCTACATATAATTTAACAACTGTTGCTTTCAGGGGTCAAGCGATAAACAACAATCATGTTCAATTACATTTGACACTCAATAACAAAATATTTAATTCTAAGATGTACTGAAATGACTATTATTAAAATCGTTATCTCTACACATGAAAATGTTTTTTTCACAGGAAAGAATGATTACTAAACATCCTCATCAGCTCATTTAACTACGTTGCAGGTGGTCAATGCACTGGGTTGGTGGAGAATAAATTTACCTTTTCAACCAATGAAAAAACTCTCATGTACTCAATGGGTGGGTAGGTTAGTATCCTAGCTTTTGATATTCAATGGTCAAAGCGTACACAAGTTGGAGTGAGCAAAATCTAGACTCAACATTTACTGTGGCCTAATGCGTGATGGTACTTTACCAAGCGGATCTGCAACAGCGTTTTCTCTGTACTGGATCTGAAACGCTAATTTCCTTCTCTGGCCTGACTGAATTCACTCAGTCGCAACTTTCCTGCTTTCGGGTAAAACTTTAATCTTTCCCTAGTCGAAATAATGGCTATTGCACACTCGGTATGGGTTGGAGCGACGTGCACAATTCCTTTCCCCACAAAAATTCTGCAGGAATAATTAACTACCACTTTGCTATCTCTCGCCACAATAAATGAAACGTATCGTCCTCACTTTGCAGAAAGCAAAGCTCTCAGCGCCCTCGCTTATTTCCACACACTTGTGCGATCCGCCGCGAGACGAGAGAGAGAGAGATAGAAATTTTAGGTCTCAAAATGCTTTTATATAATGGGGATCTCCCCACGGTGTTGCGTCTGCATCGCCAAGTATGGCTTCAGCCAATCATCGTCTCGCTAGAGGTGAATATCTTTCTTGCGGGTTTGCAGCCTAGCCTCCCGGGTTCGATTCCCGGCGGGGTTAGGGATTTTCTCTGCCTCGTGATGACTGGGTGTTGTGTGATGTCCTTAGGTTAGTTAGGTTTAAGTAGTTCTAAGTTCTAGGGGACTGATGACCATAGATGATAAGTCCCATAGTGCTCAGAGCCAGCCTAGCTCTGTTAATGACGTGCAGCCACTTACCCTCGGTCCCAGCCTTATTTACGTTAAAAGGAATGATGTATTGTTCTGGCCTAATCTCTTTCTGTGCTGAAGCTCGCCGTTCACTTGCTGAATGGGAGATTTACGATATTATTGACCACCTGCTCGGTTCGTCTCCAAAATGCGTTTCACTTTAACTTGTTGGTTCCATGCCATTGTCCAGATTGGTAGAGATTGTATTGTTAGTTTTCGGTACATGAGATTAACTGCAATTACCTTTTGTTGATATAATATTATCATTAATATTATTTTCTGAGGATCTCATACTGTATCGTCCTGTCGTTATGGATCAAGCTCATGTAAGGTCCGTAAAATCCGGACGCCTTACACTGTTAAAGGTAAAGCAAAAATGTATATTAGAAGGAACAGTCTTCATTTCAAATTATAAGCTTTGATTTTTACAATCATACAGCCACGCCCAGCATATAAAAATACTCTAATTTGCTCATACATTAAAATATTCAAATTACACTCACTGTTTCATTCACAAATTCACATGCCGAGTTTTCTCTGACCACAATATCCAGAGTATAAACAATAAAGCTGCTCGCAGTCTAGTTGTTGGTGTTACTGCTTCTATATCCTGGAGTCCCAGATTCGATTTCCGACCATGTCTGAGATTTCCACCACCTGAGGACAGGATGTTGTGTTGTCCTCACCATTATTGCAGCAACATCGACACGCAAGCCACCGAACTGGCTACAAATGAAACGCCTTCTAATAAGCGGTCGAACTATCCCACAGGGGGGTCTTCCGGCCAGTTTGTTCCATAAGATCGTTTCTTTACAACTTATTAAATTTTCTTCAAGATCTTGTCTCTTTGTTGTGGAAGCGCTAGACATTGCTGCAGTTTCACTTCTGCCGCCGCAAGGAAATTCTACAACAGAAAATTTTGATATCCGCAGTTGCCAGAAGCGTTGTTACGCTAAATGCTCCGCAATGTCCCAAGTTTCTCAAGTACAGGTGTAGGGCGTTCGTTACTTGTTTACCTCGTTGACAACCAGTTATCACATAGTTAAGATCTTCTTCCTCTTTATATCCGCAGATGGGGATAATCTGTTCTGCCGAGACGGTGCAGATGTTATTTGCAGTGTCTTGGTTTAATTTCAGATGTTTCACCATCACGTGTAATCTACGTGGGATGGTTATCTGATATACATCAGTGTGGACGAGATGCAGGGATATATTTAACTACTGTACCGATCTCCAGGGGCGCTAGTAATTTTCCATGGATTGTGCCAGTAATTTCTTAGTGTTTCCTTCAAAGTTGCAACAAATTCAAAGTTCAGGATCTTGTCATACTCGTGGTGGTCTTTAATGATCGCTTCCTTTGCTAGTCTGTTCGCGAGTTTGTTACACCGAGTGCTACAGCGGCCTACTACCCTGAGACACTAAATTTCGCCATAGTAAGAGATGTAGCACTGTGTGTAAACCTGAGGGGCATCTATGTTGCAGCATTTCAGTCCAATACAGCCTCACCCATGCCACTGTTTTTGCCTTTTAAAGTGAACTGTAACCGATTAAATATTTTCCCATAATGTTCTACTTTATTTCGGAATACAACACAGTTTATGCTGTCAAAAACCGACTTTTATGCAACAAAAGACATCCAACGCCTGCACCTTTTTTCATCAAAACCTACTACTGTTATCTGTAATAAGAAATCTGTTGCCAGGTCACCTCATGGTCCTCGCAAACCTCAAACTGCTGGTCCGTTAACGAAGTAGTACTCAGTCAGTACTGACATAATCAGTAGCGCCTTGGCTGATGAAGTAGTCGTTGTTCGACAGTTCTGCGAGGAAGATGACGTCACAGATTTACAATTATTGTTCTTTTATTGGTAAGGCAATAACGTCACAACTTTTACGATATCGTACTGTTAACGTCCCAATGAGACGCTATGTCGAAATCGTGCTGGTACTCGACAGTTGTGGGTGCTGTCTACCTACCTCACTTACGACTTCAAAATCTAACGAGCGCATGTAGTGCCCGTTATACATTAATTTAAACAAATTAATCAAAATCTCTGGAACGTGGGCACCTGTATTGCAACGGAAATACCGTCACTGTGAGACAGTAAATTAGATATGCAAGTAACTAACCATATTTATTATTTATGGGTCGCCTAGTTATAATTAGTTGTAGGACAAGGGGGGTTTATAATTGCAAAGCAAGAATGCACTGAACAGCATGGATTTATTGCGAACAAAGTTACTATAACGAGAATAATCAGTTCTGTGAACATTAAAGCAAACCGTGGCTCTCTAAAAGTTTATTTGTATCTTAACGTGCACGTGAAACATTGGAGGATGCGTCAGATCTAAGTGGAAGACTGCTTGGAAAGCCAGCAAACTTTTATAATCTGCACAGCTCGCAAATGCAAAGTAATAAAGTGCAAGACTAATGAAATAAGACAAGTTATCAAGCAATCATAGTTGCATTACAAATAACGCAAATTGTGAGCTGCTCAGATAACGGACAGCGCTAATTGCGAAATGCAGAACTTACTTAGAACTCAGCGAACATGCGCCCCAGTGCACAAGGTAGAACAGAATGTACAAAGGGCGTTCAAAAAGATTTGGACAGTCGTCTCTTATTTTTTTTATTTTTTGCAGAAGGAGAATGAAATTTTTTGTGAGCATATTTGGAACGTTTCGCTGTACAACGTAGCTTCCATCAGCTGTGACGCATCTGGCCCAACGTTCTTTCCATGATGTAAATGCACTTTGGTAAAATTCTGGGAATTGACTTTTACACCATCGCTTGACACAGGAAATAAAGACTTTCTCACTATAAAATGTTTTATCGCGCAAGTGGGTCTTCAGACGACCGAAGAGGTAAAAATCAGACGGAGCCAAGTCCAGACTGTAGGAAGGATGAGAAACAATTTTCCAACTAATTTTTCCGATTTTCTCCTGTTGTATGGGGTTTGGCATTGTCATGGTGTAGTCTGATGAACTGACCCTCAAGCTGTGGTCTGTGGTTCTTGATGGCACGTCGCAGTTTTCAATGACAAACAGTAACGGTCCCGGTTAATTGTGAAGCCAGGATCCAAAAGTCAATGAAAATGACACCACACCGATCCCAGGAGAAGGAGGCCGTCACCTTTCGGCCTGCTGTTCGTGAAAGTATAGGTTTCTTTTTCCGAGGGGAACTCGGATGACGCCACTCCATGGATCGGGTTTTGCTCTCAGATTCGGACAAAAAGAACCATGTTTCATCCTGGGTAATGACGCCGGCAAAACACTGTTTCCACTCTTCAGTAAAGGTCTTCATAAGACCCTCGTACGCATTCTTCCTCATCGTTTTCATTTCTCTTGTCAATAATCTAGGGACCCAACGGGCACAGATTTTTCTGTACCCTTGTGACTGTACCAGTGATACCACACTATCCAATGACAAACGAGTCGTTTCAGCAAGCTGTCGTTTCGTCACACACTCCTGTCATTTTGGGTGATTTGATCAATGGTCTCCTTATTCACATCACTCACCGCCGTCGATGGTCTATGGCATCGTGGACTGTCCAGCGGAGAGAAATCACCTTCTTTAAACCTCTGCAACCACCGCTGGAGAATATTGCTGCGATCCACGGTGTCCTCCCCATGAACAGGGAGCAACTTCCTGTGAATCGATATTGCAGAGTCATCGCCGGTCTTGAATAGTAACCCCATCACTGACCGTTGTCGCAACCTGACATCTACTTCACGGTTCATTATAGCTCACCTGAAAATAAAGGAAAATAATGTTATATGACAACTTGTAGCTAAATGTTCCCAGTATGTTCACAAAAAATGTCATTCTCCTCCTGCAAAAATATAAAAAATTAGAAACGACGACGGCCGGAGTGGCCGAGCGGTTCTAGGCGCTACAGCCAGGAACCACGCGACCGCTACGGTCGCAGGTTCGAATCCTGCCTCGGGCATGGATGTCTGTGATGTCCTTAGTTAGGTTTAAGTAGCTCTAAGGTCTGGGGGACTGATGATCTCAGATGCTAAGTCCCATAGTGCTCAGAGCCATTTTTCGTTTTTAGAAACGACTGTGCAAAACTTTTTGAACGCCCCTTGTAAAATGGCTGAGACGACAGTGGAGAATAATCGCCAACGATGTCAGGAGTAGGTAGAGACGACCTCTCCACGGCAGATCCCGAAACGGAATCAACGTCTCCTCCTAAGTCTCTCCCTCTCAAATAGTTCAGCCTGGAGGGGAGGATCTCCAGGCATTGTCACAGCGGCCAGTGAGAATTTCGTTTTCTTTTCCAGAATACAAGGGCCCCTGTACAAACTAACCATTCTTGGCTAAGTGAGTGCATTTAGTACGCAGAACGTTGGTATTGATTCCTAGCCAGGTTTCACTCATTGATCGAGTTCTTCGCGCCAAAGCAAGGTGTCTCACAAGATTCAAGTGACTGGATAACCAGATTTTGGAGGGAAGGCAGGGAGTTTTCCCGTGGTAGGCTACGGGCCCCATACCTTTCTCTTTTGCATTCTGCGTACCGGAAGGTGAAGTCCTCACACATGGCAATTCTCTGGCGGCCAGGGGTTTTCTACAGACGCTTCTGCGGAAAGCAGCACGCACGAATCTGGCCTCCTTCCAACAGACCCTTTCCGACAAACGTCACGTGTTCACGCCGGAACCGCTATGCGACCACTCAGCCGGCTCACTTTTCACGAAGGCGATCTGAAAGCTTCCTCCATAGCCAGCCAGCGTTGTGGTTTCCTCAGACATAATCAAAAATGAGCAAATAAACAGGTAACCTTGCGCAGCGACATGTGACTGAAATGGCACAATATGTAGATATCTGGTTGACGTGTGTTAAGCAGAGAAAGATTGACTCTTTATGTATTACGGAATGCTTACAACTATATTAAAGCGAATTACAGGGGACGTAGCAATGTTGATGAGAGAAGTTACATTTTAAAATCAATTTCGATGGATAAACTTTTTCTCAGTTTCATAAAACGGTCCATAAGTTATGCTTCGCAGCTTTTTGAAAGTGAAATAACCACTATAAAACTGCTGAAATCTGTATTGTTGACCAACTAATTGTATAGTATCATCATCTGGCAGATTTCTAATTGTTGTTGTTTATAGGTCCCCTAACTCCGGCTTCAGAGCATTTCTGCTCAAGCTAGAGAGGGTTCTTGATTCACTTTGTAGGAAGTACCAGAAATTAGTTCTATGTGGTGACTTCAATATTAATATTGTACGTGATGGTGCAAAAAAAGGATGTTGGTAGATCTCCTAAATTCATATGATCTGATGCAAACTGTCTTTTTCAACTAGGGTGCAGGGGAACAGTGTCACAGTCCAGAGAATATTTTTATTCATTCTTCATTACTAGATGGGCATTCTGTTAGTAAAAGTGTGAATGGCCTTTCAGACCATGATGCACAAATTTTAACACTAAAAAAAGGCTTTTGTACTCCAACCAATGTCTTACTTAATTACAAACTATATAGGAAAGTTAATCCAACAGCAATAGAGAGTTTTTTAAAACAAGTCAAGCAACAAGAGTTGCAGGATATTTATAGTGCCGATAACATAGATGATAAATACAATGCTTTCCTTAACACATTTATCATGCTCTTTGAGAGTTGCTTTCCATTAGAACATTCTAAACGGGGTACTAGCAGTAATGGGCAGCACGGGTGGCTGACTAGTGGGATAAGGATATCATCTAGAACAAAGCGGGAATTATACCAAAATGTTAGAAGTAGTCACAATCAAGCTACAGTAGCCCATTACAAACAGTATTGCAAGGTGCTTAAAAATGTTATTAGGAAGGCAAAGAGTACGTGGTATGCAAATAGAATTGCTAATTCACAGAATAAAATTAAAACTATATGGTCAGTTGTGAAGGAAGTGTCTGCTCAGCAGCACAAGGTCGACGATGTAAAGTCAGTTCGCAGTAAAAATATTTGTTGTTGATAAATCAGATATATGTACAGTATTTAACAATCTTTTCTGAGCACTGCTGGTGAATTAAATAAAAATTTAGTTTCTACAGGAAATCATATAACTTTCTTAGCAAATGCCTTTCCGAGATTGATGTCTGAAATACTCCTCTGTGATACAGACAAGAGGGAGATTGAGTCAATAATTAAATCACTGAAGACTAAGGACTCTCATGATTATAATGGAGTGTCTAGCAGAATATTAAAGTACTGTGCTGCACATGTTAGCCCAGTATTTAGCCATATTCGTAAATTTTCCTTTAGGAATGATCAGTTTTCTGAGCGATTAGAGTGCTCAGTAGTAAAGGCGCTTTATAAAAAGGTAGAAAGGGATAATGTAGATAATTTTAGACCTATTTCTATGCCATCACTGTTTGCAAAAGTTATTGAAAAGGCTGTGTATGTAAGGATAATTGATCATTTTATATCATGCGATTTGCTATCAAATGTACAGTTCGGATTTAGAAGTCGTTTAACAACTGAAAATGCTATATTCTCTCTTCTCTGTGAGGTACTGGATGGGCTAAACAGAAGGTTTCGAACGCTTGCCGTATTTTTTGATTTAACTAAGGTATTTGATTGTGTTGATCACAAAATATTGCTCCAGAAGTTGGACCATTACGGAATAAGGGGAGTAGCTCACAATTGGTTCACCTCTTACTTTAGCAACAGGCAGCAAAAGGTCATTGTTCACAATGATGAAAACGGCTGTGATGCGGGATCTGAGTGGGGGTACTGTCAAGGGGGGGGGGGGGGGGGTGCCCTAGGGATAAGTGTTGGGGCCAATCCTGTTCCTTATTTATATAAATGGTAACGGGTAACTAAAATATTTCTGTTCGCTGATGGCACTAGCTTGGTAGTAAAGGATGTTGTGTGCAACATTGGCTCGGTTTCAAACAGTGCTGTACATGACCTCAGTTCATGGCTTGTAGAAAATAAACTAACGTTAAATCACAGTAGGACTCAGTTCTTACAGTTTCTAACGCACAATTCAACAAAACCTGACGTTTTAATTTCACAGAATGGGCATATGATTAGTGAAACTGAACAGTTCAAATTTCTAGGTGTTCAGATATGTAGTAAGCTGTCGTGGAAAGCCCATGTTCAGGATCTTGTTCAAATACTTAATACTGTCATTTTCACCATTCGAACGGTATCTGAAGTGAGTGATCGTTCGACACGAAAATTAGTCTACTTTTCTTATTTTCATTCGCTTATTTCGTATGGTATTATATTTTGGGGTAACTCTTCCCAGTCTACAAGGATATTTCTGGCTCAGAAACGGGCGGTTCGCGTAATAAGTGGTGTGAGTTCACGAACCTCCTGTCGACCTCTGTTCACGGGTCTGGGTATTTTGACATTCGCCTCTCAATATGTATATTCCTTATTGTCGTTTCTTGTTACCAATATTAGTTTATTCCCAAGAATAAGCAGCTTTCGCTCTGTTAATACTCGGCAGAAATCAAACCTGCATTTGGATCGGACTTCCTTAACTCTTGTGCAAAAAGGTGTGCAGTATACTGCTGCATCCATTTTCAATAAGCTGCCATTCGAATTCAAAAATCTTAGTAGTAATCCACGCGCTTTCAAATCGAAACTGAAGAGTTTCCTCATGGGTCACTCCTTCTATTCTGTCGAGGAGTTCCTTGAAAAATTAAGCTGATTCTTATTGTATTGCTGATAGCGTTAACTTAAATTTATGGATTGACTTTTTTCAGGTTCATGAACATTTATTTTTATCTGTTATTACTTTTATGTTGTAATTTCATGTGCTGAAACGTTCCATGACCTTGGAGATTTGCTCCTCAATTTGGTCCTACGGAACTTGACGTGTAAATAAAAAAATGAAAATAAAACTTAAGAATTTTAGTGTAGTTTACCACGCGAGAGTAACTTTAAAATATGCCATATATTTATTTAATGCAGTGAAAGTACGTTCGCCTGGAATGTGTCACGACCGAACCCAGAAAACAACACAACACGAACGATGCACAGAGCTGCACATCTTCAGTGAGTCTAACTCACAAAACTCAGAAACTGTACTTTAGCTGACTGGAAGCCAGCAGTGTGGCCCAACGAGTGGCGATTTTGCCTCTTTTTTTTCAAAAGACAGTGAGGTGCTTAAGCCACATTGTGTGTGTGTGTAGGGTGCAATTCAGGCCGGAACTAGGGATGGGAAAAATCGACCTGTTGAAACCGAATATTGATATTTTAGTTCTGAATAACCGGTATTTTTTGGTATTTCTTTGGCATCGGTTACAACAAGTGTTTCTTCTTTTTTACTAATAAGTTTTACTGACCTTCAAAGTAGTCACCAGCATTGTGTATAACCCGTTGCCAGCAATGTGAAAGTAGTAGGATACTCTTAGCAGTGCCAGTTGTAGGTCAGTAAAACTTTGAATCATGTATCTATTTTGTACGAGCTGTAAATAAATAGTTACACACTATTAAAGTTCCAGCCCTAGTAGAAAATGGGAAAAGCGTTCAGTGCTGTTTCAATAACAATGGCGGTAGAAACGATCATCAAAACATGGCATAAGAATTGGTACAGCAGTGCTGACGCATAAAGTCCCTATTGTCGCGTGTCGTGGCTTAAGGTATGCGTTTACGAGCAGTGCCCCCCCCTGGGGTATACGGTAGTTTCTAGCTGTCGTCGCCCGACATCCTTTGTATTGCGGAATAATGCCAAATCTGATCTGGAAATACTTTTACTAAGTGACGTAGCAATGAAGTACAGTGCTTCGTTTTCTTCAAAAGATTAAAGATTTGTTTACCATTTCTATGAAATAATAAGAGAGGAAGGAAATTGTGGTAACAGTAATAATTTAAAAACTTAACAACATTTCTTCTTCTTCTTCTTTCGATTTCGGCCATCTTTGGACCACGTTCAACAATTCACTTGCCCGGCTTTTTGATCTTTTTTTCTCTCTTCCCAATATTTCCTCATCATTTTCGAGTGGTTCCTCCTCCGCTCTTCCGACCATTTCCTGTTATTATTCTTTAGTTTCGTTTCTTCTGGAAAACACTTAATTTCGTTCACTATTTGTCTAAACTTTTCCCTGTCCCTGATTGACTCACGGGTGACATTAAAATAGGCCAAATCCTTTTTCACCATCTGTATCCATTTATTGTTGGTTTTTTCGTTCCTGTTACTATGTTCAAACACTTTTCTTGTTAGTCTGTTTCCATCCATCCTCGACAGGTGACCATAAAACGTTAGTCTGCGTTTACGCATTGCCTCACTCACTTTCTCAATAGTTTTGTATATTTCCTTATTACTCTTTAGCTTGTACTCTTCTCCAATCTTTCTCGGTCCTAATATTTTTCTCAAAATTTTCCTTTCTTTCTTTTCCATGTTTTCTATTTCCCCCTTTTTGTTAAGAGTTAGGCACTCCGATGCATACAGGCATTCTGGTCTAATGACAGTTTTATAATGTCTTAATTTAGCTTGAATCGAAATGTTTTTTTTGTTATATATGTCTTTGGTTTTTTGAAAAGCAAATTCCATTTTCCTTGCTCTCGCCTGGTTTGCACTCTTGTCTAAACCATTCACTTGAATTATTTCACCTAAATACTTAAATTTTTCTACTCTCTTAATATTGCCGTATTTAGTAATAAGATTTTTCTTGTTATTTCTATGATTAGACATATACACGGTTTTTTCAAATGAAATCTGCAGTCCAACTCTGGCCGAAACTTCTTGTAGTTTCTCCAGGTAGTTCTGAGCTATTTCTTCGTTTTCTGTAATTATTGCCAGATCGTCTGCAAAAGCTAAACAGTCCACTTCTATTTTTTCTTTTTTTGTTCCAATTCTGATGTCATTCTTGGTGCCTTTGAGTTCTTCTTTCCATATTCTCAATATCTTTTCCAGTACGCAGTTGAAGAGGATTGGGGATAAACCATCACCTTGTCTAACACCTGTTTTAATTTCGAACTTCCTTGAAATTTCACCCATAAATTTAACTTTGGCCTTACTGTTTGTTAGCGTCTGTTTGATAATTTGAATTGTTTTCGTATCGACCCCAAATTCTTCCAATACTTTCAGTAATGTTTCTCTATCTACCGAGTCGTATGCTTTTTTGAAATCTACAAATACTATTGCAAATCTCTGGCCTCTTGAGATTCTGTAACGAATTAGTGTTTTCAGGTTAAATATTTGTTCAACACAGGATCTACCTTGTCTAAAACCTGCTTGATATTCACCTATTTTTTTATCCAGAACTGGCTCCACGATTTGAAGTAATTTCCTTGACAAAATTTTGTATCCTACTGGTAGTAGCGAGATCCCTCTATAATTATTAACATTCATCTTATCCCCCTTTTTGTGTAGTGGGTGTATCAGGGCACACTGCCAGTCTTCAGGAATTCTTTCTTCGTCCCAGATCTTCTTAAACATATGTTCCAAAACTTGTGGGAGGTTGGTATCCATTATTTTTAGGATTTCTGGTACTATGGAGTCTTCACCTGGGGCTTTATTGTTTTTTAGACTGTGTATTATGTGTTTTATTTCTTCAGCGTCTGGAGGTTTTGACTCGGTATTAGTATTTCGGTGGTTTTCAAAACTCATTTTATCTTTGGGTGGTTCACAATTTAGTAGATTCTCGAAATATTTTGCTAATATTTCACAATTAGTCTTGTTTGTCAAACCTAGCTTGTTCTCTTCATCTTTAAAACATAAATTTGGCGATTGGTATTTGGTTAGCTGTTTTCTAAAAGTTTTGTAGAAATCTCTAGAATTATTTCTTTTAAAGTCTTCCTCAATCTGTTCTAGGTTATCCTGAAATTGTCTTCTTTTTTTATTACGGAAAAGCTTAGCTGTTTCTCTTCTCTGGATTTTAAAATTGTCAAGATCTTGAGGATCTTTTGTGGAGTTCCATTTCTGCCACAATTTCTGTCTCTTCTCCAGGTTCTCATCACATTCATTGTCCCACCATGGATGTCTTCTTACTCTTTTCACGAGACAATTTTCTTTTGCTATTTCAACTATTTCGTTTTTGATCTCCTCCCATCCCGCTTCCTTATTTATTGTGGATATGCCATCGCTATCTTTGTGCAATGCTCTTTGAAACCGTTGTTTAATTTCTTCATTTTTTAACGTTTCTGTGTTATACTTTGGAATTTTGTAAAAGGTTTTCTTCTCTTTTCGAAATGGGAGTGGTCTGAATTTAATCGTAGTCAAATAGTGGTCTGAATCAACATCAAGGCTTTTCAGCACTTTAGTGTTTTGAATTTCTTCTTGACAATGAAGTGAGATAGCCACATGGTCAATTTGGAATTCTCCGAGAAGTGGATTTGGTGATCTCCATGTTTTAGTTTTTCGGCTCAGCTTTTTGAAATGTGTTGTCATTATTTTCAAGTTGAAATGCCTACATACCTCTATAAGCCTTTCTCCATTTTTTGAAGTTCTTTTGTGACCTGGGAAGAGGCCTACTGTTCCATGGTATTTTTTCTCCCTTCCTATTTGTGCGTTAAAATCGCCTACTAACATTTTTATGTTCTTCTTTGAGCATCTATCCAGTTCCATTAACAACATTTCATTTATAGTATAAAAATAGAAAGTAGCTGATCTGTTGTCTGTGTCTACATAATATGCTTTTATCTGCTTTTTGCCCCTGAAAACGAACGAATTAACACGAAAAACAGTTCCTCAACCTGCTTTCAACCTTTAGCACTGAGTATTCGTAATGCCCAAATGGTGGTACGATTCCCGATTACAACAAGATTTTTGAGCAGAGTTTCAATAAAATAGACTCGATAGAAGAATACTGGCGATTTTTTGAAATTTTTCAACCAATTATAATTTTTAGAGAAAAGCATCGTACCGTGGACGGGCTCAGATTTCTTTTATTTGCCTATTTAATTGAATATTTTGATTCTGTGTAACTTGAAACTGAGTGAGTCAAATTTGTCCCATCTTTCTTCGACTTCTTCATTTATTACATTAAGTAACAGGAATAAAAACAAATTGGTTATTTTAAGAGGTTTTAACAGTCAGGTTAAACTGGCGTGATGAAAACCAATATAAACGAAAACCGGTTGTTTCAGTGATAACCACCATCCCTAGCCAGAAGTAGTTCGCGATGCTTTGCGGGTCTTTTTCGTACCAAAGCTTAGGCCCACCCATTCACGATACCGTGGACATTAATCAGGATATTTATTGTAACATTCTTGATGGCCGACCGAGCGAGGTGGCGCAGTGGTTAGCACACTGGACTCGCATTCGGGAGGACGACGGTTCAATCCCTTGAAAGTATCAAGTCTCTAGCTCGTCGCGAAATTAGTTTGAAACCAATTGCAAAACTTGTACGGGGCAGACAGAGAAACAAAGTACACTCCAACACTCATCAGACATTAAAGAGAGTTAATATTTCATTTTCATCCAATTCTGAGCTATATTGAAAATTTCAAGTCTCTAGTTCATCGGGAAGCTAGTTTTAAATCAATTGCAAAACGCGGGGTAGCCGTACGATCTGAGGCGTCTTGTCACGGTTCGCGAGACTCCCTCCGTCGGAGGTTCGAGTCCTCCCTCGGGCATGGGTATGTGTTGTCCTTAGAGTAAGTTAGTTTAAGTTAGATTAAGTAGTGCGTACGCCTAGGGACCGATGACCTCCGCAGTTTGGTCCCATGGTCCTTACCACCAATTGCAAAATTTCTGCCGGATGCACAAACAGACAATCATGCTGTCTAATAAAAAGGTGTTAAAAAAAACTGGAAGTTCTCTGGCTGCGGAATACGTGGAAAACTACGTAAAAAAAGAGGTAGGTTAATAAAACATCTTTGGTGTCAGCGAATAAGTTTCATGTTTCTTAATGAGCTGCTTAGTGCAAAAATTGTGGAGAGACGGAGATTAGAATAAGTAGAAGAAATAACAGATGATGCTGGTGTATGTGTTTCTGTGAGATGAAGAGATTGGCTCAGGACAAAAAATTATGACGGATCGCTCATCTGGGATTGGATTTATGTACTACGACGGATTAGGTTGCCAGGGATTATACAGAAACAAAACGGGAGACTCAAGGCTACTTGCGAGGGATTCAGGCGTTTCACAAACACTGGCGAGTTACACCGCAGTGTCCTCTGCCCTTTGCCGTCCTTGCCCACGTGTCGCGGATGGAAGCTTCTGGGTATTCTTACGACACTAAGACAAACGCACTGCAATTTATCCGATTCATAAACCACCTGTTGTTCCGTCAGATGCTGCGCCACACATTAAGCGATACCCACAAAATAATGCAATGCTAATTAAATAACACGGTGGCGGAAGAGAATCTAGGCACTCTCCGCAAGTAATCCTCACATCTCATCAGCCATTCAGTTTACATTACGTAACTATGTCGTTTGGAGGCGCCATTAATATGTTGGTAGCTGCATCTAACACGTAACAACAGCGTAAAAATGTTTAGAAATAGAGAAAAACTTGTACTTTTTCGAATTAAAAACATATTCTCCAAGGTCCATTATTGTATCCAAGGCCCATGATTGTACCCAAGGCACGTGACTGTACTTACTAATTAAAGTAATATAATTTATAGATCTGCATTTGCATCTACATGTTTACTCTGCAATCCTCACTTAAATGCCTGGCAGCAGATTCATCAAACCACCTTCAGACTATTTCTCTATCATTCCAAGTCCGAATACCGCGTGGGAATAATGAACACTTAAATTTCTCCGTACGATCTCTGATTTCTCTTATTTCATTATGGTGATCATTTCTCCCTTTGCAGGTTGACGACAGTATAATATTTTCACATTCGGAAGAAAAAGTTGATGAACTAGGTTAGATTACATTGGATTAGATTAGTACTTGTTCCATAGATCATGAATACAACACTTCATAATGATGTGGAACGTGTCAGGTTGATAAAAGTTGTCTATACAAGATATTACTTTACACAAAATATTACATGACACTTAATATTTTTAATTTTTTTGTGGGGGTTGGGGAAATTACCCACTTACTATATCCAAAAATTCATCGAATGTGTAGAAGGAGTTGCCATTTAGAGATTCTTTTAATTTCCTTTTAAATGCTATATGGCTATCTATCAGCTTTTGATGCTATTAGGTGACTAAAGACTTTTGCTACAGCATAATTTTACCCCTTCTGAGCCAAAGATAGATTTAACCTTGAGTAGTGAAGATCATCCTTTCTCCTAGTGTTGTATCCATGTACATTGCTATTACTTCTGAATTCGTTCAGATTGTCAATAACAAATTTCATAAGTGAATATATATAAGGGGAGGCTACAGTGAAGATCTCTAGCTCTTTAAATAACTGTCTGCAGGATAATTTTGGATGAGCTCCAGCAATTATTCTGATTACACGCGTTTGTGCAATGAACATTCTTTTACTCAATGATGAGTTACTCCAGAATATGATGCCATACGAAAGCAGAGAATGAAAATAGGCGTGGTAAGCTAATTTACTGAGATGTACATCGCCAAAATTTGCAATGACTCTAATAGCATAAGTAGCTGAAGTCAAACGTTTCAGCTGAACCTCAGTGTGATTTTTCCAGTTCAACCCCTCAGCAATGCATACACCTAGAAATTTTGAATATTCTACCTTAGCTACCGATTTCTGATCGAAGTCTATATTTAAAAATGGTGTCATTCCATTTACTGTGTGGAACTGTATATACTGTGTTTTGTCAAAGTTTAATGAGAGCCCATTTGCAGAGAACCACTTAATGATTTTCTGAAAAACATCGTTTACAATTTGACCAGTTAATTCTTGTCTGTTGAGTGTGATAACTATACTTGTATCATCAGCAAAAAGTACCAGCTTTGCATCTTCTTGCATCTTCATGAATATAGAATGGCAAGTCATTAATATATATTAAGAACGGCAGAGGACCCAAGACCGAACCTTGGGGCACCCCATTCTTGATTGTTCCCCAGTTTGAGAAATCACCAGTTTTTTGCATATTATGTGAACTGCTTATTTCAACTTTCTGCACCCTTCCAGTTAGGTATGATTTAAACCATTTGAGCACTGTCTCATTCATACCACAGTACTTGAGCTTACCTAGAAGTATTCTATGATTTACACAATCAAAAACCTTTGAGACATCACATAAAATCCAAACGGGTGAGTTCCGGTTACTCAGAGCATTTAATATTTCATTAGTGAAAGTATATTTAGCATTTGCCGTTGAAAAACCCTTCTGGATACCAAAGTGACATTTTGTTAAAACTTTATTTCTTCAAAGGTGTGAAGCTACTCTACAATACATTACTTTTTCAAGAATTTTGGATAAGGCAGTCAGAAGAGAGACTCGGCGGTAGTTGTTGACATCAGACGTATCACATTTTTTACGCAGTGGTTTAACAATGGCATACCTCAGTCTATCTGGGAAAATACCCTGCTTCAGAGACCTATTACATATGTGGCTAAGAATCCCACTTATCTCTTGGGAACAAGCTTTTATTATCTTGCTGGAACTGCCATCAATTCCATGTGACCTTTTATTCTTGAGAGAGTTTATTATCTTCCTAATTTCAGAAGGAGAGGTGGGTGGAATTTCAATTGTATCAAATGGTGTGGGTAAGGCCTCTTCCATTAAGTGCCTTGCTTCTTCTAATGAACATTTAGGTCCTATTTTCTCTACAACATTTAAAAAATGATTATTCAAAATGTTTTCGACTTCCGGCTTGTTGTTTGTCAAGTTTCCATTCGCTTTGATGGTAATGCCGTCATCCTGTACTCTTGGTTGCCCTGTCTCCCTGGTAATAATTTTCCAAATTGTTTTGATTTTGTTATCAGAGGTATTAATCTCAGACATGATGCACATGCCTCTGAACTTTTTAATAACCTTTCTTAATGTAGCACAGTAGTTTTTATAATATTTGGCTGTTTCTGGGTCATTACTCTTTCTTGTTGTTACATACAGTTCCCTTTTGTGGTTACAAGATATTTTTATTCCTTTAGTAATCCAAGGTTTTTTGCATGGCTTCTTATAATTAGATTTGATTTTTTTCTTGGGGAAACAATTTTCAAATTCTCTTACAAGTGTATCATGAAATAAGTCATATATTAAATTAGCATCGAGTTCCTTGTACACCTCATCCCGGTCTAACTGCTGAAGATTTTCTCTGAAATTTCTAATTGTTGAGTCATTAATTGAACGCACAACTTTGGAGGGTACTATTGAATTACTGAATGGAGCTATGTCATATACTGTAACTAGCTGAGCACCATGATCAGAAATGCCATTCTCAACAGGACAAGAATTTATGTTTTTCAAACTATCTTGGTCTATAAGAGCATTATCTGTCAGTGTGCTGCTGTCCTTTACTACCCGAATAGGAAAATTAATGACAGATGTCAAACTGAAAGAACCGAGCAAGACTTCCAGGTCATTCTTCCTATTAGACTCTTTCAATGAATCAACATTGAAGTCCTCACAAATAATAATTTGCTTTCCCCTATCTGACAGATAGCTCAATGAAATTTGTGCAGAGATCTCGCCGCAACGAAGAACTACATTTTTTTAATAACTGACACCCCAGCCCTCTTATCACATCCGTGACACTCTTCCCTCGGTTTCGCAATAGTAAGAAAAGTCGATGTCTTCCGTCAATCCTATCTGATAAGGATTCCATGCCGTACAGCAATACTCCAGCAGAAAACGGACAAACGTAATGTAGGCAGTCTTTTTATTGGATTGTTGCGTCTTCTAAGTGTTCTGCCAATAAAACGCCGTCCTCACAACATTGTCTATAAGATAGTCCCAATTTAAGTTGTTCATAATTGTAATTCTAGGTATTTAGCTGAAATGACAGCCTTTAAATTTGTGTGATTTATCGTGGAACCGAAATTTAGAGAATTCCTTTTTGTATTGATGTGAATGACCTCATATTTTTCATTATTTATACTCAATTGCCACTTTTCGCACCATACATTTTGCATTTTGGTTTTGATTTTCTAATTAGTTTACTCGACGGAGAAGGACAGATTCATCTGGAAAAAATCTAAGACGGCTGCTCAGATTGTCTGCTACATCATTTATATAGATTACGAACAGCCTATAGAACTTCGTTCTGAAATACCAGAAATCACATCTGTTTTACTGGATGACTTTCCGTCGATTACTACGAATTGTGATCTTTCTGACCGGACATCAGGAATCCGTCACAGAACTGAGACAATACTCCATAGTCACGGAATTTGATTAGCAGTCTTTTGCCTGGAACGGTATCAAAGCCTTCTGGGAATTTAGGAATTTGTAATCAGTTTGAGATCCCCTGTCGATTGCGCTCATTACTTCGTGTGAGTAAAGGTCTATCTGTGTTTGGCAAGAATGATATTTTCTGAATCAGTGTGTCAATAAACCGTTTTCTTCGAGGTAATTCATAATGTTTGAACACTGTACATGTTCCAAAATCCTGCTGAAAATCTAAGTCAGTGATATGGGTCTGTAATTCATCTGATTACTGTTACTTCCTTTCTTGAGTATTCGTGTGACCTTCGCAATTTTCCATTCGCTATGTACTGATCTTTCGTTGAGCGAGCGATTGTAAAAGATTGTTAAGTACTGTATGGAGCTATTGTGTCAGTCTACTCAGCTTGTACGACCGTTCACATTGTTCACAAGAGCCAAACTAGAAACATTTTCTCACTGATGATCGTTTTGGTCAATCATTTGTTACTATTCACTTTCGATACAAAAAGTCACATCCTCCAGCTACAATAAGTACTATAGGTATATACGTTGTACACCTGCAACACAAATGGGTTGCATGTAATGAGCTGAAAGGTGATCTAAGCGAATGACTGACAGAATGATTATTTACTCAGGGATGTACTAACCAACTGAATCCTCTCTCGGTACCACTTTATTAAGGAGGGTATGAGCGTGAATGATGATGAAATTACGCAAGGATTCGAAAAGAAAATTGCACATGTTGTCCCGTTCCAAGAACATTGCGCAGAAAGAAGAGAGAACGTGATGTCGGTTTCCTGCAGAGACACTTCTGCTGTGCTACGGGTAGCAGGTGCAGCATGGGTTGCAAGTGAAATGGTACGCCAACTGGTATCGCACCCCAAAGTTCAAGTACGTGGTATAGCACTATTCTTGTGGGTTCACACAACTCAAGCTTTCAGTCCGGATCTAGCACCTTGCGATTTACATATATTCGGCAGACTGAAAGAATATGTGGGGGTAAGCAGGTGTACCAACGATGGGGACGTTCACGGAGCGGTTCACGAATGACTCCGTGGCCAGTGCTGTGTTTTTCTATCGTCGAGGAATTGAACAATTTGTAGAGCTTTCTGACCGTTGTTTATAAAAACATGGGCACTATATTTAAAAACAGTGTCACCGAAGGTTGTTTTGACTTTCCTGTATGCTGAGTCTGTCCTTCCGACAATCATTTCTTTTTCGATATCTTCACATATGGCCTGCAGCCATTTCGTCTTAGCTTTCCTGCACTTCTTATTTATTTCATTCCTCAGCGACTTGTATCTTTCTATTCCTAAGTTTCCGGGAAAATTTTTTTACTTCCTCCTTTCATCGATCGGTTGAAGTATTTCTTCTGTTACCCATGGTTTCTTCGCAGCTACCTTCTTTATACCTACGTTTTCCTTCCCAACTTCTGTGATGGCCCATTTTAGAGATGTCCATTCTTCTTCAACTGTACTGCCTGCTGAGCTGGGTTCTATTAGTTAAATAGTCTTAGAGCGACTCACATACTCGGGAACGTAAACACGTGCTCGGACCTTCGTCAACAGTCTCCTGTGGGGCACCATGTCTGTTATATTCCAACTCAGAATGTGTTCAAGAATTTGGCAAAACATCAATGGTAAGGATATTGGCCTGTAATTATACTGATCCGTTCTTTAGCCCTTATGTGCGGGAGTCACCTGCGCTTTTTCCTAGTTGCATCGAACTTCGCGCTGGACGAGGTTTAGCCATATACACTCTGTGATCAAAAGTATCCGGACTCCCCCAAAAACCTACGTTTTTCATATTAGTTGCACTGTGCTGCCACCTACTGCCAGGTGTAGTTATTAGACATCGTTAGAGGGAAGAATGGGGCGTTCCGCGGAACTCAACGGACTTCGAACGTGGTCAGATGATGGGTGTCACTTGTGTCATACGTCTGCACGCGAGATTTCCACACTCCTAAATATCCCTAGTCCACTGTTTCCGATATGATAGTGAAGTGGAAACGTGAAGGGACACGTACAGCACAAAAGCGAACAGGTTGACCTCGTCTGTTGACTGATAGCGACCGCTGACAGTTGAAGAGGGTCGTAATGTGTAATAGGCAGACATATATCCAGACCATCACACTACTGCCATTCCAAACTGCATCAGGATCCACTACAAGTACTATAACAGTTACGCGGGAGGCGAGAAAACTTGGATTTGCTGCTGCTCATAAGCCAAACATTACGCTGGTAAATGCCAAACGACGCCTCGCTTGGTGTAAGGAACCTAAATACTGGACAATTGAACAGTGGAAAAACGTTGTGTGGAGAGACGAATCACGATACACAATGTGGCGATCCAATGGCAGGGTGTGGGTATGGCGAATGCCCGGTGAACGTCATCTGCCAGCGTGTGTAGTGCCAACAGGAAAATTCGTAGGCGGTGGTGTTATGGTGTGGTCGTGTTTTTCATAGGGAGGGGGCGGGCGGGGGGACTTGCACCCCTTGTTGTTTTGAGTGGCACTGTCACAGCATCTTCTTGCTTCCCACTGCTGAAGAGCAATTCGGGAACCACGATTACATCTTTCAACACGATCGAGCATCTGTTCATAATGCACAGCCTGTGGCGGAGTCGTTACACGACAATAACATCCATGTAATGGACTGGCCTGCACAGAGCCCCCACCTGAATCATATAACACACCATTGGGATGTTTTGGAACGCCGACTTCGTGCCAGACCTCAGCGACAAACACCGATAGCTCTCCTCAGTGCAGCGCTCCGTGAAGAATGGGCTGCCATTCCCCAAGAAACCTTCCGTATGCCTGCGAGAGTGGAAGCTGTCATCGAGGCCAACACCGTACTGAATTCCAGCATTACCGATGGAGGGCGCTACGAACTTGTAAGTCATTTTCAGCCAGGTGTCCGGATACTTTTGATCACATAGTGTATGCAGTATCGCAAAGTAAAACCGAAATGGGGTGCGGGAGTCTATATGATAGTCAAACGACGAATTGTTTGTACGATCCTCCTGCGTGAATGATTTCTTAAACGTGAAATTCAGATCTTTAGTTTTCCTCTTGGTGTCTCCTATTGCCACATTAGACTGGTCGGCGAGTGACTGGACAGAAGCCTTCGACTTGTTTAGTGATTTTACTTATAATCAGAATTTTGCCCGTAATTCCTATACATCTGTCATACTGAAGCTAAATGATATTCATTTACTGTCTAAGTGGAATGTTAATTGCTTATATGATTTTTTCTGGCATAAATAATCTCCTGGCTTTCTTGACAGATTTATTGACTTTAGTAATTATCTTCGCTATGATGACGTCATGATTACCAATCCTGTGGGGTCATGTAACAAGTTTTCTCTGCGAAACAACTGTCTAGACTGAAGAGGATCTCCTCTTCTTGCTGTTTGTGAAAAACATCAGGGTTGTCCAATCGGTTGCGATAGAACTTCGCATGATGCTCTCATGCTCGCGTAGAATGCGTGGAATAACACTCTGAAAAACTGTCATGAATGCAGTAGTTTGTGCAAGCTTTGGAGATAAAGAAAACTGCTCGGAAAATTTTCGCGTTCTTAATTTGCAGTTTACTTGCAACTGCGACACTTCCTGGACAGTGTGTCATCGTATGGGCCGCGACCCAGGGTCCGCTAACGAATGATAATTGTCTATTTATTATTTGACAAATATATCAGAAGCTTGAGTTTGTGTTTTTTAGATTGACATAAGGAACCAGGCCGACATTTGAAAAGATCATCAAAAACTGCCAAAAACTGACATTCAAACTACGCGACGTATGAACGAATCGTCACTAATCCGGAGTACAGTTTCCGTCTAGCTCTATCTTACTCTCTTTTCTGACAAACTAAACCAACTCGTCGTATCTAACAGCAGTCAGTCTGAATTACATTAATGCTGTTGACTTCAACGTGAACAAAATAAAGTCACGAAGGCTAGGTTCATAATTATTTCTAGGTTCACCTGTCTAAATTGAAAGGTTTCTTTTTCCTCGAATTGCGTCTAACTTTTGACCGTGCAAGATTGTGATGGAAGTATGTACATTCTGATGCCACGTTTTTGTTGCTGCTGATGATGAATAGACGCAATACAGCAACAAACTATCAATAAATTTTGAGTTTCTAAGATTGTTGTGTTGTTGTTGTTGTTGTCTTCAGAGTGAAGTCTCTTTTCATACAGCTCTCCACGCTAATCTATCCTGTGGAATCCTCTTCATCTCCTCATAGCTACCACTATCTACATCCGTTTGAGCCAGCATAGTCAAGCCTTAGTCTCCTTCAAATTTCCCATCCCCTTCCCCCTTTCCCCCCCCCCCCCCCTTGCTCTTCACACACAAGCGCGCACACACACACACACACACACACACACATTCAGTCACTCACTCACTCTCTCTCTCTCTCTCTCTCTCTCTCTCTCTCGCTTTCCTCAGTTACTAAACTGACGATTCCTTGATGTCATATGATTTGTACTGTCAACCAATCCCTTCTTTCAGTTGAGTTGTCCATAAATTTCCTTTCTCTCGCACTCGATCAACATCTCCACATTAGTTATTCTATCTACCAATCCAATATTCAGCATTCACCTTTAGCATCACATTTCAGAGGTTCTGTTCTCTCCATGTCTGAACTACTTATCGCCCACGTTTCACTCCCGTACAGGGCTAAATTCCAGAAAAGTATCTTCAGAAGAGACTCCCTAATATTTAGATTTATAGTCGATGTTAACATACTTCTCTGCTTCCAGAGAGCCTTTTCTTGCTATTGCCAGTCACAGTTTTATAGCCCCTCTATTTTGCCCACTGTCGCTTACTTCCTGTCCAAGTAGCAAAACTCCTCTGCGACTTTTAGTGTCTCATTTCCCAATCTAAATTCCTCAGCATGACCTTAGTTTTGCTACAGTCCATTACCTTTCTTTTGTTTTCGTTGATGTTCGTCTTATATCCTCTCTTCAGGACATTATCCATTCCATCCTGTTCTTCCAAGACCTACCGTCTCTGACAGAATAACGACGTCAACCAAAGCTTAAAGTTTTTTTTTGTTCTTCTAGAAATTTAATTCTCTTTAAAAATGTCTCCCTGGTTTCCTTTACTTCTTCCTCAGTATACAGATGTGTTAACACCGTAGCCGGCCGTGGTGGCCGAGGGGTTCTAGGCGCTTCAGTCTGGAACTGCGCGACCGCTACGGTCGCAGGTTCGAATCCTGCCTCGGGCATGGATGTGTGTGATGTTCTTAGGTTAGTTAGGTTTAAGTAGTTGTAAGTTCTAGGGGACTGATGACCTCAGATATTAAGTCCCATAGTCCTCAGAGCCATTTGAACCATTTTGTTAACATAGTAGATAGGCTACAACACTGTCTCACTTCGTTCTTAACTGTGGCCTTCCTTTCGCGTTCTTCGACTCTTATAACTACAGTCTTGCTTTTTTTTTGTGTGTGTGTGTGGGGGGGGGGGCTTTTGGCGTTTGATTATTGGCTTTTGACTTTTGACCTGAATGCTGTTCTGTCTTCTCTCTTTTTAGAGGAATTTTCTAGAATTTTACTGGGTAAGGTTACATTTATTTAAAATTTTTGTTGTTAGTTTTAAAATTATTTTATTATTTAGCTGCTACATTAGGTAGTAGTGGTCGACGAGATCTGCTTACATGTTGTATTAAACTAATTTGCTAGTTTGCATAGAGTTTACATTTGAAAAAAACATGCTTGATAACTCCCGCTGACGCGCCAACACATTCAAAATAAGTAATATCATTCTCGTTACTATACCAGTTATGGATAACCTTTCGCTCCCCGTATTTGATCCGTGCTTCCTGAAGGAGCATATTCTAGTCAACGTAATGATAGCGTTATTATTTAATTGATGGTTCGGTAATATTCAAACCTGTCAGGACCTGGATTCAGGGTTGTTGCATTATTCTTGAAGTCTGAGGGTATTTCGCCTCGTATGTATATGGCATATCAGATGGAATAATTTTGTAGTGGCAAGTTCTCCCAAGGGTATAAGTAATTCTGCAGGAATGTCGTACACTCTAGGAGATTTCCATTTCCTGTGTACTGTTAAATTCTTCTCACAGTATCACATCTCCCATCCCATCTACATATATTTTCTCTTCATAATATAACATTCAAGTTCGTTTCTTTCGTTCATCTCTGCTACATATTCACTCCACCTTTCAGCCTTCACTTCTTAACATAGTGCCGGCATGCTATATATACTGTTGATATTAATATAGCTGCTTCTCTTTTCTGTACTTTTTTAAAAATTTTCCTATAGGTGGCACCTATCTTCCCCCGTGTCGGTGTGCTTCTTCACCTTGTCATTCCTGCACTAATCTTCCTGCTTTGCCATTTTGCCATTTTGCCATTCCTATCAACCAGACTTTTTTAGATGTCTGTATTCTGTTCTCCTTACGTCAGTTAAATTCCAAAGACTTCTGCAGGGCTTGAGTTTTTTGCCTGTGTGGTCATCTGGTGCCTTCACTACTTCCATGCCTCAAGACTTTCGTCTTTTATTGTGTTCCTTTCCCGTGCTTCCGTCAACCATTGTCTAATGCTCCCTTCGAAAGTCTCAATAACCTCTGATTATTTCAACTTATCCAGGTCCTATCACCTTAATTTACTTCCTTTCTGTAATTTTCCATAGTTCGTAACTTCCCTTTCCTACTATCGAGTTACAGTTCACAACCACGACTAAATGTTCATTTTCTTTCTTTTCTCTTATCATGCGAGGTGTGATAAAAAATCACGGGAATTTTGTTTTTTTAAAAGAATCTTAATTTGTTCGTCAGTATCAACCTTACGCCCTTCAAAGTAGTCGCCTTCAGATATAATACAATTGTGCCAGCTCTATTTCCAGTCTTGGAAGCACTTCTGGAATTCACTTTTCATTATGGTATTCAACTCGTTCAGTGGTTCTGTTTTTATCTCATCATTGGTGGCAAAACGACGTCCTTTCATTGTTCTCTTCAGTCTCGGGAACAGAAAGAAGTCGCAGGGGGCCATTTCCAGCGAATACTGTGGTGAGGCAACATAACGGTTTGTTTTTTTGCCAAAAAGTCACTAACAAGCATTGAGGTGTGAGCGGAAACATTATCGTGATGCCATTTCCACCAGTTATGGATCGTTCTTGAGTTCACCCAGCAATTCCTGAGCGATGTCTATGCGACGTCGTTCTTGGATGAAATTCAACAATTTCGAAACAAACTTTGCTGCTACACGTTTCATGTCCAAATTGCTTGGCATAAGCCAGAGGATATGCCGTCATCAGCAACCTCTCTCATGGTGGTTCGACAATTTTTCCAGAACCGTTTCTTTACTTTTTCCACACTGTCGTCAGTAATTGATGTATTAGGACGTCCAGGACGGTCGTCATCTTTAACGTCTTCTCGACCCTCTTTGAAACGTCTATACAACTCGTAAACTCTTGTCTTACTTATATTAGACTTCCCGAAAGCCACAGTCAACATTTCGAATGTAATTCTGCACTTTATTCCATTTTTAAAGCAAAATTTAATGCAAATTCTTTGATTTTATTTTGAATATAAAAATTAGCCTACCATTCGAAAACACGTGTAACCTTTTCGGCAGGCAGTAATAAACTAAATAATGAAAACAGGTGAAAATGCAAACTTACATCAGGAACATGTCTACCAACAAGATAAAAAATGTCTGAAAGTCGGATGTATCTAGTCCGCGAAATTAAAAAAATTTCCCGTCACAATTTTTATCACATCTCGTTCACTTACTCTATGTCTGCAACATCGGTGGAGCTATTGGATGCAATTGTACTCACTTGTACTCCCGTGGTGGGTCTTGGCTTTGTGCCTGAGATTACCATTGCAAAAAAAAAAAAAAAAAAAATCTCTGCAACTGTTTTTATGTGAGGCATCCGCACGGAGATCAAACTACGATTGACAGTGCTAGCGCTGATCAGTAGTGGGAATTTCCTTAACGCAGTCATGTCAGGACATCATTTTTCGTACTAAAATATGCAACTGCAGACTAACAACGTGAGCACATTTCAAGTTCAAATTAAAAATGAGAAATAAAATAAGGAAATAAGCTTTTATTGTGTGAATTGATTCATGTTTAACTTGATAGTACAGAGACATCCAAATTAAATTTAAACCGGAATCCAGAAAAATCGAGTCGTAGTGCTGGGTAAGCCATTGGCGGTTCTCCTTTCGCCACCACCCACCTGCCGGCACCACACGTCTCCCTGGTCGGTGTGGGTAGCGCGGCTGCGTCGGCCGTTTTTACCAGCGCACGCCGCAAATGGCGGCATTAACTGCATGTCGCGCCCCCACATTACAAACTCGGTTAGCCCCGCCGGCATGCTTGTCGTCGTTTTTCTGCCCCCTCTCCCCCCGTCCCTATTAGTCACTTATGAAATTATATTAGACTTAACGTAATGACGAGGAACGGGGCGCCCGCTCCTTGTTTTATGGTGGCGGGTCGGGCGCGGAAGGCATTCTGATCTGTAATTGGATGTGTCGGGCGGCACTCATTACGCCTAATGCGTGGATCCGGCCATCGGTTCCACCGATTCGGGCTCCTTATCGCTTGTTTACGGCCGGGGGCCGCCCTGAACGAATTTCGGTGTAGCGAAGTAAGCGGCTGTATTAACATCTCGGTAGCCGTTATTGCAAAAACGGTACACGTGCTTGGGTTTACCTCGCAGAGTCATTACGGATAGTTATCTCACGTTCTTCGTAATACCCAGAAACTGTCTGACCATGATTTTTTTTTTTAAAAAAAAGCTCTTTTGCTCTTCGTAATTAACCATGTTGCCTCTCCTCTCCTTACAGCTTATAATCTTATTTCGATTTCTTATGCGTACTCGAATTTTATAGTTTGAAAGGTGTCTGTTATGATTTGCCGTCTTTGACATATTCAGTTTATTACGTGTCTAATATTTGGGCTGGCCGGTGTGGCTGAGTGATTCTAGGCGCTGCAGTCTGTAACTGCGCGACCGCTACGGTCGCAGGTTCGAATCCTGCCTCGGGCATGGATGTGTGTGATGTCCTTAGGTTAGTTAGGTTTAAGTAGTTCTAAGTTCTAGGGGACTGATGACCTTAAATGTTAAGTCCCATAGTGCTCAGAGCCATTTGAACCATTTCTAATATTTGTCTGTGAATTCCTAAGGGACCAAATTGCTGAGGTCATCGGTCCCTAGCCGTACACACTACTTAAACTAACTTAAACTAGCTTATGCTAAGAACAACAACAACACACACACACACACACACACACACACTGTGGTGTCACCGCCAGACACCACACTTGCTAGGTGGTAGCTTTAAATCGGCCGCGGTCCATTAGCACATGTCGGACCCGCGTGTCGCCACTGTCAGTGATAGCAGACCGAGCGCCACCACACGGCAGGTCTCGAGAGACTTACTAGCACTCGCCCCAGTTGTACGGACGACTTAGCTAGCGATGCAACACTGACGAAGCCTCGTTTATTTGCAGAGAAGATAGTTAGAATAGCCTTCAGCTAAGTCAATGGCTACGACCTAGCAAGGCGCCACAGCAATTGATAGTTATCGTATGAAGCATGTCTCATCAAGAACGATGTATACAAATGATGGATTAAAGTTAAGTATTCCAGCAGCTACGTACTTTTCTTTATAGCATTCATTCCGTATCCTGTTTCAGACCTCACGCCATCCTGCGTGAGCTTATAGCGTGCATTTCGGCCTTCTCTAGCAATATAACACACACACACACACACACATGCTCGAGGGAGGACTCGAACCTCCGGTGGGAGGGGCCGCGATGTGTGTTCTCGCGGGAAATATTTTGCTGGTTTATCTGTGCCCGTTAATCGGCTACCGCATATTCATTGCTGCATCGGTCCGCAGCTCGTGGTCTAGTGCCTAGCGTTGCTGCCTCTGGATCACGTGTTCCCGGTTTCTATTCCCGGCCGGGTTGGGGATTTTCACTGCTCGAGGATTGGGTGTTTGTGTTGTCCTCATCATTTCATCATCTTCTTCACCATTCGTGACAGTGGCTAGATTTGATTGTGTAATAATTGGACTGTGTAAAAATTAGGACTTTATCCGGGCGCTGATGACCGCGCAGTTGAGCGCGCCACAAACCGAACACATCATTGCCGCTTCGGCGACACTTCAGAGACCTGAGGTGTTTGAGGCGAGGTCAGTTCCGGCCAATGAGAACCAAGAGTGCCGACGTCACACATGTAAACTAAGCATTCCGCTTCATGGCCATTGCCTTTGGGCTGCTCTGTTCTGTGGTATGCATGTCGGGTGATCCGGGTGACCAGATCATTCGCTCGAATTCTCCAGAATGTTATTCAAACCAATTATGAACAATTGTGGCGCGATGGCATGACATTGTTGTTTGAAATTTTCACTCTGCAGCGGAGTGTGCGCTGATATGAAACTTCCTGGCGGATTAAAACTCTGCGCCGGACCGAGACTGAAGTTTGGAAGGTAGGAGCCGAGGTTCTGGCGGAAGTAAGGCTGTAAGGACGGGTCGTGAGCCGTGCTTGGTTAGCTCAGATGGTGGAGCACCTGCCCGCAAAAGGCAAAGGTCGCGAGTTCGAGTCTCGGTCCAGCACACAGTTTTAATCTGCCAGGAAGTTTCATAACCATTAACAGTCAATGATCGGTTCAGTTGGACCAGAAGACCAGTCCGTTCAATGTAAACACAGCCCACACCATTATAGGCGCTGCTTGCAGTGTCTTGTTGACCACTTGGGACCATGACTTCGCGGTGTCTGCGCCGCACTCGAACCCTACCATCAGCTCTTTCCAAGTGAAATCGAGACTCAACTGGCGCGGCCACGGTTTTCCAGTTGTCTAAGGTCCAAATGATATGGTCACGAGCCCAGGAGGGGTGCTGCAGACGACGTCGTGCTGTTAGCAAAGGTATTCGCGTCGGTCGTCTGCTGCCATAGCCGATAAACGCCGCGTTTAGCCGCACTATCGTATACGTCCCACATTGATTTCTGAGGTTATTTCACGCAGTGCTGCTTGTCTGTTAACACTGACACCTGTACGCAAAAGCCGCTGCTCTCGACCGTTAATTGAAAGCCGTCATTCACTGTGTTGTCCGTGGTGAGCACTAACATTTGAAGTTTGGTATTCTTGGCACACTCTTGATACTGTGGATCTCTCAATATAATTCCCTAACAATTTCTGGAATGTCTCATGCGTCTAGCTCCAACTACCATTTTGTGTTCAAAGTCAGTTAATTCTCGTCGTGCGTCCATAATCACGTCGGAAGTCTTTTCGCATGAATTACCTGAGTCCAAATAACTGCTCCGTTAAGGCACTGCCCTTTTATATCTTGTGTACACGATACTATCGCCATCTGTATATGATTTGTGTATATCGGTATTCCTCGTCTATATTCGATTTATTACGTGTCTGTTGCTCGCGAGCAATTTTTTGCTGCTATACCTGCGCCCATTGATCGTCTACCGCATTTTCCCTGCTGGATCGGCGACACTTAGTCTCTGGGTGAGGTGTTTTGAGCCCAATGAGAAGCGAGAGTGCGAACACCACATGTGGCTTGTCGGTCTTGAAGGAAAAAAAAAAAACAGCTTTCTGCTTCATGGATATTCCGTTGCGGCTGCTCTGGAGAGAAAATATGTATTTTTCTGGTGTGTGATATGGCGTTCTTTTAATTGAAGCTGCACTAAATTACGCTGACGAAGATGGAGAGCTGTACTTAATAGTAGCAGTTGTACATGACAGTCTTACATAGTATTTACTACATGTTAACTCCAGAATGCTAGGCAAAGTGTTTCTTTAATTTGCGACCTGGCGAGCTATATAGGAACAGTGAATTTGCTTAGATATTGCTGTCTAATGAGTAGCAGTGTCAATATGGGGCTGGTGGAAACCAATCTGAACCTGCTTTCAATCACATCAATTGGATGGTTCGTTCAAAGTGCAAGTTGTCATGCACATGTCAGCGTTTTGCGAAGTTCCCTTTATTAGTCTACCTGTCAGTCGCTCGTTGTCGCGTTGGATAGGATCAGGAAAGGAGTCAGAAGTGTCGACCCGGATTATCGTTAACAGTAACATATCGCTGAGCAATATCTGATTATTTTTCTGCTCATTTCTTGGCTATTTTTGAGGAGAGCACAAGGCTCCAATTATATAGTTAAGAAACGAAGGAAGTGAATCTTCAGGACGCTGCAGTTCGCAGAAATGGTTGGGGTAAGCCCTGGTAGATGCTTTGGCAGCTGCCACCAAGACTGTAGTGTCTCGTCGGCACTGTAGTATTCTTGTACCGTAGGAATCAAAGGAGAGGATATCGTTTGGCGGCCCACATCCTCTTTCTACAACACAACTGCACACATGTATTAACAGGGTTCTTTATTTACATAAACAGGAAGTTACTTAACTTTAACAGTCCATGTATTGTGGTACAAGCTGTTCACTAATAGTCCATGTTAGCCTCACTGCTGATGAAGTGCAAGTCCCGCTATGCGATAAATGACAAACGCCAAACTAGAATGCGAATTAGTGCGCCGGTGACTGAGACCTCCGGTGAGCGTCTGCGATCTAAATACTTGCGGACGAGAGGGCGTTGGCGGCGTGTTGCTTGCGAGTCTGTCTTTGGCCTACCTCCTGACAGGTGCGCTTGATCCAGCACCTACTATCGATCGTCTTGCTATATCTTTGCCGACCGGTGTGCTGGCGACAGCTCACGCCAGCACAAAGACACTGTAAGTCCCTACTGTATGATTGTGCATGACAAACTCATCACCCCATACGCAGGTCTAATAACAGGTTGTCACGGCGCTGCTCAGCTACCATGAGAAAATTCGTTGCCTTTCCCTCCAAATGTTATTATGCAGTCAGCTAAATCTGGGCCACAACCGCTCTTAGGTGCAAAGGGCTCGAGCTGTGAGTGAAACATGGCCAGCAATCGATACGAAACTCTTGCACGTGAAGATGCGTTCTGTGAGCCAATGATGGGAAATTTCGGCAGGGTTCCTCTTTACTCACGTCGGTGAAGAATTGTTCTCGCTGATGACTGTGATAATTGCAGGGTGTGAGCATTCCACGCAGAGTTTTTCAAAACGTCGGGAGTTTGCTTTAGACGAGGACAGTTTTGGGTATTTGTCGTGGGGAGCCGTCCGGGGCTTTCACAGTCCAGAGGTCGCCGGGGCAGCCTTTTCTCCCGCCATCTCTGTTGTTCTTAGCCGGTGCTGACCGGTGCAGTATGGAGCATGTCTGCCAAGTAAGTATCACATTTCGTATCAGCGCTATCCACTTTCTGAGCAACTTACAATTTGCAACACTCGCTACACAACTTGCTTTGCCTGATTAGTTGCAATGTTTTGTGTGTTTTGGACTCGTTTACTTTGAATTTTCAAACTGCACAGATGAGGAAAGCTTGTAGCGTCTCCCAGGCAGTCTTCCGCATAGATTAGGTACATCGTCACAGTGGTAGAGGGACATTCAAGATTAAAGTGAGCTTCTAGAGAGCTTTGACTTTCAATATTTTAGATGAGTTTGTGCTCATGGAATTGGAGTAATTTATGTTCGTTTCTTCGAAAACTTATTCGCTGCCATTTTAATATGATGTGCATTGACACCTTCGAGTACTTAACTGACTTGTTAATCCCAGAACCAAACTATTGTCCTATACATCTGATATAATTAAATTTTCCTTGAGACGTATGTTGTTCAAATTTATCTACGATATTGCCAGAAGCTGAAGAAATGATTTAAATTTGTGCCACTGCTGGGGTGTTATTCCAGTACCGGAGAGCCTCAGCCGGCCGAAGTGGCCGTGCCGTTAAAGGCGCTGCAGTCTGGAACCGCAAGACCGCTACGGTCGCAGGTTCGAATCCTGCCTCGGGCATGGATGTTTATGATGTCCTTAGGTTAGTTAGGTTTAAGTAGTTCTAAGTTCTAGGGGACTAATGACCTCAGCAGTTGAGTCCCATAGTGCTCAGAGCCATTTGGAGAGCCTCAGCGTAATTGACGATTTAAGAAGGGGAAGATAAACCGAAGACGTGAAGTTTGTGTTACGGAGGGCATTGGATTAGGGTAGTAGATGCAGTTGCCTGTAATGCTGCGGTGGTGTAATGGCTAGCCTAGTAAGAAGGAGAGCCGGGTTCTAGTCCCGGCCATGGCACAAATTTTAATTCGTTTCTTTAGCTTATAACATTATCGTATTGTCCTAAAATTGATGCTGGTTAGGTATCCCTCTCAAAAAAAATATTACCACTGAATTCATACTTTGTTTGTCTCACTGTAACGGTGTTACACTGCAAATAAGGTGTCAATCCTTTCGTTTGAATATTAAATATAAAAGTATTTTGATCTGTGGTTATGACTTATCATTTACGAGCATTGCGCTGAGCTCATCACAGACGTGTTAAAGTCTGGTCTAAGAGAGACCAATGAATCTAAGACAAAACAGAAACATGGTCGCATGCTTACTGTACGGCTTTCCGCATCTCCAAAGCAGGAATTCTTCAAAGTGTCCGAGCCACTTACACAGCCGAGGACCTTCTCCGTAACCTCGGATTGTGTCACTGCGTCACACACTTGCAAGAAATCTGGAAACGTGGATTCTGCCTGTTACCTATCACCTGTGGTTCGCGAAACGTTGTGTGAGAAAAGGGTCAGCTGAGTTTTGCACGAACGATGCTTTCTAAATCCTTGTTGATTTGTGGATGTAAGCTTATCTGTCTCAAGGTAATATATTACATTCGAACTTAGAACAGATTCAGAGACAGATGATTCGTATCCTAGTGCTGAAAACATTTAAATAGCCAACGTTTCGCCTTATCATCAAACTCTATATCAAAATTTTAGGTCCAATTCCAAAGTTCTCCACGTAATCTCATGGAGTAAGGACATGACACTTGATCCATACGTCGCATAAAGATGTTAAACTCAGCGACACACTTGGAGCTATTCGAAAGGTTTTAGACTATGTGCCAGCAACGAACATGGTAGTACACGTACACGTAAGTCATACAAACTGAACCGACACCCCGCAGACACTGCGCAAGACAAAGCTACACGAGTTTACTTTTAGCTGTAGTTATAACAGGAAGACTTTGGCTGATATTTGATTTACAATTTACGTAACACATTGCGCAACAGTAGGCGGAAAGACTCTATCAGCTACAATCCGCACGATGACATCAAAGATACAGAAATTTGACGGAGCTTAGTACCGTAATGTGTAAGTATTTTCTGAATGCTTGCTGACGGAGAGCCAATAATCGAAACATAACGCAATATGTTCAACGTTGCAAGAAATTAATGCATGTATTGTGCCTGTTGTGGCATTCCTGAGACTCTCTCGTTTCTCACGGTATAACACTGTTCTTCTCCCACAAACTCTACACAAATTAATTAACCTAAAAAGGACGGATTTAAGAATGCATGCAGAAACAATATACGGGTCATCAGTCTACTGCCTGATTTGATGCGACCCGCATGAGTTTCTCTCCTCTGCCAACCTTTTCATTTCAGTGTAGCAAATGCAACCCACACCCTAAATTATTTACTTGATGTACTCCAATCTCTGTCTACCTCTATACTTTTTATCCTCCAAAACTCACTCTACTAATATGGAAGTTATTCCTTGATGTCTTAACAGATGTCCAATCATCCTCTCCCGTCTTCTTGTCAGTGTTTTCCACATATTCCTTTCCTGTCCATTCTGCGAAAAACCTTCTCATTCCTTACCTTATCAGTCCACTTAATTTTCGACATTCGTCTGTAGCAACACATCTCAAATGCTTGTATTCTCTCCGGTTTCGGTTTTCCCGCACTCCATGTTTCAGTGCCAAACGTACATTATCAGGAATTTCTTCCTCAAATTAAGAAAGGGGATCGCAAAATTTGTTCAAACTATCGAGGAATTTGTGTTACAAACACATTAATGAGAATTTTTGCGAAAGTAATTAAAAACAAACTGGAAAAAAATTTTAGAACCCAAGAAGAACAATGTGGATTCACGGCTGGGAGGTCATGTGTAGACCATATTTTCACATTACGACAGATTTTGGAGAAACATAGGGAAAAATCAAAAAATATAGGATTAATTTTCATAGATCTAGAAAAAGCGTATGATACTGTTCCAAGAAAATTACTTTGGAGAGCACTACATATGGCAAACATAAACCCTTCCTTGATTAAAATAATACAACAGATGTATAAAGATAACATTTGCCAAGTTAAAGTTGGTAATAAACTTTCACAGAAATTTAGAACAAGCAAAGGCCTTTTACAGGGCTGTTCCATGTCACCATCATTATTTAAAATCTATATAGATATTAGCCTTAGAACATGGTCTCGTAAATGTAATAGTATGGGATTAGAAATAAGAGATGGAGTGTACCTATATCATTTATTATTTCCTGATGATCAAGTAGTCGTAGCACAAGATGGGGAGGATGCTAACTATATGTGCAATCAATTAGCAGTAGCATACAAAACTTGGGGTTTGAAGATTAATTACCAAAAAACAGAATACTTGACTAATGATTCAGATGAGCTATACATTGAAGGAAAGAAAATCAAAAAGATAAACACTTTCTGTTATTTGGGATCCATTTTAGAAATCGAGGGAAAATCAGAGTCAGAAATCAATAAAAGAATTAGTAGCGGACGGAGGGTCATTGGGATGCTTAACTCAGTCTTATGGAGCAGGAATGTAATGATCAGAACTAAAAAATTAATATACAAATCCATATTAGAGAGTGTGGTTCTGTGTGGAACGGAGACCTGGACAATTAACATGAAGCACATTAAAAAATTACAAGCTCTAGAGATGGACTTTTGGAGAAGATCGGCAAGAATCTCCAGGAAAGAAAAGATAAGGAACACCGAAGTAATAAGGAGAATGGAAATAAAAGAAAGAATATATGACGTAATGGATAGGAAGAAATTACAGTGGTACGGGCATGTACGACGAATGGAGGAAGCCAGAATACCAAAATTGATACTGGAGTGGGAACCGGAGGGGAGAAGAAGAAGACGACGACCTGTGACCACCTGGCTCCAAAATGTACAGCACACAATGAGGAGAATGGGCGCAGAGGAAGAGGACACGCAAGATCGAAACACCTGGAGAAATATTTTGAGAGTATAGTTTAAGAACGTTTATTGTTTGTATTGTAATTTCCAAGTAAATTATTATGTTGGAGATAAGCCTTTGTAATGAGGAAAAGCTCAAAATAAAAATAAAAAAAAATTAAGACCTATGTTTTTTACCAGCAAACTTCCCTTGTACAAGGAAGCCCTTTTTGCCAGTGCTAGTCTGTTTTTTATCCAGTGCTTGCTTCGTCCATCACGCTTTTTTGATGCCTAGATAGGAGACTTGCTTAACTTCAACTAATTAGTGATGATCAATTTTGATGTTAACTCTCTCGCTGTTCTCCTCTCTGCTGCTTCTTATTACTCCCGTGTTTCTTCTCTTTACTCTCAACCCATCTTCTGTACTCATTACACTGTTCATTCCACTGAACACAACTTGTAATACTTCTTCACAATCACTTAGAATGGCAACGTCATCAACAAATCTTACCATTGATATTCTTTAACCTTGAATTTTAATGCTAGTCTCGAACCTTTCTTTTATTTCCGTCATTGCTTTTTAGATGTATAGACTAAGAAGTACAGGCGATAGCCTGCATCCCTATCTTTGTAACCTCTTCAATCCAAGCACTTCGTTCTTCGTCTCCCGCTCTTATTGTTCCCTATTAGTTCTTACCCATGTTATCCGTCTTTCCTTACAGCTTAGTCCTGTTTTTCTCATGATTTCGAACATCTTGCACCATTTAACATTTTCGAGCGCTTTTTCCAGGTCGACAAATCCAGTGATCGAGTGTCGATTTTTCTTCGGTCTTGCTTCCACTATCAATCGCAACTACAGAGTTGTATCTCTGGTGCTATCTGCGTCTGATATATCCCCATTATTCCCATTATTCTGTATATTATTCTTGGCAGCAACTTGGAAGCATGAGCTGTTAAGCTGATTGTGCGATAGTTCTCGCACTTGTCAGCTCTTGCACGGTCTAGATGACGTTTTTCCGAAATTCTGATGGTATATCGCCAGACTCATACATTGTAGACAACAGCGTGAACAGTCGTTTTGTTTCCACCTCCCCCAATGATTTTAGAAATTCCCATGGAATGTTATCTATACCTACGGCCTTACTTTTCAAAAGCTCTTCTAAATTCTCATTCCAATTTTAGATTCCCTATATTGATTCTATCGAGTCCTGTTTCTACTTTTTCATGTCATCAGACAAGTACTCCCCCGCATAGAGGCCATCAGGTATTCCTTCAACCTATTAATTCTCTTCTCTGCATTCAACAGTGGAATTCTCATTGCACTCTTAATGTTACCACCCTTGCTCTTACTTTCACTGACAGTTGTTGTGACTTTTCTGTTGCTGAGTCTGTCCTTCCGACAATCATTTCTTTCTCGATTTCTTCTCATTTTTAATGTACCTTTTTGCCTTGGCTTCCCTGCACTTCCTATTTGTTCCGTCCTTAAGTGACTTGTATTGCTGTGTTCCTGAATTTCCCTGAACATTTTTGTGCTTACTTCTTTCATCGATCGACTGAAGTATTTCTTCTATTACCCATGGCTTCTTCGCAGTTACCTCCCTAGCACCTATGTTTTCCCATCCGACTTCTGTGATTGCCTTCTTAGCGATTTCTATTCCTCTTCAACGGGGGAACTGCCTACTGCGCTGTTTATTATCGCAGTATCTATAGCCTCAGAGAAATTCAAGCGTATCCCTTTATTCTTTAGTGCTTCCGTATCCAATTTCTTTGCTCAATGGTCCCTTCTGACTAGTCTCTTAAACTTCAGCCTACGCTTTATCATCACTAAATTCTGAAGTTAGTCTATATCTTCTCATGGGTACGCCTTAGAATCCGTCATCTAATTTCGGAATCTCTACCTGACCATGATGTAATGCAGCTAAAAATTTACCGTATTTCCCTGCCTTTTCCAAATATGCCTCCTCCTCTTGTGAGTCATGAACAGAGTATTCGCTACTACTAGTTGAAATTTATTGGAGAACTCAATTATTCCTTCTTCGCTTTCATTCCTTGTACTAAGCCCATATTCTCCCGTAACCCTTCCTCTAAAACCGCATTCCAATCCCCCGTGACGTTTAAATTTTCATCTCCCTTTGCGAACTGAATTACCTGTTCAACATCCTCATATACGTTCTCTATCTGTTCATCGTCTGCTTGCGATGTCGGCCTACATATCTGTATTATTTTTGTCGCCGTCGGTTTGTTGTCGATTCTAATCAGAACAACCATATCACTGAACTGTCCAATGTAGCTCACTCTCTGCACTACCTTCCTGTTCATAACGAACCCTACTCCCGTTACACCATTTTCTGCTGTTGTTCGTTTTACCGTACGTTCGTCTAACCAGAAATCCTTGCCTTCCTTCCACTTTACTGCACTGACCTCAATATATTCTAGACTGAGCCTAGAAGTCTTCCTTTTTAGACATTCTAGCTTCCCTACCAAACTCCTTATATTCCACACCCCGACTAGTAGAACGTTAGTCTTTCGTTGGTTATTCAATATTTTTCTCATGGTCACCTCAAAAAGATCCGAATGGGGGACTCCTCCAGAATCTTTTTCCAATGAAGAGATCCTCATGACACTTTTTCAATTAGAAGCCTCATGTCCTGTGGATACACGTTAATATGCAGTAATACAGTAGTTTCCATTGCCTTTATACCGTCATGCCTTTGATCGCTGCTGATTCTTCCGCCTTCAGGGGCAGCTTCCCACGCCAAGAGCAAGAGACAACCTTGAGCCTCTGTCAGCTCTTCCGCCCTCTTTGCCAAGGCCGTTGGCAGAACGAGAGTAACTTCTAATGGCCGAAGTCTTCGGCCGTCATTGCTGATAATTTTTATTCAAAATGTAAGCTGTGGCGGGATTCGAACACGGGACGGAGACCTTTTGATTACTAATCAGAGATGTTGCCACTATACCTCGGGTTTCAATAAGGAAATCAAGAAGTAATACAACAGCTTTTTTCTCGGCCACTTACGCTTGAAAAGATGCGGAATTCGTTGTGAGACATTTTCCAAAATTTCCCCTTCAGTCCCTATAGTTTCATGAAATTTTGATAGGTGTCAGAACTACACGTAGCCTTCAAAATGGCTTCTGCAACGGAGCTGTGTTCCAAGCAGAGAGTTGTCACTGAGTTTCTCTTGGTGGAACATCACAGACAATCATAGGTGCTTGCAGAATGCCTACGGAGACCTAGCAGTCAACAAAAGCACGGTGGGTCATTGAGTGAGGCGTCTGTCATCATCACAACAACAACAACAACAACAACAACAACGAGATCGCGCAGACCCGTACGATCACCCGCGTTCCAGCCGGCCGCACACAATTGTGACTCCTGCAATGTTGGAACGTGCGGCCATTTTCCTTCGAAGTGATCGACGGATCACAATTAAAGACTTTCAACATTGCAGCCCAATCAGCAATCGTGATAATCTAATATATAAGAAACTATCAGCCTCGATTGCGGTAATGAAACCAACCTTTATCTAGGTTTCAGCCCAAGTAATTGAGACTTCTTCAGAAGATATACCTGATTCTATAATACGTCTACGAGGGCATGGTCTAGAAATAAAACTAAAAGAGCCTGAATAAGCGTAGTCACATTTTAAAAATGCGGTACATAGGTACAAAGTCACATCCAACACTTAACTTAAGCTCCTGCGCCTATTCAGGCTGTTTTAGTTTTATTTCTAGACCATGCCCTCGTAGACATATTATAGAATCAGGTATATCTTCTGGGTAAGGTTCAATTACTTGGGCTGAAACCTAGGTAAAGGTTCATTTCATTACCGCAATCGAGGCTGATAGTTTCTTATATACAATTAAAGACCTCGCTGCTCAATTTTACGTCTCTGTTGGTAATGCTGACACACTCGTCCACCAGTTGGGGCTTCAAAGGGGTGTGTCGATTGGGTTCCTCGACACATAACAGAAGACCATAAAGAGCAACGAAGGTTCTTCTGTGCAGAATCGCTTGCGCGTAACGAAGCTGATCGTGGCTATTTTTTCTCGAACATCGTGACAGGTGATAAAATATGACTTCATCACTTCGAACCAGAAACAAAACGACAGTCCAAGGAGTGGCGCTAGAGCACCTCTACTCTGACGAGAAATTTCAAAGCCGCACCGTCAGACGGTAAAGTCATGGTGACGGTCTTCTGGGAGTCTGGACGGGATTATTCTGTTTGATGTCTACCACATGGTGCAACGATCATCACTGAAATGTACTTTGCTACTCACAGGAAATTGAAGAAACAACTTCAGCGTGTTCTTCGTCACAAAAATTCATACGAAGTTCTCCTTCTCCAGGACGACTCAAGGCTTCACACAAGTGTGCACGCTCAAGAGGTCACAAAATTTCATTGGACTGTTCTTCCCCTTCCACCCTACCGTTCGGATCTCTCACTTTCCAACTCCCATCTTTCTGGCTCAGCTTAGGATGCACTCCGCGGAAAGTACTACGTGGATGACGGCGAAGTTATCGCTGCTACAAGACGATGGCTCCGACGTCGACCATTGGAGTACTATCATGCAGGCAGCGAGGCTCTCCCAACAAGGTGGCGTGTGGCCGTCGCATTGAACTGGGGTTATGTTGGAAAACAACGACTTGTAGCCAAAAGAGTAGAGAATAATATGGTGTACTGGAATCTTCAATGAAGTTAACCAGCTTTCAGCAAAAAAAATAAAAGTATTGCATTACTTATTGACCGCTCCTCATAGATGTAAATCGGTAACAGTGTGTTCAAATGGTAGTGAGCACTATGGGACTTAACATCTGAGGTCATTAGTCCCGGTCCCGGCGGAGGTTCGAGTCCTCTCTTGGGCATGGGTGTCTATGTTTGTCCGTAGGATAATTTAGGTTAAGTAGTGTGTAAGACTGATGACCTTAGGAGTTAAGTCCCATAATATTTCACACATTTCATCAGTCCCCTAGAACTTAGAGCTACTTCAACTTAACTAACCTAAGCACATTACGCACATCCATGCCCGAGGCAGGATTCGAACCTGCGACCATAACAGTCGCGCGGTTCCGGACTGAAGCGCCCAAAACCGCTCGGCCATAGTTGCCGGAACGGTAACAGTGGGTGTTATAAACGAGTATCGAGGAACATGAACTGAAAAATGAGATGAGTGTGGACGTTAACTGTGCGGACGATGTGTATCTGTAATTGATTTCGGCAGGCAGAGCGAGCAAGGCCACGGGATTAATACGTGCAGCGTTGTGTTTCAATCGGCCACGGCGCTTCAGCTGGGCAGGCTATCTCGGCCCACTTACGGCGCATCAGTTACGATCGACGGTAATTACCCAACGAGTCTGAAAAATTACTTCGAAACGAGAGCCGCGGGCGCGCTGGAGGGACAAGCAGACGCCGGCCACAGCTGGCCGCTCTCAGGACGCTGCTGCGAGGAGGAGAGGGGAGAGGAAGAGGGGGTGGCAGAGGAAAGACATCGCTCCTTACGATGAAATAAATAGTTCGTCTCACTTTCCTATCTGTGGGAGGCCACCACCTCGTATTATATGATACTGTGAACTGTTCACTAAAAAACGCCTTAAATAATGAAATTACAGATAAAAAATGTCATGTGTACGTTGTCAGGTGTTTAGGAAGAACTTCTTAGCCGAGATCGCCGTAAAAAACTTTATTGTAGATAGTCGGTTTCGGTAAAACTAAGTTACCGTCTTCACATCTGTAATAAAATTGCCAGAAGCGCTAGAAACTGGCCGACCGTTGTGGCCAAGCGGTTCTAGATGCTTCAGTCTGGAACAGCGCGACCGCTACGGTCGCAGGTTCGAATCCTGCCTCGGGCGTAGATGTGTGTGATGTCCTTAGGTTAGTTGGGTTTAAGTGGTTCTGAGTCCTAGGGGACTGATGACCTCAGATGTTACGTCCCACAGTGCTCAGAGCCATTTGAACCATTTGAGATAGAAACTGTTAAGCAAATAACGCATCATTAACCATATGACAACATGTCTTCATAAAGGTTATTACAAACGTCTTATGCAGCTATACAGAAAATCTATCCATTCAATTTCCAGATGAATAAACATGGGCGACTCGTTGGCACGTGAAAATTAAAAATTACTATGTACATCACAGTTCGCCAAAACGTCTTCCCATAACATAACACGTCATGCCTACGAGGACGCTACGAGACTAAGTATCAATAGCCAATGCAAGAGATGAACTGACCACAAGCAGCTATCGCTGGAGTCAAATACGTAATTTAAAATCAGTCATGATTCCAAATATACATATATAAAAAAATCTGAAATGTTAATAAAATATTTTGATGATTTCTTCATGAACGGCCTTGCCGCAGTGGATACGCCGCTTCACGTCAGATCACCGAAGTTAAGCACTGTTGGGTGTGGCCGGCTCTTGGATGAGTGACCGTCCAGGCAGCCATGCGCTGTTGCCATTTTTCGGGTTGCACCCAGCCTCGTGATGCCAATTGAGAAGCTACTCGACCGAATAGTAGCGGCTCCGGTCAGAGAAAACCATCATAACGACCGGGAGTGCGGTGCGCTGACCGCATGCCCCTCCTATCCGCATCCTCAGCTGAGGATGACACGGCGGTCGGATGATACCGATGGGCCACTTGTGGCCTGACAACGGAGTGCTTTTCATGACAGAATACTGCTAAGAAACCCTATGAGTATACATCATATTTACTGTACTTGTGTTATATCAACACAAAACTGCAAGTATCTTTTTTTTTGACAATATCGCTAAGTAAGCGACAAACATAGTTACAAAAGAGAAACAAAATTATTAAAACTTATTATAAGAAACAGAAGTGGGCTTTATGCATTTTTTTACTAAATTATTAAAATAAAAAAAAAACAGCTGTGTTCAACTCAGTATCTGAAGTTAGCGCAACCAGTCTGAAAATTATACCGTTACAGCGCAGCGCATCATACTTAATTCACCAAACAAATTAGACGATGTGGTAGCTATATCAGGGCCACAAATACTACGTAGGATGTCAATGGAAAACCGTAAAAAATAATTACAGGTTGTATGTAGCTAAAGAATACCGAACATGAGAAACCAAAACGCAATCTTTACTCACAAACCGCGAAAGCTCTTCGCTGTATTACATTAATATAAGTTACAGACTAATATATAACTTAATGGGTAGGAATATAGTAATGTAGCTACCCATCTGTCGTCATACATCAACCTACAAAAGGGCTATTCAATGTGGGTGGAAATTGAATAACCCATAGGATACGCCACTGACCCGCGAAAACCAGAATAAATAATAAGCGAATACTTAGAGGCTTTCCTTAATAAGCCGTTTTATTACACTACCGTAGCTCGAGGTCTATGTGCAGCAGCATACAGCTGAAAGCACTGAATATAATTTATAGCTAGCTATTGTTGTGGTCTTCATTACGAAAACTGGTTTGATGCAGCTTCCACGCTAGCCTACCCCGTGCAAACCTCTCCACCTCTACGGAACTACTGAAACCTACATCTATTTCAACCTACTTACCGTAATTAAGTCTTTGTCTTCCTATATAATTTTTTTCTCTCACATTTCCTTCCATTACCAAACTGACGATTCCTTGTGTGAAGCACGGTGCAACTTTCTATTTTGGGACAGTAGCGTACTTAATTACACATCAGTACATGTCTTACTTATCACCGATTTCAGTTTCAATTTGGCTACTTGTTTTCGCGGATCCCACCTAACTGACTTAAAAAGAATTAAAACAGGATATTTCCACTCTAACGGTCGAATTGTGGGCACTAATTCGTAACTTTACTAGAGAACTATATTCAGTTTCATCACGTAACATGCAGTGATTAATAGGTGCGGTTGATTCTGTTACTAGGATAACGAGAGACATTCAAAATGTTTGAATAAATCTGAGCACATCGAATATCAGCGTTCACATAAAATAAATACTGTTTATGGTTTTAATTCCTGAATTCAGTATGGAGTTGTTCTAATCGGTAATTCTCGTCACCTTTTACTGCAAGTTTTCAGTTGGTGAACTCAGTCGGTCGAAACGAGAAACAACCAAAGACAATGCCTAACTGTGGTGTATCTCTCAGCACAATCACTGATAAATGGAATAAGTCTATTTAAATAACTGCACTTTTTAAGTATAATCATGAGTATAGTATAATCCTGTATAAAAAAAAGCACTTGGTTACTCTCCACTCTCAAATATAGTCTTAAGGCTATCCTTTCAAACTTCAAAAATTGCAACATCACTTTCGTGCATTATAATTTCGGATCACCAGAGGTAGTCGTCTATCAATTCTTGAGAGCCGTAATCAATTATTAATTTGACTTTATATTTTTCATGAATATTAAGGATGTTTTAGTACACGACTCACAAAGTATGTCCAATAGTAACTTGCAATCAAATAGTTTCACAAACACTTTTATTTTCACTTAGACAGTTTTATTACTGAGAACATTATATGTTCTTCGCCATGTATAAGTTAAAATTAGTTCTCAAGTACATGGAAGTATTTTCGGCTCATACAGATATCTACCAATACAAAGCTCAATCAGTAATTAATACAAATTATTCCACACAACATTTTTATCACAAGTGTACATCGTTAAAAGCAGTAGACATAGCAATTAAGTATAGCGTCCGGCATCTTCTCGTCCCAGAATTGTGAAGTAGGTTCGATGAACCCTCTGCCAGACACTTAAATGTGATTTGCACAGTATCGATGTAGACGTAGATGCAGATATTTCCCGCGACCATCCGCTCGTTGAAGGCTAAGTGCGTCGACGCCAGCTGCTCGTGTATGGTGAAGATATCCTTAGGCTGCCACTTAGTTGCTCTGCTCTTCATGAAAAAAAACTAAAAAAACATACACATTTTTTTTTGTTTCCAATAAAGAAAATTTTAATTTACTGCACAATACTTAAAACTACTAGGCTGGCACTGGTACTTACCATACGTCGTTGCTGCGATTAGACTCATAATGATGCAGCGAAATAACCGTACGAGTATATCATCGCATTTGATGGCTCTATTTGCGTTCTATCAACCAATCCCTCCTTTCAGTCAAGTTTTACAATACATTTCCTTTTCCCCAAGTATCATTCAGTATCTCTTCTTCAGTTATTCGATCTGTCCATTTGATCTACAGCTTTCTTCTGTAGCATGACATTTCACAGAATTTTATTCTCTTATTGTCTGATCTGTTTTATCGTCTAAGTTATATTCGATGTTAACAAAGTACTTTTTTTCAGAAATGTTTTCTTTGCCATAACCAATCTGTATTTTATATCCTCTCCTTACTTCGACCACTGCCTGTTATTTTGCTGCTCAAATAACGAACTCCACTACTACCTTTGCTGTTTCGTTTTCAAATCTAGTTCCCTTAGCATCTCCTGATTTACTTCGATTTCATTCCATTACCCCTGTTTTGCTTTTATTGATGTTCATCTTATGACCCCTTTCCAAGACACTATCCATTCCGCTCAACTGCTCTTCCAAGTCCTTTCCCGTCTCTAATAGAATTACAGTGTCATCGCTGTATCTCAAAGTTTTTATTCTTCTCCTTGAACTGTGCTTCCCTTTCCACATTTCTCATTACATTCCCTCTCACCTCGCTCAATGTACACAAAGAAATGTTAATATACCGTGTGTACTTAAAGACCCGTTACAGAGTGATTACACGATTGTAGAAATATCACTAGAAGGAGTTACTTCCGTTAAATATCTAGAAGTATGCTTGTGCAGCGATTTCAAGTGGAAGAAACACGAAGCATTAATCGCGGGTGAGGCAGATGCCACTCAGAGACTCATTGGAAGAATTCTCAGGAAATGCAATCCATCAACAAAAGAGGTATCTTACAAAACACTCGTTCGAACAATACTTGAATATTGCACATTTGTCTGCGATTGTAGTGACTTTTTCGTGTGTCTGGGTGTGTGTTTACTTATGCTGCAAATAATACATCGTAAGATCACATACGGCTAACACAACAGATTCAGTACAACTTCTTATCATGGCCGAGTATTATTATATTTGATATTGGAATAATTTGTAAAAGAACCTGCCGTCTTGCAAATGGCAGTCAATAATACTAATTAGAACTCGCGCTGTTCCACATGTTCTTAATCGCTAAAAAAAAATTACAATTGATTTTCATACATGTAGGGGTGCTACCGCCAGTGAAATAAGTGGTTTGGTTATAAACGACAACATATATTTACCAGCAATACGTTACAGGATACATGCGTCTCCATCCACTTCTTACTCATATGAAGATTCGAACCAGAGTAAAATAATTAAGGAAAACTGTTTCTGTTGTTTTCATTGCTCTCGAAACATACATTATCCTGCAATATCGATACTGCTTTTCATATACATCACATCCTGACATGATTAATATTTTTACGTACTCTTTGGCTGGTTCAAATGGCTCTGAGCACTATGGGACTTAACATCTATGGTCATCAGTCCCCTAGAACTTAGAACTACTTAAACCTAACTAACCTAAGGACAGCACACAACACCCAGCCATCACGAGGCAGAGAAAATCCCTGACCCCGCCGGGAATCGAACCCGGGAACCCGGGCGTGGGAAGCGAGAACGCTACCGCACGACCACGAGATGCGGGCACGTACTCTTTCGCACACAGAAAAACTGTTCGTTTAAACATTTCATGTCAACCGTAAATAAATGGTTCCCGTTCCCAGACGAATAGTACAGTATCCGTATGAGACAGGATTGATAAAGGAAGTAGTGAAGATCCAAAGAAGAGCAGCGCATTTCCTTACTACAAATTCAGTTAGTAAGAGCGAAATTATCACAGAAATGCTTAGCCAACTCCAGTGATAGACGCTGGAAGAAACGTGTTGTACTTCCGAGTGTGCTTTACTATTAAAGTTCCGGGAGAATACGTTTCTGACGAAATAACAAATATATTGCTTGCTCCCGCGTAACACCTCAAACTTAAAATCAGAGATTCGGTCCATAACGGAAGCTTACCAGCAATCGTTTGTCCCGCTAACCATTCGCGACTGGGACACGAAAGGGAGGAATGAGAAAGGTACACAAAGTACCTTTCGCCAGACACAGAAGTTTCAGATGTAGATGCAGATGTAGATGCACTGTTGAATAACGTCTGCGAGACTAAAATCCTGTCCCATTCCCTTCTCAATAGTGCCTCAATTTTCTTGTCCTTTGACTCGTATAACTGCAGTCTGGTTTCTAAGCGCTGTAAAAACGTTTCGCTATCTGTATTTTACGCCCACGTTTAGAATTTCGAATTGTGTAATCCAGACAATATTGTCAATTCTTTTAAACGTACAAATGCCATAAACATAGGTTTGCTTTCGTCTAAGAGAAGTCGTAAGATCAGCGTTGTCTCGCGTTCCATTCTCCTACAAATAATTCGTGCCAGTATTTTGCAAGCATTAACCATTTTGCAAGGTTACGGATTCAGTTCCGCGTGTTGCGCCCATCTTCTCCATTGTTTCTTAACACTGATTCTTCCTTCTGTTTGCATCTTCTTTGGTAATCTTTCATTGTAAATCTCTGTGCGTGTTTCCACCATACGTTTCTCCAGCATACTATCTATGCTTCCAAATTGACTGCTTCTGTGAGTCCACATAAACCGTTCAGTCTATTGATGTAACACCTAGAGCTCATTTCCAGGCCTATTTTCTGTTTTCTTTCTCTTTTATTATGCACTAGCTGATTGCCGGGCATTTCTCATAGACCATCAACATACGGCTGTGCGGCCGGCCGCAGTGGCCAAGCGGTTCGAATCCTGCCTCGGGCATGGATGTGTGTGATGTCCTTAGGTTAGTTAGGTTTAAGTAGTTGTAAGTTCTAGGGGACTGATGACCACAGCTGTTACGTCCCATTGTGCTCAGAGCCATCTGAACCATCATACGGCTGTGCGTTATCTTATTGAAAGATAACGTCAAGGTAATATCGAACACACGACATAGCCACCGGCCTGAACACACCAGAAATGTAACGCTCGCTGTCCAAAATGCCAGCTATGAGAACCAAAGATGATGGTGTTGTGTACCCAAAGATACCTCCTATCATAACGCCAAGTTATGGGCCCAATTGACTATGACGAATTCAGTTTGGCAATGTTTGATCTCCAGACACACACACACACACACACACACACACACACACACAGAGAGAGAGAGAGAGAGAGAGAGAGAGAGAGAGAGAGAGAGAGCTAAGTGGGTCGTGATGCTCAATGCACAACCAAGACTCATCCGAAGATCCAGAAAAGCCGCAGCATTGATTATCTTGCTTACAGTCCATGGTGTTCCAGGCTGACCACGTGAATACTTGTCCTCCTGCAAACGGGTCCATTTGCTGACTCCAGGTGAGTGATGTGTTTGTACGATCCCGCAAGGCAGAGTGAACAATATCTGTATCCTCTCGGGCGCTAGACGCGTGAGAACACAGAGATTCTGCAGGAAGTTTAATAGGATGCACCTGAATACTGTGATTCCATATGTCCACGACATTTATGGGAGCCCGACCAATGCAGTCGGCGAAACGATTAACCGTCATCCTGGCACATTTCCACCAATGTAGAATTCGAACGGTGCGAGGTTGCGCCGTGATTGGCACGCCAGATTCGCATTCGGGAGAACGACGGTACAAATCTCCGTCCGGCCATCGAGATTAGGATTTTTCGCGATTACCCAGAACAGCTCCACGCAAATAACGGTAAGGATCCTTTGAAAATCGCACGGTCCATTTCCTTCCCCATTCTTTCGCAATTCTCTAATGATCTCCCTGTCGACGGGACACTCTGCTCTTCCTTCCTTCTTCGAATTCAGACAAGCGTTAGTAGGCGTTTCTTCCTCTTCCTTTCTCACAAACAAACTGAAACATCCCTTTAGAAAAATTTATAAATGACAGTGCTGGAAAACCTCTACGTTATTTGATTTTCAAACAGCTGAGCAAAACTGAACGTACTCAGACATTTCTCTCTTTACTTATTCTGATCAACACTGAACTGATACACAATATTTTTAGCGCTACGCAATTTGACTTTCAATAATCCCTGCAAAAGAACGGCCCTGACTAACAATAACCTATACCTTTAATGAATCACTTACCTCACAAAAATCTTCGTTACTCAAACTACTGCAATACAGCAAGGGCCAATACTAACAGCTAAATAAAAGATTGTAACTACTGAAGGCACTAACTACTGATAGGCATAGTTAGCAAATGAAAGATTTTGATGGAGAACAAACAATGTATTTACCTTAATAGCGTTCAAAAGTCATAATATAAATATATATCAGTTCATGACATCCAGTCTTATAGATTTCCTTTTTCTGACGGACGCACATCCATATCGTCCGCTCTCAAAACTCTGCCATCTCCCCCCCACATCCACCACTGCTGGCGGCTCACCTCCAACTGCATAACGCTACGCGCTGTTCACATCCAACTGCCCAACACTGTTGTTGTTGTTGTGGTCTTCAGTCCTGAGACTGGTTTGATGCAGCTCTCCATGCTACTCTATCCTGTGCAAGCTTTTTCATCTCCCAGTATCTACTGCAACCTACATCCTTCTGAATCTGCTTAGTGTATTCATCTCTTGGTCTCCCTCTACGATTTTTACCCTCCACGCTGCCCTCCAATACTAAATTGGTGATCCCTTGATGCCTCAGAACATGTCCTACCAACCGATCCCTTCTTCTGGTCAAGTTGTGCCACAAACTTCTCTTCTCCCCAATCCTATTCAATACTTCCTCATTAGTTATGTGATCTACCCATCTAATCTTCAGCATTCTTCTGTAGCACCACATTTCGAAAGCTTCTATTCTCTTCTTGTCCAAACTATTTATCGTCCATGTTTCACTTCCATACATGGCTACACTCCATACAAGTGCTTTCAGAAACGACTTCCTGACAGTTAAATCTATACTGGATGTTAACAAATTTCTCTTCTTCAGAAACGCTTTCCTTGCCGTTGCCAGTCTACATTTTATATCTTCTCTACTTCGACCATCATCAGTTATTTTGCTCCCCAAATAGCAAATCTCCTTCACTACTTTAAGTGCCTCATTTCCTAATCTAATTCCCTCAGCGTCACCGGACTTAATTCGACTACATTCCATTATCCTCGTTTTGGTTTTGTTGGTGTTCATCTTATATCCTCCTTTCAAGACACTATCAATTCCGTTCAACTGCTCTTTCAGGTCCTTTGCTGTCTCTGACAGAATTACAGTGTCATCGGCGAACCTCAAAGTTTTTATTTCTTCTCCATGGATTTTAATACCTACTCCGAATTTTTCTTCTGTTTCCTTTACTGCTTACTCAATATACAGATTGAATAACATCGGGGAGAGGCTACAAACCTGTCTCACTCCCTTCCCAACCACTGCTTGCCTTTCATGCCCCTCGACTCTTATAGCTGCCATCTGGTTTCTGTACAAATTGTAAATAGCCTTTCGCTCCCTGTATTTTACCCCTGCCACCTTCAGAATTTGAAAGAGAGTATTCCAGTCAACATTGTCAAAAGCTTTCTCTAAGTCTACAAATGCTAGAAACGTAGGTTTGCCTTTCCTAAATCTTTCTTCTAAGATAAGTCGTAAGGGCAGTATTGCCTCACGTGTTCCAATATTTCTACGGAATCCAAACTGATCCTTCCCGAGGTCGGCTTCTACCAGTTTTTCCGTTCGTCTGTAAAGAGTTCTTGTTAGTATCTTGCAGCTGTGACTTATTAAATTGATAGTTTAGTAATTTTCACGTCCGTGAATGTTAATGTCGTCTAATATGAGTCCAGATACTCAGATAGTGTAAATAACACTCATTAGGTACATTTGTGACTCACCTCCAGAATATTTCACATTGCACGCGAAGTTACGGAGCCGAATCTGAGGCAGATGTAAGTGTAGTGGCCGGTGTCGGCCACTGGTGTGAAAAAGAGGGGAGATGAATAGGAGCGGCCGTTTCGTAGCGGGCGGCGAGTGCTTTGTCTTCGCCGCCACCCAGGACTAGGGAAGGGGGGCAGGGCCGAGCGAGCCCGGGGCGGGTAACGGGGCGGAATGCAGCAGGTAGAGGGAGAGAGAGAGAGCTGGGCGGCGGCTGCGCTAATCACAGGACAGCCGCACGCAGTCTCAATCAGGGCTGGCGCCCTGGCCGGTCGTCACACCCGCTGACACGGCGGGGGCATGCTGGCCTCTGCTGCAGGCAGGCACCACAGGCCGTGGCCGGAGGTCTGCGGTGTTGCGGGTATCCGCGGATAAAAGCCCAAGCCGATGTGGACATCACAACGTGCGTCTGCCAGTATCGAAATTAATACTTCGTGGTTAAAAGTTAAAGGATTACGATTTTCTTCTATTTTTAAGATTCAGTGTCCCAGACTGTAAAAACGGAACCCCAATAGGATCGCTTTCTTGTCTGACTGTCTTAGGGTGACCAACTTTTCTAAACGAAAATAAGGGAGTTTCTTATATCCTTGACAAAAAATAAGAGAGATTAATAGCACGGCAAAATTTCGCCAAAAATCAAAGCAGTATTTGTAAAAGTAGACTATTTATTTACACATCCCAATTACTTATACATATTTTGCCTTAGTCAGTAGTTTTACATCATTTTTAGCAAATTCAAAGAATTCACTACACGAATAAGGAAAATTCATGACAACTTGTAGTTCAGATTTGATTAAGTTTGTGCTACTTCTGTTCCTTACATCAGTCCACTTATTATTCATAAGAGAAAATATTCACTCATTGTGAGCATTACTTCCTGGTATACTCATAACAAAACAAACCAGCTTGTGTGGTAGACTAATGAAAGTTCACCGGCAATGGTTTTCACATCTTCGTTTGTTAAGCCTTTGCTCAGGTGAGGAGAGATGAAGAACGTAGTTATTATGGATGAAGAAGTTACATCATTTGCCTTGCTTTTGTAAACCACAAGCAAATACAAGATGTTAACTCAGAAAATTGCGGATTACTAATTACGACGCACTGAACAGTAATGGGAAGCTTTATATTCCTGGACTGGACCAGCACGGTAAAATGTTTATAAAGAAAACTGCTCAATTTGTAAACGGGAGCTTAACATCACGCATGGCGGCAAGAACGATTGTTTACAGCACATGAATTCTTCAGGTACGATAATATATATATATATATGCAAATTGAGCAGTTTGCTTTATAAGCATTTGACCGTGTTCGTCCAATCCAGGAAAATAAAGCTTCCCATTTCGTAAGATATGTACACATATACTTCGTTTTCTTTTTTGGTGGCGTTTTAGCTTCGTCTTCGCTGCCCATCATAAAATCTTGAACAAGTTAACGATTCACAGTAAGCACTGGCACAGAAACAAAGTCACATCTAACCGCCAAGCGTCGGTCGATCACTCCAAAGCCGCGCGGGATTAGCCGAGCGGTCTGAGGCACTGCAGTCACGGACTGTGCGGCTGGTCCCGGCGGAGGTTCGAGTCCTCCCTCGGGCATGGGTGTGTGCGTTTGCCCTTAGGATAATTTAGGTTAAGTAGTGTGTAAGCTTAGGTACTGATGACCTTAGCAGCTAAGTCCCATAAGATTTCACACACATTTGATCATTCCAAAGATATTCGATAGACATAATGTCGACATCTGTGGTCGAAGGTCGATATATAATCAGTTGTCTTTGCTGTCTACAAAAGAATCCTGGCAGTGCGTACAAAATTTAAATAATTGAAAAATATTTTTACATACCGGTTCGTGATAGCAAAAATAAAGTTAAAAACGGGAGATAAACGACCATTGAGCCTGAAAATACGGGAGCCGGGAGATTATGAAAAAAATGTCTGGGAGATTATGAAAAAAATGTCTCTAAATACGGGAGATCCCGGGAAATACGGGAGAGATGGTCATTCTAGTCTGTCTGTCTCTCTGTTCGAGTATTAAAAAGCCTTTTTCTCAGGAACGGTTAGACGTATATAGCTCAGATTTACGTCACATGTTACGTTCTAAAGTCCTCTGGCGGTGTAAAAATTTTGTTCAAATTTATGTCACATATTAAAGTCTATGATCCCTTGGCAGTGTAAAAACTGTAAGCTTCTACATCAGTGCGCTCAAAAGATACGGCCATTTATCGAACTCAAAAACTGACTCATCAAAACCTATAGGTTACTTCCCATTGACCTCGAATCATAAAATTTGGCAAGAAGCAATGTTTCACAGTACAAGTAAAGTAAGAACAAGTGCAAGATGTGCATTACTGCCTGATGATGGCATATCGACCTTTATGTTGGGACATATTTTGATATACGAAAACTTACCCATCAAAACCTATAGTGTGTTTCCCATTGATTTAGAAGAGTGAAATTTGGCGAGAAGCGAGGTTCCAAATAAAGGAAAAATACGAAAATTGTTAATTTGTAATAATATCACACCAAAAAAAATGATCACTTTTTATGCTTCTGTCTGTGAATCCAGCTGTTAAGACCTCTTTCTCTCTGGAACAGGTTGGTGTATCAAGTTCAAATTTACGTCACATATTAAGTCTGTGGTCCCTTGATGCTGTGAAAATTAAAACTTCTAAATCAATGCAGTCGAAAGGTCGTCCATTTATGTTACATATTTTGACGCTCGCAAACTCAGTCGTCAAAACCTTTAGGCTAGTTTCCACTGACCTACAAAAAATTAAATTCGGCAAGAAGCAACATTTCATTGCATTCATTATCCGTCAAAAGCATAACAGACGAACATTACTGCATGCAAACATAAAATGTAAGTTGTAGTCATGTTTTAGTAAGTAGATAAAAATGTTCTATTAAATATTCTCTCTCTACACATGTAAACTGAAGTCGTCTACTCGCTTTTTTTTTGTATGTCTCAGGAACTATTGTTGGGATTTTCATACAGCCGTGGAATTCCCGGAACTAGTATCTTGCTAGTATCGATATCAATAACACTCAAGAATCGTTGAGATTCTCGATTCTCACGATGGATGAACTATATATATTCATAATTACTTTTGTACGGAACCCTCAGCGCGCGAGCTGTACTTGCACTTACCCTTTTTTTTATGACATGCGTTCGATATCCAGAAGTATCAAAATCTGTTGTCACACGGATCGCGCATTCCAACGTCAACGTTGATCGTGTCGAGTTTTTGACGTCACAGCGTGGAAAAGGCACGTTGCGGAATCTTTCCGAACGTGGAGAGCAATATCAAAAATGACATATTCAGAAAGTTCGTTTGAACGTAGACTATTGAGATGCAAGAACGCCACCTACGTCACATGTATGCCGTCCCCTTTCTGCAAATGGTCATGAAATGCCATATTGGTTTTCATTTGAATCCCATATTCGGTTGGTTTAATAGTACAACTCATGTCCTGTGAACATATGCCGTTTCAAAGCATCAGCAAACTGAGGATCTCTCGAATACCTGTTTATTATCGGTACGATTTGACGTAATAAAAGCGCTTCGGTGAGTCATGCAACACTTCTGGAAACAGATTGGTTTTATTCAGGATTCCAATACCAGACATTATTCCCCACTCTTTTCGCTACAAAACCGTATTTTTTCAACATAATCTCCGTTCACTAGGACGGCGTTAAGCCACCTTACTGGCAGGGCCAATGTGCCTGCATGGTACCACTCTACTGGTCGACGTCGGAGCCAAAGTCTTGCTTCATCAGTAAACTCCCAATCATCCCACGAAGCACATCCTTCATTGGGCCAAACAGATGGAAGTCGGAATTTGCGAGATCCACTGTCTAAGTTGGATGAGGAAGAACATTCCAATGAAGCTTTGTGAGTCTGACAGTACGCCGAAATCGGTGAGTCGCAAGGTTTCACCTTTCCTTATCACACGAGTTTCCAACACCTCTTGATTAGCAGGCCACATATTGATACAATAAGCTATGTCGATCGCTGCATACCTGCAAACCAATCTAATATTCATATCATCATGAAATCTTCAAATGGTTCAAATGGATCTGAGCACTATGGGACTTAACTTCTGAGGTCAGCAGTCCCCTAGAACTTAGAACTACTTAAACCTAAGTAACCTAAGAACATCACACACATCCATGCCCGAGGCAGGATTCGAACCTGCGACCGTAGCGGTCGCGCGGTTCCAGACTGTAGCGCCTAGAACCACCCGGATGAAATTTTCAGTAATCAAATATTATTATATTTTCTCCAACAGAAGGTGCGTTTTGATGGCCGCTACACCTTGGACTGTGTTGACAGAGCAGCGTTTAAATTACAACGTTTACGAGCTGTATTATACACTGAGGCGAAAAAAGTCATACGATACTTCCTAATATCGTGTCGGACATCCCTTTGCCCTTTGTAGTGCAGCAGCTCGACGTGGCATGGACTCAACAAGTCGCTGGAACTCCCCTGCAGAAATACTAAGCCATGCTATCCCTACAGCCGTCCATAATTGCGAAGGAGATGCTGGTGCAGGATGTTGTGCCCGAACTGACCTCTCGATTATGTCCCACAAATGTTCCATGGGATTCATGTCAGGAGATCTAGGTGCCCGAATCATTCGCTCGAATTCTCCAGAACGTTCTTCAAACCAATCGTGAACAACTGAGGCCCAGTAACATGACATCGTTGTTTCTGACCATGAAATCTATGAATGGCTACAAATAGTCTCAAAGCAGCCGAATATTCTACGTTTCCAGTCAATTATGGGTTCAGTTGCAGCAGAAGATCCAATCCATTGCCTGTAAACATAGCTTACACCATTACGGATCCACCACCACCTTGCAGAATGCCTTGTTGACAAACTGGGTCGATGGCACTCGAGCCCTGCCATCAGCTCTTAAAACTGAAATTGGAAATCATCTGACCAGGCGAAGGTTTTTCCAGTCGCCTAGGGTCCAACCGATAGGATCATGAGCCTAGGAGTGGCGGTGCAGGCGATGCCGAGCTGTTAGCAAAGGCACCGCGTCGGTCGTTAAGTGAAGGCCGTCGGCCACTGCATTGTCCGTCGTGAGAGGTAATGCCTGACATTTGGTATTCTATGCACGCTCTTGATACTGTGGATCTCGGAATACTGAACAGTCTTACGACTTCCGAAGTAGAATGTTCCATGCGTGTAGAGCCAACTACTATTCCGCGTTCGAGGTCTGTTTTTTTCCCGTCGTCCGGCCTTAATCACGTCGGAAACCTTTTCACAAGCACCACCTGTGTACGAATGACAGCTCTCCCAATGCACTGCCCTTTTATACCTTGTGTACGCAGTACTACCACCATCTGTATGTGTGCATATCGCTATCCTATGACTTTTGTCACCTCAGTATGGTTTCATATCGTATGTGTCAAGTTTAATTCCAAACTAAACAATGGTTCTATCTGTCTGTACAGTGCCCCAAGAACTGTTTTTGTTTCCGTGTAAAACAGGTGAAAGATACTCGATTCGTTCCACCCGGTAACTGCTGCATGATGTTATACTTCATTGTTGTGGAGGTGTTTTGGAAACATCCTCTCCGATGAGACTGTCAATGGTCAATGGAGTTATCTGGAAGATGAGAAAATTAGAAATGCTGGTTATATATCCTAGTAAGACAGGATTACGAATATGTTGGTTACACGCAGTGTGTTAGCAGCACTTCTCTGCGCTTTTGATGGAAGGGGAGCATTTGTAAAAAGTGGCGCACCTTTCTCTTATATTAGGCCATCGTCGTACGAATGGTGAAGAGTGCTGTCTATATACACAGACATTCCTTTAGATACCACATTAAGTGCGTCTACACTTAAGCTACAGCAAAATAGGCTCAACAGTATCCAACTTTTAATGAGAGTTCGCATGGCTTATGCAGTCAATGTTAAACAAGCGAAGTTTGTGTAGGTTTATCTCTGATACAAATGAAGATACAAATCTAGCTTCTTTACAAGTTCCTTATCCATATTGTTTGTCTACTGAAGCTGAATTAAGAGATAAAATGCAAAATAACCGGAGATATAATATTTTAAGTATACAATTTTTTTATCCTGAATTTTTCTACACCTAAATCCCTAGATTGATACCAATTAAGATCACTGCCATGATTGTGCTTCACTAGGTATAGAACGCTACAATAAAACAGGCCACAGAGTTTCATGTAGCTGTCACAGGTAGTTTCCTATACTGTATGTAGGCAAATAAAGTATAAAAAGGACATTTTCAGAAAATCGTATTTAAAATTTGAAATAATAAAAGCCTATCTTATTCTTTACCAACCTCCTGCTCTAACAGCGTTTTCCTTCTGGTTGATATTGCTCCTTTGGCGATGAATTCGGCTGCATGCTGTGCCTTGCCAGGTCTCAACTTGTGTAATAATTTCAACCCCTTTACAATATGAAGCCTGGGGTGATGTTATGATGGGATAGAAGTCTTTTTCTGTTATTAAATGTTAATATAGCAACATTAACTCCCCATTTCTCAGTATTCAACCCTACAAACACATTTTTGGGCACTCGTGTCAGTATAATATTATCGAAAGACTCGTTGTTATTCTGAGTCCGTTCGCAGGTGTTTTCCGAGGTGGTCTCGGTGAGCTAAATCCCTGTACATCGGCTTGATGGCTTCGATAATAGCTTGAAGAATATAGTTCTTGTACTAAAAATACTCTGTTGAATCTTCAGCCCTCTGGAATTTACACAGTTATTCAGGTCCAGATGGGCAAAGTTAATGTATCAGTTGGTTGAGAATTTCTGGAAGTATGAGACACAGAATGCTTTCTTCGTACTTTCTAAACCATTTCCATTTTTCCTGTTGGTCGTTCCATTATAAAACTGAAGCCGTTCTATTGTTTTAATTTTCTGTGGCGTATGACCATCATTTTTGGCCCTTGTCTAACGCATTCCAGTTTCTTTATACCCACATTTTCACATGTATTTCATTCAACAATAGACTTATACCGTTTATGATCATCATGCCCAAGATAGTCACACATAAAGAGATTTAAGTCAAAAATTAAGTAGTTTCAGACTAACTCCAGTAATAAAATAAAATTAAAATTAAAATATTTCTAATTGTCGTACAAAGGTGATCCATATACTGTTTTATGCAGGAAAGAGTGAAGAATATTGTAGATCTTGTTTCCAGGAAGTCAGGTCCAAGAATCGCTGAATACTGTTGCGCCATTTTTGGCAATACTTCCGTATGCTTAAGAAACTCTGTAGTTCCAATCCTAAAAACGAACTGTGTTGTCCCAAACGACAGCAGATCATTATTTCCATTCCACGTAATTTATACGCTGGAGTCCCTAGTCTCCTCTTACTCACGATGTCTAGACTAATCATAGATACGTATGGACCGGTGTCGATTAAAAATTTACATTCCTTACCATTTACAAAACCCGTCAAACAACAGTCTGTCTCCGCTTTAGTGTCTGTAACACTCTGACTTACTAAGAATATTTTCCAACGGACGAAACACCTCCGTTTATGTTTAAAGTTTTCCGTTGCTTATTTCCATTACCCTGCTTTCTATTCCCACATTCGTTTGTCTTGTGACCAAAACGCCCACATCTGTAACATTGTGGCTGACTACATTGCGCCAACAAAGGCCCTTTCTTCCCACGGAAATGATAATTCTTCTCAGAATCAAAAATTATCTTATTACTGCGTACTCGTGTACCAATATCTGTTTGCTGCAAACGCGTGGCAGCACGTAGTGCTGTAGCCAAATCTTCTGGATTTTCCATTCTTACTCTTGGCGGAAACTCCACAGGAGTTGCTTGCAAAATTAAATCGAGAGCTCTGTTTTATGCCCCCTGAGTATGGTGCGACCCTCTTCTGGATTCCTCGTCATCTCATGTGTTTGCGCATTTATTTTTCGAATTCTGTCCGAAAATGTCTCCACGGTCTCATTTGCCTTCTGTGTTAACCCACTCAACTTTTGTCAAAAAACTTGGCATTATTCTGCTTACCGTATCTCTGACTCGAACCTTCCACTACTTGTTTAAATGTACTTTCCTTGCTCAAAGTTTCCTGATGCATCACAAACGTCTTTGCTTCATCCGAAAGGCGTAAATTGGCCATCCGTGGAGTAGTTTCATCTGTCCAATTACTCATCCCTGCAGCAGCCGATACAACGTTATGAATATCGTTACGTTCTGGATGTTATTCCGGAGTAGGGTGTGATTACGTTAGCTGCCGAAGAATCTACTGAAAGTGGAGCATTGCTGCTGGCGCCTTAAATTCACTCGAACCTGATTGTAGCTCTTGCGCAGCCCGCAAAGATTCCAACTCAACCAATAGTTCATCATGGCGTAACTTTTTTTATCATTTTCCTCTAACAAATGTGACACTTGCTCCGTCTGTTTTGAATGTAATTTTCCTTTTGTTTATTGCATTCTATTACAACAGCCGTGGTATGACTACATGTTACTTGCTACAAACGTGCACCATATTTCAATACATATCACCCTGTTCCTGGCGTAAGTGGCAAACTTTACTTAGTTCACGCCGAATTAAAGAAAGTCAGTTAATATTAAGAACATCTTACAATATTACTGTCTCTTTAAGTGTCATTGTGTGTTACCAAGCAAGAAAATTATGTTCTTAAGAAGCTCTTAAAGTTAGTTGACGTGTTTAGATTTTACAGTTAGTTCCTTGATGCATATTGTGGTAAAATACGGCTGAGATCCGCAGGCTACAAGAATAGCTGATTGCGCCCGCAGTATAACGTCCACTGATTCAAAGTAGTTCAAATGGCTCTAAGCACTACGGGACTTAACATCTGAGGTCATCAGTCCCCTAGACTGAGAACTACGTAAACCTAACTAACATAAGGACATCACACACATCCATGCCCGAGGCAGAATTCGAACCTGCGACCGTAGCACCAGCGCGGTTCCAGACTGTAGCGCCTAGAACCGCTCGGTCACAACGGGCGGCTAATGTCCACTGATCTAACGAGATAATCGGACAAACGGAAGATACAGTAGCAATTCAGAGTTGTTTGACGTTGTTTCTGTGAAACATTAATGCGAAATGTGAAATTTAAAGCTTTACCCGCAAACAGAATGTTCCATTATATTTCGAGAGAAGTGCCAGATGTCTGCAATTTGTTGCGACAATATTTCGGCCATTTTTAGGTAAATACTGCCACAAATGCTCTGAGCTCCCGTATTACATTGGGAGCTCAATGCATTTTCGTCAGCATTCACCTGAAGACGACCAGAAGACTCTGGATCGAAGTATTGTGGCAGCAAGTAACGGACATTCGGCAGTTCACTCGAAATTTTATGCAACATTAATCCGGAAGGTTTACAGCACATGCTGTTAGGCAGTAGAAGGATTCACATTACGCACAAGGACTTCGAAGATACGAGAAATCAGAACTCATACGGAACCATGCAGTCGTTTTCCCCTCGCTAAAGTATCATAACTTGATGGTTTGGTGTGCTTCCATGCAAAGTCTAATGACACAACGACGTTAGTCAACAACTGTGGTATGAGGGATGAGATACAACGATTCTATTGACATCCAAAAACATATAAGATTTTCGACCACAAACGTACGTATCGAGTAAGGACGACAAGAAGAGGAGAAATAAGGGCTTGTAAAGAAGCATAAAGTCGTTACCCCACCGTTCCATTTGCGAGAGGAATCGGAAAGTGAATGACTATCAGTGTTACAAGGTACCCTACACTATCCACTGTATGACGATTTCTAGAGTATCTCCGTAGACGTGATTTCGAAGTATAAACTTATAGTTACACACCTAGAACCACAGATCAGAGCACAACACTTTTGTTTGTTCTGTAGGGACATCTACGGACGGGAAGCTTTGGTGTCGCCCGAGAAATTTGAGTCAGTCGGCAGCTTTCACTCGAAATTTTTAGTGTATCAAATCGAATGAGATGTCACCATCAACATGCTTGATGGGAAGAGGTTGACCAATCAGTGATACACTGCTCCAGGCCAGTTCCATCTTCCTGTGTGTTATGGTGTATTTTGTACACCAAGTGTGGGAAGTCCCTGCAGAATTCTCCTATTTTCTTTTTTTGTGAAATAATCAATATTCTGGTTCGTCAAGTTGGCGACAGCATTGAGTCGTCCGCTCCATCGGTGTTTCCTTTTTTATGTTGGGAGGTGAGGACAAAGAAGGAAGTTTATGCGCTATTCGTCTTCCAGTCACTGTCTGGTGCTATTTGGCGGACCCCAGCTGATTTTAGGTTCAAATGGTTCAAATGGCTCTGAGCACTATGGGACTTAACATCTGAGGTCATCAGTCCCCTAGAACTTACAACTACTTAAACCTAACTAACCTAAGGACGTAACACACATCCATGCCCGAGGCAGGATTCTAACCTGCGGCCATAGCGGTCGCGCGGTTCCAGACTGAAGCGCCTAGAACCGCTCGGCCACACCGACCGGCTGATTTTAGGGGAAATGTAAGTGGTCTACTGCGTCTTTGACAACTAATCAAAACGTCCTGGTGTCCGGAGTCTAACAGCTACTACTTAAATTTTGAATAAAAATCATCAACAATGGAGGTGGAAAACTTCCGACGTAAGAAGTCATTTTCGTTCTGCCGATAGTGTTACCAAAGAGGGCGGTGGAGTGGACAGAGTTTGAGGTCACTCACTTCTTGGATTTTTGTATCCCTTTACGTACTGAATTAGCCTCTAAATAACCTCTTATACTTTCTCTGTCTCTTCACCTTCTGCTTGCGACGTCGGGATGTAAACCTGAACTACTGTTGTCGCTGTTTGTTTGCTGTCGATTTCAGTGAGTATTCCAGCTGGATTACAAAATGGTCAGACAATATCCAGGAGGATCCAGGAGCAGATTAGAGACTCATATCACAATTTAGTAGTGATGAAAAGTTGACTGAACACCAGGAGAATCGCGTGGAACAATCAGTGTGGAATGAAAAAGATGCTGAAGTACTGTGGAATGAGGAGACGTGTTTGAAGTTCGCTGAGGATGTATATACACACATCATAAAAGGCTTTGCATCACCTCGGTTCCCAGAACACCTGAAGATAGACGTTGACAGTAGATGGTATCACAGACACAGCCCCTTTGACTGTTCAGAGATGTCACTAAACCCGCCCAAAGATGTAAACAACCATGCATGAGCAGCGCTTATTAGTCGGAGGGGGTGCGACAGCCGATCAGTTCCAGTCATTCCACCGGGTGGGAGGTACACGACTCGTGTTGTCTGTAGTTCAACCAAGCCTAGACGGTCAGTACCGCGGTTCGATCGCGTCCCCATTGTTACTTAGTGCCAGGAGGGGCTCTCAACAACTCAAACTGTGCGCAATAGGCTGCATGATGCGCAACTTCACTCCCGACGTCCATGGCGAGGTCCATCTTTGCAATCACGACACCATGCAGCATGGGCAAGATGGACCCGACAATATGCGTAATGGACCGCTCAGGATTGGCATCACGTTCTCTTCGCCGATGAGTGTCGCATATGCCTTCAACCAGATAATAGTCGGAGACGCGTTTGGAGGCAACTCGGTCAGGCTGAACGCCTTAGACACACTGTCCAGCGAGTGCAGCAAGGTGGAGGTTTCCTCCTGTTTTGGGGTGGCATTATGTGACGCCGACGTACGCCGCTGGTGGTCATGGAAAGGCGCCGTAACGGCTGTGCGATACGTGAAAGCCATCCTCCGACCGATAGTGCAACCATATCGGCAGCATATTGGCGAGGCATTCGTCTTCATGGACGACAATTCACGCCTCCATCATGAACATCTTGTGAAATACTTCCTTCAGGATAACGACATCTCTCGACTACAGTGGCCAGCATGTTCTGCAGACATGAACCCTATCGAACATGTTTGGGATATTTCCAGAATGAGATTTCATTCAGCGCACACTCCGCTGCAGAGTGAAAAAAATCTCATTCTGGAAACATCCCCAAGGCTGTGGCTAAGCCATGTCTCCGCTATATCCTTTCTTTCAGGAGTGCTAGTTCTGCAAGGTTCGCAGGAGAGCTTCTGTAAAATTTTCGGAAGGTAGGAGACGAGGTACTGGCAGAAGTAAAGCTGTGAGGACGGGGCGTGAGTCGTGCTTGGGTAGCTCAGATGGTAGAGCATTTGCCCGAGAAAGGCAAAGGTCCCGAGTTCGAGTCTCGGTCCGGCACACAGTTTTAATCTGCCAGGAAGTTTCATGTCTGAGATAGATCGAAAAGGGCTGTTTAGGGACGACGTGTCCCACCAACCACTCTGAGGGATCTACGCCGAATCGCCGTTGAGGAGTGGGACAATCAGGACCAACAGAGCCTTGATGAACTTGTGGATAGTATGCCACGACGAATACAGGCATGCATCAATGCAAGAGGACGTGCTACTGGGTATTAGAGGTACCGGCGTGTACAGCAACCTGGACCACCACCTCTGAAGGTCTCGCTGTATGGTGGGACAACATGCAATGTGTGGTTTCCATGAGCAATAAAAAGGGCGGAAATGGTGTTTATGTTGATCTCTATTCCAATTTTCTGTACAGGTTCCGGAACTCTCGGAACCGAGGTGATACAAAACTTTTTTTGAAGTGTGTACAATTTTATATGGCTGACATAATACTGCCTTTGAAAATGACGTAAAGTCGAAACGCGTTACGTTGTTGGAAAAATAAACGTGTGGTCAAGACATGAGAAAAGTTATCAAAAGTGCATCCAAATGGCCGTGTCGTCTCATAGCATTTTCGTGCAGATTGGAATGCCATTTCTAAGAACAGCAATAAAAAATGTTGGAAAGACTAATAGAAATATTAGGAAGGTAGATGTGGAGTTATTTTGGGTAACAGAAAAATACTAAAATTTATCAGCGAAAGAAGGAAGTATAAAAATGTTTAGGGAAAGACAAAAATGCAGCAATGTGGATCAACCAGGAGCGAAAGAAATAGGAAGAGCAGGGAAGTCAACTCGAAATGGTTGCAAGAAAACTGCGAAGAAAAAAAAAGAATTGACCGTCGGAAGGACTGACCCAGCATATCGAAAGTTCAAATTAACCTGCGATGAAATTAAAGAAAGGGCGGAAACAGTAAGACTGCTACTGTATTTCCATTGTGTAACGCAGAGGAAAGAGCGGATGGATGGAGAGAGTACATAGAAGACCTCTATGATGGAGAGGAATCGTCTGATGACATGATAGAAGAAGAAATTCGAGTCGATATGGAAGAGATAGGGGATCCAGTATTGGAATCAGAACTTAAAAGAACCTCGGAAAATTTAAGATCAAATAAGGCAGATGGACTAGATAACATTTCATTCGGAATTTCTAAAATCACTGTGGAGAATGGCAATCCAAGAACTATTCAAGTTAGAGTGTAGAATCTATGGGACTGGCGACACAGCATGATGCTTTCAGGAAAAACATCATCCACACACTCCCGAGGATAGAAAGGGCAGATATGTGCGAGAACTATTGCACTATCAGTTTAACAGACAGTGCTGACAAGAAAAATTTACAGAAGAATAGAAAGGAAAATTGAGGACCTGTTAGATGATCAGTTTGGTTTTAGGAAAGGTAAAAGCACCAATGGTGAGGGAACTACTAGTGGACGAATGTGCAAAGAAAGTTTTCAGCGCCTTAAGAACGGTGAGTTTGATGTCCAAGACCGGCATGGCGGGGGAAGACAGAACGTTTTCGTAGCTATTGAAACAGACGAAGACAGTCACAGGACATCATTATCGAAAGCAATTGATGCGTTCGAATTCAAAATTCAAATTGCTCTGAGCACTATGGGACTTAACATCTATGGTCATCAGTCCCCTAGAACTTAGAACTACTTAAACCTAACTAACCTAAGGACAGCACACAACACCCAGCCATCACGAGGCAGAGAAAATCCCTGACCCCGCCGGGAATCGAACCCGGGAACCCGGGCGTGGGAAGCGAGAACGCTACCGCACGACCACGAGATGCGGGCCGATGCGTTCGAGCCCAACACTAAAACACAATCGGCCACAATACAGCGATTGACGCGTATAGGTAATTTTGAAGCAGGTCAGTGTTCGACCCCATGTCGAAAAACCCGTCAAAATATACGTGGAAATGTTGAAATGAGAAACCCTATCCCTCTCGCTGTATTCTCCATACGTGGCTCTCTCTTACTACCACCTTTTTCGATCAGTGCCATACAGTCTGGCTGACCAACACTTCCGATCATATGAACAAGTGCAAAATTGATTCGACCCATGGGTCCCCACAAAAGACGCCCAGTTCTTCCACCACGGGATTCGTATTCTATCCGAAAGATGGGAGAATCTAGTGGCCGCCGATTGGCAATACTATGAATCATAATTTTTTTGATAGTTTTTCACAATAAAGCCCCAAACTTCGAGAAAAATCGGCGGAAGCAAAGTTGTAGACCTAGTACTTACTGTCAACTACGAGTGCTTTTTCGTGTCTGGATGTGGCAGTTCTCTGATGACACTTCATGATGATCAGCCTGCCAAGCTCGCCTGATGGGTTTATGGTGCAGAGGAACGTTGGTGGTAAGTTACTGCAGCATCACAGGAATTTGAATAACTATTATCGACAGCGTCCATACCTCAGGTCAAATATATAGGGTCGCCACCTTGGATTCTGATGTCTTCGATGACGTCCTGCATCGCCATCTTGGATTGTCATCTTGGATTTGAAACTTAGTGCCCATCCTGGATTCTGCTCGTAGCGCCAGTGACCTACTTCCGCTATGATGTTATGGGAAAGCCCAATAGGGCAATTTGTTATAATAGGGCAACTTGTTATAATTTGACTATAACGTAACAGGCGAGCATGTTACAATGTCTTGGAACCGAGAAGTCTTGTAGAATTTCTCCATGCCTGCATATGTGGTCATTTCACATAACATATTCTGATATTCACTATTTATGACACGCAAAAGACAACCTGCACAAGCGCCACTGTTTAAGGAATCATCCTGGTATTCATCAGATCATGATTCAGAAATACTTTGGAAGTGTGTAAACTTTAAAATAGAATCCCACTATCCCAACAATCGATTAAAAACATGAAAATGTTTCACATGTTGATCACACCTTCAAATTTTTCAGCTGTCACCATTTACAAGTCCGCTGGAAATGTTATGTGCATTAAGTACAAAGTAAAACACGATTTATGTGAGGGATTACTTAAAAGTGCAATGATAGCCAATACTGCACAGTGGTGGCACCGAGCGAAATTGGCTCTGAACTGAACATGGGCTGCCGGCTTGAGCTGACGTATCTTGGGGCAGTGGTAATAGCGACAAAGTGCCATCAGTTAGGCACAGTGGCTGTCTCTGGCATGACACAGTGCAGTTTGGTAATGACTTGAAGATGGGTGACGACTCTCTGCAGCATGTTGCGATGTGGCATGGTGGATATGGTGTTTAATTAAAGATTCAAGTGCACACCTCTCCTACTCCTATCCTACTGCACATGGCAGGACCAGGTGACCGACAAACATACATGCTGCATGCACCACAGAGCTATAGCTTTAAAGTTAGGACAAGTGTCCTAGTTCTGACAACCAATGGGTTCCCACCACGGATTTTAAAGTTCCCTTCACTTTAAACTTAGTAAAAGCGATTTTTTTATATACTTGCCATTTTAAATGCAGGACTTTTTTTGAATATTCCGCCATTTTAAAATTAGGTTCAGATTCTATACTTATCACAAGAGACCTGCAAACCATACAGGCTGGCCTTGTATGTCCGGGTACGTCGTCTTACGTTCTGACAAAATATCTCTATACCACCATCTAGGATTCTGATGAAATAAAGGCTGGGCAAATCTGACAGTCAAGCAGGCTGGCCCCATATCCCCAGGTCGATTATTTTGTATTCTACACTTAGAACAAGCAAAATGGCAACTTGCAGGCTGGCTTTTCAGGCACAAGTTGCCATCTTGGATTTTCCATGACTAAGACAATTGCTCATATTGGAGTTTCGCCAATTTACAGTTAGGATAACTGGGCTCTGAGCTGTAACATCATAGGAATGAGGAAAACCCTTTATTTTTGGTAACCCCCAGCAGTTTTCGATTTTTCAGCGATTGTATACATAAGGCAATTGCCTTATTTTGAATATGCCAGAAATTATCGAATTTTCCGCCATTTCGTACATGGGACAATTGTTCTGTATCAGAGAGGGAGCGGGGTGTGAGGGAGAAATCTGGCAAAATGCATGACAACTTCCGCGACATCATAGGAGCAGGGAATCGAGAAACAATGCAGAGTTGACCGAACCGACCTACTGCCACTTCATTCATGTGCTCCTGACAAGTGAACTGCGTTTTCATTGCAGTTCGCCTGTTCTGACCGCTCCTGTCGAGCAAATTGCGTTATTTAGTTCGTTTCTTTGTGCTGTTTGTTTCTTCGGGCTGTTGTCAGCATATGTGGAATGTGAGCTGCTGTGTTTTAGGGCTCTGAGGTGGCGTACAACGATGTACAAAATCTAATCATCTAATCTAATCATAAATCACAAAACAGTGTTCAAAAAGACGCTGCAGTGGCTAATAAAGAAGCAGCTCTGTTTTTCTACATTGTAGAGAAGAGCTGCACATATTTTGGCCACAGAATGCAACGGATGAATAATTAAAGAACTTTTTACGTGATTTCTTAATGATGATGATGAAGTCCCATAGTCCTCCACAGAGCATAGGGGAACGATACAGGTGACCCGCACCGCTGTACTAGGTAAGGTCCTAATGGATGTGGTTTGCCATTGCCTTCCTCCGACCGCAATGGGGATGAATGATGATGATGAATACGACACAACAACACCCAGTCATCTCCCCGCCGGGAATCGAACCCGGGACCCCGTGTTCGGGAAGCGAGAACACTACCGAGAGACCACAAGAGGTGGACTGAGTTCTGAAAGATAGCCCTAAATCCACTACATCCAAAACGCTGCTCCAGAAAGTACGACACAATCTATGCATTTAAACGGAGATTCATTGGCGTTCTTCACAGACTGACAAGCATAATTCTCATGATTAAGAAACGTAATGAACGAAGTTAGTGTTTGACCTCAAACAGAAAATTGTATCATATAGCTTTGTTACCCTTTCATTAATTCAATTCATAATGCTAAACAAATGCAGTACACCTCCCATTCAGAGTATGAACGTTGTACCTACGTATGACCTCTTACGTAAGATGATGCCAGAAATAACTAGCATCAAAGGATAATTTGCCAGACACCTTGACGAAGATGTCATCTCTGAAAGATGGTTCTTCGAGGGTAAATTATCTAACAAACGAATAAAAACAGTAAAGAAGCAACGTGACAAGCTTAGTAAGGACGAACAGCTGACAGTCAAGGTTTGAAGCATGAAGCAATTTATTGTTACATATAACGATTGTTGACATGAGTCACCAGCGACGAAGTTTTCAGTGTCATTTCCAGATAAGGTTGGACTATCAATAAAAATACAAATATTCCAGACTATTTTGCAAATACTAAAACAGACAGAAATTTATCAGTTTATATTTCAACACAGGTATACATACTTTTGTACCTGACAAACATTTTGCTGATGTGGGAAACTCCTGTTGATGCTACCGTGTTTGCGAATCAAATTTGGGTTTTTAAACTCCACTTTCTGTAAAACAAAGCATTTTTTTTTTTTACATTTTAGATCTAATACATATAACAAAGAAATTTTAGATATAAGACAATATGTATACGACATCATTTGCTTAGTAGATGACACAGATACCCAGATAAAACTGCTACACACTGACAAATAGTCCACCCTAAAATTAAATTCACCACTAAGACAGAAACAGACATGAATTTAAATTTTCTAGACATCATTGCACACAATCAACAACAAACATAATACTGGAAAGTATAGGAAACCCATAACCAATCACAACCGGTTCCATCAACCAATGACAAGCAAAAATTCAAGTTTTGGATACTTGCCACACCGACTTTATAGAAATCTATAACATAAACTCTGCTACACACAGTCAGAGACAATATGTACAACGTACACACAGTAAACGAACTAAGAAGAAAGCACAGATGAAAAATTACTAGCTACAATACAAAGCCAAAACCACAGCACGTGACAAACATAGGGAACACAGGCGAACAGGAACACCTTAAAAGTAACACTGCATGTCACATGCTAACATACAGCAACAAAAACGCCTGTAGGTGGGGAACTTACCGAGCAAACAAGGAGAAATATCATCCTGTACAAAAAACGCAGTGCAGAAAAAAATTAGCGCTAACAACACTTCATGAGGCAAATTTAACAAAGCTGGAATCTATCGGTGGTAGTCCTTGCCAATTTCTCTACGTAAGTCAAACAAGCAGAAATTATAAAACTACGCACTCTGACCACCTCAGGCCTTACAGAGTAATAGTACACTCTCCACTTTTGCAGACTCCTTCATAGAGGAAAACCGCGAACGAAATAATATCGAAACTGATCCCATTGTCCACACTGGAAGCTATAGTCTGCACCAGAAACATACTATAGAGGAGAACTATCAAACAGGAGAAACAGTGATGAAAGGAAAGCAAGTTTTGAATGAATACACAACACTAGGTGCAATAAAACACTGTTTGCAGTACCTAATAAATTAAACGAGGATACTCCCTCAAAGAAAATACAGTATATCAATCATTCTCGATTATACAACAACACTTGCTTCTCATCCCCCTTCGCCCCCTCCCTCCGTACATTCAATCCGTCCATATCTCTCTCTCTCTCTCTCTCTCTCGGAGAGAACCATGTCAAAATGAATAACTCTTAACTCTTTAAGCAAATTCTTCCTTCTACTTTGCCGATTTGCAGATGACATGGCGTCAAGTCATAAAAGAAAGCTGATCTGAACAAATCAATTTCCACGATTAGTGCAGTTTCAGCTGAGGCAATCAAAACAATTTTAAAAATTACACGCGTTATAGCTCTTTGGCCTAAAAAAGAAAAATAGTCATGAACTTTGCATAATATTTTCACAAAGCTAAATCAAGCCCCACAGAAGATCGAAGTATTAAAAATACTCATTTTCAAAAGCTTTTCAATCAAGCATGAGGGAAAGCATGAAGATAGAGTAATATTGGGGAGCGGGGGCGTGATTGTAAAACTTAAGGTGTGGCGACGTTTTAGCGCCGCATGAAGGGGGGGAGGTGCATAGGAGAGAGAGGATCCCCACTTTCGGTACTTGCTGTATGGGCCCCATGACGGCAGTTGCACCCTTGGTTTTGAAATATTCTCGTCCAGAAAACTCACAATACTCGTTTAGGCATGAGTTAGTCTGAGTGCTACCACTGAAATTGAACTTCTAGATGTTAGTGCAAACCTGATGCCAGCACAACGTCTACCTATGTCGGTCAGTAGGGAGGTGACAGCCGATTTATTTTTCCTGTAACCTGATTCCTTCCTTCCCTTTTCTTCTTCGGTATAACTCTACTGCTGTTCAGTCACTGACGCAATATAAATGAAATACTGATGTAGGATTTCAGCTGCTCCCTATAGTACTCTTACAACCAACAACAGCAGAAACATGTTATACACGAAACGCAAGTTCACAAATTCGCATCCACACAGAACAGACACAAAATAATGATTGTTTTCCATGTTGGCAGTTAAATTACTGGAAGTTGTACTGGTTGTGTGACGTACAGAATATCGACTCTATTTTAGTAATCGACAGTATTAAGAAATTTGATCACACTTTGACAGATCACTTGCCATGGTTATGAAAAAATTATAGACCCTTCTCTTCAATATACTCGGCAATGCTTTATTTAATTTGGCTAGCTTTTTAGTACAATAACAAATGACAACATGAACATAACGAACTAAAGATCCACCCTGTCTTTACACAGGTGGCAATAAGTATCTACAGCCAGACAACTTATCTGGCGCAGCAGAAAAATATTATATACACAAATCTTCCTCTTTGGTCAGTCTTTATATTAGTTAAACTGACATCAAAATTCCTGTTGTAGTTCCTGACATCAATATTCACATACAAACTGAAAAACACTGCAGGGATCTATAATCAATAATATTGAAAGGAGCCTGTTTCATTCTCTTCTCATGTATATGTACTTTGTTTGCTTTGTAATCAGCCTAGCAGCTTAGTTTCCTGCTATCTTTTATTGTACCTTTTATCCTGTGCTTGGAGAGAAAATTCACATCAGCGACCTCTTTCCTTTTCTTACTCCACATGATGAATAATTTCTCCACTATGTGGATGTGAAGGTAATTGAGTGTTCATTTGATCCACTAGATATCAGAATAATGATAATTTGTGACATTTTTGTTGAGTCCTGCCCAGATATGTACTGTAAATTTGTTTAATGTATGGACATGGCCCTCCTGTTCTTTTTAGCGTTTTGCCGTTGGTGAAGCACTCTCCTGCTCTTTCTAGCACTTAAGATTGGTGCAGCAATCCACCATCTGGTGAAAAGTCAGGCTTCAGTGCTAATGAATAGGGGTTACACAGTTTTATGATCATTGTATGTGTGTGTCTAGGATCTCCTCACAAACAGCTGTATTAATTTTAACCATATTTGGCTCACAAACTGCAAACTTTATGAGCATCAGCACTGTGGGGCTTATAACCTCCTAGTTCGATCAGGAGCATTGATAATGGCAAAAACATATTTTTTCAGACTCCGGTGAGGCTCCCCTGTATGATAGACATGTTGTGTGGAAGTAGTATTAGCCTACATTATCGACCTGCTTTGCAGGGAAGCCTACACATTGGGGACAAGAAACAGTTTTCCAGCCCCTGACAAGTAAGCTGCTCTGCACAACAGGCATGTTGTGTTGGAGTAGTATTGGCCTGTTTTATCGACCTGTTTTATAGAATACATGTATGGGTAGGTATGGCTGGGGGCATTTGAGGTGGAGTCCACCTCTACAGCTGAGTGGTCAGCGCCAGCAGCATGCTGTGCAAAGGGGCCTAGCTTCAATTCCCAGCTGGGTCAGAGATTTTCTCCACGTAGGGACTTCCTCATCATACCATCCCTATCGAGACACAAGTCGCCAAAGTGGCATCAACTCAGAAGACTTGCACGAGGCGACCGGTCTAACCGACAGGAGGCCCTAACCACATTATGTTTCATTTTATTTCATTTCATTTTGATAGAGAAGGGGATGGACAGAGACAGGAGGGCAAGAGGGGATCAATAGTGGGAGAGGGGGAAGAGATGGACAAAGTGATAGATGTGGAAGGAGGACGTGGACAGAGAGAAGTGGGAAGAGGAAATGGACAGGAAAACAAGGGAGAGAATGAGAGGGGCAGAGAGATGGGGGAGAAGGGTATGGCAGAGTGAGGGGGATGAACAGATCATCAGAGAGGAGGAGGAGGAGGAGGAGGAGGAGGAGGAGGAGGAGGAGGAGGAGATGGTCAGAGATAATTGAAGGGAGGATGGTGGGAGGGGAGGAACAGAGAGAGGGTGGAGGAGGAGATGGGTAGGGAAAAGGGACTGGAGGAGATGAATAATGAGAGGTGTTGAGTAGGAGGTGGGTACGGAGATGGTAGAGAGGGACAGGAAGAGAGAGAGAGTGGAGACAGGAGAAAATCGTCAAAAGGGGGGGGGGGAGAAAGAGAGAAGGGGGAGAAAGATGTGGACAGGCAGCGGGGAAGGAGTAGGTGAATGGGGAGAGATGACGAGGGGATGGCAGGGGAGGGCAGAAGGTAATGGTTGGAGAGAGGGATGGAGGAGATGGACAAAAAGAGGGTGGAGAAGGGGATGGGGATACAGAGGGAATGTGGAGGAGGATATGGACAGAAAGAAATGGAAGGATGATGTGGAAAGAAGAGACAGGTGGAGGGGGAGGAAGACACAGAGATGGGGAGGGGGAGTTCGACAAAGAAATGGGGGTAGTGGAGATATGTACAGTGTAAATGGCTAACACATAAGCAGGCAAAGCCGCAGGGAAAATATTAGTTATCAAATATAGCGGACTTTTATTTCTGATCCTTGAAATATTCCCCTGCGATCGTAGTGCATGCTGATGTCAATACTTTCTGTAATTTCTTCAGTAGTTTTCTGCCTCGAGATTGAGAATTATTCCCTTACTAATGTATCCACACTCCCTATTTCTTCCCACGAGGTACACATGCTGGTATTAACGATAAAGATCGTTGGTATTAATCCCCATACAGTTTAAGCAACCATGCTTATTAAGTGATTTTCTTGATACACGATGTATGCTGTGAGAGCGAAGGGTTTTCTTTTTAATAAATATATTTTATAGAATACGTAACTTTTGCTCTCGACGAAGCTCATTGTCCACCTTTTCCATGCATTACTTGTAAATTCAATAACAGAAAGAACATTCCATTAGAAAATGCTTGGCCGAAACACAAAGAAATATCATCCCTGTATCGTTGCGTCGAGGTCTTCACACTTATTCCGTTTCGCATTTCAATAATCTTCAGGGTATAAAATTAATTTTCTTAGGACTTTGCATAATATTTCACGCACAGTGGATCTGAAGCACAGAAATGCCGCTTCCTCCAGTGTCTCAGAGTCATAAATCTTTTCAAATGTTTATGGTGTAGGGCGAAAGGGGTAAGCCAGAGAAGAATTGTAAAGTAAGAGTATGGGTCAGATTAACAACAAAAAGATAGGGGACTTCTTTTAATATGTAGTGATGTCAACAGAGGAACTAAGTGACCAAGCTTTCTTCAGAAAGATATATAAAATGGCTCTGAGCACTATGGGACTTAACATCTGTGGTCATCAGTCCCCTAGAACTTAGAACTACTTAAACCTAACTAACCTAAGGACATCACACACATCCATGCCCGAGCCAGGATTCGAACCTGCGACCGTAGCAGTCGCGCGGTAGATATATAAAAACTAACAAGAAAACAATTAAGAGATTAATTAGAAACACTTTAATCTGGCTGGATTCTGGGAAAAAAGCAAAAGAAAAAAATAGGGCTGCGTATATGGAGAAGAGCCTCAAAAACATCCAGTGAAGAAACATTAAAAAAATGAAGAACAAAGGGAATTGATTAACATGATAAAGAGAAGAAAAAATAATTTAACTGGCAACCTAATTCGACAAGACAGTTTCATAACAAATATCTTAGAAGGAGAAATCCCGGGTAAAAATACGAAACTTCAATATTCTTAATTGTTATTGTTGTGCCAGACGAAAAAAGGAACTAACCGGCACTATGGTAGGTTCTTAGATTTACTTCAGGTAGAAACAGCGTTGATACTACAGCACACATTAAATATTAGATCACTTTATTATAGCTTGCACAAGGTGAAATACTTAACTTTGGAAGAAATTCATGGTCATGTGAATGACATGTGTATTTATTACTGTCAGTGAACACTAACGTATCACTTGATACGATACAAGATAGTCTCTTCTCTCAATGTACAACTGACAATAAAGTTTGCTCCGTCTAATACAAATCTCGCGCTTCTGGTTCTGTGGTGAGACGACGCTGTCGTCTTTGGCGATAACTGCAGAGACAGATGAGCGGCGCTTCGTTCTGACGTAGATAAGCATGCTGCAGCGATGGCGAATGATCTCCTGAGCCCTAAGGGCGTGTCTGCGCCGATGTCTCCCATTCGTGGCTGCGCTGGCAGCGACTGTGCTTACTTGTGGTTCTATCGTGTGGTACCAACATAGCCATGGGACCTCGTTCATCGGACACTACCATCATCAGTGGCATGAACTGCAGCAACTACGATCAAAGAGTAAAGATACAGGAGACCGAAGGATGGCTACATCACAAGCAGCTGCCTTTAATGATGCTGATGTTCATTTTTATTATCTAAACCAGAAAGTAGTCCGGCCTGTTTGTTATCTGACCCATCATAGAGTCACGAGTCTTCTTAACCAATAACCTGGCGAACTGGTGGTGGTGCAGAGGAGATTGTAATTGGGGAAGAATTCGAGAAAGAAAATTGCAAAACAACTGTCAGTAAATATTTACAGGCTTTGTAAATGATCGTGACAAATGTTTAGTTTGTTCACTGTCCTGCGTGAAATGAATGCAACGCGTTGCAAAACTATGGAAATTGACTTTAATTTCACTCTTATGTACAATATATTTAATGTGTAATTAAAGCAATGACTCTCGGTAACTGTCAGCTAATTACTGCAGTCGCCTGATATTGACACCTCTGTTCTTATGTTTAAAAAAAGAGTTTGTGATTACTAAGCCCATACTGGCACAGAAATCCAAGAGTTGCTGCCCGTTCCTGTTGGCCTCCATATCCTCTCCAAATTTACCCATAACCTTTTCATACCCTTCTGTTCGATTTTCAATCCTGGCGTTAAAATCACCCATGAGCAGAACACTGTCCTTGTCCTTTACTCTAACAACTACATCACTGAGTGCCTCATAAAAACTACCCATCTTATCTTGATCAGTCCCTTCACAATGCGAATATACTGACACAATCCTAATTTTATTGCTAGGCACTGTCAAATCTATCCACATCAGTCTTTCGTTTGCATACCTTATTGCAACTACGCTGGGTTCCATCTCTTTCCTGATGTAAAGCCCTACAACCCATTGTGCTATTCCTGCTTTGACTCCTGACAAGTAGACCTTGTATTCTCCCACTTCTTCTTCTTTCTTACCCCTTACCCGAATGTCACTAACAGCTAAAACGTCCAGCCCCATCTTACTTGCAGCCTCTGCCAGCTCTACCTTCTTCCAAGAGTAGCCCCCATTGATATTAATAGCTCCCCATCTCATTACCATTTGTTTGCCAAGTCGTATCTTAGGAGTCCCTGGTTTGTCAGTTAGAGGTGGGACTCCGTCACCTCCAAAGGTCCGAGGCATTTTGCTCTGATTGTTGCCAGCATCATATTTAAAGTACCAGGGAAACAGGTTGCTAGCCTTACTTGCCCCGAGTCCCATTGGGTTTTACCCCTAACGGCTGAGGGACTAACCGGTGGATTTGGTAGTCTTTGCCGTATGAGCACAAAGGTGACCACGACTCAGAATATGTCCGAGATGCCCAGCCTATACTTCAGAACCACGTAGAAAAACAATGAAGCTACCACTAGACGCTAATGATTGAACGTCCACGACTCTTCACAGAAAGTGGACTTTGGAGGCTTGTCTGCTCTGTAAAGCAGGATAGATGGTGATCTGTGCCATCTCTGCCGAAAGAGCACAATTCTAGTGCACGCATAAGTGTTTCGGAGCACACCGTTCATCGTACATTGTTGTACATTGAGCTCCGCAGCAGACTGCCCCCTATGTGTTCACATGGTAACCCAGCGACATCGTCAGCTACAATTGCAATGGGCATGGTACCATAGAGATTCGACAGTCGATTAACGGAAGCGTGTCGGTTGTTCGGTTCAAATGGTTCAAATGGCTCTGAGCACTATGGGACTTAACATCTATGGTCATCAGTCCCCTAGAACTTAGAACTACTTAAACCTAACTAACCAAAGGACAGCACACAACACCCAGCCATCACGAGGCAGAGAAAACCCCTGACCCCGCCGGGAATCGAACCCGGGAACCCGGGCGTGGGAAGAGAGAACGCTACCGCACGACCACGAGATGCGGGCGGTTGTTCGGGTGAATCACATTTTTGCTGCACTAGGTTGATGCTCGTCTCCACAAACGCTGTCGTCGGGGTGAACGGTGGCTCGAAACGTGCAGCACTACACTTACGCAGACTGGTACGAGCAATATTACGCTATGGGGAGGCATTCTCCTGCGCTTGTATCGGATCTATGGTAGTAATCGAAGACATGCTGACAGCTGCGAACCACCTGCATCCCTTCATGCTTTATGTCTTCTTCACAGCGACGTCATCTTTCAGCAGTATAATTGTCCGTGTCTCGCAGCCAGAAACGCGCTACAGTGGTCTGTGGAGCATTATAGTGATCTTATGTAGATGCCTTGGCGACTAAATTCACCTGTTGTAAATCCCATGAAACCCATTTGGGTCGCTATCGGGCGCCATCACTGCGTGCGCAGGTCAGCGGCCCGTTATTTACGCGAATTACATGACCTGTGCGTAGACATCTTATGCCACATACCTCCACAAACCTACCAACAAACTGTCGGATACCTGATACGCAGAAACAGTGATGTATTTCGTTCCAAGGACGGACAAAAAAGCTATTAAGCAGGTGGTCATAATGTTTTGTGCTCAACGGAGTATATTCAATCACCTTTTTGCCTGTTAGGACTTTGTACCCTACCCCCTGCCCTTTATTCTCTATCATTATTTCACTGAAATACGTTCTATAGGTTCGACCTCCGATGCTGCCAGTTTTCAGAAGACAAAAAATTTCACGTAAGCTAGTTTTCATCTGGTAATAGAAAAGGAGTAACACGGCTGAATATTCAATTCATTCATTTAATTTCGTTATCTCATCGAAGACATTCTAATGAGACTCGCAATTCTTATTTAAATATTCATTTCCATAAGAGGCAGTCAAACGAAACGAGACAGGTGGAAAAAAATAAGTTAGCTGTTTATTAATTCAAAATTAATCGTCATAACTGTTAATACATTTATCCCACTCTGAGATAAGATGGTCAATGCCTTCACAGAAAAACCTTTACGGTTGCCTAGGGAATACTGCGATTATGAATAACGCAGTAGGCAGACTAGTTGAAGATGAATGGACATCTCCTAAAATGGCAATCACAGACGTTTGAGAAAAGGAACGTAGGTAGAAGAAAGATAACTGCGATGAAACCAAGGGTAATAGAGAAAATGCTTCAGTTGATCGAGGAAATAAGAAAGTACAAAAATGTTCAGGGGCATTCAAGAATACAGAAATACAAGTCACTTCAGAATGAAATGAACAGGAAGTGACGGAAGCTCAGGCTAAATGGTTCTATCAAAAATGTGAGAAAATCGGAAAAGAAATGATTGTCGAAAGGACTGCGTCACCATACAGAAAAGTCAAAACAACCTTCTGTGAAACTAAAAGCAGATGTGGTAACTCTCCACTGTACAATGCAGAGGAGAGAATGGACAGGTGCTAAGAGCACATTGGGGGCCTCTATGACAGGGAGGACTTATTTGATGACATGATGCAACAAGAAACCGGAGGCGATAGAAAGGAGAGAGGCGATCCCATGTTAAATTCAGAATTTAGAAGCTCATTGGTGGACTAAAAATCAAATAATGCAGAAGGGGTAGATAACATTCCATCGGAATTTCTAAAATCGTTAGGGTCAGTGGTAACAAAACGATTATTCACGTTGGTGTGTACAATATAAGACTGGGGTATACTATCAGATTTTCGGAAAACCATCATCCACACAATTCTGAAGATAGCAAGAGCCGACAAGTGCGAGATTTATCTCACAATCAGCTTAACAGCCCATACATCCAAGCTGCTGACAAGAAAAATATGCAGAACCATGGAAAAGAAAAATGAGAATGTAATGGTTGATGGTCAGTTTGGCTTCAGGAAAGGCAAAAGCACGAGAGAGGCAGTTTTGACGTTGCGGTTGATAATGGAAACAAGACTAAAGAAAACTATAGACACGTTCATAGGATATGTCGACCTGGAAACGTTCGACAATGTCAAATGGTACAAGATGTTCGGAATTTCGAAGACGGGTAATACACAATACATACAAGGAACAAGAGGGAAGAATAAGACTGGAAGACCAAGAACGAAGTGGTTGCATTAAAAATGGTGTAACACAGGGCTGTAGTCTTCGCCCCTGCTGTTCAATTTATACATCGAAGAAGCAGTGATGGAAATAAATGAAAGGTACAAGAGTGGAGTTAAAATTCAAGGTGAAAGGATATCAATGTTTAAAACCGCTGATAAAATTGCTATCATCGCCAAAAAAGTGAAGAATTACTGGATCTGCTGAAAGGAATGAACAGTCTAATGAGTACAGAAAATGGATTGAGAGTACATCGAAGAAAGACGAAAGTAATGAGAAATAGCAGATATGAGAACAGCGAGAAACTGAAAATCACAGTTGGTGATCACAAAGTAGATGAAATTAAGGAGTTCTGCTACCTAGGCAGTAAAACAACCTATGACGGTCGGAGCAAGGACAACATCAAAGCTTAGTAGCACTGGCGAAATGGGCATTCCTAACCAAGAGAGGTCTACTAGTATCAAACATAGGTTCTAATTTGAGAAATACATTTCTTTGAATACACTTTGGAGACTGCATTGTATGCCAGTGAGACGTGGATTGTTGCAAAGACGAAACGGAAGAAAACAGAAGCATTTGAAATGTTGTGTTATCTAAGACTGATAAGTTAGGGAATGAGGAGTTTCTGTGTAGGATCTGCGAGGAAAGGAGTATATGGAAAAGACTAACAAGAAGAAGGGACAGAGAGACAGGATATCTGTTACATCAGGGAATGACGTACATGGTACGGAGCTGCAGAGGGTAAAAACTGTAGAGAAAGAGAGAGATAAGAATTAATTCAGCAAATAACTGAGAAGTAGTCAATACCTTTTTTATGGGTTTGTGACCGCATTGTCAATATGTAAAACTGCCGACGTTTCGGTCACTGTTGTTTAAAACAAAAACACCCTGAAGAAGGTTACTTGCAACTGTGACCGAAACATCGGTAGTTTTACATATTGACAATGCGGTAACAAACCCAGAAAATTTGTATTACTGTGACAACGGCCGCGGAAGTCTACGTTCATAATTGAGAATGTAAGTTATAGAAACTACTCTGAGATGAAAAGGTTCGCACGGGACAGAAATTCGTGGCAGGCAGCATCAATCCAGTCAGATCATCACTGACTCAAAAAAGGAAAATGAATCCACCTCTTCGTCCGAAGCAAACCGACGGCCACAAATGTCTTTCTTCAGGCCTCCAGAAATATGGAAATCGCAAGGCGAGAGGTCAGGACTGTATGGGTGTCATTATCCTGCAGCAGAATGATGCCGTTCGTTGCATCCTTGGGCGTTTGGCCTTGATGGCGTGCTTCAAGTTTTGCAAAGTGTCCGTGCACCGCTGTGCGTTAATTGTGGCATCGTGCTCCAGAAAGCCACTGAACAGCAGGTCCTTGCAGTCAAAGAAAAAGGTCATCATGAATTTTCCGGATCTGACGTGACTGTTGTTTCGAATAGGCTGCAGAAGTTCCGTTGGTAAGCCCTTACGCGTCCTCCATACAATCCCTATCTCTTCCCAAGTGATTTTCATATTTTTGCAGCGCTGCGCTAGCTGTCTAGGCACACGCTAGGTGTAATCATTGTTTGGCAGGCTATCAAATGGTTCAAATGGCTCTGAGCACTATGGGACTTAACATCAGAGGTCATCAGTCCCCTAGAACGTAGAACTACTTAAACCTAACTAACCTAAGGACATCACACACATCCATGCCCGAGGCAGGATTCGATCCTGCGACCGTAGCGGGCACGCGGTTCTGGACTGAAGCACCTAGAACCGCTCGATCACCAGGGCCGGCTTGCAGGCAATCGCAAACATTTCTCCATGATGGCGCTGACCATCTTGTCCCACAGCGGGATAAGCGTATTAACAGTTATGGCGATTAATTTTGAAATAATAAACTGTTTACTTACTTTTTTCCCATCTGTCACGTTTTCATATGACTGCCCCTGATACGTTCCATTTTACTAATGCAGAACTTGGCGTTCAGTAACAGAACCTTGGGGTCTGGAGTTGCAGAGGTGAGTGTCACTGACGTGGCATTCCGTCGCATGGTGTTCCTTGAACTAACAGTGCTTTTGCATTACGTACAGTACCAACATGCTGTATTAGTTGTTGAACCACGGAATTAAAGCGCTCTTGGTGGAGCTTTCTTCATACTCGATTTGAATTTGTGCACTCTGACTCTGAACATTTAAAAATGCGATGCCGGACTTAACTGAAAGCATGTCTTACGGACTACACAGAGAAATACATACACTACTGGCCATTAAAATAGTTACACCACGAAGATAACGTGCTACAGACGCGAAATTTAACCGACAGGTAGAAGATGTTGTGATATGCAAATGATTAGCTTTTCAGAGCATTCACACAAGCTTGGCGTCGGTGGCGACACCTACAAGGTCCTGACATGAGGAAAGTTTCCAACCGATTTCTCATACACAAACAGCAGTTGACCGGCGTTGTCTGGTGAAACGTTGTTCTGATGCCTCGTGTAAGGAGGAGAAATCCGTACAATCCCGTTTCCGACTTTGATAAAGGTCGGATTGTAGCCTATCGCAATTGCGGTTTATCATAACATGACATTGCTGCTCGCGTTGGTCGATATCCAATGACTGTTAGCAGAATATGGAATCGGTAGGTTCAGGAGGGTAATGCGGAATGCCGCGCTGGATCCCAACGGCCTCGTATCACTAGCAGTCGAGATGACAGGCATCTTATCCGCATGGCTGTAACGGATCGTGCAGCCACGTCTCGATCCCTGAGTCAACTGATGGGGACGTTTGCAAGACAACAACCATCTGCACGAACAGTGCGACGACGTTTGCAGCAGCATGGACTATCAACTCGGAGACCATGGCTGCGGTTACCCTTGACGCTGCATCACAGACAGGAGCGCCTGCGATGGTATACTCAACGACGAACCTGGGTGCACGAATGCAAAACGTCATTTTTTCGGATGAATCCAGATTCTATTTACAGCATCATGATGGTCGCATCAGTGTTTGGTGACATCGCGGTAAACGCACATTGGAAGCGTGTATTCATCATCGCCATACTGGCGTATCACCCGGCGTGATGGTATGGCGTGCCGTTGGTTACACGTCTCGGTCACCTATTGTTCGCATTGACGGCACTTTGAACAGTGGACGTTACATTTCAGATGTGTTACAACCCGTGGCTCTACCCTCCATTCCATCCCTGCGAAACCCTACATTTCAGCAGGATAATGCACGACCGCATGTTGCAGGTCCTGTACGGGCCTTTCTGGATACAGAAAATGTTCGACTGCTGCCCTGACCAGCACATTCTCCAAATCTCTCATCAATTGCAAACGTCTGATCCATGGTGGCCGAGCAACTGGCTCGTCACAATACGCCAGTCACTACTCTTGATGAACCGTGGTATCGTATTGAAGCTGCATGGGCAGCTGTACCTGTACACGCCATCCAAGCTCTGTTTGACTCAGTGCCCATTCGTATCAAGGCCGTTATTACGGCCAGAGGTGGTTGTTCTGGGTACTGATTTCTCAGGATCTATGCACCCAAATTGCGTGAAAATGTAGTCACATGTCAGTTCTAGTATAATATATTTGTCCTATGAATACCCGTTTGTCATCTGCATTTCTTCTTGGTGTAGGAATTTTAATGGCCAGTAGTGTAGTTAGGCTATAGTTAGGTATATAAATGTACAGATATTTTTGTAAGTTTTCAATAGCACATGATTAAAATTAATCGTCGTCTTTCAGATTCCCTGTGGAGCTTTTACTAGACATGTTCCGAAACACGGCAATGCAGATCAACGCACGGTGTTCGAAGAAACATAACTGGAGTAATGAGAGAAAACACGCCTCCTGTAGTTTTGAATCGCAACGAAAGAAGCTGCTGTCCGAACGAAAGATTCCATCAAAGCCACTTTGTACCACTTTCTTCTTATTTTGCTGCTTAAAATCTTAAAAAAATCGAGATTCTTTAAAGATACAGTGGGACGAAATATGTGTGAAAGATGAAAATTAGTAGCTGTCACAGCCTGAAATGCAGGCAGTTATCGGCGTCTGCAGTAAGAGAAAATCCTGTTTCACTAAGTTTGAGCACTTCAAAAATATGCATATTGCTTTTTCGAGTTGGATTGCTCGTTCCGGGTCTCGGGCGCATTAAATTACGACGCGCTGAAAACTCGAAGCACTTTAGTCGAGAGTCAGCTTTCACATTAGAAGAACGCAGGAGAACTTAGCAGCCTGCGGACCAGTTTCACCGGTTATTGTGTTGGCGAGTTCTCGCCCGAGGTGCTTTCGTCGCCGGCAGACCGTGGGAACCCTTGTTTCTGGAGGAAGACGTCTGTCGACCCGCCCCGGCTCAGAGGTTAATGGATGTCCGTAAAATACGATACCCGCAGGTCACCTCCTCTCCCTCACTCTCTCTTACGTGGGCCTTTGTGGCCGGCCGAGTCATGGCGGAACGTGGCAGCACCAGGAAGTACTTTTACCACCGTTATCATTGGGGGAAGTGGCAACAAAACGGCTATTCACGTTGGTGTGTAGAACATATGAGTCTGGCGATATACCATCTGACTTTCGGAAAAGCATCATCCACACAATTCCGAAGACGGCAAGAGCTGACAAGTGCGAGAATTAACGCACAATCAGTTTAACAGCTCATGCATCGAAGCTGCTTACAAGAATAATATACAGAAGAATGGAAAAGAAAATTGAGAATGCGATAGGTGACGATCAGTTTGGCTTTAGAAAAAGTAAAGGGACGAGAGAGGCAATTCTGACGTTACGGCTAATAATGGAAGCAAGGCTAAAGAAAAATCAAGACACTTTCATAGGATTTGTCGACCTGGAGAAAGCGTTCGACAATTTAAAATGGTGCAAGCTGTTCGAGATTCTGAAAAAGTAGGGGTAAGCTATAGGGAGAGACGGGTCATATACAATATGTACAACAACCAAGAGGGAATAATAAGAGTGGACTATCAAGAACGAAGTGCTCGTATTAAAAAGGGTGTAAGACAAGGCTGTAGCCTTTCGCCCCTACTCTTCAATCTGTACATCGAGGAAGCAATGATGGAAATAAAAGAAAGGTTCGGGAGTGGAATTAAAGTACAAGGTGAAAGGATATCAATGATACGATTCGCTGATGACCTTGCTATCCTGAGTGAAACTGAAGAAGAATTAAATGATCTGCTGAACGGAATGAACAGGCTAATGAGTACACAGTATGGTTTGAGAGTAAATCGGAGAAAGACGAAGGTAATGAGAAGTAGTAGAAATGAGAACAGCGAGAAACTTAACATCAGGATTGATGGTCACGAAGTCAATGAAGTTAAGGAATTCTGCTACCTAGGCAGTAAAATAACCAATGACGGACGGAGCAAGGAGGACATCAAAAGCAGACTCGCTATGGCAAAAAAGGCATTCCTGGCCAAGAGAAGTCTACTAATATCAAGTACCGGCCTTAATTTGAGGAAGAAATTTCTGAGGATGTGCGTCTGGAGTACAGCATTGTATGGTACTGAAACATGGACTGTGGGAAAACCGGAACAGAAGAGAATCGAAGCATTTGAGATGTGGTGCTATAAACGAATGTTGAAAATTAGGTGGACTGATAAGGTAAGGAATGAGGTGGTTCTACGCAGAATCGGAGAGGAAAGGAATATGTGGAAAACACTGATAAGGAGAAGGGACAGGATGATGGGACATTTGTTAAAGCGTCAGGGAATGACTTCCATGGTACTAGAGGGAGCTGTAGAGGGCAAAAACTGTAGAGGAAGACAGAGATTGGAATACGTCAAGCAAATAATTGAGGACGTAGGTTGCAAGTGCTACTCTGAGATGAAGAGGTTAGCACAGGAAAGGAATTCGTGGCGGGCCGCATCAAACCAGTCAATAGACTGATGACAAAAAACAAAAACAAAAATGGCGAGGATGATCAGTCCTGTAATTCCAATGTCTACACGCATGTCCGAACCACAAAAACGAACTTAACGCGTGTGGCGGAGGGTACTTTGTATACCAGTTTTCTATTCGAGGGTGACGCACGGGAAGAACAATAATTATTATTGGTCTTCTGCGCATGAGCTCGAATTTAATTTTATTTGCACGGTCTTTCCGTAATGTACAGGAGGCATGACAAATACTTCTTCAAACTTTGGGGACGGTTTCATTACACCAAAACAGACAAAGTTCATATAAAGATACAATGGAGCGCCAAGGAAATTGGTATGGGCATGCGTATTAAAATACGGAGATACGTAAACAGGCAGAATACGGCGCTGCGGTCAGCAACCTCTATATATAAGACAAAAAATATCTCGCGCAATTGTTAGATCGGGTACATAAGACAACAAGTGTCTAGCGGAATTGTTAGACCGGGCACTGGTTATACAATGGCAGGTTATCAAGATTTAAGTGAGTTTGAACATGGCATTATTGTCGGCGCACGAGCGATGGGACACTGCGTCTCCGAGGTAGCTGTGAAACGATCATTTCACGAGTGTACCGTGAATATCAGCCGTCCGGTAAAACATCTTATCTCCAACATCGCTGCTGCTGAAAAACGATCCTATAAGAACGGGACCAATGTCGACTTAAGAGAATCGTTAAACGTGACAGAAGTGCAACCCTTCCGCAAATTGCTGCAGGTTTCAATTCTGGGCCATCAAGAAGTGTAAGCCTGCGAACCATTCAACGAAACATCATCGATATGCGCTTTCAGAGCCGAAAGCCCACCCATGTACCGTTATGAAGGCACCACATAAATCTTTATGCCTCGCCTGGGCCCATCAACACCGACATTGGGCTGTTGATGACTGGAGGCGTGATGCCTGGTCGGACGAGTCTAGTTTTAAATTGTATCGAGCGGATGGACGTGTACGGATATGGAGACAATCTCATGAATCAATGGATCCAGCATGTCAGCAGGGGACTATTCAAGCTGGTGGAGGCTCTGTAATGGTGTGGGGCGTCTGCAGTTGGAGTAATATGGGACCCCTGATACGTCTAGATACGGCTCTGACAGGTGACACATACGTAAGCATCCTGTCTGATCACCTGCATCCATTCATGTCGATTGTGCATCTCTACGGATTTTGAAATTCCAGCAGGACAATGCGACACCTCACACGCCGAGAATTGCTACAGAGTGGCTCCAGGAACACTCTTCTGAGTTTAAACACTTCCTCTGGCCACCAAACTCCCAAGACATGAACATTATTGAGCACATCTGGGATGTCTTGCAATGTGGTATTCAGATGAGATCTCCACCTCCTCGTACTCTTACGGATTTATGGACAGGCTTGCAGGATTCATGGTGTCAGATCCCTCCAGCACTGCTTCAGACACTATTCGAGTCCATGTCACGTCGTGTTGCTGCACTTCTGCGTGCTCGCGGGGACCCTACACGATGTACAATTTCTTTGGTTCTTCATTGTATATTCTAAAATTCTTTATTTTCGAGTTACTAATGAAAGTTTACAATTTAGATGATTGGTGCTCATCAACAACTCATAACAAATGCTCTAAGTGTGCTCCTTTTGCTTCTAAACACGCACGCACTCGTCAAATCACTGCCTATCGCACACTACCAAATACTCCTGATTGTTTCGAATGCTTTCGCTGGCTTCCATAAGACATCTATCAAGAGTGTCAGCAGGGTGCTTGAGATGTCCCAGATAAAATAATCCAAATGACTGGGGTCGGAAGAACGTGCAGGCCATGGAAAAGGTCCTCCTCTAACTACGCGTAGGTCATTGTAGATACTAGGCGGTGCACCTCGACCAATTACACTGAAATGTGCTGGATCTCCATCCTTCATAAACTACATTTTTCTTCTTGTTTGCAGGGGAAGATATTCTAATACGCCTTGGAGGGTATTCTGAGTAAAGTCCCTGCACGCAGCATCCGTAAGACGTGCTGGCGGAATGTGTGGCCCTACCAGACAATCACAGTAAGGACACACAGTAATCTTAAAGTGATGCTGATGTCCAGCCTGTACTACAGCACAAAGATTGCGATCCGTCCATATATGTTGGTCGTGGAAACTTGTTATTCTATCTTTTCCAAAAGTAACTCAGTGAAAGAAAACTGAAGAGACAAATAATGGATTGGCAGGAAGCTGGTGGGTGTCGGCAGACGTAAGGTCCCGCACACGTTGAAGATGATACGGATACATGAGCTGGTCACGAACCATCCTCCATACTAAACTTAGAGATGTACCACATGCCAGGGCCACCTGTCTTGCTCCCGTAGAATGTACTCTTCCTAGTCAAACATAGAAGAAATACGTGGTCTACCTCGGTCTATATAGGTTGTGATGATGAAGTATCCTATTTCACCAAAGCTACGGTGCCCAACACTGAAGATTTACCGAGCGAGGTGGCGCAGTGGTTAGCACACTGGACTCGCATTCGGGAGGACGACGGTTCAATCCCGTCTCCAGCCATCCTGATTTAGGTTTTCCGTGATTTCCCTAAATCGTTTCAGGCACATGCCGGGATGGTTCCTTTGAAAGGGCACGGCCGATTTTCTTCCCAATCCTTCCCTACCCCGAGCTTGCGCTCCGTCTCTAATGACCTCGTTGTCGACGGGACGTTAAACACTAACCACCACCACCACCACCACCACCACCACTGAAGATTTAATGGCTCGGCTGTCTTCTGTCTGGAAAAGCCGTCTGATACAGCCGTGCAGTCTCGTATCGGAAGTAGATAAAAACCATGTCTGTCTGCTCTCGAAATAAATATCTTGCCATGTCTGAACGGAGCACTTTCAGTTAAGCCACTACCTGCAGTACATGTACACAATGGACACGTTGAAGACAGGCGAATGACGAATGTAAACATGTCCTCCTGGTAACACAACGCCATCTGTGATAAAATGAATCACACAGGTACATAAATAAGTGAAGATGTTGGGTGGTACCTGTAAAGCAGTTGAGCGTCAACTTTCATGTGTAACTCGAAGACGAAGGATTTTCGGACATATGTTTGCATCAACTTTTCTTTCTCGTTTCGGTGTAAGGAACCTTTTCCCGAAATTTGTAAACATTTTTTTGAAAAACCTATACAGAAGAGTATGCAGTACCTTGGTCATCTTAATAGTGAATCACACTATGATATACAACGCCTCTTTTGCAGCGCCTGCCAATGGACTTAAATGAGCATCTCCGAGTCGCTTTCACGCTTATTAAATGAAAGCGTGACGAAATGTTCTTAGGACGTTCTCTATCTACTCTACTAATCACATCTGGTATGTATCCCAGATTGACGACCAATATTCATGTATATGTCGAAGAAGCGCTTTGTGATCTAACTCCTTTGTAGGAGGACTACGCTTCCCGAGGTTTCTTCTAATAAATCTCATTCTGACATCTGCCTTTCCTGTGATAAGTTTTACGTGGACGTTCCGCTTTAGACAGTTGCTTACCCTTACACCCAAATATTTAACGGATGTAATTCTTTCCTGCAGTGGTGTAGTCATACAATAACTGGCCATTCTGCATATCTATGAGCAATACGTTAGTTTTTTCTACGACGAAGGTCAACTGCCGATCACTGCACCAAGCGTCAATCATCTGTACTGGCGAGTTATACGGGAATAAAATGCAACAAGTCGTTTTTTGAATTCTGATGCGACTTACTGTTAACTAGTTTTCAAGCCACTGCAGGCTCATATTCATATGAAGATGTTACAGGAAAATTATCTGGATAATGTGTAGTTAGACACTACGGTCGTGGTGCTGATGGATATAACAGAAATTGAGTTAATGGAATATTTTTGAAATGTTCCATAAATACTTCCTTAGCTAAATTTCCTTAGCGTCTAACTGCACATTATCCAGATAATTCTTTTCAAGAAAATGTCAATTGTCCTATTTGTATGGTAATTTGCTGCGTATATTAAGCTGTAAGGGGCAGTCAAATAGAAACAAGGGAAATGGAAAAAAAAGTGAGTAAACTGTTTATTATTTCAAAAGTAATCGCCATCACTGTCAATACAGGTCCAGTCACATTAATGTAATCACCTGTGAGACGCCTGAATAACAGGAGTAACCCATTCAATTACAGACCCATATCACTGACCTCAATTTGCAGTAGGATTTGGAGTATTGCTGTACTCGAACGTTATGAATCACCTTGAAAAAAAAATGACTTATTGATACATAACCAACACGCGTTCAGAAACAATCGTTCTTGTGCAATCTTATCCCCATGAAGTAATCAGTGCTGTCGACAGGCGATCTCATATCGATTTCCAGAAGGTTTTTGACACCGTTCCTCACAAGCGACTATTAATCAAATTCCGTACATATGGAGTATCGTCTTAGTTGTGTGACTGGATTCGTGATTTCCTCTTAGAGAGGTCACAGTTCGTGGTGATAGACTGTAAATCAACGAGTAGAACAGAAGTGATATCTGGCGTTCTGCAAGACGGTGTCACAGGCCCTCTGCTGTTCCTGATTTATATAAATGATCTAGGTAACGATCTGAGCAGCCCCCTTAGACTGTTTGTAGATGACGCTGTAACTTACCGTCTAGTAAAATCATCAGACGATCAATTCCTTACTAGCCGAGCGGTCTAAGGACGCTGCAGTCATGGACTGTGCGGCTGGTCCCGGCGGAGGTTCGTGTCCTCCCTCAGGCACGGGTGTGTGTGTGTTTGTCCTTAGGATAATTTAGGTTAAGTAGTGTGTAAGCTTAGGGATTGACGACCTCAGCAGTTAAGTCCCATAAGATTTCACACACATTTTTTCGATCAGTTCCAATTACAAAATGATCTAGACAGAATTTCTGTATGGTGCGAAAAGTGGCAAGTGGCACTAAACAAAGAAAAGTGTGGGGCCATCTACATTGGTACTAAAATAAATCCGATAAATTTTGGGTATACGATAAATCGCACAAATCTAAGGGCTGTTAATTTGACTAAATATCTAGGAATTACAATTACGGGGAACTTAAATTGGAAAGACCACGTAGATAATACTGTGGGGAAAGCGAAACAAAGACTGCACTTTGTTGGCAGAACACTTAGAAGATGCGACAAACACTCTAAAGAGACAGCCTGTATTACACTTGTCCGTCCTCTGCTGGAATATTTCTGCGCAGTGTGGGATCCTTACCAGGTAGGATTGCGGGAGGACATCGAAAAAGTGCAAAGAAGGGCAGCTCGTTTCATGTTATCGCGCAATAGGGGTGAGAGTGTCACTGATGAAAGCGTGACGAAATGTTCTTAGGACGTTCTCTATCTACTCTACTAATCACATCTGGTATGTATCCCAGATTGACGACACGAGTTGAGGTGGCAGTCACTGAAACAAAGGCGGTTTTCTCTGCGGCGAGGTCTAATTAGGAGAATATTTTGTTGAGACCCACCTACGTAGGGAGAAATTATCATCATATTAAAAGAAGAGAAATCAGAGCTCGAACGGAAAGATTTAGGTATGCCTTATTCCCATGTGCCATTCGAGAGTGGAATGGTAGGGATGAAAATGGTTCGATGAACCCTCTGTCAGGCACTTAAGTGTGAATTGAAGAGTAACCATGTAGATGTAGATGTAGAACAGCGTGGACGTGTACAAAGTGAGTCAGTGAGGTTCTGGTAGGTACCGACAGGGACATGGAGCCATACCGACCCCGCTGCCGTGACCAGCTGCACTGCCTGTTGAGGATCCATCGATCGAAGTGGTCCACATATTCTAGATTGGCTTTAAATCGGGGAGTATGGTAAACCGATCCTTGTGCTTTTCGAACCATACATGTACATTACGAGCTGCGTGACACGTCGCATTGTCTTGCTGGTAGGAGCCATTGTGGCAAGGAATGAAAAAACTGCATATAGGACATGCCGCCAAGGATAGATGAATATGTGTGCGCCTTCCACAATGACAAGATCACCCAGAGAATGCCATGAAAGCATTCCCAATGCCGTAACGCTCCCTCCTCCGGCCTGTACCCTTCGAAAGTATGTTGCAGGATAGTACACGATAAGTTTCATTTGTCCAATGGAGTATAAAATGTGTTCCTTCTGAAAAGGTCACCTGTCGTCACCTCACCAGTTGCAGACCTGGCGTGAAAATTGGAGACTCCGGCCCCGACGAACAGCAGTCAGCGTGGGTGCATGTACAAGGTGCCTGCTGCGGAGGCCCGTACACAGCACCGTTCGCTGAACGGTCGTTAAGGAGACACTGTTGGTAGCCCCTCGGTTTATCTGGGCAGTCACTTGCTGAACAGCTGCACATCTAGAATGAGATTTTCACTCTGCAGCGGAGTGTACGCTGATATGAAACTTCCTGGCAGACTAAAGCTGTGTGCCGGACCGAGACTCGAACTCGGGACCTTTGCCTTTCGCGGACAAGTGTTCTATCATCTGAGCTACCAAAGCACGACTCACGACCAATCCTCACAGCTTTCATTCATCCAGTACCTTGTCGCCTACCTTCCAAACTTAACAAAAGCTCTCCTGCAGACCTTGCAGAACTAGCACTCCTGGAAGAAAGGAAGTTTCATATCAGCGCACACTCCGCTGCAGAGTGAAAATCTCATTCTGTAAACATACCCCAGGCTGTGACTAAGCCATGTCTCCGCAATATCCTTTCTTTCAGGAGTGCTAGTTCTACAAAGTTCGCAGGAGAGCTTCTGTAAAGTTTGGAAGGTAGGAGACGTAGTACTGGCGGAAGTAAAGCTGTGAGGACGGGTCGTGAGTCGTGCTTGGATAGCTCAGATGGCAGAGCACTTGCCGTGAACGACAAAGGTTCTGAGTTCGAGTCTCGGTCCGGCACACAGTTTTAATCTGCCAGTAAGTTTCAGCTGCACGTCTATTCGCCAGTAAACATCTCCGCAGCCTTCGTTCACCCCGTTATCTACCGAGCGAGGTGGCGCAGTGGTTAGCACACTCGACTCGCATTGGGGAGGACGACGGTTCTAAAACGCATCCAGCCATCCTGATTTAGGTTTTCTGTGTTTCCCTAAATCGCGTGCCAGGATGGTTCTTTGAAAGGGCACGGCCAACTTCCTTCCCCATCCTCCCCTAATCCGATGGTACCGATGACCTCGCTGTTTGGTTCCCTCCCCAGAATCAATCAACCAACCTGTTAATTTTCTTCATACAATAATTTACCAACAGCCGTATGTATTGTAGAAATTTATTTTATGAACTTCTTATATGCAACCAACTTCGGCATTACATTGAGGCATCTTCAGGCCCCTCATGCCATAGTCGTAAGATCGCTATACACGGAAGGAGCCATATAACTGGATCCGTGAAACAAATCGCTATGCAACAGCTCTTGGTGTCCAGGCGACACAGACTGGGGCGGTTTGCAAACATCGATATTTGATCGCCTGGCTACCAAGAGCGGTTGCGCAGCGATTTGTTTCACTGATCCAGTTATATGGCTCCTTCCTTGTATAGCGATCTTACGACTATGACGTGTGGGGCCTGAAGATGGCTCAATGTAATGCCGAAATTGGTTGCATATAAGAAGTTCATAAAATAAATTTCTACAATACATACGGCTGTTGGTAAATTATTGTATCAAGAAATACATGTCAGCCGTTGTCCCACAGTCCATAATGGATCAACAAAGAACCTGTTATCTTCGCCCGTGGGACAGAGAGTTGCCTCGACACCGTTTTGTACAGAGCCGTTTTATCATGCAAGGTATACTACAACCACTGCGGCACGCGGACAGTTTACAAATTTAGTCGTTTCAGAAATGCTTCCACTCTTTCTAAGAATCACTCCGTTTCAGTTTCGCGACAATGACTACATTGTCTTCCGCATTCCCCTGACATGCTTTATATTCCCTCAACTTTCAGTGCTGCCACCTGCCATCTGTGAGTGCCCGCGGTGGCTCAGATGGATAGAGCGTCTGCCATGTAAGCAGGAAATCCCAGGTTCGAGTCTCGGTCGGGACACACATTTTCAACTGTCCCCGTTGATGTACATCAACGCCTGTTGACAGCTTAGGGTCTTGATTTAATTATCATTTCAATATTCATTGTCGTCTTTCTAATATACAGCATAGTCTAAAATAGTTGGTGGTGGCGTGTCTGTTGTTGTCAGTAGTAGTATTCAAATGGTACAATTTTTGAAACGTTCATTGAAAACGTGAGTCTAATTTCCGATTTGTTGTCAAAAATACATGTTTTAATCCGTAGGTACGCACAAAACGTCATTCGAAATTGTGCTAAATGCATTCTCTAAAACTTATTTCGAACAATTAGTTCATGAGACCATTCGACTAGTAAACGACTGTGAAAACACACTTGACCTCTTCATCAAAACTGTTACAGGAACTGGTGAACACAAGGTTGTCGTAGGGAGACTGAATACCGTAACTCCAAAACCCAACATAAATAAACGAAAAATATATCTATTCAAAAACTAGATGCATTCTCCCCGGGCTTTTCTGAGAGACAATCTCGACTCTTTCCAAATTAACGATGTTTAGTGTAGACCAGATGTGGCATGAATTCAAAGAAATAGTATCGACAGCAATTGAGAGATTTATACCAAATAAAATGACGCAGCTGATCCCCCATAGTACGAAACTTTGTCTCGAAACCGAGCAGGAAATCCGAAGAGATTCTGATTGTATGTAAGGTACGTTAGCGGAAAGACATAATCAATGCCTGCTCCTCGCGTTAACAATGGTAATGCTATCGATGACAGGGATGCTAAGGCAGAGTTTCTAAACACAGTCTTGCTAAATTCCTTCACCTAGAAGACGCAGTACATATTCCAGAATTCGGATCAAGAACAGTTGCCAACATGGGTAACTCAGAAGTAAATATTCTCGGATTAGTAAAAAGAATCAACTTCAATCACTTAATAAAAGCACGTCTTCCGGTCCAGACCATATACCAATTAAGTTCCTTTCAGAGTGCGCTGACACAATAGCTCCATACTTATTAATCATATATAACCATCCTCTCGACGAAAGATCCGTACCCAAAGACTGGAAAGTTTCACAGGTCACACCAATGTTCAAGAAAGAGAACAGGAGTATTCCACTAAATTACAGGCCCCTGTTGTTAAAGTAGTCATGTGGCAGAATTTTGGAGCGTATATTGTGTTCGAACATTATGAATTACATCGAAGAGAACGGTTTATTGACACAGAATCAACACGGATTTAGAAAACATCCTTCTTGTGAAACACAACTTGGTCTTTACACACACGAACTGCTGAGTACTATTGAGAAGGGATTTCAAATTGATTCCGCATTTCTAAATTTCCAGGTGGCTTTTGACACCATGCCCCACAAGCAACGTGTAATCAAATTGCGCGCTTGTGGAATATCGTCTCACTTATGCGATTGGATTCGTGATTTACTGTCACAGAGGTGAAAGTTCGTAGGCACTGACGGAAACTCGTCGAGTAAAACAAAAGTGATTTATGGCGTTCGCCAAGGTAACGTTATAGGCTCTCTGCTGTTCCTTATGTCGAGAAAGTCTTCTTTATGTCATTATAAGTTTCTGTTATATAATGGAAGAAAGTCGCATATTATTTTAGAAAATTATCACTGAAAAAAAGGAAAACAGATGACATGACAAAGTTTTAAGAGTGGTATCTGGTGTAGGCAGAACAAAGATTTAAAGAGGTGTGTTAAGCTGTTTGCAGAATATTAAGTTGCTTTTCTGCTGCCAGGAGAAAGAAAAATATCAGTTACATGTGTTTAAAATTTGGTGTGAAGTCAACAGAGATTTCTTGGTAAAAAGAAAGAAATATTAATGCATCCAAAGAAAATTGAGTTTTACAACCGACAAGAATTGTCAAGGAAACAGCACGGTGATACCGTTAAAAGTCGTGCGAAAGATTTGTAAGAGAGATGATATTCACAGGAGACGAACATTAGCTTATTGGAAGATGAACATGCTCATTAAGTAAGGGAGAGGGAGAGAGAGAGAGAGAGAAAGAGAGAGAGAGAGAGAGAGAGAGAGAGAGAGAGAAAGAGAGAATGAGAGAAAGAAAAGTGCGAAAGACAGAGTGAGAGGGGGGGGGGCATATAAAAAATATAATTGAAAGGATTGGCAATGAACGGTCTGGATATGTGGCAGCTGCTACTAGCCATTCGTGTATGTGTGTGTGTGTGTGTGTGTGTGTGTGTGTGTGTGAGAGAGAGAGAGAGAGAGAGAGAGAGAGAGACAGGGGAAGGACAAAGGGGGTCGGGGGCAGGCGGTGCATGGAAAAAAATATTACTGAAAGGGATATATCGACAGTGGATGTTCTGGGTGTGTAAGAGCTTTCAGTCTTAACAAACAGAAAGACTGCAGACGTAAAAGTTTCGCTGTTTACCGTCAGGCTGCTACTGTGATGGCGTACGTAACACACTGCCACCATGATGTATCGTGTCTACCATAGGTTACCCATTGCACTACAGGGACCAGTGCGGTCCTCCAGCTTACGCTGTGTCGTGTCATCGCCTCGTGTCTGAGGAACATTAGTAGGCTGACCGTAGTTGCAAACCATTGTTCTAACTATGTATATCTTGTTTAGCAACTGCTCTGTGTACTGACAGTCCCTACAGTCATTATATTCGCTATTGTGCGTGACTATAGTTGTAGGTTTTGTATTTCTTAACTGATGTGTCGTGCTAGTGCATCGCATTATTACATTCTAGCTACGTCGAGGCATTAGTATCATTGTGTACGTAAATTTGCCAGACAGCACTCTTTGTCGTACATTCTTGTCTTTGTAGTTTTCGAATCTGCTCAGGTTGTTCACTGGAATACCAATCAGTACTCTCTGCAATGCATTGTGTCTTGTTTAAATAAGTATTCTCCCGCAGAGGTACATTTACATTTATACGACATTGGTTACAAGCTATAAACTAAGAGTTAAAATAATAAGATGGAAATTATATCTGATTGTGTCTCATGTGAAGAGCAAGCTGGCTTTAGAAAAGACAGATTTACAGCAGAAGCAGTGTGTTAAAGCAAATAATTGAAAAACAAAGAGAGTATTCAACAAAGATCCCCACTTCAGTCCAGAAACTTAGAAAAAAGCTTGTGGTAATATTAATAGAAAAAGCCGTGTATTATAACGGAGAAAATGCTGTCCACTACATTTACGATGCCTGCATGAAGACGACACGCTCATCCTAGGCTAACATATAAAATTGACATAATATATTGACTTAAAATATAAGAGACAAGGGTGTAACGTATTACACTTGCCTTTAACATACTCGTACATTTGGACAATGCAATACGTGAAATAAGGTAAACGATAAGAGCTTGTGTGTATCGTAACAACGCTAGATCTACATCAAGAGGAGGTCGAGTGGTCACTACAACACACATAACATATTAGTGAACGTTTATCTCTTAATACTTACTTGCGTTCCAGATCTACTTGAATGACCAACGAAAAAATGTTCCTGTCGGTAAACAAAACAGGCGAATATGATCCTGTTTGAAAGACTGACTGATAAGTGGGATATCAATACCTCATTTCCTCAGCACCTTTAAAAATTTTCCCAAAAATTTAAAAATGCAAACATATCGTGCTCTTTTTAACGTGCAACGCATCTGTCACACCGAGAAGCTCCCCTTGCTGTAACTCGCTCACACGCCCTATCCCCCTCACTCTTCATCGCTCATATCCCTCCATTCCCACTTGACCCTTCTCACTTACTCGCTCATCCCAGCTAATTGTTGTTATATCTTTGTATCTCTGTGTCACTGTCACCCGTCTCACAACTACAGTCTCCTTCGTTCTGTCCCACTACTAGTGTCTCCGTTCACAGTCACTCTCTTGCTCTCTCTTACTGCTACTTTCCTCTTCATTTCTTCCCAGTGGTGCTGTCTCTTCTCACTATCTTGCTCTTCTTCGCTGCATTGTCATAGACTCTGTGCCTCATTATCACTGGCTCCCACCCACTTCTGCTTTATCCGTCTCTTTATTCCTCTGCCACTGGTACCTTCTTCTTCTCTCGTTCCCTGGTACTGTTCTGTCACTATCAACTATGTTCCACTGTCATTGTGTTCCCCCCCCCCCCCCCCTCTCTGGTATTTCCATTGCCTCCTTCGCTCTCACTGTACCACAACCACTGTGTACCATCTTCCATCATTTATTACTTTTCCATCTCTTTCACGCTGCCAATGTCACCATCTCTCTCAGCATAAAACAGTGCGAATATGTAAAGTGCGAAAATGTTCACATGCCAAATTTTGGGGAAAATTTTTAAAAGTACTAAGAAAGATAGAATAAGGCAGCTGAAACCCCAATTTTCAATCAGAGTCTTCTAAACAGGAGACAGAAGAAGACAAGCGCTGCCGGATCTGAGCTATGTTGATACTGCAGTCTTCATTGTCGATCATCGAGCCGCGAGAGCGTTGCTGCGCTCTGACGTAAGTAGTCTTCCAGCAGCGGTGGCGTATGGAACCTCTCGAGGACGTGTCTTCGGCGAAGACTCTCATTCGAGGCTCCGTCTGGTAGCGACTGCCTTTAGCTGGTGGTGCCATTGTGAGGTACCAACTGTAACCTGGGATATCACTCTTTGGCGACATCGCAAGAACAAAAAAGATGGAAAAGAAATGTTAGAACGAATTAAACACTTTAATTATATATGTTGTGGACTACATATCATGCAAAAATTTGGTGAGAAACTAGCAAAATTCACAAATATGTGTGAGACAATAACAACGTGCCCGAAAAGCAGCATGTTCCCACATTAGACTACGGAAATGAGTCAACAGCTAAAATTAAACTTCTCAGACAACTGAACGTGTACAGTACATTAGACGAAGTTGGAAATGACTACATTGTCTTAACTGGAATTCTACAACTAAAAAATAAAGTATACGAAAACAAAAGATAATTATGTGAAAGCATTAACACAATCACTAGTCAATAAGGTACCAGTCTAAATACGAAAGTAAAACTCTGAAGAGGGAAGTAGTCACATAATAGCAACTAACAAATCCTTGACGTCAAACTCTAAATAACACAGAGCTGTATTGTGCGAGAACTTCGACTTATCTGAAATTTGTACATTACGGGTGGACAATAAACTTTCCCGTCTAAAAGGTCACAGCATGTAGTAATTGAGAAAAATTCATCTAGTGAAACCGAAAGATATCTTAGGTTCTCCAAAGCTGTAGGTATTCTTCTGCTCGTAATCTATGTAAACGATTTAGGAAACAATATGAGCAGCCTTCTTAGACTGTTTTCAGATTCTGCTGTCGTTTACGCTCTAGTACAATCATCCAAAGATAAAAAAAATTCAAAATTTAGATAACACATCTGACACTAAATAGTAAACAGTGGTAATACCTCTCCATAATTCCTAAAAAAAAGTTAGATTAAGTTTTGGTTGTACGACAGATCACACTAATTATAGGTTTCTGTTCTTCTAAATACACTGAAGAGCCGAAGAAACTGGTAAAGCTGCCTAATATCGTGTAGGGCCCCCGTGGGCACGCAGAAATGCCGCAACACGACGTGGCAATGGACTGGACTAATGTCTGAAGTAGTGCTGGAGGGAACTGACACCATGAATCCTGCAGGGCTGTCCATAAATCCGTAAGAGTACGAGGGGGTGGGTCTCTTCTGAACAGCACGTTGCAAAGCGTCCAGATATGCTCAATAACGTTCATGTCTGAGGAGCCTGGTGTCCAGTGGAAGTGTTTAAACTCAGAAGAATGTTTCTGGAGCCACACTGTAGTATTTCTGGACGTGTGGGGTGTCGCATTGTCCTGCTGGAGTTGCCCAAGTCCGTCGGAGTGCACAATGGACATGAATGGATGCAGGTGACCAGACAGATGCTTACGTACGTATGACCTGTTAGAGTCGTATCTATAAGTATGAGGAGTCCCGTATCACTCCAACTGCACACGCCCCACACCATCAAGAGCCTCCAAAAGCTTGAACAGTTCCCTGGTTACATGCAGGGTCCATGGATTCATGAGGTTGTCTCCATACCCGTACACGTCCATCCGCTCGATACAATTTGAAACTAGGCTCGCCCTTCCAGGCAACACGTTTCCAGTCATCAACAGTCCAATGCCGGTGTTGACGGGCCCAGGCGAAGAGTAAGGCTTTGTGTTGAGCATCATCAAGTGTACACGAGTGGGCTTTCGGCTCCGAAATCCCAAATCGATTATGCTTCGTTGAACGGTTCGCACGCTGACACTTGGTGGCCCAGCATTGATATCTTCAGTAATTTGCGGAAGGGTTGCACTTCTGTCACGTTGAACGATTCTCTTAAGTCGTCTTGGTCCCGTTCTTGTAGGATCTTTTCCCGGCCGCAGCGATGTCGGAGACCAGAGAAGGTAGTGATGTTGAACGCTGGGGTCTTGAGCGAAGTCGACCACAGATGGTAGTGATTTATTTATTTATTTATTCTTCATAATAACAGCCTCTTGTCTGTAAAGCTAAAACAGGTCATAGAAATCGTATTTCCTTGGATAGTAATAAATTATGTATTAATTATTTATTTCTGGTACTTAATTGAAATATATTAAAATTACAACTACAACTACTTCTACTACTGCAACACGGCAGTGATGGTGGACTCCGGGATCTGGAGCAAAGACGACATTCTAACTTATCCCAAAAGGAGTTCCACTGGGTTCACGTCGGAACGCTGGGCAGGCCAGTTCGTTTCAGGAATGTTATTGTCCACAAACTACTACCTCAAAGATGCTGCTTTATGACAGGGTGCACTGTCATGACAATATAATCAGTCATCGTCTCCAAACTGCTCCTCTACTGTACACAGTACACAATGCTGCAAAAGCTCTCATATCCTTCCGCATTCATCGTTTTCTTAAGCACAATACGGGGACCAAACCCTAAGCTCAGAATGACAACCTCATGACGCAACACCACCCTCTCCATACCTCGCAGCTGGCACTCCATACGACGGCAGGGAACGTCCTACCATCGAATTGCCACAGGATGTAGCGTGATCCATCATCCCAAATCTCTCGTTTCCAGCCATCCATTGTCAAGCGTCGTCGTGGTTTACAATATCTCAAGTGTCGGTTTACATCGACTACTGAAATTTTTGCCGTTGTACCTCATTCTTTTCAACTTCTTACTCACAGTCATTGTGTTAAATGGATTGCTCTTAGCACTTTTGAACTTACTAGTGATTCCTTCGGCTGATCGCATGCACCCTTTTACTACCACCCTCTGCAAAAGGAATTTTCTAGCAGTATAACGCAAGATTCTATAACTCTCCCTCTCCGACCGAGAAGAATTACAGTAGCAAAAAATTATTTATATTTTGAAAATAAGAGTATGTAGACTAGTGCTCCGTTGCCGGAATAACAGGTTTGCAATTCATAAATAGCGAGTGCATGAATATTAATTATTGCAAGCACAATAACTTCATTTGAGCTTGGAAATTGAGCTTCGTAATGAAATAATAACTGCAGGCTCTGTAAAAGTTTACTGCAACTAGTAGCGATCTACATTAGCTGTAGAAAACGGTTACTAATTTTCGTTGGCAAGATGTTATTCCGAAAAGGTTAGAGGTACTTACAGGAACGTGTACATCTGGACGTGAGCTATGAAAACGGTAGTAGTTAGTCTTACAATAATTACACATACATCTTTCCTATTCAATGGAGTTACTATTATCTAATAATTACAACTGCTTACACAAGCAATGGCCAAGTAGGGAGAGAGAAGAAGAAGACAAGAGAGTTCATCAAAGGCAAGTGATGAACAACTTAAAAAAGTCAGAGTAACGTTTTGTTGAGTTTCATCGCAGTTACTGACATATAAGTTAACTTTGCCTTCTCTAGCCATGTGCAAAAAAAAAAAAGAAAAAGAAAAAAAAGGGTCATTCGATTACAGATATTAAATAGCATTTACACACATCAAAAAAAGTTTTGCATATCCTCGGTTCAAAGAGATCCGGATCCTGTACAGAAAATTGGAATAGAGATCAACATAATCATCATTTGCACCCTTTTTATTGCTCATGAAAACCACGCATTGCAGCGGAAGAGATATTCTACCTTACTTACTGTGGCATTCCATGATTGATTAACAATGACAAAATCTGTGAAAGTAGCAAAATTGTTAAACTTGTCATTAAAATGATTATTGAGTGGAACTCGCAATGTCTACTGCAAATGGCCAGCGATATTCCTATGCTCGCAAAAAAAAAAAAAAAAAAAAAAAAAAAAGGGTTCAAATGGCTCTAAGCACTATGGGACTTAACATCTGAAGTCATCAGTTCCCTAGACTTAGAACTACTTAAACCCAACTAACCTAAGGACATCACACACATCCATGCCCGAGGCAGGATTCGAACCCGCGACCGTAGCACCAGGGCAGTTCCGGGCTGAAGCTCCTAGAAACCACTCGTTCACAGCGTCCGACTTATGCTGTCAGAATCAGCTAAGTTTCGTAGGTAAAGTCAGAACACACTTGTCAGAGAGACATCGAAGACACCATTTGGTTCAGCCACCCGTGGAAGATATTCTCAGAGAGGGATTTCTCCGACTTAGAGCAGAGTACAGTGGCGAAGCTGGACTCAGAACTTGCAGCCGTTACTGCAGGCGTCTTCCATACTCGCATCGCTTACGAGCTGCAAACATTGGTCATTGACGCAGGAAACAGAGTTAAGGGGATGCGAAGATATGCGATTTGGCGGAAATATTGGTGTCCGTTCTTCCTTTTCCGGAAGCTTTCTTCAAATCACAAACCATTTTCAAAATCTTTTTCTGTATCTGCGATATAGTTACATGTTATATTATGATGTGTCCACCCAGTTGTGCCAAGGCTGTAGTTTGTATTTGCAACCTCTCGTCCGTTTATTAAATATTTGTTTGTCTTACGGCAATAAACCAAGTTGTTATAGTGACTTCTAATGTCCTTTAGTAGTTTGATGAATCCCTTCTTTAACATACGAGTATATCCGTGCGATGTTTGGTACCCATACGTACCTAGTAATTATCTTTCAATGAGACGTAATCCATTCTGCAACAGTTCTTCCTCTGAAATTTTCATGATCTTAGGCAGGGACGGATTAATGAAGTTGCTGGCCGGTGTGGCCGAGCGGTTCTAGGCGCTACAGTCTGGAACCGCGCGACCGCTACGGTCGCAGGTTCGAATCCTGCCTCGGGCATGGATGTGTGTGTTGTCCTTAGGTTAGCTAGGTTTAAGTAGTTCTAAGTTCTAGGGGACTAATGACCTCAGAGGTTAAGTCCCATAGTTCTCAGGGCCATTTGAACCATTAATGAAGTTTTGTGATTGGTTACGGTTGGGTAGAAGAGAAATAAGACGCAGGGGTCCTCTCCTTGAAAGTTCAGGGAAGAAAACCTTCAAAAATTACTGTTTTAAGCTGTTTTGATATTTACTAATGTCAAACAATTCCAAAAAAAGTGTTTTATTTTACATAAAAAAGTTTTGAATTTCTTGAAATGAGTAGTATTCACAACCTTTTCGAGTAACTTCTTTTATATAGTTGTTAACACACAGCAATAAGCTCATAAGCTTTTTGTTAACATAGATTTGATAAGCGAATTAAAAGCAAATGAACTAAAATTAGAATAAAATACTTTCAGAACCGTATTTCTTAATTTGTTGATAGCTATATTTTCGTCAGTTTAGTTCATATTGAAAATTATAATTGTAAAGCGTGCTGCTGTGGCAGATCGGCAAGCTCTGCTAATATTTGGCGCCCACAATTCGAACAGAAGGGGGAGCACGTCGCTAGTACACGTTGTACATTCTTTCGGGCACACAGAGTAAGATGGCTTGGTGAATACTGAATTAAATGACTAAATCCACTGACCTAGACTCTAAATCCGCTTGCTTAACTTTGGCGTAGATTACAAACATTACCATTTCATTTTAATTTAGTTTCATCTCTCGGAGGAAGCGATCCCCCACTTTAATCCTCCCTTGATCTTAGAGGGTGCTTCCCTTCCCTGTAGGTCACCAGGGGTTGGACTTGTAGCTTCTTATGGTATGCTCAATAGCTCAACAGGTACATCACAAAGCTAAAAATGCTGCGTCCTTCCTTCCAAGAAATATTCTACACCGTCGTCTGCGGACGATAATACTTTGGGAAAAAAATCCCCCTCATGCTCTGCACATTTCACTTCTAGCCGATGATGTGGGCCCCGCAGTAGCGGCATTAGCAGTTTTAACCAATAACTCTTCTCCAGCGTAAGTGAGGGAAAAATCCATTTCCGACCAATGACGTTGGACCACCAACGACAGCCACAGGAGTTTTAGCCAGTAACCCTCTTCTTCGGCTTTAGTGCGAGAAAACTTCTCTTACAATCCAGTGACGATGCTCCACGAATGGTAGCCTAAGATTTGTACCTAATAATCCCGTGTCTGCAGCTCAAGTACGGGAAAACTCCCCTTTATAAGAGAAGGCCACATTGCTCTCTGGCAGTGCACACTCTATAGTGGACATTATAAGATCCTGAAGAAGATCACAGCAGAGGTGTCGAAATATCGATTGTTTGAAGAAACATTAGGCGGTCTAGCAACCCAGAAGATTTTAGTTTTAGTGACAACAGCCACGAAAGCTTGCAGACTTACGTAGTCACGAGTCTTGTTTAATGTCCCGTATGATCGCACTTTCTTCAGCACCCGTCGATGTGGTACAGAATCAAACTTTTATTCAAAAGTAAAGAAACACCTTGTTCACACGATTTTCATGAACCATGGTTTTCAGGAAACAATAATGGGAGTAGGACTGACCCCTGTGATACTCCTGCGAAAAAAATGTTTCCATGACGAGTTTTCAGTCTCCCTGATAACACTTACTCCCAAATTATTTCAGAGCACTATTTGAATTTTTTCTCTCAAATTTTTAACTCTTTGAGCCCCAGTGCTTTCTGGAGCAGCCCATCATTTTACACTACTGGCCATTAAAATAACTACACCAAGAAGAAATGCGATGATAAACGGGTATTCATTAGACAAATATGTTATACTAGAACTGACATGTGATTAGATTTTCACGCAATTTGGGTGCATAGATCCTGAGAAATCAGTACCCAGAACAACCACCTCTGGCCGTAATAACGCTCTTGATACGCAGTGAAACAGAGCTTGGATGGCGTGTACAGATACAGCTGCCCATGCAGCTTCAACACGATAGCACAGTTCATCAAGAGTAGTGACTGGCGTATTGTGACGAGCCAGTTGCTCGACCACCATTGACCAGACGTTTTCAACTGGTGAGAGATCTGAATAATGTGCTGGCCAAGGCAGCAGTCGAACATTTTCTGTATACAGAAAGGCCAGTACAGGCCCTGCAACATGATGTCGTGCATTACCTTCTGAAATGTAGGGTTTCGTAGCGATCGAATGAAGGGTACAGCCGTGGGTGGTAACACATCTGAAATGTAGCGTCCACTGTTCAAAGTGCCGTCAATGCGAACAAGAGGTGACCGAGACGCGTAACCAATGGCATCACGCCGGGTGATACGCCAGTATGGCGATGACGAACACACGCTTCCTATGTGCGTTCACCGCGATGTCGCCAAAAACGGATGCGACCATCATGATGCTGTAAACAGATCCTGGATTCATCCGAAAAAATGACGTTTTGCCATTCGTGCACCCAGGTTCGTCGTTGAGTACACTATCGCAGGCGCTCCTGTCTGTGATGCAGCGCCAAGGGTAACCGCAGCCATGGTGTCCGAGCTGATAGTCCATGCTGCTGCAAATGTCGTCGAACTGTTCGTGCAGATGGTTGTTGTCCTGCAAACGCCCCCATCTGTTGACTCAGGGATCGAGACATGGCTGCACGATCCGTTACAGCCATGCGGATAAGATGCCTGTCATCTCGACTGCTAGTGATACGAGGCCGTTGGGATCCAGCACGGCGTTCCGTATTACCCTTCTGAACCCACCGATTCCATATTCTGCAAACAGTCATTGGATCTCGGCCAACGTGAGCAGCAATGTCGCGATACGATGAACCGCAATCGCGATAGGCTGCAATCCGACCTTTATCAAAGTCGGAAACGTGATGGTACGCATTTCTCCTCCTTACACGAGGCATCACAACAAAGTTTCACCAGGCAACGCCGGTCAACTGATGTTTGTGTATGAGAAATCGGTTGGAAACTTTCCTCATGTCAGTACGTTGTAGGTGTCGCCACCGGCGCCAACCTTGTGTGAATGCTCTGAAAAACTAATCATTTGCACATCACAGCATCTTCTTCCTATTGGTTAAATTTCGCGTCTGTAGCACGTCATCTTCGTGGTGTAGCAATTTTAATGGCCAGTAGTGTATCTTGAAATACCAGTGCATTTAGCAAAAGCCCTGAATCCAGGCTTTCGTAGTATCGGTGGCTTCGTGCTAAAGGCACCGGTGGGTTGCGACAGAAGCCACTGGGGCTCAAAGGGTTAAGAGCGTGAAATCGGTGTATTCCTGCCTTCGAGCGGCGCTGGTCGGAGCTGCGTGGCCGCCCGGCCCCTTGAAGTTCCGCCGTGTTCCCGCGTGTTATTGTTTGCGGCCAGAGGCGCGGCGACGCGCCCAGCCCGCTGTGTGAACACAGGAAACACCTCAGTTTGACGAGCCGCCCAATTACTTATGCAAATCAGCTCCGGGAACTGCAATGGAGACACCACGTGACGTGGCGCGAGCCGACACTCGCTCTCCATGCGGCGTACCCTCCAAGTCGTCACGGCTGCTGCGCATTCGCTCTGCCAAGTATTGCATGCTGTCCGAAAACTGCTGCTTCGTCACTCGACTGCACACATTGGACGCTGAATCGGAGCCAACTGAAACATATCAGTAGAGCTATAAATTTCCTTTCATCTTAAGTCTGTCTTTCTTCTTCAGCGATACCGGAGTATTTGTGGCGAATGCTAGTTCTGATACAGTCCCTCGTCTACGTACGCTTTTCAGTGTTCCAGTAAGTAGACCACCTTCTCCCCTCCCCTCTCAAACCATCACATTACCCTCCATTCAACACACACACACACACACACACACACACACACACACACACACACACACATCTCCCGCCTACCAGGACAATTAAGATGACATCTTTCCATTCTTGACAAAGTACGGGGTGTTCAAAAAGTCTATCCACAGTGCCGTATGATTGTTAGCTGCGCGTGCCGTATGATTGTTCTCCTGCCTGGGTTACTTCCCTTCAAGTGGACTTTCATTTATCTCAGCCAGCGTCAGTAGTATCGTTGGTGTGTGTCGTTACGTGCTGACGTGAACGTTTAAGTGTAGTTCCTTTGTTCGTTTGTTTCGTTTTTGTTACTGTTAAAATGCTAACCATTGAAGAACGTGTGTTTTTAGTGGAACAAGTGTTCAAAGCTGGCGGTAAATACATGGTTTCAGTTCGTCAAACATTTAATTCAATTTTCCCCGAGACAACACTCCCACATCGCGATACTGTGCGAGATTTGATTAGCAAATTTCGAAGTACGGGTTCAGTGACAGAGGCACCGAGGAGTGGTGACAGAGGCACCGAGAAGTGGTCGTCCTAGCGTTTTGTCTGAGGATAAACTATGCGATATTTCCGGTAAAATGTCCATGAGTCCGAACATGTCAGTAAGAACACTCGCCCAGGAAATCGATGCTAGTGTCGGAACGGCCCTCACAGCTGTAAGGAAAAAATTATAACTTTTCCCATACAAAGTGAAAGTCGTGCAAGAACTGAAAAATACTGATCATGGCAAGAGACTGCATTTTGTCAATGGTTCAAAAATTTCGTTCAACAATATGGAAGGGACATTCTTAATGAAACGTTTTTCACTGTTGAGGCGTGGTTTTATTTATCCGGGTATATGAACACGCAAAATTCTGGTATGCGGAGTACTGCGAATCCATTGTGTATTCATGGAGAACCACTTCATTCTGTGAAAACAGGAGTTTGGATTGCAATTTCTAGATGTCGGATTCTGAGTCCCACATTTTTCAACGAAACAATAAACGCACAACGATACTGCAGTGATATTCTGTATCCATTCATAGGAGAACTTGTGTTAAGTGAAATACTGAACGGTTATTTTCAAGAAGATGGTGCAACCGCACATACAGCCCGCATTTCAATGTCACTGCTTGCTGATGTTTTTGATGATCGCATAATTTCACAGGGACTTTGGCCTCCACGATCGCTTGACCTAACACGACGCGACTTTTTCTTCTTGGGTGCAGCAAAAGCAACTGTGTATAAAAACCGTCCAAAATCCATCGATGAATTGGAAACTGCAACTTCCACTTTCACTGCTTCTGTTATAGAAGAAATGCTACAGCCTGTGTTTGGAAAAATTATTAGACGAATTGAATTGTGTATTCAACAACAGGGGGGGGGGGGGGGGGATACTTTCAACATTTAATGTCAAAATTTGTAAATAAAATTGAATATTCAATAAATTAATAACTTTTATTTCACAGAGTTTCATTTCGGTATATTCACTGCGGCATACGGCACGCGCGGCTATCGGTCATACGGAACGGCGGAGAGACTTTTTGAACACCCTGTATATGCAGATTTGAATGTTAGTGACCAATTAATGATAACATACGTGCTTTCTGACGGGATTGCAAACAGAACACAAGATGTCATTCGAGTACTGGAGAGAAATATACATGTTTAAAAGTAGCTCGCATGTACCCCAAGAGAGTGTTGTAGCACCATTACTTTTTACTGTATGTATAAATATATAGCTCGCGCACGATACTGTGGCCGATGCGCAAAAACCAGCTTTCGTCCAAAGCGCTGGGCCCTTTCATTCGTTTGTTCGGAAGGAGAGGCCAGAAAGTGTTTTCCACCGCTCAGCGATGACAGAATCGAAGAGCGCACACCGCAATCTTTCTCAAGCGATTTTGTAGAAACCACTCGATAATTTTTTTTTTTTTTTTTTTTTTTGCTTTGCGTATAGCTTCATGTGTCAGTTTCGTGACGATGTGCCCATCATTCCGTAAATGGTCATAGTTATTGTGATGTTTACACGAAAGTAACACACTGCGCAAAATTCGGAAAAGTGTACAAAGAAAAGTAGGGGTCGTTATGATTTTGCCGTTTGGTGCATATTACAAAATATGTTGTTGCTTATGAAATTTAGCTACAATATTGAATTTTTCTTTAGACTTGGGTAGAGGTCACCAATCTCGAGAAAGTTGATCTGATGTAGCACACTCATTTGCGGTCGCGCCCCGCCAGCGCTAAAGCCAGAGTGAAACATCCACAACATTCGATCTCATATTTCATAAATGGTTTCAGATATCAAAATGAGATTTTGGCAAATGATAGCACGCAAAGAGGAGAGTATTTTACCATGTTGTTGTTATATAAAACTTCATTACCTACCGTGTTATTCCAATGACTACAGACTTTTTTCGTGAAAGAATGTAATTTCCAAGGGCCAGCGATAGCTGGTGAAACGAGAAATGCTATGGGTTCCGCTTTACTTTTCCTCAGTTCCTCATTTAATAAACTTAATAAACCACCGTTTTAGAATTCTCCTGCAACTGTCTCTGTATAACATGTTATTGAGGAGAGGCAGTGTAAACTCCACTGTGTTTTGGCGAAAGAAGCAAATTTTGAGATGGCAACCAGAGAAATGTATAGGTTTTACTCAAAATTCGCCACTCATGACGCTTCCCTGAAAGTAACAAATACAAAAAATAAATTTCTGCGGTTCTGGCGGAATTCTTTTTAGATACTAGCGAAAGCAGAGGTGACAGTAGATCTTTTTGAATGGTCATCGACCAAGTGTGGGCATATAGCGGCCCCGCTTAATGTTTACTAAAAATGTGAGCATAGGATCCAGTTTAGAACGGCACTTCCCCTCAAGCGCTCGGCATTTCCCCTGCAGCGCCCTGACCAACCCTCCACCACTGCTGCTCTCTGCATGCAGCCCCAGCCTAGTGGACATCTAGCGGTCACGGCATTTTGAGCGCACCGTACCATGAGACAGTAAGCGGATTATGCTGGTTTGAACAGAGAAGTCGCCGTGCTAGAACATTAAAGCGAAGTGCAAGAAGACCTGCAGACGATCAAAGTTGGTGTAAGGATTGGCAGTTGATTCTGAACACCAAGAAACGTTTTCTACGTTATATCACAGTCGTATTTGTCTGTAAAAGCTGTTTATTTGCATTACTGAGATATCGGTCGTGTTGCTATAATCAAATGCTTTAGTACACCTGAAAAATCCAAAAATCCTCTTACGAGTATATATGTCGCCCTCGTATCCATATGTTACGTCTTTTAACGTTGTTAACGTCTTTAATCGGTTGTTGTTATTGTGGTCTGCAGTATGATGATTGGTTTTGTGCAGCTCTCCGTGTTATTCCATCCTCTGTATGCCTCTTCATCTCTGCATAACTACCTCAACCCACAACCATTTCAACCTGCTTGCTGTATTCAATTCTTGATCTCCTACAGTTTTTACCCCTGTGTTGATTCCATTATCAAACTGACAATTCCTTAATGCCTAAGGATGTGTCCTATAGATGGATGCCTTAGTTCAGTCAAGTTGTGCCATAGACTATCCCGGTAGCTGCACTATCAATGTGGTGAATTGCTAACTAAAGGGGCCCAGGTTTGGTTCCTGACCGTGTGGGGAGGGATTTTGTCCTCTCGGGCTCTGGGTGTTGTGTTGTCTTTACGTTCATGTCATCATAAATGACATTGCAATGGTGACATGGGTGTATGATCACGCCCCCAAAGCCAATAGCTTTTTAAAAAAGTTGTGCCATAAAGTTCTCTTTGATCAGTTCCATTCAGTAGCTTCTTATTTGTTATTCCATCTATCCATCTAATCTTAAGAATTCTCTTATAGTACCACATTTTGGTGTACATTGAGGATATAGTTTTTACTTTTTTTTTTCAAGCTGATTGCTGTTGCTATGCTTGCCACACGGTGCGTGCTCACACGGTGCGTGCTCACAAGATGTGTGGGACAGCGGATATAGATGCTTATACCTTTCTACGTAGTTGGATTCAGACATCTGGGAACTACGTTGGAGCAAGTCTCAACGTTATAGAGTGGGCTTTAACATCCCATGATACTTGACAATGACAAAATGCAGAAATTACAGTCACAATAAATATTTTAACAGCCATAAGCAGAATGACTCCTTTCGGTAACTACATTAAGGCCACGGTCCCAATCGTCATCAAAAAACTGGTTCGGTAGTATTCACATCTGTAAGTAACTTCCTTCTTTGGAATTGGAGTTCTCACATGCTTCCTGAAGTCTGAGGGTATTTCGCCTGTCTCATTCACCGAGTTAACAAGAGTCATGCGATACCTCCTAATATCGTGGTTCAAATGGCTCTGAGCACTATGGGACTTAACAGCTGTGGTCATCAGTCCCCTAGAACTTAGAACTACTTAAACCTAACTAACCTAAGGACATCACACACATCCATGCCCGAGGCAGGATTCGAACCTGCGACCGTAGCAGTCACGCGGTTCCGGACTGCGCGCCTAGAACCGCGAGACCACCGCGGCCGGCCTAATATCGTGTCGAACCTCGTTTTGCCCAGTGTAGTGCAGCAGCTCGAAGGGGCATGGAGAGTCTCTGGCAGTGTCCTGCAGAAATACTGAGCTGTTCTGCCTCAATAGCCGCCCATAATTGTGTTGCCGATACAGGATTTTGTGCACGAACTGACTGCTCGATTATGACCCATAAATTTTCGAGAGGATTCATGTCGGGCGAACTGGGTGGCCAAATTATTCGCTCGAATTGTCTAGGATGTTCTTAAAAACCGTCGCGAACAACTGTGACACGGTGACATGGTACATAGACATCCATAAAAGTGCCATTGTTGTTTAGGAACGTGAAATCCATGAATGGTTGCAAATTGTCTCCAATTAGCCGAACATAAATTTTTACAGTCAATTATCGGTTCGGTTAAACCAGAGTACCCAATCAGTTCGGCGTAAACGCAGCCCACACCACTATGGAGCCACCAGCAGTTTGACATCGTTCTCAGCTTTGGTTCATGGCTTCGTACGGTTTGCGCTTCTTACCAACTGCAATCGGGATTCGTCTGACTAGGGCACGGTTTTCTAGTCGTCTAGGGTCCTACCGATGTGGTCACAAGCCCAGAAGAGGCGCTGCAGGTGATGTCATGCTGTTAGCGTCGGTCATCTACTGCCATAGCCCATTAACACCAAATTTCGCCGCACTGTTTTAACGAACACGTTCTCCGTACGCCCCAGACCGATTTCTGCGGTTATTTCACTCAGTGGTGCTGGTCTATTATCACTGACAACTCTAAGCAAACGCTGCAGCTCTCTATCGTTAAGAGAAGGCAGTCGGCCATTGTGTTGCTAGTGGTGAGACATAATGTCTGAAATTGGATATTCTCGGCACACTCTCGACACTGTGGATGTCGGAATACTGAGTTCCCTAACGATTTCCCAAATGGAAAGTCCCATACGTCTAGCTCCAGCTACCATTCGGCGTGCAGATTCTGTTAATTCGCGTCGTGCGGCCATAATCAGTTCGGAAACCTTTTCACATGAGTACTAATGACAGTTCCGCCAATGCACTGCCCTTTTATACCTTGTGTTTGCGATACTATCGTCGTCTGTATATGTGCATATCGCTGTCCCATGAGTTTTGTCTCTTCAGTGTATATTTTACACAGCAGTTAGAATAATGTTGTTATACCTGGCTCTCTCAAAGATCTCATTAATTCTGGGGAAGGGAGGGAGGGATTCTTCTACTTCGGACGGAAAGACCCATTATTGGAAGATAAACGATTGCAGCACTACCACTGGAAGCATCTCATCCATTAAAGATCTGTAGTAATTCTACGGGAGGATGTAACAAGGAACGACCACATAAACTGAACTCGGTTGAGGCAGCTACCAGACTGAGCTGTATTGGAGGATCCTCAGGAAGGTAGTCCTCCCACGAAGGAGGTAGCCTACAAAACCATTGTTCGACCGATACTTGAATACTGCTCGTCAGTCTGGGACACGTAACGGATAGGACTGATAGAGGAAAGAAAAGCGGCACGTTACCTCGCATGTTTATTTATTAAGCGTGAAAACATCAGGGGGATGATCATCCAAATCCAGTGGCATATGCTGTAAGAGAGGCGTGGTGCAGCTTGGCATGGTTTACTCTTAAAATTCCGAGAACGTACCAATATAGCGCTACCTCATTCACGTACCCCGCGAAAAGACCATAAAACGGTTCGAGCACACATGCAGGCTTACCGGCAACAGATCTTTCCTTGCTTCATTCGCTTTGGAGTAGGAAAGGCGTATACAAAATACCCTCTCCCAAACAGTACAAGGTGGCTTGTGGAGTATAGATGTAGATAAAGGTGTAGAGTTTATAGGTATTGGAAATGACCTAATTTTAAAATAATGAAGAAAACTGTGTCGCGATTTATAGGTTTGATTTGGGCAGTTGGACTTGGGTAACTTAGAAGACCACTTCACGCTAACAGGCAGGCTTGTGCATTTTGAGTCCCTCCAGAAGACAGCTTTAAGTTATCGTAAATGATGAATGCAGCGTAAGCTCCCCCAGTAATGAAAGAACAGCATCTCAAGTAGTCTCCCGATGCCACGGCGAAGTCAGTCGCTCCGCTGTATGTGTTTTGCCGGGGTTAGTAGCGCTGCAGCGTTGTGAGAGAGGCTGTGCCGTGATTGGAATTGACGGCGTATATGTGACATCTCTGGCTCAACGTAACCCATTCCGTTTAGTTTCGCAGTTTAGTGTCACGTTTTCCTGTTTATTTTCTCATCAAGTATCTTTTATTATCGATTAGGCTCTTACGTGGAGGTATAATAAGAAAATACGGCGCTACAGACATACGCTCTACGTTGATTTGAAGCAGGAGCCGCCATTTTAGATGCCACAGAACATTAACAGACTACTGTTTACTGTTGTATCTTGTATTCGATTTCTGTCGTGTGCACGCAACATTTGTTTTAAATAGAAAATGTTACGGTGCTTTCGTGAGTAACACAGTGTCACGAAAGCATTTCTGGTCATAAATGCATATTTGATCTGTGATACGACGCATTTCGCCTGGTTAATGCAAAATTCATTTTGGGGAAACTGATGTTCGGTTTATGTTCTCTTCCGTAAATTCTGAGACCATATTTTGCTGTTTGGTCGGTTTCCTATCTTTCGTTTTCATAGCGTACACCCAGAGATCATTACGAGTTGTATCGATAGTACAGTGGAAACTCGATTAACCGTCATCTTCGGAACCGTGGTCGTGACGGTTGAGCGAATAGAAGGATAACAGAAACACTGTATTCCTCCAAAACATAACCTCTATCAATTATTTTAATAGACACACATCACTCTCACAGTAATATAATAATATTTCGGAGCGAAAACAAATTAAACACGATTGTAATAGCAAATAAAACTATTTATTACATGATAAAAACATCCGTACAGTAGCTACAAAAGTTGCAAAATGCGCAATGTACAGTACTGTACTGTACTATAAACTTACAGGTGAAATAGTTTATCTAGCTTGCAAATAGTCAGTCAGCTTCTTCTGCCTTTTTGAGGTTCGAGCTTTCATCGCGGCAATATTTCGTATTTTTCGGAGCAGTAGTGCCTGCGTTGCATTAGCCTCTTCTTGACTTTCAAACCATTCTATACACTTGGACAGCATTGTTTCAGCCTCTGAATGGCTAATAGTTCGTTTTTCTTCATGGTTTGAACACTCGTCTTCATGAGCCCCTTCTTCTTCTTCTTTGGTGGCACTTACGCTGGCAACAATTTCGTCATCACTCAAAATTTGAAAACCCCCGTCCACTTTGTCACACTCTAACCTTGACCACCTCGTCAACTGTCACACACTCAGGTTCCTCTGATTCTTCACCTCTAGGCTGAGGCCAAAGTTTATTCCAGCCGTTCTTGAGATTTGACACTGACAAATCACTCCATGCACTGGCAACATTGAAAATGGCATCTTTAATACTGTAAGACCTCCAAAACTGTTCTACAGTTGTTGATTCATCAGATGAGAGCAAACTTTCGATAAATATTTTTCTATAACGACGTTTCATGTTTTCGATGATTCCCTGATCCATGGGCTACAGCCCAAGTGAAGTTGTGTTTGCTGGAAGGAAGAGACATGTTATGTTGCCGTCATCACTTTTCATTTCACAAGTAGGGTGCGTTGGGGCATTGTCTAATAGCAATAGCGCTTTCTGTGGCAACTTTTTTTCAGCCAAATGTGCTCTAACTTGTGGTACAAATTGTTTGTGAAACCAGTCAGAAAAAATTGATTGATCCATCCAGGCACGCTTCTGGGCGTAGTATTGTGCAGGGAGAGCATTCAAATTCAAATTCTTGAATGCACGAGGTTTTCTTGATTTCCCAATCACAAATAGGGGTAGCCTATGATTGCCGGTCGCATTTGGGCAAACCATAGCAGTTATAAGATCTTTTTGTACTTTGAAACCTGGAGCAGCTTTTTCAGAGAGTGATGCTAATGTCTTTTGTGGTAAAGCCTTCCAATGAAGCCCAGTTTCATCACAATTGTAAACTTGCTCCCTAACAAGATTCAATTCAGCCATTTTTTTCTTTAAATCGTTCCCGGAACTCAGCAATTACAGAGCTATCCGCGCTGAGTTTTTCTCCACTGACATCAAGTTGGCGAATGCCATGACGAAATTTAAACTTGTCGAGCCATCCGATACTTGCTTTAAAAGACGAGTCACCATCAATTTTTTTGTTCATTTCAACAGCCTTGGCCATTATTATAGGCCCTGAAAGTGGAATCCCCTGACTTCTTGCTTGTATAAACCACCGGTACATTGCAGTGTCCAATTCATCATATTTTGCAGGTTTCATTGTCTTTCTTGTTCGCACATCTCCATCTATGCTCTGCATTGTTGACACATGTTCTACTTTATCAGCATCACGTTTTATATCGTTAACTGTTGTTCTTCCCATACCATAAGTCAGCGCTACACTTGTCGCAGTTTCGCCCTTTCTTAAGCGTTTTATAATTTCAAGTTTTTGATTAAGTCCTAAAACAACACGTTTACGTTTTTCAGACATTTTATCAAGTCACTGTATCACACACACCTGCACTAAATACGGTAGTGTAAAATATTAGTCAATAAAGCTTATTCAAGTGGAAAACACGTAACACGGCACAGCCCGCTAGATACACTGCGACAATTGCAGTCTTCTCGCCACAACTGGAAACCGATCCAGTGGTGATTGTTGACTCACAAGTGAGACAAAGACAAGACAGGGGGAGATGTGTTAGCACGTCAACTGAAGGTCATATTTTATGTGCCATTCTACGGCGGGCGGGTACATTCACTTCCCACTAAAATAGAGTAAAAAACAAAGTGAACGCGTCACTGCACCTTAGAGCATTCTGTTATTACAGTATTATTATGCTGTTACAGCAGTGACGGTTAATTTTTTTATTTTACAAGAGGTGGAGCCCCTCCACGCCCACACCGGCATGATGGCCAACACAAAAGGTTTACTGCCATCTCTGCATAAGGGTTAGTATTCACTAAAGGGAGGTGTCGCAGGATGTGGGTATTGCGATGTTTGCGTACGTCTGGTTAGGATTAACCATTAATACGCGCTCATCTGGAGATAGATTGGTCGAAATCTGACGAAAGGTAGCGGTTTGAAGGGCAGAGGAAAAAAAGTGCCAAGGCAAGAGCCAAGGGAAAAAAACCTCTGCGAAAGTTAGGTCGGGCGGCAAGAGCAGTAGCGGTTGTCTTGCTGCCTGCGATAGGTTGTGCAAGGATAGGCTTTGTTAGTAGTGGGTATCATGCATGTCGATACCTTGACGTTGTGCGTTTGTGCTGCTCGGCGGCTGGCGCTGGGTGCTGGTACAGAGTCCTCGTTCAGCGTCCTGCAACCTGCAACAGTTATGTTTGTTATCGGTCTTGTGTCCGATAGGTCATATACCGGAGGCACAGCGTGAGGGAGTGTTGGGAGATTGTTCGTGCGTCTGTGGGCGAGCTCGTCGGTGTCCCTGCTGTGGCCTGTTGGTCGGCTCTAATAGCAGCTGGTAGTTGCCAGTCAGTATTGCTGATATGCAGGGGCTTACCGACGTTTGTCGCTGTTTGCGTATGTTAGTTTACCATAGGTGGTTATGCCCTAGCTAGCAGTGTCTTTGGTCGCTTGTGTTTCCACCTGTGGTTGTGATCGTAGTTTCCCAGAGTGAGGATGAAAGGATTGTTCGAGTGTCTCGAGTTCCTGTATAGTCGTGTGGCGTGTTTCTTGAATACTTCCTTGAGGGTATCAAGGCGGTATTCATGGTGAAGATCCACGGTGCGTGTGTAGCGTGGAGCATTGCTAATGATTCGTAGCACTTTGTTCTGTATGATCTGCAGGCGGCGCAGTCGTGTGGGAGCTGCATATCCTCAGACGGGAGCTGCGTACGTCATCAGAGGTCCAATCAGTGTCGTGTATAAGGACCTCGACACCCTCCTATTCAGTGTGCTTCCCCTGTTGAGCATTGGGTAGAGCTGTTTGAGCCTCGCGTGCGCTCGGTTGGCAACGTATTCGATGTGGTCCCCCCATGTAAGTTTCCGGTCCAGCCAGACACCAAGGTATCTGACTTTCTCTCGGAAACGTATTGGGCGTGTATGTAGTGTTATCGGTCTACAGTGTTGGTGTTTGCGCAGTAGTTTCGGTCTGCGTGTGAACAGAACTACTTCGCACTTGTCGACGTTTACTTTAATACGCCATCGCTCCAGCCAAGGCTCAGCTGTTCTGAGTGCTGTCTGTATTCGTGAGTTGATGTTCGACGGTTTCCAGTCTTGCGCGAGGATGGCTGTGTCATCCGCGTAGACGGCTAACGTCGTGTTTCGTGTCGCTGGGTAGTCATTAATGTACAGGTTAAACAAGATGGGCCCCAGAATGCTTCCTTGGGGTACTCCAGCTTGGATACCGTGTTGTGTTGATTGTTTATCCTGCACGTTAGTGTTGAAACATCTGTTCGTGAGATATGAGTGTATGAGACGTACGAGTCCGTCCGGGAAACCAGCTTCGCTTAGTTTGCGTATGAGTCCGTTGTGCCAGAGACGATCGAAAGCCTTTTCGATGTCTAGGAACACCGCCCCTGTGGCTTTGTTCATGTTGTAGCCGTGTGTTATATGTTCGACTACGCGGAGGAGTTGTTGTGTTGTCGAGTGGTGATTCCTAAAGCCGAATTGCTCCGGTCTTAGGGTGTCGTTAGCGATGCAATGCCTAGTGATACGTTTTAGTATTACCTTCTCAACAATCTTGCTGAGCGAGCACAGCAGACTGATGGGTCGGTAATTTTGTGGGAGGGAGTGGTCTTTCCCTGGCTTCCTGAACATCAGGACCTTGGCCGCCTTCCAAAAGTCAGGGAAGTGTTGGTGTGTCAGGATGGCATTCGTTAGGTGTGTGAGGTATTCTACGGCTTTATCCGTGAACTCCTGGAGGACACGGTTTTGAATGCCATCAGGCCCAGGGGCTTTTCTAGCGTTGGTGTGCTTGATAGCCCATGTGACTTCATTTGTGCTAGCACGTCTGATTTCGTCGCGCGAGGGCTGGGCTACAAGTCGTGTAACCTCCTGGTCCGTTTCAAGTGTGAATGCTGGGTCTGAAGGAACCAGATTCGGCATGAAGGACGCTGCAAGTGTTGTGGCCATAAGCTCTGCCTTCTCCGTCGCGGAGTAGGCTGGGCCGTCTGGTCCTTGTAACGTGGGAATGTAATGTTTCTCCCTGGTGAAGTGTCTGGCCAGCTGCCACACGCCAGGACGTGTGGTATCCAGCCGAGCGAGTTTCTGTCCCCATTGTTCGTTTCTGAAGGTTTGGATTTTATTCCGTATTATGCCCTGGAGTCTGTTGACGTGCAGTTTATAGAACGGGCGCCTGGTACGCTGCCAGTATCTCCTGAGGCGGTTCCTCATTGAGATAAGGCCCAGGATTTCCTGGGGCAGGGCCGTCGAGTGTTGTCTTGGTGTTGTAAATGGAATGGCGTCAGTCATTGCGTCTTGGAGGGCAGTTGTGAGAGCCTCCACAGCCTCATCGATTTGCTGTGTGTTGTTAATTTCGTGGGTGTCAGGAATGCGACTATCAAGCGTTTCCTTGAACAGTGTCCAGTTCGCACGCTTGTAGTTAAGCATCCTGCGTGGTTCGATGTCCTGCAGTGTCTCTTCCATGTGCAGTATTACAGGCATGTGGTCTGAGTCCAGATCGTTTTCAACCGTTAGGTTGAGTGTGCATGTGATGCCCTTTATGAGGGCTATGTCTAACACGTCTGGCCTATGTCGGGCCTGTGTAGGCACGAACGTGGGAACGTCCGGCCCAAGTATAATGTAGTTTCGGCCTAGTGCGTGTTCGTACAGTTTCTTGCCGTTGGAGGTTCGTATTCGTGAGTTCCAATCGGGGTGTTTTGCGTTGAGGTCTCCAGCGGCTATTACCCGCGGTGCCATGTTGAGTACTGTGCTGATATTGCGTGTTACTATGTTTTTAGGAGGATTGTATAGCGATACCAGTGTGGTGTTGGCTCCGTTGAACTTGACCCTAACGGCCGTAGCCTCCAGTCTTTCAAGTGCTGGGAGCTCGATGTTCGTGTGGTCTATGTCTCTGTGTATAATTATTGCCGTGCCGCCTCCCCTCCTGCCATCCGCTCGGTCGGTACGATAGACGCAATAACCTGGGAGGTTTAGTTGTTTGCGAGGCGTAAGCAGTGTTTCGTTCACAAGAGCGATTCGGATACCCTTTCGCTCCATGAACGCGGCCATCTCGGCTTTTTTGTTTGCGATCCCGTTGGCATTCCAAAACAGGATCTGTGTGATTATGTTTAAGTCTGCGTTTCGGGGCTGGTGTGGTGTATTATCCATGTAGTAGTGTAAAGAGCGGTGTGATAGTGGCTTGGAAGCTAGTCCAGTTGAGCGTACCCGACATGAACTGCATGAAGAGTTGTGAGACACACCCCATAATCTTCGTGACTATTTCGGTGGTCGTGCGTCCGGGGAATAATGTTTCCATTATTCTCTGGAATGTTGTTGTGATGTTGGTCATGTCGGCCTGGGAGTTGTTGGTCGTGTTAGCGGCCGCTTGTTCCAGTGTTGGCGTTTGGTGAGGGCTGGCCTGCGAGGCGGTTGTTCGTGTGGCAGTTGTGGGCGCCTGTGTATTTTCTGAGGTGAGTGGGTGTGTTATGTGGGTTGTTGAGTTGGTGTCCGGGATGTGTTCGTGGGTGTTGGTGTTCTGTTGACTGTGTACTTGTTGTGGTGCGGTCGTGTTCCTCGTGCTGCGGCTGTTTCTCCTTCTCCTCCTCCTCTGGCGCTGTGGTTGTCCCTGTGTGGGTGCGTTTTCTGTAGCCTGAGTGACGGTTAACAGAAACTGACGGTTTAAAGAGTGACGGTTAATCGAGTTTTTACTGTACATCTAAAGTTAAATGATAGAAATAAAACCACTACCGTAAAAGTAAACAACCACAACTAAAATTCATGTATATAAAAGAAAATATCTCTTGAACGACTACATTTAGAAAAGAAATGGTGAGTCAGAAAATTCGTTGGCATTTTTTATTATTTTCCTGTTTAATCGTTTTATATCTGTGTTCAAAAACAGACAGAGAAGCTGAGAATACAGAACCAAGCAAACGCTTTCTTCCAGCAGTCTCAGTATCACTCGCAGCAGAAATATTTAAGTGAAAACGGGAAAAAATTGGAAATTGGAAATTTGTGGTAAGGTCTTATGGGACCAAAGTGCTGAGTTCATCGGTCCCTGATCTTACACACTACTTAATCTAACTTAAACCAACTTACGTTAAGGATGACACACACATCGAGGGAGGACTCGAACCTCCGATGGGGCGAGCCGCGCGGACCGTTACAAGGCGCCCCAAACCACGCAGCTACCCATCGCGGCCGAAAACGGGAACAGACCGGTAGCTACTTGACGCTTTGAACTGTAGAGCGTGTTCGTGGCTTAGCTGGACGATCATCAGTAATGGGAGAACGTTGAGTTTGATAATCCACCCTTAGCTTTCTCGATATGTGTTGATAAAATATCATTTCATTTTTTAAAGAATTTTTGTCAATCCGAGGAAAGCAACATTAACGGAATAAGGAATAAATATTTTTTTGGTGCAAATTACTAAATTGTTTTGCACAAACGAGTTAACTTTCAGAAACAAAATATGGAGAAAACCACACAACTCGTCCAGGTTCATACTATGGAAAGTACCTTTTAATTAGTGTACAATATCATCAAAAAACAATAATCTGAATAGAAAGGTATGACTTTTTGTGCGCACTAGTACAAAATGGAAAAAATTATGGGTCTGGATACTTCAGTCAAAGGAATAATAGTCAATTTTAGGGAGATAGAAATTGAAAATATAACACATTTTTGCACGTTTTTTTTCGCTGCTGTAGTATAGGACATAATTTTGGTATAATATCTACGTAAAGTAGAAAAATGTAAAGTAGTTATTACAAACAGGAAAGTATTTAGAATTATTTGTGGGGTACACACATATATATCTTTAGTAGCTGTTTAAGCGCTCGTGAATATGAACAACAGCCTCGCAGTAAATACTTCTTCTGATGAAATCTGCTATCAGTAATGTATTTGAGGTTGAAAACAATAGATATTTCTCAGATACAATGCTAGATGAAAATATTATCTGCACTGTCGTCTAATAAATAAATTTTCAGTAGAACAGAGTGAAATAAACAGGTACAAAAAAATGTTTGTTACATGTGTCTAAAGAAATAACTGTCCGACAGGTGGTAATAGTGTTTTGATATTCTGGTAAAAGTATTGTTCCTCCACAAATCCTCTACGCCGTACACACACACACACACACACACACACACACACACATACACACAGATTTAAGAACAGTGAACAATTTCTGCATAACTGACACATACCATGTTGAAGTGTTTATCGTGAATAGAATCTATGAAACGTATAACTTCGAGGGGACTTCAAAACGGTGTGACCGATCGGCTCTGGGCGCTTCAGTCTGGAACCGCGCGACCGCTACAGTCGCAGGTTCGAATCCTGCCTCGGGCATGGGTGTGTATGATGCCCTTAGGTTAGTTAGGTTTAAGTAGTTCTACGTCTAAGGGACTGATGACCTAAGATGTTAAGTCCCATAGTTTTCAGAGACATTTGAACCGTTTTGGACTTCAAAAAATAAAGTAAATTAAACATTATTATGGCAGGCCAAGTTAACTCTTATCGAATTCTGCGCTACACTTCAAAGAGGCACAAATACATAACACTTTCTTCGAATTCAGTTACCAAGTCTCGGTAAAGAACGTTCTACCAATTGTTCATCGACGATACATTTTTGCTCCTAGGTCACTGTACCATTTGAGAAACACAGTGTCAACGCACCCCATTGTTGAAAAATCTCTCCAAATCCCCCCCCCCCCCCCCTCCAAAGTCCTTTCAGTTTGTCGAAAAGATGGGAATGTCATGATGCGAGATCTGGACTCCCCGATCAGTATTGCCTGCTTCTGTTAGGTCTTGGTCAAATTATTGGCATCGTTTCACTACGGCTGGACACAATACTGCATTTGATCCATTTATCGCCAGACTTCCACGATGAATCTGTGTGCAATTTTGACGTTTTTCCCCACATGAATATCACTGTTCTATGAACTTCAACTTCGAAGTGCGTCTGCAGTTGGACATCATTTGAGTCGCACACTGTGATGCGCCTGTCATCTGCACCGCAGCAGAGCTGTTTTTGCAGGAATCCTGGAAAAGGTACTCGCCACTCTTGCCGAGCAATAGCCTTGACGTGTGACGACATGTGTAACTTGTAACTTACTTTCTGAATTATCTATGTATCTGAATTGTGGTGTCACCGCCAGACACCACACTTGCTAGGTGGTAGCCTTCAAATCGGCCGCGGTCCGTTAGTATACATCGGACCCGCGTGTCGCCACTATCGGTGATTGCAGACCGAGCGCCGCCACACGGCAGGTCTAGAGATACTTCCTAGCACTCGCCCCAGTTAGACAGCCGACTTTGCTAGCGATGGTTCACTGACAAATTACGCTCTCATTTGCCGAGACGATAGTTAGCATAGCCTTCAGCTACGTCATTTGCTACGACCTAGCAAGGCGCCATTACCAGTTACTATTGATGCTGTAAAACATGTTCCGTCAAGAGCGATGTTCACCAATTATGAATTAAAGTTAAGTATTCCAGTAGTTACGTACGTTCTTTGCTACTATAAATTCCTTGTCCTGTTCCAGACCTCACGCCAACCTGCGTGAGCTTAAACGCGTGCCTTTCGGCTTTCTGTCATAGTGGATTGGCTGTCTTGCCAGTCCACAACAAAAAAAATGGTTCAAATGACTCTGACAAGGGAACCTCCCCATCGCACCCCCCTCAGATTTAGTTATAACTTGGCACAGTGGATAGGCCTTGATAAACCGAACACAGATCAATTGAGAAAACAGGAAGAAGTTGTGTGAAACTGTGAAAAAATAAGCAAAATATACAAACTGAGTAGTCCATGGGCGGCATAGGCAACATCAAGGAGCGCGTGAGGCGAGGAACGCCGTGGTCTCGTGGTAGCGTGAGCAGCTGCAGAAGGAGAGGTTCTTGGTTCAAGTCTTCATACAAATGAAAATTTTACTTTCTTTATTTTTGCATAGTTATTATCTGTCCGTTCGTTCATTGACGTCTCTGTTCACTGTAATAAGTTTAGTGTCTGTGTTTTGCGACCGCATCGCAAAACCGTGCGATTAGTAGGCGAAAGGACGTGCCTCTCCAATCGGAACCGAAAACATTTGATCGCAAGGTCATAGGTCAACCGATTCCTCCACAGGAAAACACATCTGATATATTCTATACGACACTGGTGACGGCATGTGCGTCACATGACAGGAATATGTTGTCGACCCACCTAACTTGTACACTTGGCGAATGGGTAAAAAGATTCTTCTACCTTGCCCGATTTAGGTTTTCTTGTGGATGTGATAATCACTCCCAAAAAAGTGATGAAAACATAAGAGTTTGTCACATAAACTGAAAATAAAAATTAAAGTTTTGATTCGACGGAAGATTTGAACCAAGGACCTTTCGTTCCACAGCTGCTAACGTTACCACGAGACCACGGCGCTCCTACAATACCAGTGTCCGTGATGTTACCTATCTTCCCATGGACTACTCAGTTTGTATATTTTGCTTATTTTTTCACAGTTCCACACAACTTCTTCCTGTTTTCTCAATTGATTTGTGTTCAGTTTTTCAAGGGCTATCCAATGTGCCAACTTATAACTAAATCTGAGGGGGGTGCGATGGGGAGGTTCCCTTGTGAGCACTATGGGACTAAACTGCTGAGGTCATTAGTCCCCTAGAACTTAGAACTAGTTAAACCTAACTAACCTAAGGACATCACAAACATCCATGCCCGAGACAGGATTCGAACCTGCGACCGTAGCGGTCTTGCGGTTCCAGACTACAGCGCTTTTAACCGCACGGCCACTTCGGCCGGCAGTCCACAACATGAATGGCATATTTTAATAAGATAATGTCTTTATCGTAAAAAGATGATTTATTGATGGTGGCCGGTTTTAGTCTTGAAGGACCATCTTGAGACTACAGGAAATCGCCATAGGTGATTCGCGTAGGCGCTGACCGGAGTTGTAGTAAATGCCAGAAGGCACAGTCGTCAGCTGTTTCCAGCGCACAATATATCTCCGGTCAGCGCCTACGCGGGTCACCTATGGTGATTTCCTGTGGTCTCAAGATGGTCCTTCAAGACTAAAACCGGCCACCATCAATAAATCATTTTTTTTTTTTGCGATCAAGACTGATTATTTTCTGAAAATTAGGTTTAGATCACCAAAAATTATTTAAGGCGTGTCCTTGGATTCCAGTTGCCATCTCTAGGCGGTTTTAATTTGTCGTAATGACTGATATCTCCGTATCGATACTCACGACCAGAGAATGTCTTCACGGGTGCGTTGAGTTCCTGGTTCCGGAACGGGAGGACATTTGCGATGCTCGGGAGAAGTTAAGTACAGGCGAATCCGCACCGAGATAGATGAGTGCTCTAACGGACGAGGACACAGGTGGACGGTTGGTCACGGCAAGCGCAGAGGGCAGTACAAAGAGACGTGTGTTAGAGCTGGTCGCTGTTCCGTATACTGGGAAAATGTTACAGTCACACGAGGGTTGTCGCATATCGTAGCTGCTCTTTCAGTGGGAGTAAGCCCATTTTAATAAGACTGCCTGTCTGCTTCCTGTTGCTCGCCGACTTCCTGGCCACATTCATAAGGACGTCCGTTTGGAAACGATGAGCCACTTTGAACCATCTTGTGTTTGTGCCTTTTTTTGTTTTCTTTTTAAATGTAATATCAGGTTACCGATTACGTGTCACAGTTATCCGCTACACAAAACGGTACCTGTGTCATTCAATCCTTGCCTAAGTCAAAATTGTGTTCGGTAAGGGCTAGTAGGCTGTTATTCCAGCTTCTAAAAGTGGATCCGTTACGAGGTCCATTGATTAGTGCTTGTGGTCGTTATCAAATTGAATTGTGCAATGTCTGTCAGCCGTACACTGAATAACTAAAGTCTGCGTGTTTCCTTTTGATAAAAGGGCCATGTTTTATTGAAAGGCAAAATGTTTTTATTAATGTGTATTTAGTTTGTGCCTTGTCTCACGAGCTTAAGACTGATTAATCTATCTCTGTTTTAGAAAGTTAGAATTTTAGTCTTGTTTACGGCCTTGATCTGTGGCGAGAATTGCTCTAGGTACAGTGAACGCCTAGTAGATGTGTAAGGTAGGGGTCATTGGGTCCTCGTTCTGCGTGCCTATTTGTGAGCCGATATATGTCTGGTATTTTTTTATATTTGGTTTTTGAAAAGTTCTTGCTTATGCAATATTAACTGATTTGGCGATGGTGCGGTTTGCTTTGAGATTCTATGGTGGTTCGTTATGTATTGAAAGGTCTTAAGAATTATCTTTCTGATGGTTTTAAAAAGTTTTTTTTAATTTTAAAAGTTTCTTGTAATTTTCATAAAATTGTAGCGTTTACAATTTTTTCGTAGTAGGACCTTTCAAATAAATGTTGATTGCCGGCTTCAGTTTGATTGATAGATTGGTTCAGAAATAAATCAGAATATGGAATTGCAAAACAGATTGGTTCTTGCTCATTCGTTTAAAGTATGTTATGTTTGACGGTACTGATTGTCAAGTGTACTCTGTACACTCGCATGTACAGGATAGAGATTGTTAACTGTTTTGCTTCTGTGGGCTCAGTAGCTACTACTCCCGGATCCCCACTTCCTGTTTTCATATCTCACATGTTCGAGAAGATACTGGTTTACAAATCACACGTTAATACTAATGGCACGAGTACTTGATTGGGTCTAGAGTACAGAGTTTAGCCTTAATTTTTCGTATATAAAAACCTAACTGGCATTAACCGTGGAAAAAACAGCGGCCATAATGTTGTAGCTTCAGCCGTTCACTTAAACAGCGTCTCGAGTTTTACACCAGATGTTAATGAATTGTAGGAGACTACCTCCATCGGTCTTTACGATTTGCAAGAGGGGAAAGAGCACTAAAGAGGTAGAGCGAACAGGCGCCAGCACACCTACCAGATGAGGATGAAAGCGTCGCGACGTATGAAATAAATATGTACGATGTACTAGCACCAGAAAGAAAAAATGAGACTACTCCGTTTACTAAAGATCCATTTTGTCTTTCCGTATTGGTGTGCGGTTGCTATTCGTTATTGAACCGTACTATTACTCTTCACGGGTGTCATCTAAACCGATCAGATACAGACGTGGTCTCGTACTCTACCGAAAGTTATCTTCTCCGAGGCATCACGCAAGAGTAACGAAATTTTTCGAGTCATCAGTCTTCTGAGTGGTTTGATGCTGCCCGTCACGATTTCCTTTCCTTCCTTCTTCATATCAGAGTAGCACTTGCATCCTACGTCCTCAGTTATTTGCTGGATGTATTCCAATCTCTGTCTTCCACTACAGTTTTTACCCTCTACCGTTCGCTCTAGTACCGTGGAAGTTATTCCCTACAGTCTTAACAGATGTCCTACCATTCTGTCCCTTCTTCTTGTCAGTGTTTTCCATACATCCCTTTCCTCTCCGATTCTGCGCAGTACCTCCTCATTTCTTACCTTATCACTCCACCTAATTTTCAAAATTCTTCTGTAGCACGACCTCACAAATGATTTGATTCTCTTCTGTTTCGGTTTCCCCGCAGTCTATGTTTCACTACCATATAACGCCTTGCTGTAAACGTACATTCTCTGAAATTTCTATCTCAAATTAAGGCGTACGTTTGACACTAGCAGACGTCGCTTGGAAAGGAATGCCCTTTTTCCAGTACTACAGTGCTAGTCTGCTTTTTATGTGGTCCTCGCCCGCCCGTCGTGGATTATTTTACAGCCTGGGTAGCAGAATTCCTTAGCATCATCTACTTCGTGGCCTTCAGTCCTAATGTTAAGTTTCTCTTTGTTCTCATTTCTGCTGCTTCTCATTACTTTCGTCTTTCTTCCATTTACTCGCAATCCATATTCTGTACTCATTAGACTGTTTATTCCTTTCCGTAGATCTTGTAATTCTTCTTCTGTTTCACTGAGGATAGCAATGTCATCAGCGAATCTTATCACTTATACCGTTTCACCTCGAATTTTCATTCCACTCTTGAACCTTTATTTTATTTCCACCATTACTTCTTTGATGTATAGATTGAACAATAGGGACGAGAGAATACGGCCCTGTCTTACTCCCTTTTTAATCCGAACCCTTCCTTCTTGGTCGACTACTCTTATAATTCCCTCTTCGCTCTTGTACTTGTTGTATATAAACCGCCTCGCCCTGTAGCTTACCCCCATTTTCCTCATTTGCTAACTATGCTTATCAGTAGTTAGTGCCTTCAGTAGTTAGAATCTTTTATTTAGCTGGCAGTTTTGGCACTCGCTGTATTGCAGTAGTTCGAGTAACGAAGATTTTTGTGAGGTAAGTGATTCATGAAAGGTATAAGTTATTGTTAGTCAGGGCCATTCTTTTGTAGGGATTATTGAAAGTCAGACTACGTTGCGCTAAGAATATTGTGTGTCAGTTTAGTGATGATCAGAATAAGTAAAGAGAAAACTGTCTGAGTACGTTGAGTTTTGCTCAGCTGTTTGAAAGTCAAATAATAGAAGTTTACCAGCAATGTCATTCTTACTTTTTTAAAGGGGATGTCACACTGTATATATACCGTAAGTGTTCTGGCTGGAGACAGTTCTATCCGCGCTCTTGTATGTGCAAGTGCTGAATAAACCTTCGTTAAGTGACGTTAGTGTTCGACATTCATCTAATTACACCTTCTTCGACGTGACATTATTCTGGTGGATTCGCTGGGTATTGGAACTTGTGATAGCACACATTATCAACGGCACAGTGGCTCCCATCAGGCCACGACAGAGCCGCCGTTTACGTGGCGAGAAACCCGAGTTCGAGCCATATTCAACAGATCGCAATCTATCGGAGACAGAAGAAGAAGAGGACGTTACGATGACAGCAACTGTGTGCCATCATATGAGACATAGTTCCGGGTTCTCTAGTGACGATAGCCAAGATCCAAACAAGTGGCTGAAGTTATATGAGCGTATAGCCATATTTACCAATTGGATGACACCGTGTGTTTGGCTAACGTATTTTTCTACTTGGAGGGCACTGCCAAGCAATGGTATGAGAACAACGAGGAGAAGTTCACAAGCTGGGAAGTATTCCAGGCGCAACTGCGTAAGTATTTCGGTGACACACAACGACAGAAGTGCAACGCTGAAGATAAATTAAAGTGCATGGCGCAGTGTCCAGGAGAAACAACAGTATCCTACATTCGGGACTTCTTGGAGCTGTGTAAAATAATGGATCCTCGAATGAAGGTGGTGCCAGTATATCGAGACAATACATCAAAAAAGAATTACACGCGAAAAGTTTGAACGGCTTCCAAACGTCGTATCGACGTCTGTGATGGAGGAAGGAATTGATTTCACAAGTGTTCTTCGTCAGATAGTGAGAGAGGAAGTTCAGAAGGCACTTGGATTGTACGGCAAGCAAAAAACCAAGACGCTTCAAGAGGTCATGAGGGAGGAAGTGGAACAGACATTGAACCCAATCTCTCATCCTTCATTTCCCTTTAAACGGGTGAAAAAGTCGAGACCCAGGCGAAGTTACGTTCCTGCAATGCCGCATGAGGAACCTGTTAGGGCACCAGGGAAAACTGACGTCTGGAGGACCCAGGATAACCAACCAGTACGTTTCCACTTCGGACGACCGGGACATGTGGTCCGCTATAGTGAGAAATGCGGAGGATATTTGATGACGCCCGCGCCAGAAGACAGTAGACCGATCTTAGCCAACGCCAACTCCGGGACGAAGAAGATGAACAAGAAGATGTGGGTGCAGGACGACGTAGGTCATCATCGCCGCAAGCTAGCCGCTGGAGAGGACGCTCCTCAACACGCTGATCGAGGTCTCCATGGCCGTTTAGAAGTTCCAGCCGATGACCTAGCCGCCGCAACCTGGTGAACTAAAGGGTGCGACCTTCGTTGGAGGTGAGACCACCGAAAAGAAAAATCCTCCGCCGTCCATCACTATAAAAATAATTGGAAACTACGTCGATATCCTCATGGATGGCCAACCAGCCCAAGCTTTTGTGGACTTTGGAGCATCATATTCTGTCATTTCGGAGAAGTACCGTCGCCAGTTGCAGAAAACCGTATTCGTCGACAGAAAAACATCTCTGCTGAAGGTGGCTAATGGGAAATATGTAAAACATACAGGAAGAAGTGTCATTCGTGTGGGTATAAGTGCCCTTAGAATTCATCGTCTTCCGAGAGTGTAGTCATGATGTCATTCTCGGATGGGACTTTTTGAAAGCTTCTCAAGCAATTGTAGATTGTGGTCGCTCGAAGATTATGCTAGTCGAGATGAGATACTGTGGACAGGAAGATGCGCATCCGAGTGTGTGGAGACTATGTGTGCTGGATGAAGTGATCATTCCTGCAGTCAGCGCTAGAAAGGTAACTGCGTCATGCCATGCATCAACCTATGGATCTTGTAGTCGAATGTAAGAGAAGCATACCACTGAAGAATAGCTTGGTCATCCCAGCCTCTGTCGTCTCGTTTATGAACGGATTTGGTGAATTGTGGATAGTTAACTGTCGCGGAGAACCGCAGATCTTTCCAAGATGCATGTGCGTAGCAAACGCTGAGCCGTTAATTGCCGAACAGCTGAGCGTCATAGAAACCTCCCTTGCCGAGTATGTGGACGAAATTGGCGCTACCACTACGAGACAAGATCTTCTAGCTTGACTATCACCAGATCTCACTAAGGAACAACAGAAGAAGCTACTTGCCATCCTTCAAGAGTTCTCTGAGTGCTTCAATCCACAGGTGAAGAGCAAATTAGACAAATCGACGGTGAAGCACCGGATTAGCACTGGAGACCGTCAACCAACAAGGCAGAGAGCATACCGTGTGATAGCAATGGAACGTCGAATAATTCGCGACGATGTAGAGAAAATGATGAAGAATGACATCATTCAGCCTTCGCAGGGCCCATGATCGTCACCAGTGGTTCTCGTCAGGAAGAAGGACGGCAGTTATCGCTTTTGTGTTGACTACAGGAAGCTTAATAGGATAACTAAAAAGGACGTTTACCCCCTTCCACGAATTGATGATACACTAGATTGTCTGAGGGAGGACTTTTTCAACCATGAACATGTACTCGGGATACTGGCAAATCGAAGTAGATGAGGCTGATCGTAAGAAAACTGCATGCATCACTCCTGAGGATTGTATGAGTTTAACGTAATGCAGTTTGGTTTGTGTAATGCACCAGCAACTTTTGAACGGATGATGGATAATCTTCTAAGTCGCTTGAAGTGGAATATGTGTCTTTGTTATTTAGATGACATTATAGTGTTCTCAGAGACATTTGATGAACACGTAAAAAGACTGAGGGCCTTTCGTAAGTGTCTCCAACAAGGCGGATTGAAACTTAATCCAAGAAAGTGTCTCTTTGGAGCAAAAGAAATCAAAATATTTGGACACCTTGTGTCAAACGAAGGTGTGCAGCAAGACCCAGAACAGGTGAGATCTATAACGGAATTTCTTATTCCTAAAAGTATTAGAGATGTGAGAAGCGTCCTGGGATTATATTCTTATTACTGTCGTTTTATCAAGGATTTTTGTATCAAAGCCAGGCCACTCCAAGAGTTGTTAAAAGCTGATGATAAATATATCTAGGGTGGTGCTCAACAAGATTCTTTCGATGTGCTGCGAAAAGCTCTGACAACTGTCACTGTACTTGATCTGTATGATGAGAGAGCAACTTCAGAACTACACACAGATGCCAGTGGGTATGGGATCAGTGCTGTTCTGGTGCAAATTTCGGATGGAAAAGAGAAGGTTATATATAGCCTATGCTTCTAGGACACTTGCAAAAGCCGAGAGAAACTACTCAACCAGAGAATGACAATGTCTTGCTGTGGTCTGGGCCATGTGCAAATTTCGACTGTATCTCTAGGGAAGGCCATTCACAGTTGTTACAGACCATCATTCACTTTATTGGCTGACAGGTCTTAAGGATCCAACAGGACGACTCGCCAGATGGGCACTACGTCTTCAAGAGTATGACATTACCATAGTGTACAAAAGTGGCAGAAAACACCAAGATGCCGACTATCTGCCAAGAAACCCTGTGCAAGACCATCAAGACTTTGATGAACATAGTGACTGTCTCGCTGCACTCCAGGATCTTTCTGCTAAGCAGAAGAAGGACTCCAAGATATCTCAAATTATGCTTGCCTTAAATCGGTCAGAGGATGTAAAAGGACAGTTTAAGGTAGTTAATGGATTACTTTGCAAGAAAAAAACTTTGATCCGTTTGGAAAGAAGTGGCTACCAGTGATTCCTATACAGAAATTCCATGACACACCTGAGGCCGGACGTTTAGGATTTATTAAGACATTCAGGAAGTCGTTTCTGAAAGTATTTGTATGGAGTGTAGCCATCTATGGAAGTGAAACATGGACGATAAATAGTTTGGACAAGAAGAGAATAGAAGCTTTCGAAATGTGGTGCTACAGAAGAATGCTGAAGATTAGATGGGTAGATCACATAACTAATGAGGAGGTATTGAATAGAATTGGGGAGAAGAGGAGTCTGTGGCACAACTTGACCAGAAGAAGGGATCGGTTGGTAGGTCATGTTCTGAGGCATCAAGGGATCACCAGTTTAGTATTGGAGGGCAACGTGGAGGGTAAAAATCGTAGAGGGAGACCAAGAGATGAATACACTAAACAGATTCAGAAGGATGTAGGTTGCAGCAAGTACTGGGAGATGAAGAGGCTTGCACAGGATAGAGTAGCATGGAGAGCTGCATCAAACAACAACAGCAACAACAAGACATATGATAGGATCCGCAAGAGATTTTGCTGGCCAGGTTTATTTAGGAGTGTCCATCACTATGTGTCGCACTGTCGAGATAGCCAGAGGAGAAAGACAGTTCCTCAGAAACCACCTGGCCGACTCATACCAATTCCACCAGCCGAAACGCCTTTCCAGCGTGTTGTGATTGACCTCCTCGGACGATTTCCAACGTCTGCTAGTGGCAATAAATGGATTATTGTTTGCACTGATTATCTGACACGCTTTGCCATTACAAAAGCCGTGAAAACAGCCCAAGCATTTGAGGTAGCCAAATTCATCGTGGAAGACATTAAAACACGGTGCCCCAAGGTCGTTAATTACAGATCGAGGGAAAGTTTTTCAATCGAATCTTGTGACAGATAAACCGTCGGTGCAACATTACTCGTCACATGACGACTGCCTACCATCCGCAAACTAACGGGCTTACAGAACGCCTTAATAAGATCTTGGCCGACATGCTATCGATGTTCGTCAGTGTTGAGCAGAGCAACTGAGATGAGGTGCTACACTTCGTGAGGTTTGTCTACAACATCGCCAAACAAGACACCACAGGATTTACGTCATTTTTGCTGGTGCATGGGCGTGAGGCGACTACGACGATGGACACTGTATTTCCGTTACATTCTGATGACGTGGACGACGACTACATGGGCCAGGTGTTAACAAGAGCTGGGGAAGCTCGGCAGTTAGCTCAATTCCGCACGCTGGAGGCTCAAGAAAACGATCGAGGAAAGTATGACGCGAGGTACCGCCCTGTTGTCTATAGCCTGGTGACCTCGTCTGGGTCTTCGCTCCTGTTCGGAAGGTTGGTCTCTCTGAGAAGCTCCTCAGGCGCTACTTTGGGCCTTATAATGTTGTAAAACAGTTGTCGGATGTTATTTATGAAGTTGAAGATTTCGACCCCGACACGACAACGAAAGATCAGAGATACGGTCCATGTCCTTCGAATGAAGCCCTATAAGGATTCTGCAATCCAGGGTAAATTCGGAGCTCCAGCGACAAGCAACAAGCGAAAAGGTGACGAAGAGCGTAGCGGCAAAGAAAGTTCTAAGACCACCGTCAGGGCGAACATCAGTCATCGGCAGTCGGAGTATGCAGGACCGATGACTCGTTCCCGGACTAGGACGACGTAACACCGAGACGCTGTTCTCTTGAGGAGGAGGAATGTCGCAGAAGAAACTGCGTGGCGCAGTCACCGTGGTGTAGTGGTTATGATATTAGATTGTTGCATGGAGGGTCATGAGTTCAAAACATACCTGAATTCTAAACTTTTAATTTCTATATTCAGTTCGAGTACATTTTAGAAGTATCTACAAATGTCAAGAATCATTGTACTGGAATGTTCTGTAACTGTACATATGCTGTATGTGTTCTTGCCAGAGGCAGTTCGCTCCGCTCTCTTGTAAGTGAAAGTGCTGAATAAACCTTCGTTAAGTGAAGTTAGTGTTCGTCATTAATCTAATTACACCTTCTTCGACGTGACATTATTTTTGGGATTTCATATTGGTCATTAGCACTCAGTTAGTTATCACCTTTCGTGAATCATTGTGCCTTAATAAAACATGTATGCCAGAGTTCTTTTTTTTTTTTTTTAAATATAATTTGCTTAAGAGATTACAGCCATAAATTTTGCTACTAGGTGTAAGGTCAAAGATTTGTTGTCTTAAAGCAAAATGTGATCAGATATATTTCGAGGTCAAACTGTTGTTATCAGCCATGGTGAAATCGTCCTAAAAATCATGTATAAAATTCAGATTTGGTTTCTATTGATAAATTACAAATTGAACATTGTGTAGTAAAAACAAAAGAACCTTTGACTCCACCACCCACGCTCCTACCGTTTCAGTCAACATTCACTGGATTCAAGACTAGACCTGTGTTCAAAGACAGATCAGTGCAAATGAACTTTGAACAACATTGCCACGTATCGTCTTGACGCTCAAGATACGAAATGTACAAATTCTTTTAAAAATTGCAACACCAAAATAATTTATGTCGAGTAATGAAATTTCGGGAATACATTTGTCTACGTAACAAGTTTAAAAGATTAACATTGCAAGAACACAGGTTAATGTAAGTGCAAGATTAGCCATTGCAATTGTGAAATGCTATTACGTTAATAATCGGTAATACCACCAGAATGTTGAATGCAAACATGCAAACGTGCATGCTTTGTATCTATAGATTCCGGATGCCTACTTGTGGAATGGAGTTTCATGCCTGTTGCACTTAGTCTGTCAATACGGGGACGGTTAATGTTGTCTGTGGATGACGCTGTAGTTGTCATCCAACGATGTCCGACATTTGCTCCATTGGACATAGATCTGGTGATCGAGCAGGGCAAGGTAACATGTCGACACTCCGTAGAGCGTGTTACAACAGTGGTATATGGGCGAGCTTTTCTCTGTTGGGAAACATCTCCTAGACTGCTTTTCACGAACGGCACCGCAACAGGTCGAATCAACAGACTGACGTACAATTTTGCAATCAGAGTCCGAGGGATAACTGTAATACGATAAGCGGGATTCTGTCATACTAAATCGCATCCCAGACCATAATTCCAGGTGTAGATCCATTCCAGTGTGTCTAGCATACAGACAGGGTGATCGCAAACCCAGAACTGGCCACCTTGTAACCATCACACGGCCATCACGTCACTCTGCTTTCATCGGAACATACAACAGACCTCTTCCCTGCCTTCCAATGAGCTCTCGCTCGACACCACTGAAGTCGGAAATGGAGGTTGTTTGTGGTCAGTACAATGCACGCCACAGAGCACCTGTCTTGGATTTGTCCTTGAACTAACCGATTTGTAACAGTTCGTTGTGTCAACGGTGGTGCCAACTGCTGCTCAAATTGCCGCTGCAGATGCAGTACGATGCGCCAGAGCCACACACCGAACACAATAGTCTTCCCTCTCGTTAATGCCACCTGACCCTCTGGAGCCCGGTCATCTTACGACAGTACACTCCCGTGACAACCGCTGATGCAGTCATAAACAGTGGCTACATTCCTGCCAAGTCTTTCTGCAGTTTTGCAGAAGGAATATCCACCTTCTCGTAGCCCTGTTACAAGACCTCGTTCAAACTCAATGAGATGTTGAGAATGACGCCCTTGTCGCCTTAAAGACATTTTTACTGAGTGTCCGGCCCTGGTAGCTGAGTGGTCAGTGCGACGGAATGTCGTACCTAACGGTCCGGGTTCGATTCCCAGCTGGGTAGGAGATTTCCTCCGCTCAGGAACTGGGTGTTCAGTTGTCTTTATCATCATCATTTCATCTCCATCGACATGCAAGTCGCCGAAGTGGCGTAGACTCGAAAGACTTGGACCAGGCGAACGGTCTACCCGACGGGAGGTCCTAGTCACACGACATTTACATTTAGTTTGAGATTTGTAAGTCAGTCACGGATACCGTTGCTATACTTCACTGAAAAGCCAAATAAATTGGTACACCTACCTAGTACCGTGTAGGGCCTCCACTAGCACGCAGAAGTGCCGCAACACGACGTGGCGTGGACTCGACTAATGTGTGAAGTAGTGCTGGAGGGAACTGACACCATGAGTCGTGCAGGGCTGTCTATAAATCCGTGAAAGTATGAGGAGATAGAGATGTCTTCTGAACAGCACGTTGCAAGGCATCCCAGATATGCTCACACGGCATTTCCATTTTACTAATAAGGCACAACGCCCAATGTCAAAGGTAACGAACGCTCACGACCGTTACAGGGTGTGTTTAAAGCAAACTTGATTTGCATCTCCATACTGGCACTACTAGCGCCACCAATACGCGACTGGCGCAAATTTGGAACATACGTCTTCTTTCAGATGTAGACACACGGTTCGTTTACATCTTACAACTTCTTTTTGGTGCTGCAGTTTTTCTCTTTTCCGTCACTGTATTTGGCACTGTGACGATTTCGTTCAACACTTCCTGTAAGCTTTTTTATGTCAATAAAAATTTAAATCTTTTTATGTGACCACTAGTTTCGTTTATTCACAGACGTACGATAGCCACAGCGATCGTGGTGCGCGCCAGGGCAGAGTATCCCCGGTCGTGACGGCTCGCCTGCCGAGGTGAGAACCGCTGGAGCACATAAATCCCCGCCGGCGCGGAAGACTGTCCGTGGCAAAGCGGCAGGTCGCCTGCTAATTGCCGTCCCAGCCGCGTTCCAGGAAGCGCGCTGATGGTGGGGGGCAGCACGGCGGTCACGCTTTGTTCCTGACCAGGCCACGCCACAAAGGCGGCGCAGCATCCAGCGCCACGCCGCTTGCTGAAAAGGGCCTGCCCGCCAACCGATCGCAGGCTCAGCGGACTCGATTAACAGTTGTAGTCGAATTAAGTCGGGTGATGCCGAGGGGATTAAATTAGGAAATGAGACACTTCAAGTAAAGGAGTTTTGCTGTTTGGGGAGCAAAATAACTGATGGTGGTCGAAGTAGAGAGGATATAAAATGTAGACTGGCAGTGGCAAGGAAAGCGTTTCTGAAGAAGAAAAATTTGTTAACATCGAGTATAGATTTAAGTGTGAAGAAGTCGTTTGTGAAAGTATTTGTATGGAGTGTAGCCATCTATGGAAGTGAAACATGGACAATAAATAGTTTGGACAAGAATAGAATCGAAACTTTCGAAATGTGGTGCTACAGAAGAATGCTGAAGATTAGATGGGTAGATCACATAACTAATGAGGAGGTATTGAATGAAATTGGGGAGAAGAGGAGTTTGTGGCACATCTTGACAAGAAGAAGGGACCGGTTGGTAGGACATGTTCTGAGGCATCAAGGGATCGCCAATTTAGCGTTGGAGGGCAGCGTGGAGGGTAAACATCGTACAGGGAGACCAAGAGATGAATGCACTAAGCAGATTCAGAAGGATGTAGGTTGCAGTAGGTACTGGGAGATGAAGAAGCTTGCACAAGATAGAGTAGCATGGAGAGCTGCATCAAACCAGTCTCAGGACTGAACACCACAACAACAACAACTTCTCTCCAACAAGACATAACCAGTTATGAGTCTTTCAAACGTTAGAGTAACGCATATCTAGAGACCTAAGTGAAAGGAGGTCCTTTCCTTGCTTCCTCCTATCGCACGCGTTTCAAAACCGCTTTGAAATATCCACCTATAATTTTTGTACGCCCTTGAACCAAAATCCAAAGACATGCAAGTAGTTTTCCATAATGTGGAAAATGCTTTCGTGATATTTCCCTTTATGTAGCACCTTTACGTAGCTCCATACCTAACAATCATATACAACCGTTCGCTCGACGAAAGAACCGTAGCCAAAGACTGAAAAGTTGCACAGGTCACACCAATATTCGAGAAAGGTAGTAGGATTAATCCACTAAATTACAGACCCATATCGTTAACGTCGATATGCAGCAGGATTTTGGAACATATATTGTGTTCAAACATCATGAATTACCTCGAAGAAAACTGTCTATTGACACACAGTCAACATGGGTTTAGAAAACATCGTTCCTGTGAAACTCAACTACCTCTTTATTCACATGAAATGTTGAGTGCTATTGACAAGCTGTTTCAGATCGATTCCGTATTTTTGGATTTCCGGAAGGCTTTTGACATTGTACCACACAAGTGGCTTGTAGTGCAATTTCGTGCTTATGGAATATCGTCTCAGTTACCCGACTGGATTTGTGATTTTCTGTCAGAGAGGTGACAGTTCGTAGTAACTGACGGAATGTCATCGAGTAAAACAGAAGTGATTTCTGGCGTTCCCCAAGGTAGTGTAATAGGCCCTTTACTGTTCCTTATCTATATATAAACGATTTGGGAGACAATCTGAGCAGCCGTCTTAGGTTGTTTGCAGATGACGCTGTCGTTTATCGACTAATAAAGTCATCAGAAGATCAAAACAAATTGCAAAACGATTTAGAAAATATATCTGACTGGTGCAAAAATTGCTAGTTGACCCTAAATAACGAAAAGCGTGAGGTCATCCACATGAGTGCTAAAAGGAACTCGTTTAACTTCGGTTACACGATAAATCAGTCTAATCTAAAAACCGTAATTTCAACTAAATACCTAGGTATTACAATTACGAACAACTTAAATTGGAAGGAACACATAGAAAACGTTATGGGGAAGGCTAACCAAAGACTCCGTTTTATTGGCAGGACACTTAGAAAATGCAACAGATCTACTAAGGAGACTGCCTTGTCCGTCCGTTTTTAGAATACTGCTGCACGGTGTGGGATCCTTACCAGATAGGACTGACGGAGTACATCGAAAAAGTGCAAAAAAAGGCAGCACGTTTTGTATTATCGGGAAATATGGGAGTGTAACAGAAATGATACAGGATTTGGGCTGGACATCATTAAATGAAAGGCGTTTTTCGTTGCGACGTAATCTTCTCATGAAATTCCAATCACCAACTTTCGCCTCCGAATGCGAAAATATTTTGTTGACACCGACCTACACAGGGAGAAACGATCACCACGATAAAGTAAAGGAAATCAGAGCTCGTACGGAAAGATATAGGTGTTCGTTCTTTCCGCGGGCTATACGAGATTGTGATTAATAGAGAATTGTGAAGGTAGTTCGATGAACCCTCTGCTAGGCACTTAAATGTGATTTGCAGAGTATCCATGTAGATACAGATGTAGACGTTTTCTGTGATCACTGCCTGTCGTTTGCAGGCAACTATATTATTCCCCTTCAGTTAATATCGTATATGGCCCATTTTCGTGTACTGGAGAGTTTTCATTATCACTAACTTCGGAACTGAATGGTGCTAACCTAGAATCAGTTTGGAGCTTATAACAGGGCGTGCTTCAGGAAGCAACTCTAAATAACGCTGAAAGAGGAGGGGTGTCTTAATTTGACCTATATTGTAAAAAGGAAATCTTATGCGTTATTGCCTCTCGAAAATAAAAACTCCGCGTCGACCGATGGCCGTGTCATCCTTTACCACTGGCATCATCGGATTTGGTATGCAGGGACGTGGGCTCAGCACATCGCGCTCCCGGATGTCGTCAACTTCCCAGACCTTGGAGACGCTGCTACTCGCTCAGGTAGCTCTTCAGTTGCCATCACGAGGCTGGGTGCACCCTGTCCAGTCCTCCCACAACGAAAAGAAATCTCTATTGGTACCGGGAATCGAAACCGAGTCTTCCGCATGGCTATCAGCCGTGCTTATCACTCATGTCGTCCTTCGAAAGAGTATCTTAATTTTGTGTTTAGTTTCCACAGATAATAAAGTGAGACTAATTGTACCATATTCTCTCGTTTGTGGTCAACCGTAGGTTTTGTTGTCACGACAAACAGGGGGAAATCTATTGGAGCTAGCGCACAAGGCAAGATTTAACTTGTCGTGTCTCTCCTCGTTGGCGTATAAATCGTTCACTGCATGTGCAACTGTCGCACGGGATCCTGACTTGTTAAATTAAAATGTTCGAACCCTGCACTTCCTGATTCATCTGGCAAAAGGAAAAGCGAGAAACAGGGCAATGGATACGCTCAGTTCCGATATGACCATACAGTCACTAAACCATTTATTTTCATTCATTGTGCATTTTCTTTGTTAGATCACTGATATGACACCCATACTTTCTGAAGAAAAATGAAAGTGGAATAATCTTGAATAACAGTTAATCAGCACTCGGGAATGTGGTCATTTTTTACAAAGCTTGATGCCAGATTCGAAATATACAAAGCATAGAAAATCTTATACTACTTTATTCCCTTACGTAGACACTAAGGAGGAGTGGATTTCGTCAATTTTGCTTGGGAATTCAGCGCGAAAGCATTGAGATAATGAGTTACTTCACAATGAGTCTACAGACATGCACTCATGCAGAGAATCCAGGAAGACAGAAGTTAGCAAGAGGGGGAACACCCGTCATACCATCTACAATAAATTCTAGGGGGCTCCGAATTATTCATTTGTTACAATGACTCTTGAGACCTGAGCTCTGTCCCACTACGGCGGCTACAGTCAAACTGAAACAGGTGGTGACCACATGGCGTCTGACACCTTGGTAAGAAAAATCACGAGACTCGCTCAACATTTTGTGATTCTAGCGTTTACTTGCTTTGGGCTGACTTTCCCAGATATTAAGTGCTTGTACGATAATGTGGTGCATTCCTATAAGACGCTAATTTTGTACCACTTGCATCACGTTAAGCAAATGTGTTGGACTGTGTATATCTCACAGTCTAAGATCATTATACTCGATAACGGCGTGAAAGCCGAAACCTAGATTGTACGTAACTGATACGAGATCGTGATTGTAAAATTCAGCGTTAAAATGTCGGCTCGACAACATATTTACAGTACTAGGAATACTATAATTTGTGCGTTTCGATGGTCATTCTATTATTCTGTGAATACCAAATAATAGCCAGATCCACATCCGAGGCAAATCCCTTATAATGCATCTTCCAACTGCCTCTCTTAGCAATGTCGAGTTGTACCATGCTAAGGCTAACCACGTACTGCCTGTCGTTCACAAAAAGAAGCAGCTGAGTTCGCCAGCCAAACCCACCTTTTACATCGCGCCATGCCACTTCCGTTGCGGAGGGACTTCCCTACAGCAATTACATGTTACAAATACAATTGCCCTAAGCACGAACCAGCTTTTAACAAAGTACTCTTTTTTATAAACATATTCTTATTACAATAATGAAAAATTTCAACATTCTTTTGCTTTTTTCATATATACATTACAAAACTCTAAATTTCTTGCCATACATCAAGGAGTTCAAACAACACCAATACACAGCTACATAAAATAAACCTACTTCTAATCGATATAAGTTTTACAACTTGGGCAATTCCAGCAGGACAATGCGACACCTCATACGTCCGTAATTCTACAGAGTCGCTCCAGGAACACTCTTCTGACTTTAAACTCTTCCGCTGGCCACCAAACTCCCCAGACATGAACATTATTGAGAATATCTGGGATGCCTTGCAATGTGGTATTCAGAAGAGATCTACACCTCCTTGCACTCTTACGGATTTATAGACAACCCTGCACAACTCATGGTGTCAGATCCCCCCCCCCCCCCCCCCCCCCCAGCACTACTTCAGACATTATTCGAGTCCATGCCAGTTCGTGTTGCGGTACTTCTGCGTACTCACGGGGGCCCTTCACTATACTAGGCAAGTGTAGCAGTTTCTTTGGCTCTTCAGTGTAGTATAGCAACAATATCCGCGATTGACTTACAAATCTCAAACTAAATGTAAATGTCGTGTGACTAGGGTCTCCCGTCGGGTAGACCGTTCGCCAGGTGCAAGTCTTTCGTTTTGGTGCCACTTCGGCGACTTGCCCGTCTATGGGGATGAAATGATGATGATTAGGACAACACAACACCCAGTCCCTGAGCGGAGAGAATGTCCGACCCAGCCGGGAACCGAACCCGGGCCCTTAGGATTGACATTCTGTCGCGCTGACCACTCTGCTACCGGGAACGGACATCTCAAACTGTTCTCAATTATATGGCTTTTAAAATGGCTTCACAGAAAAAAAAAAACGACTCGCCAAGAAGGTGCTATCGGATTGTGGGGATAAGACAGATGACAGTAGACGTAATGTACATACACAGAATAACAAATGATGGTAATTTCAGATTGGATGAATTATTCAAGAGAGAGAGCGTCACAAACTGAACAATTCAATAACGTGTTGGTCCATCTCTGGCCATTACATGCAAACAGTTGTTTGGCTTGGCACTGATTGGCTCTGAGCACTATGGGACTTCACATCTGTGGTCATCAGTCCCCTAGAACTTAGGGCTACTTGAACCTAACTAACCTAAGGACATCACACAACACCCAGTCATCACGAGGCAGAGAAAATCCCTGACCCCGCCGGGAATCGAATCCGGGAACCCGGGCGTGGGAAGCGAGAACGCTACCGCACGACCACGAGCTGCGGACTTGGCACTGATTGATAGAGTTGTTGGGTGTCCTCCTGATGGATATCGTGCCAACTTCTGTCGAAGTCTCGTGTTAGATCGTCAAGATCCCGAGCTGGTTGGAGGTCTCTGCCGATAATGTTCCAACGTTCTCAATTGGGGAGAGATCCAGCGACCTTGCTGGTTAACGTGGTTTTGGCAAGCTTGAAGACAAGCAGCAGAACTGTCGCCGTGTGCAGGCGGGCATTATCTTGCTGGAATGTAAGCCTAATATGCCTTGCCATGAAGGGCAACAAAACGGGGCGTGGAATACCGTCGACTTGCCGCTGTGCGGTAATTGTGCTGCGGATGACAACCAAAGGATCGAGAAACGAGATGGCACCCCTGACCATCGCTACTGGTTGGCGGTCCTAATAACTGCTGGCAATGTGGTCAGAGGTGAACCAAGGTGTTACTGAATTACTTAATTTATTAAGCTCTTTCTCTTGAAGGAATCATCCAATTTTTCTGAATTTGTAATCTTTCGTTTGTCTGCACTTGTACATCACATTTGCCGATTTTGTCCCATTCGAAGAATTCCTTCGTGCAACGTTCTTTTTTTGTGTCTTAGAGTGTAGTTCAAAAATACCAATGATTCTGCGAGAGCTGCACTCTACACTGAGGTAGATGAGCAGGCCCGATAGTTCTTGCTATCTATGGAAGCCTCCACGCTAATAGCTATATCAAATATTACAGGCCACAGACACACGGGAGACTGTTATGGGCACGATGTCTGGAAACAAGAACCTCGGAACAGCAAGGCTAATAGAATTTTCAGATGTCACTGTAGTGAGCGCCTTTGGTAAGTGATTGAAGACAGTGAAACCATGAGTAGGCAACAAGGCGTTGGAGTCTACGCTCACCTCGGACGTGGATGTTACTGGCTTGCCAGCTCTGTGAAGTAGGACAGTCGGAGACCTGTGGCAGATCTGTTAATAGCGTACTGGTACAGGCACAATTGTTCCAGAACACGCTGTTCAATGCACATACTGAGCATGGGACTCCTCAGCAGATGTCAACACGTGTTCCCATGTTGACTCTAGGACATCGTTAAGTATAGTCGTAGGGTACTAGACAGACGATGGATCACGCTTTCTGTCACACCAGATCAATGGTCGTGTACGAATTTCCTGTTATTTAGACGATCAGCTATTGGAAGAATGCAATGTGCTAAGGATGGAGGCCGGTTGGGGCAGTATTATGCTATAGAGAACATTCACCTGGGCTTCCGTGGCACATGTGGTAGTAATGGCAGACACCATGACAGTTGCGATGAAACTTCCCCTTTGAACAATTATACATGACTGTGCTTAAACTGACACACAATATTTTGTTAGCGCAACGCAATCTGACTTTCAAAATTCCCTACAAAAGAATGGCCCTGACTAACATTAAACTATACCTTTCACAAATCACTTACCTCACAAAAATCTTCGCTGCTCAAGCTACTGCAATACAGCGAGCGCCACTACTGCCAGCTAAATAAAAGATTCAAACTATGGAAGGCACTAACTACTGATAGGGATAGTTAGCAAATGAAAGATATTAGTAGAGAACAAACAATGTATTTACCTTGATATCATCATATATAAATATAGCAGTTCATGACAAATTACAAATCTCCGCCATCTCTCTCCCCACATCCACCACTGCTGGCGGCTCACCTCCAACTGCGCAATGCTACGCGCTGTTCACAGCCAGCTGCCTAACACTACAATGGCGAGTATCACAACAATGCAAAGCAGCCACAGACTGCACACAACACAGCCAGTGATTTTCATACAGAGGTGGCGTTACCAATAAAAAAACCTAAACAGCCTACTTACAGCGAACTACGAGAACATTAATGCGGACCACTCGCATAATTTATGTCTTTCATCTTTCACTAGGATAGCTGGCGGTGTCACAAGACCAAAATCGTGTGATGAAGAGCGTGACAGTGAACTCACGTCCATGTCTTAACCGCCAAATTCGCTTGATTTGAACCCGATGGAATGCACCTGGAACACTATCGGATGCTAACTTCGCACTGACAAAACACTGTCCCGTAAGTATGGAATTTACGTTACTTATGCGTAGACTTCTGGTGCCCATACCTCTGAAAAGTTACCAACAATTCGTCGACTCCGTGGTATGCAGAATCGCTTCTGTATTGTGTTCCAATGGTGGATCAAACGCTGTTACGTTTCTGAACATAATATTTTGGTTCATTGATCTGGTTTATAAGAGATATGGACTGACTTTTTCCGCTGACACTGAAAGTCGCTTGAAACACGCTAAGAGTAGTATTTGTTTAGGCTAACTCCATTTATATACACACATCAAAAAGCGTTTCGCATCAGCTCGTTCCCGAGAGTTCCGGAATCTGTACAGAAAACTCGAATAGAGATCAACATAAACATCATTTCCGCCCCTTTTGTTCATGGAAACCAATTGGATGCTGTAGAACCATAGAACGAGACCTTCAGAATTGCTGGTCCAGACTTCTGTACACACTGGTACCCCTAATATCCCGTAGCACGTGCTCTTGCATTGATGCATGCCTGTATTCGTCGTGGCGTAGTATCCACAAGTTCACCAAGGAACTGTTGGTCCAGATTGTCCCACTCCTCGACGGCGATTCGGCGTGGATCCCTCAGAGTGGTTGGTGGGACACGTCGTCCATAAACAAGTTTTCAGTCTCAGACATGTTCGATAGGGTTCATGTCTGGAGAACATGATGGCCACTCAGGTCGAGCGATGTCGTTATCCTGAAGGAAGTCATTCACAAAGATGTGCACGATGGGGGCGCGAACTATCGTCCATGAAGACGAATGCCTCACCAGTATGCTGCCGATATGGTTGCACTATCGGTCGGAGGATAGCATTCACGTATTGTACAGCCGTTACGGCTCTTTCCATAACCACCATCGGCGTACGTTGACCCCACATAATGTCACCTCAAAACAGCAGGGAACCTCCACCTTGCTGCACTCGTTGGACAATCAGCTTGACCGGGTTGCTTCTAAATGTGGCTCAAATGAGTAAGTACTATGGGACTTTACATCTGAGACCATCAGTCCCCTAGACTTAGAACTACTTAAACCTAACTAACCTAAGGTCATCACACACATCTATGCCCGAGGCAGGATCGAATCTGCGACCGTAGCAGCAGGGCGGTTCCAGACTGAAGCGCCTAGAACCGCTCGGCCACAGCGGCCGGCTCCAAACATGTCTTCGAAAACTGTCTGGTTGAAGGCATATGCGACACTCATCGATGAAGAGAACGTGATGCCAATCCTGAGCGGTCCATTCGGCTTGTTATTTGGCCCATCTGTACAGCGCTGCATGCTGTCGTGGTTACAATCATCAGCCTATTGCGCACAGTTTGAGTTGTAACACGGCGTCCTGTGGCTGCACGAAAAGCATTATTCAACATGGTGGCGTTGCTGTTAGGGTTCCTCCGAGCCATAATCCGTAGGTAGCGGTCATCCACTCCAGTAGTAGCCCTTGGGCGGCATGAGCGAGGCATGTCACCGACAGTTATTATCTCTCTCTATCTCCTCCATGTCCGAACAACAACGCTTTGGTTCACTCCGAGACGCCTGGACATTTGCCTTGTTGAGAGCCCTTCGTGGCACAAAGTAACAATGTGAACGCGATCGAACCGCGGTATTGACCGTCTGGGCGTGGTTGAACTACACACAACACGAGCCGTTTACCTCCTTCCTTGTGGAATGACTGGAACTGATCGGCTGGAAACATCTGATGTAATAGCATGGAAATGGGGCTGATGTGTCTTAGGAAAGACATCCGGTATATGTATGTTGACTTGTAGACAACATCCGTGGTCGCCACTTAGCGCAAGATACAAATGATGTTCACTGTACAGTCATCTTTCCTTCACTACACAATATGTCCGATTACACACTGAATGAAAAGGTTTGCTCTCGTATATAAAATATTTAGACCCCTGAATCAAATTAGTAACATATTCTAACTGCAAAGAGATTGTAGAATATTATCTAAGCAGTCAATATTTAGTGAGATGATTTTACAGAGAAAATTTTATTCATTTGAACCCGAATAGTCATAATAACATCTCAGTTTGATGAACACGCAAGCAGCGAGACTTGTAGTTGCCTGCAGTGCATTGGGCATGTGGACCCTGTTATGGCACCAAACAATGGGTGTCCGAGTGGTAGACACTGGTCAAAATACTGTTCTGTTCAGTAAGGTGCATGAATTGAAGCATAAATGAAACAGCCGGCCGGTGTGGCCGTGCGGTTCTAAGCGCGTCAGTTTGGAGCCGCGTGACCGCTACGGTCGCAGGTTTGAATCCTGCCTCGGGCATGGATGTGTGTGATGTCCTTAGGTTAGTTAGGTTTAAGAAGTTCTAAGTTCTAAGGGACTGATGACCTCAGTAGTTAAGTCCCATAGTGCTCAGAGCCATTTGAACCATTTGAACCATAAATGAAACAGGGAATGAATAAGCAAGCGTCACTGTAAAATAGTTGTATTGAGATATATTGAAGGCCTGCATGTGATGCAGTACTCAAGTCCGCTACCTACTGATGGCTTTGACATGCCCAATTTTAAGTATCTGTGTAATAGTTCTGTTGCGCCAGACGGAAGTTGGAAGTTCCGCAAAGCTAACCCTCCTAGCCGTGAGCTGACGTCTCTGAGGCGAGGTTAACACTGAATAGCAATGTACGTAGTGCTAACTAGCTCCGCTGACGTCGTCGTGGACTGATCTGGCTGGGACCCAAAGAGTAAGTGAGGAGTACCTAGACTGCCGCTTCTGACGGTGTCTCTATATGCCCTGGTAGCGCCTGGTGTCGCTAGGGGTTGCAAGGCTTCAGTTACAGTAGGACCACTGGTGGACGGCCGCTGCATTTGTGCTGCCAACTTCGGCGTCTTCTACGATGAGAGCCCCTGTTTGGTATCGCCGTGCATCTATACCACAGACCCAAATGCAGGACGTCAAATGATCATACTTTACATCTAATGAAGGACTGCCACCGTGCTAACGAGGTCACGTTCTAGACTGACCTTTTCAGCTGAGAAATCATGCATAGGAAGACGAAGTATAATATTCACAGTGACTGGATCTAGTTTAAACATTAATTGCAGTGAGAAATACATAAAATTCTAGTAATCGCTAATGGCAAGTAGTACGTATGCTGATTGCTGAGTGCAAGTCGGCAGAAACTCGTCAAAATAGGAAGCCGATTGTCAGGGATAAACTGATATGAAAGAACATTTGAATATAAATATATATAATTGTCTCGAAAGATAGTTCAACCACGACAGCACGAATGGTAAATTTATCCAACAAATGTACTCAAACCGTACACCTTCGAGATACGTCTTACCACATTGCATATTGGAAGCAGACCAGCGCTCCATTAGACTGCAAAATAAGATCCTTCGCCGCGTTCAGCCGAACACCAACTTCCTTCTTCCAAGTCGTAACCCAGAATACCGCGAGGCTGACTGCAACCCGATGGTCAGCTCAGCTAGAACTCAAAGACTATTTCCTGAACACCTTACAGACTGACCCAAAGATATACAGGGTTATTACAAATGATTGAAGCGATTTCACAGCTCTACAATAACTTTATTATTTGCACACACATACAAAAACTCAAAAAGTTTTTTTAGGCATTCACAAATGTTCGATATGTGCCCCTTTAGTGATTCGGCAGACATCAAGCCGATAATCAAGTTCCTCCCACACTCGGCGCAGCATGTCCTCATCAATGAGTTCGAAAGCATCGTTGATGTGAGCTCGCAGTTCTGGCACGTTTCTTGGTAGAGGAGGTTTAAACACTGAATCTTTCACATAACCCCACAGAAAGAAATCGCATGGGGTTAAGTCGGGAGAGCGTGGAGGCCATGACATGAATTGCTGATCATGATCTCCACCACGACCGATCCATCGGTTTTCCAATCTCCTGTTTAAGAAATGCCGAACATCATGATGGAAGTGCGGTGGAGCACCATCCTGTTGAAAGATGAAGTCGGCGCTGTCGGTCTCCAGTTGTGGCATGAGCCAGTTTTCCAGCATGTCCAGATACACGTGTCCTGTAACGTTTTTTTCGCAGAAGAAAAAGGGGCCGTAAACTTTAAACCGTGAGATTGCACAAAACACGTTAACTTTTGGTGAATTGCGAATTTGCTGCACGAATGCGTGAGGATTCTCTACCGCCCAGATTCGCACATTGTGTCTGTTCACTTCACCATTAAGAAAAAATGTTGCTTCATCATTGAAAACAAGTTTCGCACTGAACGCATCCTCTTCCATGAGCTGTTGCAACCGCGCCGAAAATTCAAAGCATTTGACTTTGTCATCGGGTGTCAGGGCTTGTAGCAATTGTAAACGGTAAGGCTTGTGCTTTAGCCTTTTCCGTAATATTTTCCAAACCGTCGGCTGTGGTACGTTTAGCTCCTTGCTTGCTTTATTCGTCGACTTCCGCGGGTTACGCGTGAAACTTGCCCGCACGCGTTCAACCGTTTCTTCGCTCACTGCAGGCCGACCCGTTGATTTCCCCTTACAGAGGCATCCAGAAGCTTTAAATTGCGCATACCATCGCCGAATGGAGTTAGCAGTTGGTGGATCTTTGTTGAACTTCGTCCTGAAGTGTCGTTGCACTGTTATGACTGACTGATGTGAGTGCATTTCAAGCACGACATGCGCTTTCTCGGCTCCTGTCGCCATTTGGTCTCACTGCGCTCTCGAGCGCTCTGGCAGCAGAAACCTGAAGTGCGGCTTCAGCCGAACAAAACTTTATGAGTTTTTCTACGTATCTGTAGTGTGTCGTGACCACATGTCAATGAATGGAGCTACAGTGAATTTATGAAATCGCTTCAATCATTTGTAATAGTCCTGTACTACGGTGTTCGCTTTCGAGTACTGGATACAGAATTTATGTTTGTTGAAGACCTGCGTTAACTACTCGTAATACGCCAAGTAATTTAATAGCGAAAGTTTCAGATTAGATAGCAAAAGTTGCTAATGTTAACAACGAACTTCCAAATTACATGCTCTCATTGTTTCGCAGCATTTGTCAGTTAGTGGTTACTGCGTGTTACGTGTGTGATGTTACTGATATTTGTGTTATAGGCATAAGGTGGTGGTCCAAGGCATCACTGAAAACAAGTTTCGCACTGAACGCATCCTCTTCCATGAGTTGTTGCAACCGCGCCGAAAATTCAAAGCGTTTGACTTTGTCATCGGGTGTCAGGGCTTGTAGCAATTGCAAACGGTAAGGCTTCTGCTATAGCCTTTTGCCGTAAGATTTTCCAAACCGTCGGTTGTGGTACGTTTAGCTCCCTGCTTGCTTTATTCGTCGACTTCCGCGAGTTACGCGTGAAACTTGCCCGCACGCGTTCAACCGTTTCTTCGCTCACTGCAGGCCGACCCGTTGATTTCCCCTTACAGAGGCATCCAGAAGCTTTAAATTGCGCATACCATCGCCGAATGGAGTTTCACCATCCAATGCTGGAAACACAATCAGAGGGTTTAATGACTCAGAAAGGAGTTACCGAAACAAACTCAGCAAGCCGAACTGTTTATGTACACCCACGCAATGGTCATCATCAGACCGCTTCCTGAAATCGCAAAGTCGCGCTGACGTACGCTACGGAGCTTTTAGTGGAGAAGAGTTGCTTGGTGCCGTTTGTTTTATATAGCACTGAGGCCTACACCTTGTCTAATTTCAACCTTCTTCTTTTCTTTTGAAAGTGGTTTTGTGATTTTGTATATCTTTGGCCCCGGTCCCAGAGCATGATCTACTGTTTTATCAGTTTTACCCAGGCGACAATTGTTCTTGTGTTCCTTGAGGCGAGTGTTAATGCTTGTTTTTGTAGTTCCTATATATAATTGGCGGCAACTTCTACTGTGATAAGTCTTTTGAAGATCTTTTGAAGTGTTCATATATTCTCGCACCTTTTTTGTTGGTTTAAACACTGTATCGATACCGAATTTTCTGAGTTCTTCGCTGATGCTACCCGTGACAGTTTTTACAAATTAATGGAAAACTTTCCGATTAGTTTGTTCTTTTTCATTAGAAACTCTAGACCTTTTAAGATTTAGTGCCCTATTTATAACGAAAAAGAACCAACTATAGAGAAACATTTGCTTCCACTTGTCAAAACAGACACGGATCGCTTCGTAAAGTATTCAGAAAATACCATATCGATACAGTGTTAAACCAATAAGAAATTTGCGCGGATATTTGATCTGCATAGGATCTACGGCCGCCTCTTTCCATAACAGGAGTGTATAAAATCCCTTCTACTTGTGGTTGGTTAGTTAGCTACACATTCTATAGGTCATTTGAACGATTCTTTTAACGAAATAATGTGGAACGAGTCAGTGTACGGGATGTGTACACATGATTAGTGGGGTTAATGAACACATTACTATTTTAGTCCTACTCACGCAACTACACTTAAGATGCTGGTTTTTTTGTGTGTTTTTTATTGGCTACCAGTTTTTAAGTATAAATTCACCAGTGGAATAGAAGAGGTTGTCCTGGAGAAATGACTGCAATGTCAACTGTCAGACTTTTTATGTTATTGGGCAGATGATAAAAGATTTTTTTGCAGCGTATTGAAATCCTTTCTGAGCCACTGACGGCTTCAATAATGGGTAATAAAGTTCATTTTTCCCTCTACTGTTGTATGTATGGACAACACTGTTCTTCTCAAATTGTGATGGATTATTTGTGATGAATTTAATTAGCGAATACCATCATACGTACTGCAGTTAAAATGCCTATCTCCTTGTAGAGGTACCTACATGACGTCCGTGGGTGAACACTACATATTATTGTTACTACTTGCTATTGTGCAACCTGAGGTACTTCAGAAAATTATTTCATAAGATATTACTGAGTGGAAATATGCAAACTACGTCATGAAATTTATTCGTTTGTTTCCAAACTTGAGTTTCTCTAAGTGAGTATTTTAGAATTACAGTTCGATTCCCGGCGGGGTCAGGGATTTTCTCTACCTCGTGATGGCTGGGTGTTGTGTGCTGTCCTTAGGTTAGTTAGGTTTAAGTAGTTCTAAGTTCTAGGGGACTTATGACCACAGCAGTTGAGTCCCATAGTGCTCAGAGCCATTTGAACCATTTTAGAATTACAAAAATAAACATTAACACCCTCCTTAAGGGAAACACGACTGATCGTCGCCTGAGCAAGACGGATAAATCAGTGGTAGCAGATCATGCACTAGGACTGGGGAGCCATCAACTTCCTTTCTCTGACACTGTGGTTTTAGCAAGATCTCATAATTACTACACTCGGAGGTACAGAGAGATTATAGAAATACAAAAGCATTAAACAGTTTCAACACAAAAGAAGAAGGATTGAAATTAGACAAGCTTTGGGCCTTGATTCTAACAAAAACAATCAGCGCAAACTCCTCCCCGCTACAGGCCCCATAGCAATACGTCAGCGCGACTCTGCAACTATAGGCGGTGGTCTTAAGGTCTAACGAACTGAATGTTGCGTGGATACTGTTGTGACTTGGCAAGACAGCCAAGCCACTAGGAGGTAGCCGAAAGGCACGCGTTTAAGCTCACGCAGGCTGGCGTGAGGTCTGGAACAGGTAAAGTAATTATACTAGCGAAAAAGGTACGTAGCTTCTGGAATACTTAACTTTAATCCATAATTGGTGAACATCGGTCGGACGGTACATGCATCACAAGATAAATAGCAAATGATAATGGCGCCTTGGTAGGTCGTAGCAAATGACGTAGCTGACGGCTATGCTAACTATCGTCTCGGCAAATGAGAGCGTATTTTGTCAGTGAACCATCGCTAGCAAAGTCGGTTGTACAACTGGGGCGAGTGCTAGGAAGTCTCCCTAGACCTGCCGTGTGGCGGCGCTCGGTCTGCAATCACTGATAGTGGCGACACGCGGGTTCGACGTATACTACCGGACCGCGGCCGATTCAAAGGCTACCACCTGTCAAGTGTGGTGTCTGGCGGTGACACCACAGATACGTCATATGAACAGTTTGGCTTGCTGAGCTTGTTGCTAGGCGCAAATTGAGACGCGTATAGCGCGTGTGGCACGACGCAGCGCTGCGCGCTTTTTTCTAACTTTTAACAGTTCCAAGTGGGACTACGCAAATTGGGATGCAAAGCGATGGGGCGCGATACGCACCTGCGCCAGGTCGCACGGCGTTGTGGTTGTGGCACAGTTTCTAGCGCCGTGCGCCAAGCGAACACTGTGGCAGGGGTGAGATGGGGAGCAGTCCTCCCATACACTCCCTTCGGCACCGCACATATGGACAGTGATCGTACTGGCCATCCGAAAATTATAGCCTTACTGTATAGTAATTTTATTGTCACTGAGTAGTGTTTCTTTTTTCGCCATATTCCATCTTTTTTCATTAACACACTATATTTTTCAGTTATTTATATCTTTGCAGTTTTTTGTTTTGTTTCATTATTGGTTTTCTTTTGTCAAGATCAGTGCACAGTTCAGTGACTGGTGAGCTACTAGCCACTGGGAATATATCTTTGGCCTCCACATTGTTTTAAGATCGCAAGATGGGAGAGACGATTCTTCATGAGAGTAGTGAAACAGGAAGTAACAAAGTAAATAAAATCATATGATCAAGAAGCAAGGCAGAAAATTTTAAATATTATGCAGTGAAACAAGGTTGCCTACGTGCTGCCTACTATGCTGGCGTATCTGTACAATGTGTTACAAAAATTCAAAAAATGGGAATTTCTGTTGATGTATTCACTTTGTGCTCGTGCTAAAATGCGTCCAGCATAATAATGTGAACACCTGTACTTACTTGGGAATGGTTTGTTAATAAAGGGGTTGGACCCTATTTGCCATTCTTCTTGGAATACTGGGATATAATGATTATATAGTCTCCAGAGAAATATTATGCCACTTTTCGACTGGAACCTGTTCTAACTCCTGTAGTGACAAGGGAGTCTGACATCTGCTTCGGAGTCTGCGCTCCAATACGCCCACAGGGGTTCAATAATGTTGAAGTCCGGGGACTGTGCTGGCCAAGGAAGACGCTGCAGTTCAGTTGCATGCTCCTCATACCACAATTGTACTGTCCTGGCTATGTGAATGGGTGCATTATCGTCCTGAAATATGACATCATTTAATTCATGAGGCATGCCGGGATGGTTCCTCTGAAAGGGCACGGCCGACTTCCTTCCCCGTCCTTCCCTAATCCGATGAGACTGATGACCTCGCTGTTTGGTCTCTTCCCCCAACCAACCAACCAACCAATTCATGAGGTGATCCTGATCACTTAAAATGTTCACATTATCGTTGGGTACAACACGGCGTTTGAGAGTAATGATGGGACCAGCAGAATACCATGATACGGCTGCCCACACCGTCACACTTCCACCTCCGTGCTTAACCGTTGGAATCAGGCAATGAGAATTGTAGGTTTCTTTTGGCGTTCTCCTGACGTAAACATGGCCCGATATTGGAAATAACGTAAATGTTGATTCGTCGAACCATATGACGTGTTTCTACTGATCAGCCGTCCAGGATTTATGCTCCTGACACCATGTTTTACACTTCTTTGCGTTGGTTGTCGTCACTAACGTTTTCGGTATAGCAGCTTGTCCATGAATATTTGCTTATGGAGTTCTCGGCGGACGGCGTCGATAGATACGCGGTCTCAAAGATGGCTGTTGGGCTCTGAAGTCACTTTCGCCGTAGTTTTATGTTGTTTCGATTTGTGCCCACTATGACGTCTACTCGATGACATCTTTCCATGTTTTGTGTAGGCTGTCATGACTGTTGAAACAGTTGCTGTTGAAACATTGAATAAGTTGGCTGGCTTGTTACTGATGCTCCAGCTAATCAGGCCCCCACGATCTGCTCACTTTGGAGCTCCGTTACGTCTTTCATTGCACATCGACCTCGGCCTCTGAATGCAAAGACGAAGTGTGCACTACTCGTAAACAACTTGCACTGATGCCTAGTACGTACTGAACATGCACAGTCCAGCGCGGCACGTGCCTTACCTGAGTTGTTGACTGTCAAACACAACCATCCCATTACTATCACTGTTCATATTATTTTGCCTATCCCCTGTGTATAAGTTTCACTGTGATTTCTTGAATATGGATGTAGTAACAGACATACACTACCTGCATGCAGTCATCACATTTTCACTGCACGCTAAGTCGAGAAATCCCCATGAATGACAATGTTTTAATTGGCGCCTAGCGAGGAGATAAAGCATTTCGGTGGCTGCATACGCAGCATCAATGAACTAATTACACAACAGGCTACACAAATGAACGATGTGGTCTATATTATTCCGAAAGTGTGAGTATCCTGAAAGAGTCTGGTGATATGACACATTTAGCCGGCCGGAGTGGCCGTGCGGTTCTAGGCGCTACACTCTGGAACCGAGCGACCGCTACGGTCGCAGGTTCGAATCCTGCCTCGGTCATGGATGTGTGTGATGTCCTTAGGTTAGTTAGGTTTAAGTAGTTCTAAGTTCTAGGCGACTGATGACCTCAGAAGTTAAGTCCCATAGTGCTCAGAGCCACGACACATTTAATTAACTGAAATATATTGCTGACAAACGTTGGTCTACATTCATGACAATGTTTTTTCCAACGACGTGAACTCTTCACATCACGAGGCACACCTGGCTATCTTCCACATTCCTGTCGGTTGCATTATTCCCAGCTTCTGGCAGTACATTGACGATCGTCTTGTGCGCTGGATCAGTTGTTTACTTTTCTCAATAATAACTATTTCATTTGCGAATCATACATTGCTGGTTCAGCAAGACGTAAGTAACAAGCATCTGGCATGGCAGCGCCTGAAGGGCACACTAGTCATCATTTTCATAATGCTCAGATGAAGGACATGAAGAAAATTCTTCGGCATGTTACCATCCCAATAGCTCAGTATTAAAAATACGATGGGTCACGCAGATTCCGCCAAAATTGCAACAGAACAGGCGATTTGTTTTTGTGGAAATTGTTAATCTTTTCTTATTCGAAAAAGTATCATCATTCACGAGTAACTGCTACATTTTTCTTGTTGACGGGTTTAGTAGAGCTTCCTCTGCCAAAACGCGGTATAATTTGCACAAACTCGCCTTACGGCAGCTGTCGCGACAGAGTTCTCAAACAGAGCGCCTCATTAAACTAGAGACTGGCGGCCAGAGAGGCCAACAGCTTGTGGAAAAATCTCATTGTGTTGGTTTTCAGTAACATCACAAATTTCATGTTTATTTTCATATTGGTAAGTTCTCTTTTCACTAGCTGTCGATGACTCTTAAATACTGGACTGGAAAAAAAGACCTATACCTTCTGCTACATCGCTGTAAATAAGAAATTTCTGTGTGTTAACGATTTGGCAAAAGACTCTCCTCTTTGTGTGCTATCATCTGCCAAGATCTCGCTTCGATATCTCGATCGGTTTAGGAGATATGAGGCATGTTATGAATATTTCATTCTCGCGCGCACGTGATTGGGAATGAACACACAACACATGATCCATTTTCCCGAGATCGGAGACAGATACATACCTCCTCTCAAACGTAAAGAAAAATTCAAAATGTTAGCTAAATTTCATTTGCAACAACATGTGATCTAATACGCACCAAATGCAAAATCATAGAAACTTCTACTTCCCGTTGAAAACTTTCGAATTTTGCGCAGTGTCTTACTTAAATAGGTATCTCAGAATAAGTATGACTGTTAGCAAGATGATGGCCACTTTGCCACGAAGGTGACGTATGACGCTACAGGCAACTCAAAAATCAAATATTTTTGTGAATAGTTCCTGTAAAATCGTTTGAGGATGATTACAGGGTGGGCGGGCTTCGATTTTGTCAGCGCAATGCGCCGCCAAACGGCGCGTGCAAAAAATGTGTATACTTTAATAAGACACTACGCAAAACTCAAAAAGGTTGCAATGAAAATTAGGGGTCGCTATGATTTTGCGTTTGGTGCGTATTACACCATATGTTGCTGCGTATGAAATTTAACTAACATGTTGAATTTTTGTTTAGACTTGGGAGGAGGTCTCTATCTGCCTCCGATCTCGAGAAAATGGATCATATGTAGCCCGCTCACTTCCGATCTCACGCCCGCGAGAATGAAATACTCGCAACATCTCTCATATCTCATAAACCGCTGGAGACATCGTAACGAAAGTTTGGCGAATGATAGCACACAATGAGGAGAGTGTTTTGCCAATTCTTAAACACACGGAACTTTCATATCTACGGCTATATATCAGTACTTATACTTCCCTTTTTATTTATCTCACTCCATTGACTGTAATTTTTTAAGAGATCGACAGCTAGCGAAACAAGAGCTTCCTAGTATGGAAATAAATATGAAATTTCTTCTTTTATGTCACTGCAAACCGACAGTATGAGGTTTTTCGTAAGCTATTGAGCTCTGTGATTGCCAATTGCTTGTTTAGTGAGGCACTCCGTTTCGGAATTGTCACAATAGCTGCTGTGAGAAGAGTTTGGCAAATAACACTGTGACAAAGGAAGTACAATTTAACCAGTCACCAAGAGAAATGTGGCCGTTACTCATAAACGGTGATGCTTCTACGAATGAGAAAAGGTTAACAACTCACACAAAAATATATTGCCAATTCTGTTGGAATTTTCGTGGAATCCCCGTAACCCATCGTATTTTTAATACTGAGCGACTGGAATGGAAACTTACCAAAGGATTTTATTCCGTCTCTTGATCTGAGCAGTATCAAAATAACGACGAGCGTTCCTTCAGGCGGAATGGTAGGCACATGCCAGATACTGGTTACTCACCTACGGCTTGCCAAACTGACAATGTGTGATCGCGAATAAAATAGTTTTTATTGAGAAAAATAAACAATTGATCTGTCGCACAACACAATGGTCAGTGTATTGCCAGGAGCGGAGGATAATGGGCGCGACAGGAATGCACAAGCTAGCCATGTGTGCCTTGTGCGTTGGAGTTCGAAAAATATTGTCATGAAAGTAGATCTGCCTTTGTCAGCAGTACTTTTCGACAAATTAAATATATCTAATCATAACACTCTTTTAGGATATTCCTACTTTCGTAATAATACCGACCATTGTCTTCGCCGGCCGGAATGGCCGAGCGGTTCTAGGCGCTACAGTCTGGAACCGCGCGACCTCTACGGTCGCAGGATCGAATCCTGCCTCGGGCATGGGTGTATGTGATGTCGTTAGGTTAGTTAGGTTTAAGTAGTTCTAAGTTCTAGGGGACTGATGACCTAAGATGTTGAGTCCCATAGTGCTCAGAGCCATTTGAACCAATTACAACATTGTTATTTGTGACTGCTTTTCGACTGTGTCGTATTACATTATTACATCCATGTCCAAGGAATCACTGTGAGACTTCTATACTTCAGATCTTGGACGCTTTTTACCAGGAGCACAAAGGGTTCAGACCTGTGGAGAGTATCCCTTTCTAAATTTTTGTAACAGATCGTACAGATACGCCAGCGTACTAGGCAGCAAGAAGATAACCTTGTTTTACTTTCCTGCCTTGCTTCTTAATCACATGATTTTATTCAAAAAAATGGTTCAGATGGCTCTGAGCACTATGGGACTTAACACCTGTGGTCATCAGTCCCCTAGAACTTAGAACTACTTAAACCTAACTAACCTAAGGACATCACACACATCCACGCCCGAGGCAGGATTCGAACCTGCGACCGTAGCAGTCCCGCGGTTCCGGACTGAGCGCCTGAACCGCTAGACCACCGCGGCCGGCATATGATTTTATTCCTTGCTTCCTTATTCAGTCCACTCTGTCCCTTCTTGCGATCTGAAAACATCGCAGAGGCATATGATACAATTCCAGCGGCCAATAGCTCCTCAGTTACTGAAGTACGCATTTTTCTTGACAGGAGAAAAACAAAAAAAACTATGCAAATATAAATAACAGAAAAGTACAGGGTGATCAAAAAGTCAGCACAAATTTGAAAACTTAATAAACCAATGAATAATGTAGATAGAGAGGTAAAAATTGACACACGTGCTTGGAATGACATGGGGTTTTATTAGACAAAAAAAACAAAGTTGACAAAATGTCCGACAGATGGCGCGTGGAAGATCTCGCGCGCGTCGTTTGGTGATGATCGTGTGCTCAGCAACCACTTTCGTCATGCTTGACCGCCCAGGTCCCCAGACCTCAGTCCGCGCGGTTGTTGGCTTTGGGGTTACCTGAAGTCGCAAGTGTATCGTGATCGACCGACATCTCTAGGGATGCTGAAAGACAACATCCGACGCCAATGCCTCACCATAACTCCAGATATGCTTTACAGTGCTGTTCACAACATTATTCCTCGACTACAGCTATTGTTGACGAATGATGGTGGACATATTGAGCATTTCCTGTAAAAAACGTCACCTTTGCTTTGTCTTACTTTGTTGTGCTAATTGCTGCTATTCTGATCAGATGAAGCGCCATCTGTCGGTCATTTTTTGAACTTTTGTTGTTTTTTGTTCTATTGAAACCTCATGTCATTCGAAGCATGTGTGTCAATTTGTACCTCTCTATCTACATTATTCCGTGATTTATTCAGTTTTCAAATTTATACTGACTTTTTGATCACCCGGTATAATGTACTAACGAAGAAAGCTGGAGCGTGTAAATGGCGAAAAACCAAACACTACACAAAGGCAATAAAATTTAGTACACAGTAAGGCAAACTTTATCGTATGGGCAATACTACCACTGCTCATACGCGCCGTTCCGATTTGAGTATATGGCCGGGCAACTTTTCCGCTCCCCGTCTCAAATTTCCCACGGTGCTAGCAAGGCACGCGCGACGCGCGGCGCGAGAAACTGTGCCACAACTCCGCGCGACCTGGCGCAGGCGCGTGTCGCGTCCCAGTCGCGTCGCGTCGCGATTTGCGCGGTCCCATTTGAATCTGTGATGTTACAAAAATGATGTTTCCAGCACTGGATGACGAAACGTTAGAGGATTAGGCCTTGGACCAAGGCCCAATGCCCATAATGCAAACATAATCAATGTAGGAAGTACCGGCCGTGAACTGGTGCACTGTACGTTGTTTGCCTGTGTGTGACAGGGCACTGGGGCGGGCGCCTGCGGGCGCGTGGTCGGTGAGCGGCGCGTGCCGGCGCGCGCGGGCGTCGCTGGGGCTGGCGAGGCGGCAGGCGCGGCTGTGCCGCTCGGCGGACGGCGAGGCGATGCCGCACGTGGCGCGAGCCGCCGCGCTCGCGGCCGCCACCTGCCAGGCGCTGTTCGCAGACCGCCGCTGGAACTGCTCCTCCGTCAACAGCGCGCCCGCCTTCTCCAGGGACCTCACCACAGGTCAGCCGCTGCTCTCTTCACCTATCTTACACGTCGTGTCTTCTCACCTGTTAGGTGCGGCCCACCACAACATCACCACCTGTGCCAATCTCTTCTTCTCACAGTTACACATTGTGACCACCTGCTAGATAACTCGGCTGCAGTTAGCGTGTGCCGTCCCCCTCTTCCCCCCCCCCCCCCCTCTTTGATTTTCCACCCCTTCCCTCTTTTCCTTCCCATCATCTGCCCAGGTTCCCCCCGTCTGCCCTCGGCTGTGGTGTGCCATATTTGTGCCAACTTTTAGTGCAGTGTTCAAGTGAGTGTTCAGCGTTGTTCGTCTTTCCAAAGTGTTGCGAACAGAAATCATGCTGTCGCTGGCTGTGAATTTTATATCTCTTGCAAACAGAAACCAGACTGTCGCCGTGTTTTTTAATTGTCTATTATTTTACATGACTGCTTCACACGTATTTTATTAGCATCATCAACCCTTTGTACTATGTTTTAAGTTCCACGATTTTCCGCCATGTTACCATTTAAGTCTCCGATTTTATCGCCTGTTTTTGTTAGTTATTATCTTCATATTTTTAAAACAAATTCTGTAGGCTGAAAAGCGGTGTACTAAGCTGCTGCCAGCCCGCAACCTTCGGGGCGAATCGAAACTCAATAAAGGAGAAGAGAAAAAAGCGTGTGCCGTCGGGCCTGACGTGAGTCCACTACTACTAAACCGTGTCTGATGATGAACAGACACGTGCACACCGTCCAGCAGAATGAATAGTAGGATTTGAGCCACATAGTAAGACACCAATGTTGCACCTGCACGGAATATACTTTTTTTTTTTTTAATTTTCACTGGCAAGGACAGCAAACAGTAGATATGTAGATACGTCGGTATGAAGTCTTCGAATTTCATTCCATGTACTTGGGATAGTAACTACGTCCGGTAAATAGGGAAGTGAACAATATACTCAGATGACAGCATTTGAGACTGGTGTATTTCTATCGCTGCTCGTTTAGTTTTTATTGCCGTTTCAAATATACCGGTCATTTTTGAAACACCCTGTATATCACAACAGGATCTTCACCTCGATCTTTTCGGTTGTGGCTCAGTAGTTTGGGTGCGCAGGCTCACGAGGGTAGGGCCCGCCGTGTCTGTGTGGAGAGTGCAGAGGAATATGCTGATGAGGTTGTAAAGTATGTATGTAGAACTGTAAACGGATCCTAGCCAAGGCTCGACATACTTTGTGTACGAAGAATAATGGGGATGTAACCCTTGTGCGCAATTTCTGGTTAAGCCACTTCACAAGGACAATCATAAATTCAAGCGCAAGCCCTTCCTAACAATTGAGAAAAGATCGAACTGGAAATTATTAGTTTCATTAAATTTAGAATTTAATTATAAAAATGCAATTTTTTAAAGAAATTAACAAGATGAACAGCATTATATGTCGTTTATCAAAAAAATCAGGGAATAGAAAATTAATTTGAAAACTGGCATCAATTAGAAAGATAAAGGACGCAGAGTTTATCTTTTACGTAGCATATTTATTTCTGTACTGAATTTGATGCATTTCCTATGAATACACATGACTGGTGTCTGAATAAAAAAGTTCAACTAAATAATTCGCAAAAAATTGTAGAATCACGCAATTGAAAAGGAAAAACACACACAAGGGAAGTGGAACACAATAATTCAATCATTCCATCTACACACCCACGACTGTCCGAAAGGAACAAAGCAACTTCCACACTTTTAATTTCAACCACCATCATCGCCGATTTTTAACAAAATAATTATGCCACTTCCGAAAATACATGATTACACGCGCCTCAGTTAAGCTGAAGTTCTTAAATATGTCATGAATTTAACATGGGGAAGTTCTAATTCGACTAACTTCCTATGAGCAGAAAACTTCTCTAGGAGCTACGAGCTGCACTCATCAACCGATAGCTGCAGAGTGTCCTTTTTCCACCGAGCATCGCCTAACTACTCGCGCAATGGAAGCTACCAGAGCGGCAGGCTTCCGCCACCAACCTGACTGACAAACTAACCCCAGACTAAAAGGGGTAAGCCTCTCTGTCCAGGTACTGGGATCCTAAGTTGGTCATCCTGTCCTAACCTCCAAACGAGAAGCAAACATCACCTGCTCCTAGTAGACGACAAGCAACTCAGCGTCCCCCACAAAACAAACCCGAAACCACACTTAAAAACACTCATTCAGTCACATTCACTCACACATAGGGTAAGGTGAAGGGAAAAACGTAGTAAATACATGTCACGATTTCCTATGGAACACGAAAAAAACAAACATAATATCATTTAATAAGCCTTAGTTTGTTTGCTCAGTCTTTCTGGGAGAGTTAATCAATTAAACCACAATCAGGAGGTGGACAGAATAGACTGCACAGAATCCAGTGAGACAAGAGTCTTTTGAAGAGACTCCACAGAGACGTTTCAAGGTCAATTTGGGGCATATAGAACAAGTCCAGGTCGGCTGCCGTTAGCGATAATGAGGCTCTGCCCACTTGACATTAAAATACGTGAGCAGGCAGCCTGGTACTGGGTAAAGAGGCGCAAAATTGAAAAAAACTGCAGAAATTATGGGGGTTCAGGTAGGGGACAAAATTTCGATGAAACGACGAGAGAGGGAATTATGGCAAGAGACTTGGGAGACTGACGGGACGTGAGGCACGACATTTCAATTTCTAGCAAGTATTTCAGAACTACTGAAACACGATTTTCAACCAAGCAGAAGACTGTTGCACTTCCTCACAGGACATGGACTCTATCCGGCATACCTACGTCGGTTTTGGAAGCGGGCGGTGCCTTCGTGCGACTGTGGCGCCTTGGTGGACACACCAGACCATGAGGTCTATAACTGCCCCGCATATGATGATGTGGCAGCCGACTTGCGGTATCACCTATTAAGACAACAGAATAACTTTGAGATTCTTAACAACTTGGCGAACGTGGTTTCCACCAAGATACTAAGGGAATAACTGAGGCCGGCCGCGGTGGTCGAGCGGTTGTAGGCGCTTCAGTCCGGAACCGCGCGACTGCTACGGTCGCAGGTTCAAATCCTACCTCGGGCACGGATGCGTGTGATGTCCTTAGGTCAGTTAGGTTTAAGTAGTTCTAAGTCTAGGGGACTGATGACCTCCGATGTTAAGTTCCATAGTGCTCAGAGCCAATTTTTTGAATACCTGAGGGGCAACCCGTGAAAGTAGAAAATTACCAAACTACCTAACAACGCACCCACCCTATACCGCTGCGACGTAGATTGGCCGACCGCCGTTACAGTCGGAATCCGCCACGTCGCTGACTACGAAGGAGGTGCGTCTCACACTAGGTTATTAAGGTAGTCATTGATGTAGTTTAGTAGAAATAGATTTTTTGAAACTAACATTTCAGGATCCTGCAGCGATAGTAGAGTTGTTAGGGCCACTCCAGTGCCAGAGCATTCCCACTGGGGTTAGCTCGGTGAGCACGGTCACGAAAGTAGGTTTATACGTGTGCTGGCACATCTTTAACGCTGTAGTAGTGTAGTGCAGTAGAATAGTAAGAATAACTTGTACTCCCGATAGAGCAAATAACGTAGTCAGCTTGCCTGTTAGAATTAAGAAACCCTACTGTATATTAAGCTGCCTGTGACATTGTAGTACATTGTAGGACCCACTAATTAGTTAGGTGGTAGGTTTGATGTATGACGAACATTGTTATGAATAAAGCGGTCGACGTAGAGGGACGACAACACTAGTGGATCAAGGAATTTTCAGAGAGGCACTTAGAGTCCAGGTTTCATCATTATCGTCGATCCGACGTGCAACACGTGCTTCAGTGAGCGCAAGGACCATTAACGCGTGGCTCACAGAAAGAGGGCTTAACTCACAGTCAACATGGATTCCGGAAACAGCGATCGTGTGAGACCCAACTCGCTTTATTTGTTCATGAGACCCAGAAAATATTAGATACAGGCTCCCAGGTAGATGCCATTTTCCTTGACTTCCGGAAGGCGTTCGATACAGTTCCTCACTGTCGCCTGATAAACAAAATAAGAGCCTACGGAATATCAGACCAGCTGTGTGGCTGGATTGAAGAGTTTTTAGCAAACAGAACACAACATGTTGTTCTCAATGGAGAGACGCCTGCAGACGTTAAAGTAACCTCTGGCGTGCCACAGGGGAGTGTTATGGGGCCATTGCTTTTCACAATATATATAAATGACCTAGTAGATAGTGTCGGAAGTTCCATGCAGCTTTTCGCGGATGATGCTGTAGTATACAGAGAAGTTGCAGCATTAGAAAATTGCAGCGAAATGCAGGAAGATCTGCAGCGGATAGGCACTTGGTGCAGGGAGTGGCAACTGACCCTTAACATAGACAAATGTAATGTATTACGAGTAATAGAAACAAGGATCTTTTATTGCATGATTATATGATAGCGGAACAAACACTGGTAGCAGTTACTTCTGTAAAATATCTGGGAGTGTGCGTGCGGAACGATTTGAAGTAGAATGATCATATAAAATTGATTGTTAGTAAGGTTGAGATTCATTGGGAGAGTCCTTAGAAAATGTAGTCCATCAACAAAGGAGGTGGCTTACAAAACACTCGTTCGACCTATACTTGAGTATTTCTCATCAGTGTGGGATCCGTACCAGGTCGGGTTGACGGAGGAGATAGAGAGGATCCAAAGAAGGGCGGCGCGTTTCGTCACCGGGTTATTTGGTAAGCGTGATAGCGTTACGGAGGTGTTTAGCAAACTCAAGTGGCAGACTCTGCAAGAGAGGCGCTCTGCATCGCGGTGTAGATTGCTGTCCAGGTTTCGAGAGGGTGCGTTTCTGGATGAGGTATCGAATATATTGCTTCCCCCTACTTATACCTCCCGAAGATATCACGAATGTAAAATTAGAGAGATTAGAGCGCGCACGCGGGCTTTCCGGCAGTCTTTCTTCCCGCGAACCATACGCGACTGGAACAGGAAAGGGAGGTAATGACAGTGGCACGTAAAGTGCCGTCCCGTTGGGTGGCTTGCGGAGTATAAATGTAGATGTGGATGTAGATTTGTTGCGAATAATCTTCTCGGGTTTGCTGTCGGGTCATACTGCGCAAATCCCACAATTTTTCACCCATACAACTGTTTGTCATGTTCAGGTGCTGGGTAGTTGTTTTTGTCACTGATACAAGGCACAACTGATGATAATCGCGCGGCGGCATCGAAATTTGTCAGGCCAGGAGCAGGCAATACACGTTCGCCGGAAGACGCTCGCAGTTGGAGGAAAGCAACGCTCGTAGCGCCTCCTGCCAGGAGCCACAGAGAGCCTTCCGCGCTTGCGCTGAAGGCAATGACTGTGCTACTGGACTCTGCTGTGGTTAAAAGTTGAATTAAATCGCAGCAGTGCGCCGCGCAGTTACACACTATGTCCCAGTGTACACTCAACTTTTCTCCTAATCATGACACCCAGGAATGGTAAGATGCCATCTTTATCGATTTCCATAGTGAACAGTGTGTTCGGATGGAGCTAGTTCAGATTTGGGGGAAACAAGAGTAATGTCTCTATTCCGTAGGACCACACCACAGATGTATCGACTGCATACCGCCAGAAGCAGGAAGGTTGGAGATTTGCCTGCTGCAGTGCTCTTACCTCAAAGTCTTCCATAAAATAATTGGCCACCATAGGAGACAGAGAACTTCTCATGGCGACACCGTCCACTTGCTCAAAATATTGGTTACTGAATAAGAAATGAACTGAAGTAACCACATGATTAAACAATGCTACAATGTCTTTCTCAAACTTGCTGTTAATAATCTCTAATGCAGTCCTGTAGAGGTATTTTCACAAATGAAAATACAACACCAAAGCTAACAAAAATATCTGATGATCGTTGCTTACGCACCTACAGGCATTCTATGAAGTCCTTTGAATTGCTGATATGACGGTCACATTTGCCTACCAGAGGTTCCAACAATGAAGAAAGATGTTTACACATGCATAAGGGCTCCATCGTTGCTCACTGCTGGGCGGAGAGGGGGCCCGTCTTTATGTATCCTCGGTACAGCGTACAATCTTAGGGGAACTGCAGCCTGTTGGTGCAGGCCATTAATGACTTTAGTCGGAGTAGAACTCTTCTTGAGAAGGTCTACTGTTTTTCTATGCATCTTGCCAGTTGAATTCTCTCTTAGTTTGCAATAAGCAGGATCTTACTGTTGTATTCAGCCCGTGAGAGAGTTACTGTGGCTTTCTCCTTGTAGACAGGTAAAATTTTGTGGTGTGGCCCAGTGGAATAGAGACATTACCCATGTTTCTCCAGCGTCTGAATTCGCTCCATCCGAACTTACAGCTCACCATGGAAGTCGAAAAAGATGACATCTTGCAATTGCTGGATGTCATGGTTAGGAGAAAAGTTGAGGGGACACTGGGACATTGTCTCATACGGAGTTATATTTGCAGGCCACAAGCTGTCGTCATCCAGAACAACGCGGTAGCGTATTACTCTCTTTGATACATAGAGCACATGTTGTCTCAGATTCCAATAGTCTGCCAGGTGAGTTACAAAACCTAAGAACGGTGTTCATACAGAACGGCTATTCTGATAGACAGATACGCCATGCATTCCATTCTAAGCAAGCTCAGAGCAGGGATGCACATGGAGTAGCGGAGTCACCAATTACAACAGCGTTCTTGGCTTAATATGGTGGCATGTCTGCGAAAATAGAAAGACCCGTCAAGAGACACAACACCAATTGTGTTTTTCGGCCACTAGCAAAATTGAGGATTTTGTTGTGTTCGGTCAAAGACGATCTTGTCATTAGGAAACGTGGTGTATGCAAGAACGATTGCCAATGTGGGATATCTTATATTGGACAAACATACCAAACATCTACATTTACATGCGTACTCTGCAAATCACATTTAAGTGCCTGTCACAGGGTTCATTAGTCCAACCTCTTACAGCGAGCGGAATAATGAACACCTATATCTTTCCGTGCGAGCTCTCATTTCCCTTATTTTATTAGATGATCGTTTCTCCCTGTGTAGGTCGCGTGAACAAATATTTTCTCAAATGGTTCAAATGACTCTGAGCACTATGCGACTTAACTTCTGAGGTCATCAGTCGCCTAGAACTGATTAAATCTAACTAACCTAAGGACAATACACACATCCATGCCCGAGGCAGGATTCGAACCTGCGACCGTAGCGGTCGCTCGGCTCCAGATTGTAACGCCTAGAACCGCACGGCCACTCCGGCCGGCAAATATTTTCTCAATCGGAGGAGAAAGATGGTTACTGAAATTTCGTGAGGATAGAAGAATGATGTTGAAATTTATATCGAATACTAAGGTCAACGGTCCCTTGGCAGTGTGGAAAATGTAAGCTTCTAAGTTAATCCAGTCAAAAGATACGGCCATTTATGTCAAACATTTTGATACTCGCAAGATCACTCATCAAAACCTATAGGGTACTTCCCGTTGACCTAGAATAATAAAATTTGGGAGGAGATAAGGTTTCACAGTACAAGTAAAGGGAAAATCCGAAAATTGTTGTTTCGTAATTACATCAGATATTTTTTTCCATTTGTTGTCTGTCTCGCTGCCTGCCTGTCTCTTAAAACCTCTTTTTCTCACGAACTAGTAGAGGTATCAAGTTCAAACTTGTGTCAAATATTATGACTTACGGTCCCTTGGCAGCTTCTAAAGCAATATAATCAAAACATACAGCCGTATACGTCACGTATTTCCATAGTTGCAAAATCACTCATCAAAACGTGTAGGTGAAGAGTTTGTAAAGGGTGATTCTTATTAACGTTTAAAAACCTCCAAAGAGACGTAGATGACGCTGAAACAATAGATTTAGTAAGAGATACATTCGGCCGAAAATGTCGGGAAACACCACAAAAGTGGGTGACAAATGCGGAACATGTGACGTCGCCAGATGACGTACGTCTGCGCACGTACAGCGGTTGAGTCAATCGGTTTGTCACACCTGATCATCTCATGTCAAATATTCGCATCACTATGGCTCCGGGCATACGTGCGCGACTTTAGTGCTGGGGCTCACGGTTCGAATCTCGCGTCTGGTAGGCAGTATTGTTTTCATTGCGTTAAACAGATACGAATTTACATTGAGGTAAGATTTATTATTTTATTTACCGGTCTCGCAGTTTCCGCTGGTTTACTGCAAAGTGCAATACGACAAAAAACCTACCGAATTTTGGAACAAGTAAATGAGTATAAGCTTCCGAATTCCGTCATTACTAGTAAATGACAAACTTCAAAAACAAGAAGGCGTAACAAGAAATAAATACAAAAAAAACCAGCTTTTGCTTGGTTACAGCGAAGACAGGGTAAGTACTACATTTGCAAAGGACCACATTCACAATAGCAGTTTCAAATCTGCACCGTCTGCAGCGATGGCTAGCGCTGTCCCCAACCAGCGAGTGTAGGATCGACAAGCACAACCGCCGCACGTCATCTGGTTTAGTCTGATATTCAGCATTTGTCGTCCACTTTTGGGGTATTTCCTGACATTTGCGGCCACATGTGTCGTACACTAAATTACTTGTTGCAGCGACGTCTACTTTGCTATGAGTGTTTTTACACGTTAATAAGGGCGGACGCTGATGAAATTGACCAAAAAAGTCCATTTTCGATTTTTTTTTCATTTGTTAGTACAACTCATGGACAATAAGTTCCCAAAGTTTCAATGTTGAAATCGCATCCGAAGTGCCTGAAAATTAATTAAAAGTGTGATGCGGCCTCCCTGCCACGGCCGCGTTTTGAAGCAGCACTTCAGTACCAGGACAGCGAACAACGATTCTGTGTGTTACTTTCAACCATACGTGTGCAGGATACATACTCTTTGATATTATAGATTATCTTTGGCCTATCCTGTACTTCTCAAAAAGTGTGTTCATGGCAAAACCCAAAATCCAAATTTTAAATTCACTCATATGGAAATGAAGCCGTAAAAACACATTTGCATCTGCTACAGTTGTGAGAATTGCAACTTATGATGCAGTTATTGTATTTAATGATGGGAACGTCGGGAAGATGAAGGTATTAGAGGAGGAGGAGGAGGAGATTACTGTTTAACGTCCCGTCGACAACGAGGTCATTAGAGACGGAGCACAAGCTCGGATTAGGGAAGGATGGGGAAGGAAATCGGCCGCGCCCTTTCTAAGGAACCATCCCGGCATTTGCCTGAAGCGATTTAGGGAAATCACGGAAAACCTAAATCAGGATGGCCGGACCCGGGATTGAACCGTCGTCCTCCCGAATGCGAGTCCAGTGTGCTAACCACTGCGCCACCTCGCTCGGTATTAGAAAGAATGGGCTTCCAGATAGGAAATTTTACTCAAGACATCCTGAGAAAAATAGATTTACAGCGCGTCTCTACAACTGAAAAGTCAGTTGAAGACCTGTTAATGGAAAGAAGACAGACAACAAGAAACCAGAAGAAAACCTTGAAGGGAAAGACGACCCAGAGTACAAATGTGGTGCCTTCTGAAGAATTGACATAAGGAAAAAAGTTAGGTTGAACTTTAAATTGAGTTTCCTGAAAAGTTTGTTTTTTGAAGTTTATGTACCTTTTCCTCAGATTCTATGAATGCTAGAATTATGAAATTTTGTCCACATATTTCCGTGAACTTAATAAACCTTGTCTCGAGAGCAAATTTTGAAATTCTGATTGCAAGCAGAGATATGGCTCAAAGAGCTTGGAATTTTGCATGAATTTAAAATTGTACTTGTAGAATTATAATAAAAAAATTATGAAAATTCTCTTATTTGACCAATTCCAAGAACCTCATGAGAGAAGCTTATAATATATAAAGAGATGAAACAGAGATTTTTTTGTAGAAATCTCTTTAATACTTTCTGAGAAAAGGGAACATACATTAATTTTTGAAAATAAAACTTCAAATTTCATTAAAAAATGTTGAATACATATAATCAAAAGATTTTATATGTAAATTCGTTACTTTCATGTAAAGCGTGGTACAAAATTTCATTGCCGTATCTCCAGAACTGTGGATTTAGTGCATTTTTGAAATAGTGTGTGTTTTTCCTCAACGTCCCCCCTTAAGAATCAGTCTGTGTAGATAGCGGGCACCGAGCGAGGTGGTGCAGTGGTTAGCACACTAGACTAGGATTTGGGGGGACGACGGTTCAAAACCCGCGTCCGGTCATCGTGATTTAAATTTTCCGTGATTTCCCTAAATCGCTTCAGGCAAATTCCGGGATGGTTACTTTGAAAGGCCACGGCTGACTTACTTCCCCATCCTTCCCTAATCCGATGCGACCGATGACCTAATAGTTTGGTACCCTCCCCCAAATCAACCAGCCGGTCGGTGTGGCCGAGCGTTTCTAGGCGCTTCAGTCTGGAACCGCGCGACTGCTACAGTCGCAGGTTCGAATCCTGCCACGGGCGTGGATATGTTTGCTGTCCTTGGGTTAGGTAGGTTTAAGTAGTTCTAATTTCTAGGGGACTGATGACCTCAGATATTAAGTCTCATAGTGCTCAGAGCCATTTGAACCAACCCAAATCAACCAACATAGCGGGCCTGGTGGAACGGTGGAAGAACGCATGGCTAGAAATCCTAAAGTTTCTGGATCGAATCTCGCTGGGACCATGGGTGTTTCAGTCTTCGTTTTAAACGAGCCTTCACCTCTCAAAGATGTGAGGAGTCGCCAGAAGCAATATGTGATTCGGATTCCACGTTAAACAGTAGGGCTACTTTCTCCGGTTGGGTAGCTTTGGTAGTTTAGGAACACACTAGTTACCAAAGTGGAGTCCAATAGAAAAAAAACCTTGCACCAGGCCGTTCAGCCATACGCAGTTATTATTATTGTCTATATGTGTAATTAAGTTTGTACGGATGCCTCAGAGCGCGAATCCTGCTCACAGTTGTCCGATTTTTTTTTTTTTTTTTTTTTTAAATAGGTCCTGTACCCTGTTTGTCTGCCGATTATTTCTGAGAGTTCGATCTGCATGGTCGCATCTTCTCTGCTCTTCTACAATATTGCAAAGTTAACGGCAAAAGCCGAACAATCGATTTCTTCCTTATTTACTTAACCCAGTGAAATAAAATTTAGACCTGGCATATAGCAAACAAATACGACATCGTTGTTAGAACGGAATGGAGAATGATATACCACGAGATATTGCGTTCCACAAGCTTGCGGTTATTAGCTTAATGCGAGATAGCCTATGCCAATTGAAGGCACAAAAGCTTTAGAAATCAGAACGGGTTCAATAGCCTTCGCGAATCGCTTTTTCATGCGTGACTCATTAGTGTCTCCAACGGCTGATAAATTAGTTTTAGTGTCTCTTTGTCCCAGCGCATTGTATTTCTCCAACATAAAAGGCGTAGCAGAGGCGGACAGCTGGGGCGCGCTGGGCCAAACACAGAATCCGCGCAGGCATTGAGCTGATCTTTTGTTACTGTTTGCAACGCTCGCAGTCGACAATAGCTCGGTTATTCATTTCTCTGACTCGCTAATCAGTCCACAGCGTAATTCGTTCCAGGAACTGCATCAAATAATTGCTAACGGTGTAAAAGCAAAAAAAAAAAAAAGGTGAAGAACAGAGCTGCGCTTCATACCTGCTTCTTCACTGATAGTTTTCTTAACTCTGTTTTGTCAAATAGCGAAGTGATTAGAATATAGATGTTTAAAAATGCGCGCGGATTCTTCCAGAAAATAAAAGCATTATTATATTTATTGAAAAAATAGTATCGTTACCGGTGCCTGTTTTACGCATTTAGGATTCTTATTCTCTCACCAATCCGTCAATTATTCGTGTCCTTCTGGTAATGATGTAAGTTCATTCCCGCCTTCAATAACTGCTATCTCTGTATGTAAATAGCTTTTAAGGTAAACTGCCTTTGAACGCCTGAAAAATACTAACAATTTTCATAAAGTCCACACGATCCTGACTAAAACAGGTGCACTCTTAGTAGGATGAAAATTGTAGGACAATAGGAGTGTTTCTTGCAGAACGTTTTGATACACAATTAATCACATTAGTTCTCACATTGTCTTTATTATAACTGTTTGTGAAGATCACAAGCGCCAGTTCCACCACGGCTTTATGGGCTGCGTAAGATACATAAGGAGGGGATGCCACTTCGCCGCATTGTGAACGATATAGAAGCTCCAACATACAACATAGAAAAACACCTGGCTTCTCTTCTGAGCCCTTTGGTAGGAAAATGTGAACATCACATTCGAAACTCAACAGAGTTTATGCAGCGACTGAAGACTTTGCGTTTCTTTGTTGACACGAGTATCTCTGGTGGATTCACTACAACTTGTAGGAGCTAAGCTGGAGGAGGACATCTTACACTAATTCAGACATATGCTTACCTCGACTTACTCATTATTTAATAACAATATTTTGAGCAAACTGACGGTGTTGACAAGGGTAACCCATTGTTTCCCATACTAGCTAATCTTTTTGTGGAAGACTCGAGGAAAAAGCAACTCAGTTGCGGTGTTGAAACCTAAATGTTTCTGGAGACACGTGGACGACATCTTCGTATGGCCACATGAGACAACAACGCTTCTGCATCTGTGGTAAACTTTAACTCCCTTCATCGGAGCATTTGCTTTACCTCGGGAGTGGAGACCTCCCTTTCTTGGATGCATTGGTCCACAGAAAAGAAGATGGTTCCTTAGGTCACAGTGTGTTCCGTAAACTAACTCATACTGTCCTATACCGACGAGCTACGTGCTGCCATCACCCATTTAAGCGCAGAAGCATATTACGGACTCTCATTCGTAGTGTCAGAGTTATCTCAGATGCAAGGAGCTTATCAGCAGAGCTTAGCCATCTTCGCTCTGTGTGTATACGAAACGGGTGCTGTGAGAAACAGACCCGGACCGCATTTCAGTCTACAAGCAGTAAATCTTAAGAACAGCCAGAAGAAACAGAGAACTCCACGAGGAGGGTTTTTCTACCCTATGTTGGTGGCGTGTAATTTAATATCGGCAAGCTGTTCGAGAGACACCAAATAACGTGTCTTCCTTCCTCCAGCGCGAGAACGAACTATGTCGGATTCTGTTAAAGATTACGCAGAAATACATAAAATCTCGTGTCGGAAATCATACATTGGCCAGAAGGGTCGCACTGTTAAGGATAGAAGCGCTGAACATAGACGTCACACCAGACTGAGTCAACCAGAAAAAGTTTGCTGTGGTTGAACACTGTCTTGATACGGGACACAGCAGGAACTACGGAGAGACAAAGATTCTTTCGTCCGCTTCCACGTACTGGAACTCCATCATGAAAGCAGTCCAAATATGTTTCAGTAATGACTTGATTAATAGAGACACGGGATTTCAACTCAGTAAGGCATGGGAACAGCACAGGCAGCCCTAAGGCATTGTCGGCCGCAGACAAAAGAATCCGAGTCTGCACACACGGAGAATCGGAGACCGCACACTTAAACTGGGCGCCAACACGCTGCCCGCACGCTCTCTGGGTCGCTGTTTGCGACCGCGCTTTTGAGGGTCGCGCATGCGAAGATCGTGGCCCGTTTATTTGGCAGGGGGCGCTGGATGCCGCCGTACTTTTTGATTCTTCTACGATGACGTTATGGCCCCACTCCTTCGCGCCTACGCTTTTCCAGCGAGCCAGCGCATGTATTGGCGAGTCACTGCACCAACAAGCCAGCAAACGCCTGAAGATGAACAGCTGTCTTGTGGAACGTTGTACAGTTTTCACAAGGTTATCCGATACGACGCCCGTGATCCAATGAAGTAGTAAATTACATATTTACACTGAAGCGCCAAACAAACTGGTATAGGAATGCGTATTCATATACAGAGATATGTAAACAGGCAGAATACAACGCTGCTGTCGGCAACGCCTATATAAAACAAGTGCCTGGCGTAGTTGTTAGATCGGGTACTGCTACAACAGTGGCAGGTTATCAACATTAAAGTGAGTTTGAACGTGGTGTTATAATCGGCGCACGAGCGATGGGACACAGCATCTGCGAGACAGTGATGAAGTGAGGGATTTTCCGTACAACCATTTCACAAGTATATCGTGGATATCAGGAATCCGGTAAAACGTCTAATCTCCGACATCACTGCGGCCGGAAAAATATCCTGAAAGAACAAGATCAACGACGATTGAAGAGAATCGCTCAACGTGAAAGATGTGCAACCCTTCCGCAAATTGCAGCAGATTTCAATGCTGGGCCATCAACAAGTGTCAGCGTGCGAACCATTCAGCGAAATATCGTCGATATGGGGTTTCGGAGCCCACGGCCCAATCGTGTACCCTTGATGACTGCACGACACAAAGCTTTACGCTTCGCCTGGGCCCGTCAACAGCGACACTGGACTGTTGATGACTGGAAACAGGGTGCCTGGTTGGACCAGTCGCAAGTTGTATCAAGCCGCCGGCCAGTGTGGCCGAGCGGTTCTAGGCGCTTCAGGCTGGAACCACGCGACCACTACGGTCGCAGGTTCTAATCCTGCCTTGGGCATGGATGTGTGTGATGTCCTTAGGTTAGTTAGGTTTAAGCAGTTCTAAGTTCTAGGGGACTGATGACCTCAGATGTTAAGTCCCATAATGCTCAGAGCCATTTGAACCATTTGAAGTTGTATCAAGCGTATGGACCCTGCATGTCAGCAGGGTACTGTTAAAGCTGGTAGGGACTTTGTAATGGTGTCGAGCGTGTGTGGTTGGAGTGATATGGGACCCCTAATAGTCTAGATACGATTCTGACAGGTGACACGTACGTAAGCATCCTGTATGATCACCTTAATTGATTCATGTCCATGGTGCATTCCGACAATTCCAGCAAGACAAAGTGACACCCCAGACGTTTAGCAAGTGAGAAAGCTTCAGACTGATCCTCCACTGATGAAAGGGAACACCTATACACGCAAGTTAAATACAGTAAAGCAAATAACATTAGAGAATAGTTACAATATCCATACAATAGAGAACGTAAACCAACAAATACATAAATGGACAAGGAATGAAAATGCCACATGCTCACAAAATCTTGCACAACGATACAGAAAAATTCAACAAACAGAGAATGACCGCACACAGTATGCGACAGAGCAAGAACCCACACACCAAACAAAATGCCACTTAAAATCCCGAACAATAATAAAGTAGTTCACAGAATAGACAATATTTTAAAGTAACTCAGACTTTAAATAGAATACAGAATGGACAACATAACACAGAAAAAACTCAGAATTCAGGAAACACTTACGGATAAATTCAACAGCTCAGGCACATATGAACTTGCATGCAGCTCTTTTCAGTCAATATACGCAGGACAAACATGCAGGAACATTAAAACAAGATATTTAGAACACTCATAGCACACTTGCTGACCATTTAACAGCTCACAAACATTCCCAACTAAAAAAGAAATAGCTTTAAAAATACTAAAATCCAGCCACAGCCTATACTATGTACTTACAATAGAAGAAAACTTCCACATACAAAAGGTATTAGCAGAAACAACTACACTACACTATACAATGGCACACTATTTAACACATTAAGTGAACTGTACAGAAAAGATCGAACAGGTAAAAAACACTCCAAAAAAATAAGAAATTTAAAAAAAGACTACACACACATAGAGCGAGACAGAAAATAAACAGTTGGTGCCAAACTAACATGAAAACATCAACGGAGACTGGACATACAACAGCAACATAAATACCGTGTTTTGTACTGTGAAAAACTGTAACTTGAAAGTGAAGTTCCCGAAAAACTACTTTTGTGCCTCTGAACGCATTTTCACTACGGATAAGAATACACTTGAGAACAGATATTTCGAAACTAACTGTAAATAATCGCGAAATATAGTCGCGAAATATTTTCGTGCATAAAAATTGCTGCTATAGACAAAGTGATTTTGTTAATTCGCCAACCATACACACAGTAACGTTACTGAATTGCAGATGATAAGCTACCAAAATACAGTTGTGTAAAGAGAGACCTACATAACTCAACAATGTAGTAAAAATTAAGGTAATAAAAACAACAGACAAAAACTGTTCTGAGCGTAATTTCATTACAATAATTATTACATCAAACATATTTACATTTTACAGAACTCCATAAGAGTACCGACTGACGATGGTACAAAGGTGCTGAAACATGTTTGTGCCTGTTTGTATAGTAGGCAGACCTGAAATCCAGTAACGTTTTATTAGTGTTGTATCTCCCGTTCACCTTTCTCCATCTGCTAATTAATTGGGATCTCCTGCAAGTAGGAACAATGCTTGTTGTTTTCCACGGTTGAGACTGAGTTAGATCTTAATTAAATTTCTGGCAGCTCGAAAATTTCTGCTCCAGAAGACCGAACCAGTTGCTACAGCCTGAAAATAATGTGGCGAGCAGTTTACGACTGGCTACGCAACATTTAGTACACAGATGGGGGGTTAGACCCTCTTGAGATAAAGACGTGGTTTCTGCTTGTGTTAGTTTACAGTAAGCTTCAAACGTTATTACAGGAAGGTGTTGGTGTGTACAGTATTGATTCAGCAACTGTGCAAAGAAATTGACCTAAACGTCGCTGAGGCTTGGGTTACCATCAAGGATGCGATACTCGCAAAATCTATCATTGCACCGGAAGACTCACCAGTCAGTCAGCTTGTATTCGAACTTACCGGACTGATTAAAGAATCTTCATGATCTGAGGAATGTGATCAGGAAAATTTTCTAGACTGGCTCGAGTGTGATGGTGTGGCCCCTGGCTATCAAGTACTGAAAAAAATGAAATAATTGCCAGTGTCATCGAGGATGAAGACCCATGCGACGACAAGAAAAAACCTGGCTGCAAATACCGCGCTGCAGAAGGACAATCCATTGAGGAAGATTTTGATTGTTTTTAAACTGCTATGAAGTGGTTAGAGCAACAAAAAGAATGTGGCACTGTCCAGCTGCTGCCTTTAAAACATTACATGATTGACCGACAGAGAAACAAGTCTCAACTCTGAAGTAAATAAAAATGTTTGACTTTTCTTCGAAAACTGTATGTCTTTTTTAAGAGCCATTTTGAAATTTTCAAACTACACTCCTGGAAATTGAAATAAGAACACCGTGAATTCATTGTCCCAGGAAGGGGAAACTTTATTGACACATTCCTGGGGTCAGATACATCACATGATCACACTGACAGAACCACAGGCACATAGACACAGGCAACAGAGCATGCACAATGTCGGCACTAGTACAGTGTATATCCACCTTTCGCAGCAATGCAGGCTGCTATTCTCCCATGGAGACGATCGTAGAGATGCTGGATGTAGTCCTGTGGAACGGCTTGCCATGCCATTTCCACCTGGCGCCTCAGTTGGACCAGCGTTCGTGCTGGACGTGCAGACCGCGTGAGACGACGCTTCATCCAGTCCCAAACATGCTCAATGGGGGACAGATCCTGAGATCTTGCTGGCCAGGGTAGTTGACTTACACCTTCTAGAGCACGTTGGGTGGCACGGGATACATGCGGACGTGCATTGTCCTGTTGGAACAGCAAGTTCCCTTGCCGGTCTAGGAATGGTAGAACGATGGGTTCGATGACGGTTTGGATGTACCGCGCACTATTCAGTGTCCCCTCGACGATCACCAGTGGTGTACGGCCAGTGTAGGAGATCGCTCCCCACACCATGATGCCGGGTGTTGGCCCCGCGTGCCTCGGTCGTATGCAGTCCTCATTACGGCGCTCACCTGCACGGCGCCAAACACGCATACGACCATCATTGGCACCAAGGCAGAAGCGACTCTCATCGCTGAAGACGACACGTCTCCATTCGTCCCTCCATTCACGCCTGTCGCGACACCACTGGAGGCGGGCTGCACGATGTTGGGGCGTGAGCGGAAGACGGCCTAACGGTGTGCGGGACCGTAGCCCAGCTTCATGGAGACGGTTGCGAATGGTCCTCGCCGATACCCCAGGAGCAACAGTGTCCCTAATTTGCTGGGAAGTGGCGGTGCGGTCCCCTACGGCACTGCGTAGGATCCTACGGCCTTGGCGTGCATCCGTGCGTCGCTGCGGTCCGGTCCCAGGTCGACGGGCACGTGCACCTTCCGCCGACCACTGGCGACAACATCGATGTACTGTGGAGACCTCACGCCCCACGTGTTGAGCAATTCGGCGGTACGTCCACCCGGCCTCCCGCATGCCCACTATACGCCCTCGCTCAAAGTCTGTCAACTGCACATACGGTTCACGTCCACGCTGTCGCGGCATGCTACCAGTGTTAAAGACTGCGATGGAGCTCCGTATGCCACGGCAAACTGGCTGACACTGACGGCGGCGGTGCACAAATGCTGCGCAGCTAGCGCCATTCGACGGCCAACACCGCGGTTCCTGGTGTGTCCGCTGTGCCGTGTGTGTGATCATTGCTTGTACAGCCCTCTCGCAGTGTCCGGAGCAAGTATGGTGGGTCTGACACACCGGTGTCAATGTGTTCTTTTTTCCATTTCCAGGAGTGTAGTTTACTTAGTTAGTTCTCTCTATTATTCGTAAAACGTGTGATGAAAAATATACGTCTACAGTTTTGTTTAATTCAGTTTGCACTTGCCTCATAGTCTTAGGAACACTGGTACAATAGGTTTTAATAAATGGTTATCAGAGAAATCAACTATCCGAACACCACCCTGTCCCCAGCTGCTTAGTATAAACGATGCTTTATTGTGTTATGTAAAGCAGATGACTGATAAGTGTAGTACGTACTCAGAGAAGAAAATACTAGCAAAGGAATGGATAAACGAAATCCACGAGGAGCACTGATGAGTTACGAGGAGAACACGGCAAGTGCCACAGCCCGATTTCCCAGAAACTTCGCTCAGTGGAAGGGGGTCAAACAAGGCGAACACGTGTCTCGGCTTATCTGTACATATTCGACCGTTTCTAAGGGAAAGACGGTCAAAGTTTTCAAGGTATTTTACGTGCCTTTTAGCGAGTAAATATTTCAACCGAAGCTGTGGCACAGTGGCTAGCGTTGCAACTTCACCCTTTAGCACCCCTTGTTTGAAACCCGATTATTATTTTTATGTTTTTTTTTAATCTACCCATGTCTGTAGAAGAATATTACACGAACGTTTTTTGGAATAACATTGTCTTTATTCGTCTCCCAATTGCATGTGTGGTGAATGAATTTTAAAATAAAATAAAAGAAACATTAAATGAATGAGAAACTTATTTGAAATTATTTTCGGTGAAATTCCCGTAGCGTATCTTAATTTATAATTAATTGCAAGCGCCAGTTTTCGGAAAAGTGATCCATTGTGCTTGCTTTGCCGAGAAATTATTGCCAACGTGGGAAATCTACACCAATGTTAATGGCGTTTCTTTACCGTGTAAGATTGATACGAAAAATATTAATGTGGCAAACCTGCCTTCGCGCGTTGCTCGTGGTGTTCAGAATTTCTGTGTTCCGAATGTTTCTACGATCGATACCATCCAGAGGAATGCATCAAATCTTCCTGAAGAACATAACAATAGACGTAAGATTAGAACATAAGAATTAATATAAGAATGAAATATAAGAATGTGAGAATTTAAAAACATTATAATCCCTGAAAATACCATATCCATATGTATTTCATAGGGTTATTCTAAATGATGGACCCATTTTCAAAACTCCGTATTTATTCAAGTACAAATCCAAAATGAACAAGCTTTAACCCAATAAAAAAGTAAATTTCAAAGCTTTTTTATATTGTTTGGTATCATTTTAGTAAATTTAATAATTTGTAATTAATTAGTTTTTAATAATTATTTACTAATGATAAATGTGATAAATGTCACGGAACTTTCCATACAGTTGGTTGGGGTATTTCACGCACAAAACTTTCTGGAATAAGCCGGACATCATCCTCTGACACTTGCAGTCGCCCCGTCCTCTTTCCTTTGCACACACTCCCAATCTGTTTAAATTGCCTAAACCAATGGATAATGCTTTTGTGAGTTGGTGGTTGAATACCGAATTTGGTACGAAATGCTCACTACAATGCAATTTGCGACTCACTTTTCGCTAACTCAAGACCGCAGAAAACCTTGTGCTCCACAGTCGCCGTCTCACAATTGATAGTAAAACGGAATAACGGCCCTATTGCTGGGCGCATTCAACCGCCCCTCCCCCCCTCCCCCCCGTCGCTGCCCGCCAAAAACTTTGAAATTTCCTCTTTTCATTGGTATAAAGGTTGTTCATTTTGGATTTGTACTTGAATACATACGAATTTTTGAAAATAGGTCCATCATTTACAATAAACCTTTATAATAAATGTATGGCATTATGAAACCCAGTTGTAATTTTACAGCTAGTAAACCATACTCGATTCCAGTTACTCACTAAGTGTAGATCAGTGTAATCAAACACTTTTGTGCGACCGGCCCACCTGAACAGTCGAATATTGAGCGGTAACCCGCTGTCATTGATATTAGAAAATGGATTACAACAAACTTTGAATATATATCAATGCTTTTTTTCTACTATTACATCCCTGAACATCAAACACACCTATAATACTATCACACAATCTTAGTCTTAATATCATCCAACAAATAGGCTTTATTAGTTTTAAAACACGCACTAATATGTGTCTTGTTACCTTCCGCAAGTTCCTCTCCCGAAATACAATACTCAGGAACATCCAGTTCTTTAATAATCGTTTCACCGAAGTGGCCTTTACAAGCTACAGAAGTTAACGTAGTACTTACACATGTGTCAAGGGTCTACTGTGGCATACATACTCGAATATAAAGGTAAGAACAAATGGAAATCCATTACGCACAGCAAACCTAAACAGTCTACTGAATTGGATAAGGTGAAAGAGTGGCCTACATTGGAAACTGTATGTAAGGCAGAAAATAAGTAGTTTCAGGGTGCAAACCCATTTTATATTGGACTAATGGTGTCAGGTCTAGAACCTAAGAGAGATTCTAAAGATCAGAGTGTAGTTAACTATTTGTTACTTCAAGTAAGAAATATTAGATATATGATCTTTTTGTAAAAGGAGGGGATGATTAAGTATTTGTTTACAGCACGTCTGTTTTTTTTTATTTTTTTTTTATTTTAGGAGGGAGGGTGATGGCTTGGAGGCTGGCCTTCGTGGTTCGTGGTTCCGACTGGTGATCGCATTTATGAATTCGCAATCACACTGTATCGCAACTTGATAAGAAACATTCGCTACCGAGCGAGATGGCACAATGGTTAGGACACTGGACTCGCATTCGGGAGGACGACGGTTCAAACATGCGTCCGACCATCCTGATTTAGGTTTTCCGTGATTTCCTTAAATCGCTTCAGACAGATTCCGGGATGGTTTCTTTGAAAGGGCACGGCCGACTTCCTTCCCCTTACTTCCTTACTCCGGTGAGACTGCTGACCTCATGTTTGGTCCCTCCCACCAAATCAACCAACCAACCCTCTACGGATATGTGTGGATAAAAGAAAAAAGAAAAACTAACATAAAATAAAAACAATAATCGGGTTTCGAACACGAAGCGCAAAACTGGCAGATCGAAACGCTAGTCACTGTGCCACCATTTTGGCTGAATTGACGTATTCTAAAAGTCATCTGAATTACATCGAAAACTATGGCTGTAGTTTTCCGAGAAACGATCGAGTACCTACAGATATGCCGAGACAGGTGTTACTTTCTCTAGACTACTCTTCGACTGAGCGAAGTTTCTTGGAAATCGGGTTATGGCACTTGGCATGTTCTACTCGTTAGAAAGGCAGAAAGGAAAAAGCAGTGGGAAAGTACCAGCAACGAGAAGGCTCTGCGCAGTCGTGGAAAAGTGCGAGTGGGTACGGTAGGGGCGGTGCCGAACGCGGAGGTCGGCTTGCCGTAAGTCAGCGACCGGCGGCGCTAACTGAGACGTTAATGCGTGCGATTTGTCGTCGGCCTATTGTGTGCTAACGGCGGGCGGCCGAGGCTCCGCTGCCTCCGCGACGGCAACCGGTCGTCCTCTCTCTCTCTACTGAGTGACGCCAAATACCGGTCTCTGCTGGTGCTATCGACGCCTTATGTCTGCTTCACACCCCGTTTATTTCGCGAACGATTCAAGATACTGAAAAGAGGTTTTCAGCAAATGCAGAGGGACACGTACGACGGACGTTCAAAAAGGAATGTAACACCTTTCTTTCTCGATCAGTTTCGGCTGAAGAAATGCGAAATTTGTTGTGTACGACCGTGGAACATTCCCGTTTGATCTCCTACAGTTTCGTGAAGTTTAGATAGGTGACGGCGCTATACGTAATCTTCAAAATGACGTCAGCAACGGAAGTGGGTTCCAAGCAGAGAACTGTCATTTAATTTCTTTTGGTGGAAAACCAGAGCAAGGCGAATGTTCATACGCGCTCGCAGAATATCTACGGAGACTTGGCAGTGAACAACAGCACGGTGAGTTGTTGGGTGAGGCGTGTATCATCATCGCAACAGGCTGGCGCAAACCTGTATGATCCCCAATGTGCCAGAAGGCCGCACACAGATGCGACTCCTGCAATGTTCGAGGTGATCAACAGATTGCGGCGGAGCGGGGTTTGAGTTCTCCGTGTGCAGGCAGCAAAGTAGAATTCAGCTACCTCAGAACGGCGTCTGCTCCATGTCCCGCCACTCGGCAACGTAGATTCTTACAAGATGATGTAAAAGCAGCGTTGATAAAAAAAACCATCTAATATCTACAATTACTGAGGCTGCGCATCTCTAGTAATGAAATAAAGTTCTGTAGAAAAACTGTCTTCTGGAAAATGATGTCCGAAATTTCCACAGAAAGAGGTTTATTTTGTCCATATAGCCAAAGAAACGGTACTATTCAGTCCATATTTGAACTATTGACTATTTTCGTCACGTTCATAATTTTTACACTCGTTTCACACGCACAGCAGCCAGAAATCTGTCCAAACCCGTGGATTGCTCAAAAAAGAAACTGCTCGCCAAATAATGCTCAGTGGTTGAATACTGCAACATTGCCACACGGATACTATGAAGGCCAAATTTTCACATGCGAATATCCGTCCAGCTAAACAGTTCTAGAACTTCCAAACTTCATAAATCTGTCTGTAACTACATCAGCGTTAGTCACGACACGTATCAAATGCGAGGAACTCAATATTCCTTCAATTTACACATTATGAAAGACGGGCACTAGTAACATGACTGTCCATATTCAAAGCTAGCGGGCGACTCTTCTCACTCCCAGTGTAAGTATCAGGTAACGAGCGGGAACCGTCTCAATTCTGATTGGCTAAACACACTCGCTGCCAGTCAGAATGCTTGCTAATGATCATACTCGCCCCAAAACTGGCCTGCACCAGTCCTTACACACAGACGCATTTGCGTCAATCCGACATGCAAATGTTAAAGTAATGTTTAATACACGAAAACGAAAAGACAATAATTCTGGAAATATTCTTTACTTATACACTCCTGGAAATGGAAAAAAGAACACATTGACACCGGTGTGTCAGACCCACCATACTTGCTCCGGACACTGCGAGAGGGCTGTACAAGCAATGATCACACGCACGGCACAGCGGACACACCAGGAACCGCGGTGTTGGCCGTCGAATGGCGCTAGCTGCGCAGCATTTGTGCACCGCCGCCGTCAGTGTCAGGCAGTTTGCCGTGGCATACGGAGCTCCATCGCAGTCTTTAACACTGGTAGCATGCCGCGACAGCGTGGACGTGAACCGTATGTGCAGTTGACGGACTTTGACCGAGGGCGTATAGTGGGCATGCGGGAGGCCGGGTGGACGTACCGCCGAATTGCTCAACACGTGGGGCGTGAGGTCTCCACAGTACATCGATGTTGTCGCCAGTGGTCGGCGGAAGGTGCACGTGCCCGTCGACCTGGGACCGGACCGCAGCGACGCACGGATGCACGCCAAGACCGTAGGATCCTACGCAGTGCCGTAGGGGACTGCACCGCCACTTCCCAGCAAATTAGGGACACTGTTGCTCCTGGGCTATCGGCGAGGACCATTCGCAACCGTCTCCATGAAGCTGGGCTACGGTCCCGCACACCGTTAGGCCGTCTTCCGCTCACGCCCCAACATCGTGCAGCCCGCCTCCAGTGGTGTCGCGACAGGCGTGAATGGAGGGACGAATGGAGACGTGTCGTCTTCAGCGATGAGAGTCGCTTCTGCCTTGGTGCCAATGATGGTCGTATGCGTGTTTGGCGCCGTGCAGGTGAGCGCCACAATCAGGACTGCATACGACCGAGGCACACAGGGCCAACACCCGGCATCATGGTGTGGGGAGCGATCTCCTACACTGGCCGTACACCACTGGTGATCGTCGAGGGGACACTGAATAGAGCACGGTACATCCAAACCGTCATCGAACCCATCGTTCTACCATTCCTAGACCGGCAGGGGAACTTGCTGTTCCAACAGGACAATGCTCGTCCGCATGTGTCCCGTGCCACCCAACGTGCTCTAGAAGGTGTAAGTCAACTACCCTGGCCAGCAAGATCTCCGGATCTGTCCCCCACTGAGCATGTTTGGGACTGGATGAAGCGTCGTCTCACGCGGTCTGCACGTCCAGCACGAACGCTGGTCCAACTGAGGCGCCAGGTGGAAATGGCATGGCAAGCCGTTCCACAGGACTACATCCAGCATCTCTACGATCGTCTCCATGGGAGAATAGCAGCCTGCATTGCTGCGAAAGGTGGATATACACTGTACTAGTGCCGACATTGTGCATGCTCTGTTGCCTGTGTCTATGTGCCTGTGGTTCTGTCAGTGTGATCATGTGATGTATCTGACCCCAGGAATGTGTCAATAAAGTTTCCCCTTCCTGGGACAATGAATTCGTGGTGTTCTTATTTCAATTTCCAGGAGTGTAGATTTTACTCCAGCTGACTTTCTGGCTGCTCTGTTACAATAGCAATCACCCCTAGACGTACGTCATCAGCGAAGTGGGCAATTTCCCTTGGATCAATTTCCCATGACAGGCTTGTGCGACCCTTGCAGGTTACTTAAGACGGTATATAATGCAACATTACAATTTGACGAATGTCACACGTACACACTATCATTCACTCACATTTACTCCCACAACAATATTAGACACAAATAGCAATTTTGTCTGATTTTTATATTACGACAATGAAAAATAAAGTTTTAATATGAAAATCTCAATCAATTAATCCCGCACACTGAGAGTTCTGTTTATGTTCTCCAACTATACCAAAAGATAAACTATTATATTTACAAACTGAATTTAGTTTCCTAAGTGTCGGTTTTTTACTTTTTTAGCAAATTTTTCTATCTCTAAAACTACGATAGTTATAACGCTAAAATACGGATACAAACTTCTGCTGAATGCCAAAAGGTAGTGTACCGATTTTGAAAATGATTGAATAATATTTAATGTCATTTATTTAGGTTCTTATAGGTGGTGAATGTACACGTGCAGTAAGAGACATTGGATAGCTTTTCCCACGGCAGGCAGTGACAGATGCGTGTGTGCCTCCCAGTTAGGCGGCAGGTGTCAGCCCCCGAAATTACGAGACAACTAGACTTCTCTGTTGGCGGCGCTTACACATTCTTCCACTAGCTGGGGTACTCAAAGGCGTGTGCCCGCAGGGTTCCTCACAACCCATCAGAAGACCATAAAGAGTAACGAAGGACCATCTGTACGGAATTGCTCGCGCGTTATGACGCTGGTCGTAACAATTTTCTTTTTCGAACATCGCCACAGGCGATGAAACATGGGTTCATCACTTCGAACCGGGAACAAAAAGGCAACCCGTAAAGTGGCGTCACACCACTTGTCCTTCGAAGAAAAAGTTCAAAGCCGCAACCTGAACCGGTAAAGTCATGGGGATGGTCTTCTAGGACTTTTAACGGGGTTATTCTGTTTGATGTCCTCCCTCGTGATGCAACGATCAGCTCTGAAGTGTACTGTGCTACCCTCACGAAACTAAAGAATGGCTTCAGTGTGTTGGTCGCCAGAAAAAGGCAGAATATCTTCTGCTTCTCCACGACAACGCAAAACGTCACACAAGTCTGCGCAACCGAGAAGAGCTCACAAAACTTCACTGGACTGTTCTTCCTCACCTACCTACCTGCCAAAAGCCCGAAAAGCACTTTTTGCAGCGTGGTCTGCTGCGAGACGTGCAGGTAGAGAGTCAGTGTGGGTATGGTAGGTGGCGACAACGATGTGGAGGCATATCGACTCCAGTGCAGCGACTAGCTGCCCTAGGTTTTGAAGCATCCCCAGCTCTCTTGTGGTTCCCTTTTTAGGTGCTCCACGTCGACGTCTGCTCGTAGATACGTATCGTCGGTAGGTTCCCCGGCTTTACTTCCCGACGTGACAGCGACGACTCTCCGATGAGGTGCGGTCCTTGTGTTTTGCTATTATGCGAGTCTTGTAAATATCGCTTTTATTTAGTAATTTGCCCGGCTAAAACTCTCCCCTTTTATGATTAAGACAGCCTGCGCCACGTTTCAGAGGGAGTGGGGACGTCAAAGAGTCACAAAAGTTCATATTAAGTAATCCGCAAAACACGTAAACGTTCACTTCAGTTAGCGTGTTAGTTAATGCCTACGCTTTCCGCTAGATGGTGCTGACTTACTGCTGAATAGCTTTGGTTCCGTAAAACCTTCACTGATTAGTACTAGGTAAATGAAATAAGCACAACACTCTTGTATTTCACTTTCACACTATATTCAAGGATTAAGATGGTGATGGATGATGGTCTATTTAAAAGGTTCCTAGCCTGGAGGAATCTAAATAGTCCGCAAATGCCGATATGCACGCGTTCTGCGTCCAGATTCGCAACTAACGGCACACGACACTTTCAAAAGTCCACACGTTAATATCTGAATACCGGTATCTCTGAATTTACTCGTATCAGCAGATAATTTGAGATTCTGTCGTCTATTATGTCCGTAAAGTTCCAGACTAGCACTAGAGTCCTAAAATCCCCTTAATACTCAATTGCTACCAACAGTCAGAGATCGTACACTACATCACTTTTAATCTCCGTAATATTTTAACAGTTTATCGTGAATCTTAACACGATAAAGTCTAATCTAATTATTGTCTCTCTGACTGACACGGGTTTCCCGCCCTTGAACGAAGCAATCAAAGAAAAAAGGCGGCAATAATTACGATCAGGCCTTTTTATAGGTTTTTCATCACAAGAGTTTAACGTCACTGCCTTCTCCATGACGGAGCTTCCGTGACTTTGCTGTACTTAGACGTTAAACTACTTGCTGATATACTGTAATTTTGACCTGCAAATACCGAACTCTGATTCTACACTATTTCCCCTCTAAAAATTCTATTCTTAATTTTAAATTATTCTTTCTATAGCTTTTATCACTGTAAACTGAACCGAGGTGTTACAGTTTCTCGGTTGAGAATCCATGGCGCTAACTTCCTAATCGAGGTGGTCTCACAGACTGGGTTCAAATGCGGGCAATTTGATGGTCAGGGGAGTGCAATAAACTCATCCTGGTGCTCTTTGAACTACGCACGGTCAATGTGAGGTGTGTCGACACACTGCAGTGTGCTGTCAGTAGATGCCATCGTGCCGTGAAAAAACAAATGCATGTAGTTGTGGACATGGTACGCAGGGATACATGCATATAAGAACTTTTAACATTGCAGTGCGTCAGCAATCGTGAATAATTTAATGATTTTAAATAATCCGCCTCGATTGCAAATTGAAACCGGATGTTGACCTAGGTTTCGGCGCGGATAACCACGCCTTCTTCGGAACACACTAAAACTACAAACTGCCTAAAGAGGCATGGTCCAACATTAATACAGAGCGAGCAAAAGACTCGCATCAAATGTAAAATAAACGGTACGTGTGTACCATATCAATAGCTGTACTTAGCTCGAACGTCAGAAGCGTGCTTCCTCACCCCAGCCAACGTTCGGTGGGCCACGGGCTCTCAGGTAAACTCAGTTGTCCATTTGATGGACACCCAAGGTACTCTTCAAACCACGCACGTACACTGCGAGTTGTATGACACGTTTCATTGTCGTCCTGGTAGACGCCATCGCGCCGAGGAAAAACAAACTGCGTATATGAATAGGTGTGGTCCCCAAGGATAGATGATTACCATAGTCCTCTCAAAATAATATGACGAAAATATTTCCCAGACCACGACGTTCTCTCATCTGCCCTGGACCTCTGAGTTTCAGACGTTTCACGCTGTATACGCTAACGGGAATCTGTCCAATGGAGCATAAAATGTGATTCATCTGAAAAAGCCACCTGTCGCTAGTTGCGATACTGGTGTGCAAATTCCAATCTTCGTCGCCAGTGAACAGCTGTCAGCATGGGTACATGATGTCTATGTGGTATCACCATCGTGGACTTACCGCTAACTCGGTACAGGTGGTTACAAATCCTCCAAACACAATATTTGGAGATTGCTGTAATGATCATTCGGAAAACACGAAATGCCCTGCGCGATCATCACAAATAAGTTCTCTGATTTTAATCTGTGGGTACAATGAAAATAAGAGATCTACACGGAAACACTTGACGGCTCATGAAGACATGACACGCCGTATAAAGTGAACCCTTTGCTGTGATAATATCAGATGAAATTCAACGAGTAGCACTGTCTGACCAGAATCGCTTTGTAGTGCGTACCAATGCTCAAGCTTGTAGAAGAGTGTGCACGTGGTCAGGTCTCAGACATGCAGAGAGATGGCTCAGTCATTTTTTCGGCTGGTGTCGTATATTGATGTCGAACTGTGGACTGTGCAGTAGCGGGAATGGGTCAGCAAAACAATTGTCCAGCCCCTAGCTCCACAGCCAGTATTTTGGAGATTTGGAGAAGAGCTGTGCTCGAATGCCTCCGATTCGTGATATCCTTTCTCCAGGAATTGGGAACCAACGGAAGGCAATGCCCTGCGGTATCTCCTGAGACGAGCCAAACTGAGCACACTTAACACCTGTTGAAATTTTCCGTGTGTCCTGGGCTAAACCTTCGTTTCACGCTGTATGACCTTACTTACTTTCTTCTACATTCTGGACTCTTAATTCTTTCGTTATACCTCCTTGCCTTATCTTCATTAGAAACGGTCACGACATTGTCTCATAGAACAATCTATCTCTTGAAAGAAGGTTTGACAGACTAAAGCTTACACAGTCGTCGGGGAAAGATGCCATATTTTTTGCTTCTACATGAAATTATGACTGGAAATCCTGAGATTTTCAAAACGAGAGTAATCACACACGTTTGGCAAGCTTTCTCCAAAGTGAAATCTTCCTGTAGTATCTTTTATTTGCAGGATGGACCACTAGGCATCTCATCCGGAAGACCGGTGTAAGTTTGCAAAATAAATCGCATACAGTCACCGATTTTATTACATACTTTATTCTCAAGTAGTACAAAATGAAACGTTGTGCTGCAATTAATGACAGTTCTATGGCTGAAATTTACTGTTTTACAGCACAGTCGTTACATATATCTGCTTCATCTCTACTCGTTCCACGAAGTCACTTCTTACTGCGAATGTCTTGAATGCAACCCACTTACGGTCCAATTTTTTCGCAACAGTTTCTTCTACACACACCAGCCATTATCTTCGGCAGTCGATTTTCTTTTTCTCCCCCGTTTAGTGGATGGAGGAATCTTTTTCATATCTTTCCTTTTCTGTTGCGCTGATTTCAGACTTTGTAGGGTTTCCTGGTCTGTCAGTCCTGATGCAGTTTTCTTCTTCCTTTCCTCTGGTGCCTCCAAAACTGGTGTCGGTGCAATCTTTTCAAACGATGTATAAACCCTTGCTTTAGCCGCAACATGTTCTCTAGGCACAATTTATGAGCTTACAGAGTCATTAGCAGTGTTGGGCTCTGAGTTACCTTAGCCACCAAGGATATTGGTTCCATTAGGATGCTGTTCCACCAAAACCGCATCAGAAGTTAAAAGTGCTTCTTCTAAAGTTTTCTTTGGATCTAGTATACAAACTCCTCAGCCTTCAATTCACTAGTGGCGTTTCATAATGTTGCCTGTTTTTGCCACGCCTCTTTCAGCGAAAGTGCATGCTGAAGGCCAGCCTGAATGAGACACTGTCCAAACCCTCAATGCCTTGTGGAAGTGCTTCAGTGATTTAAAGGAGGACGAATTTAGCAGTTGTAGAAGATGGGTTCAATCAGGAGACAAGTAAATCAAGATGACGTCATAGCGATCTGCAAGTACCAACACCTCAGTATCAGAAATATTACCTTCTGGTTTCCTTGAAATGAATTGTTCCTCCAGGCACAACATGAATATTAAGTCACACAAATTTGAAGGCTGTAAATTCAACTAAATACTTAGGGATTACAATTACAAAGAACTTAAACTGGAACGATCAGACAGATAATGTTATGGGTAGAGCAAACCAAAGACTGCGATTCATTGGTAGAACACTTAGAAGGTGCAACAGGTCTACTAAAGAGACTGCTTACACCACGCTCATCTGCCCTATTCTGGAGTAATGCTGTGCGCTGTGGGATTCGCATCAGATGGAACTGACGGATGACATTGAAAAAGTACAAAGAGTGGCAGCTCGTTTTGTAGTATCGCGAAATAGGGGAGATAGTGCCACAGACATAATACGTGAATTGGAGTGGCAATCATTAAAACAAAGGCGTTTTTCGTTGCGACGGGATCTTCTCATGAAATTTCAATCACCAGTTTTCTCCTCCGATAGCGGAAACATTCTGTTGGCACCCACCTACATAGGGAGAAATGATCATCACGATAAAATAAGAGAAATCAGGGCTCGCACAGAAAAAGATAAGTGCTTGTTTTTCCCGATCGCCGTTCGCGAGTGGAACGGTAGAGAGACAGCTTGAAGGTGGTTCATTGAACCCTCTGCCAGGCAAACCGCGCGGACCGTTACAAGACGCCAGGCACTTTGTTGAGAGTAGCAGAGTAATCACTAGATGTAGATGTAGCTGAATTCACATGTACCGAGGTGTCGTTCATGATACTTTCGACCTATTTGGAAGAGAATCCTCGCCCTCAAGTTTCTTATTCTTCTCCTTCAAAATACAGTCTGAGATTTAAAATACACTTCATCATTACAAAACGCTATTACGGTAATGGTTGCCCCGTTCTCTACACATGTCATCTGATTTAGCTGTGGGGAACCCTTTTCAGCAAATACCGGTTCGCTTCTGCTGTTCACCGGAAAACCAGTCTCAACCACATTGAACATATAGTCTGAATCGTCATTTAAGTTATTCAGCAAGAGAATGTTCTATAACAATTTGAAATAATATCAAATATATTCTCTGTTGAGTGCCACAGCGAGGAAAGACCTTGGCGCTCCCTCTTCACATGACCGGGATATCATTTCAAGAATAACTAAAGCCAGTCCCACTCTGCCATCTTAGCATTCTCGTTGAAATGAACAGGGACATTATTGTCTTCAGCAAACTGCAATGCGTGTTTTCGCAAACGTTCTCCATTAGCAGGAAATCCGGAAGCCTGAGCTGCCGGCCGGAGTGGCCGTGCGGTTTTGGGCGCTACAGTCTGGAGCCGAGCGACCGCTACGGTCGCAGGTTCGAATCCTGCCTCGTGCATGGATGTGTGTGATGTCCTTAGGTTAGTTAGGTTTAATTAGTTCTAAGTTCTAGGCGACTGATGACCTCAGAAGTTAAGTCGCATAGTGCTCAGAGCCATTTGAACCATTTTTGAACCGGAAGCCTGAAATCTCTTAATGCACATTAGAAATTGTTCCTCATTTTCTGCCCTAAGGCAGTCTAAGAAACAAAACACAGTATTTATTACTAAAAAAAAGCGTATGATAACTCATGATGATTATCAGGGAGGCTAATTATTTACTATAAATCATTGTCGTTATTGTTAGTTCCCATTTTTTATTTTATTATGTACTTTTATTTGTGTGTTCATTTATGGTTCTAAACCCAAAATAAACTGCATTTTTATATTTCTTAGTTGTAGGTCTCATTCCTCGTTTCTTGTCATCGTTTTTCTCTGGTCGTCCTTTTAAGATCCTAACTAGAATCTCAAACTCCTAAAAAGCTCGAAAACAGTTCATGCCACCAGTTTTAATGAGTTATGTTGCTAACTGGAGGCTTTTACACTCCACTAGCCTCTATTTGTTATTCTGATGTATGTTCTAGGCATCGAATGCAAACAAATCTATAAAAACTTTATTATAAGTATTCATCTTACCCCAAAGAAAATATGGCGTCTTTTCCAGGTATTGGGCTGAGATGCAAAATGCATTACGTGTTACTGTATGACAACAAATGTGAAGTTACTGGACACACGCATACTTCAAGACATAGATTATACGAGAAACACACGGTTAGAGCTATTATTGCTTTTAAGTACATCTGCGATTATTTTACAGCGAAAATTTAAAAACATACCACAAAGACGAAAAAAATGAAGTACTACTGCACCTATACCTTACCGCTCGAGACTTGGACTCAAGGAAGTAGTGAATGGACAGCCGAGTGTTGTGCTTTTTACACACAATGAAGTAAGACGAGCAAATAGACATCAAATCCGAGCTACCATCTTCCGCCGGTTCAGTCTACTCTCACCATGTTGCTCTTGGAAAGTAGTCATACTAGGAGTATCCGAAAGAGTATGATCACATTGGATAAAAAGTAGACAGTACACCATCAAAAAAAGTTTTGCATCACTTTGGTTCCGAGAGTTCCGGAAACTGTACAGAAAATTGGAATAGAGATCAAGATAAACATCATTTCCGCCCGTTTTATTGTTCATGAAAACCACAAATTGTACGTTGTACCACCATACAACGAGACCTTCAGAGGTGGTGGTCCAGACTGCTGTACACACAGGTACCTCTAATACCCAGTATCACGTCCTCTTGGATTCGTGCATTCCTGTACTCTTCGTGGCATACCATCCACAAGTTCATCAAGGCACTGCTGGTCCAGATTGCCCCACTCCTCAACGGCGATTTGGCGTTGATACCTCAGAGTGGTTGGTGGGTCACGTCGTCCATAAACAGCCCTTTTCAATCTATCCCAGGCATGTTCGATAGGGTTCATGTCTGCAGAACATCCTGGCCACTCTAGTCGAGCGATGTCGTTATCCTGAAGGAAGTCATTCACAAGATGTGCACGGTGAGGGCGTGAATTGTCGTCCATGAAGACGAATGCTTCGCCAATATTCTGCCGATATGATTGCACTATCGGTCGGAGGATGGCATTCACTTATCGTACAGCCGTTAGGTGCCTTCCATGACCACCAGCAGTTTACGTCGGCCGTACTAATGCCACCCCAAAACAGCAAGGCACCCCCAGCTTGCTGCACTCGCTGGACAGTGTGTCTAAGGCGTTCTGCCTGACCGGGTTGCCTCCAAACACGTCTCTGGCGATTGTCTGGTTGAAGACATATGCGACTCTCATCGGTGAAGAGAACGTCATTCCAATCCTGAGCGGTCGATTCGGCATGTTGTTGGGCTTATCTGTACGGCGCTGCATGGTGTTGTGGTTGCAAAGATGGACCTCGCCATGGACGTCGGGAGTGAAGTTGGGCATCATGCAGCCATTGCGCACAGTTTGAGGCGTGACACGACGTACTGTGGCTTCACGAAAAGCATTATTCAACATGGTGGCGTTGCTGTCATTGTTCCTCCGAGTCATAATCCGTAGCTAGCGGCGATCCAGAGCAGTAGTAGCCCTTGGGCGGCCAGAGCGAGGCATGTCATCGACAGTTCCTGTCTCTCTATATCTCCATGTCCGAACAACATTGCTTTGGTTCACTCCGAGACGCCTAGACACTTGCCTTTTTGGAAGCCCTTCCTGGCACAAAGCAACAATACGGACGCGATCGAACCGCGGTATTGACCGTCTAGGCATGGTTGAACTAAAGACAACACGAGCCGTGTACCTTCTTCCTGGTGGAAAGACTGGAACTGATCGGCAGTGGGACCCCCTCCGTCTAATAGGCGCTGCTCATGAGTTGTTGTTTACATCTTTGGGCGGTTTTAGTGACATCTCTGAACAGGCAAAGGGACTGTGTCTGTGATACAGTACCCACAGTCAACGTCTATCTTCAGAAGTTCTGGGAACCGGGGTGATGCAAAACTTTTTTTTATGTTTGTATAATAATAAATTACTAACTGAGTGAAACAGTCGGAATAAATCAGGATACAGACGTATGACTTATGTAACTTTCAGCAGTTGTCAACCGTTAAATAGATTAACAGAGGACATATCTCTACCTGTTTAGTTTCTGTAGTAATTTATAGCTAATTCCTCGTTCTTTCCAAGGTCAGTAGGCAGTGTGTTTTCTTAAGAAAGTGAAATAATTAAACTGTGATCTTGTTCAAACATACTGTGCTCTCATATCGCCCCTTGTATCAGGCCTTCCGACTGTTTATTTATTACCACAAAAACTGTTCTGTGTCACCTGAATACGTACAGATATTTGAAACACCTTCTGTATTATTAGGGCGATTAAAACGTTTCCGTTCGAAGGCCGTGCGGTCCAGAATCGGGATACTAATCAGGTAAAATCGCCGTGAGCATTCAGGCAATCATTCCACTAATTTGTGACGTTGAAGATACCCGTTTGGCAAAACACCGTGTCCTGCTGCGTGAATAATTCGGTAACTGCCTGCTGCACATCTCCGTCGGAAAGGGATCATCGACCCTTCGAGGCCTTTCTTAAGGGATCCAAAGCGTAATAATCCTATGGTCAGAGATGCTCAAGTGTCTCCCACTTGAGCGAGCGTAACATCTACTTTACGGCATTTGCGATATACGGTCGTGCGTTATCACGATGCAGCAGCATCCTTGTCGTAGTTGATTTTCGACAGGTTTTGCTGCCCTCTGTCCTATACAAATTCTTCATTCTTCGATATCTACCTTTGTTTAAGTGGTTTAAATGGCTCTGAGCACTATGAGACTTAACTTCTATGGTCATCAGTCCTTAGATCTTAGAACTACTTAAGCCTAACTAACCTAAGGACATCACACACATCCATGCCCGAGGCAGGATTCGAACCTGCGACCGTAGCGGTCTCGCGGTTCCAGACTGTAGCGCCTAGAACCGTTCGGCCACTCCTGCCGGCTGTCTACCTTTGTTTGTAGTTCGGCAGTCATGAAAAGAACGGCAGCACGTTAGTCCTATTTGGGACCTTTTTTTAATAACGTCTCCATAGATCACGCTTCCGCATTTACCGCATGCACGTCGGAAACATCCGAATGCCACTCGAATTTTTTGCTTACCAGTCGGTGCTTATATACTCGCATCGCGCTACGTTGCATTTACGCTGCAGCAACGCCATCTAACGGAATCTTTTTGATCACTCCTTAGACTAAACGGAAAAAAAACTCTCACTTGACCAACACTTTCAGTTGCAAGTTTCCTAACTGACGGCTTAAGGGGCAAGAAAAATTGATTTTCCTACCCATACTATATTAGTACGGCATTAGAGAATGAGAGAATTTAGCGACTTCCAACAAACTTTACACGCAATTCCAAGACTTTCGGAGATTTTTTCTCGCTCTTCTAGGGGCGTGTGTTCTAGCAACTTTAACGATAGACCATACAGTGATGTAGCACGCCTCTCTTACAGCGTCTACCACTGGAGTTGTCTGAGCATCTCCGTGACGTTTTCGCTGTTACTAAATGAACCTGAAAGGAAACGTGCTGCTCTTCTTTGGCTCTTCTCTATTTCATCTACCAATCCTATCCGGCACGGATCCCAGGCTCATAGCAATATTCATGAGTTGGTCGAACGAGCGTTTTAACAGATGTTTCCTTTATTGATGGAGCACATTTCCTGAGGATTCTGTGAATGAATCTCATTTGGAATCTTCCTTACTCGCGATTAATTCTATGTGGTCATTCTACTTCAAATCGTTCCGTTCGCATACTCCTAGATATTTTTTGGAAGTGAGTGCTAACAGCGAATGAACTACAATCGTGTAATCATACAATAAAGGCTATTTCCGTCCATGTATTCGTAAAATGTTACATTTGTGTATGTTGAGGGTCAACTGAAACTCCCTGCACCAAGCGTCGATGCTTTGCAGGTCTTTCTGCATTTCGCAACAATTTTCCGCGTTGAGATTTCTCTGTGTGCAACAACATTATTCACGAAGACCTCATGGAATTTCTGACGTTATTTGCTAGGTCATTTATATGCATTGTGAAAAGTAAACGTCCTGTAATATTCTCTTGGCCACGCCCGATGTTACTTTTACTTCCGAAGATTTCTCGCCGTTCAAAATGACATACTGTGTTCTGCTTGCTAAAATTCATGAATCCAATCACGCAGTTGGTCTTATATTCCGTACGCTCATATTTTGTTCATTGGACGACATTGTAGAACTTAACAGAACGCATTCCGGAAGTCAAGGAACGCGGCATCTACCCGGGTGCCGGTATTCGGTATCTACTCCTTTCTGGGTCTCGTGTACCGATAGAGCGAGCTGGGTTTCACATCAACGTTGATTTCGGACACATGTTGATTGCTACAGAAGAAACTGTACATCTCCAGAAATGCTTTCTTTTTTCAATCTTCTTTATCCGGCTCGCCACGAATTCCTCCCCTCTGCCAACTTTTTCATTTCAGAGTAGCAATTGCAACTTACGTCCTCAGTTATTTGCTGGATGCATTCCAATCTCTGTCTTACTCTACACCTTTTGCCCTCTACGACTCTCTCTCTAATACCATGGGAGTTATTCGCTGATGTGTTAACAGGTGTTCTGTCACCCTCGCCCATCTTCTTGTCAGTGTTTTCCATAGATTCCTTTCCTCGTAGATTCTTCGGAAGATCTCCTCATTCTCTTCACCTAGTATTCAACATTCTTCTGTAGCACCACATCTCAAAGGCTTCGCCCCTCTTTGTTCCGGTTTTCCCACAGTCCATGTCTCACTACCATACAATACTGTACTCCAGACGTTCATTCTGAGAATTTTTTTTTCTCAAATGAAGAACTATGTTTGAAACTAGCAGATTTCTCTTGGCCAGAAATGCACTTTTTGACAGTGCTATTCAGCTTTTTATGTCTACCTTGCTCTGTCCGTCATGGGTTATTTTGTTGCCTAGGTAGCAGAACTCCTTAAACTTGTCTATTTCGTGCACATCAATTCAAAAAAAATGGTTCAAATGGCTCTGAGCACTATGGGACTTAACATCTGAGGCCATCAGTCCCCTAGAACTTAGAAACTACTTAAACCTAACTAACCTAAGGACATCACACACATCCATGCCCGAAGCAGGATTTGAACCTGCGACCGTAGTGGTCGCGCGGTTCCAGACTGAAGCGCCTAGAACCGCTCGGCCACACCGGCCGGCTCACCAGTTCTGTTGCTAAGTTTCTCGCTATTCTCATTTCTGCTCTGATTGTCTCTCATTCGTTTATGCAGATCTGGAACACCAGAAGGACTATAACACTTCCTTGGGGGAATGCCAGAAATTACTTTCGTTTTTACTATGTAACTTTCCGTCATTTATTACGAACTGTGATCTTTCTAACAGGAAATCATAAATCTAATCGCACAAGTGAGGCGATTCTCCAAAGGCACGCAATATGATTAGAAGTCGCTTGTGAGGAATGGTGTCAAAAGCCTTCTGGAAATCCAGAAATTTGGTATCAGTCTGACATCCCCTGTCGTTAGCACTTATTACTAGGTGAGAATAAAGAGCTAGTTGTGTTTCACAAAAACGATATTTTCTGAACCCGTGTTGACTGTTTGCCAATAAATTGTTTTCTTCGGGGTAATTCATAATGTAATAGCCTATAAATCTTTTTTGTTTCGTTTTTTTGCAGTTTCTGGGCACTGTGGCTTAACGATACCACATACTTTCTTCAAACGTTAGAACACCGGTTCCCCACACTTGTTTGCGCGAGGTTTTTGCACTGCGGGGCCACCTAGCCGGGCAATGCGTTTTATATATAGACCGTCTCTTTGGCACGGGTAATCGATTTAGCACCTTGGGGCGTGAGACAGCTCGTAGCTACACCCAGCCCGCCAGACAGCGGATTAGCCGAGAATTTAATGCCGGGGCTTTAATGCGGGCTTTATTAGCATATCACTCTGCGTACATCTGTTCGATTCGCACAAAAATAAAAGGCGTCCCACAGTCAGAGGCATTACACCATAAATTATCGAATGGGCAGGGCTCTCGAAAGAGAAATTCCGTCGCTTTCCTCGCCGTCAAGCAAAGCGCATTCGCGCTGTTTAAGTATGCACCGCCAGTGCAATCCGACTGCATACGACTCTCACTTCTCCTCCCCCCACTGCTTCCTCCTCGCAAAACAAAGCTTTGGCTGACCTCATCTGGCGCTGCCCGCAGGGCGCGAGTAACCTCCTCTATAAACTTGCATTCTTGTCAACAGCACGGCGTAACTCACGCGTAGGGGCCCCATTGTCTTTATGCTTATCCATTTTCATCAGGACACCTTGGCGCGCAGTCAACAGCGCTGTTTGAACTTCGTGGCCGACTGGGCGCGCGCCCGAATTTTAAGCGGGTATTAAATTAACGGGCAGGTCCGGGTGGCGGGTGATTTACCAGGGATTTACGCCGGCGTCGCACGCCGGACGGCTCCGCGCGCGCACCGCCGCTTATTACTGATCTAAGCAAATGAATGCGCCGCCAACAGCTCGTCCGCAGTTGTGCGATACGGCGACACCGGTTCTGTTTCCAGGCATAAATGACGCTTCGTTAATGCCTCTAATAACGACGTCAAAGCAGCCGTGTCCCTAAAACTACTTCCGTTCAGCCCGTACCCACCTGTATAGTCGAGGTCGCAAATTTCGATATGAATCCCTTAGCCTCCCCAAGGACAGTGTCTAGTAAACGTTTACGACAGAGCGGTGCCCCTGTTTGTTGGTTCACATTCACGGTTATGGCGTCGCTGACCCCACCAGCCTCACGAGCTCGCTGCTGGAAGGACTAGCACTGATCTCCCTCGAGTCCTCGGTGTCGCTACGGGTGCAGCCCCGAATCCTCCCGCGGTCAGAAAAATGGTACCGAATCCTCCCAAGCCTGCAAGGGTCTGAAAAACGATGGGACCGAATCCTCCCGTTTGAAGCAGGTAGCAGTTCTAAGCATTATGAATACTCCAAGCAGGCAAAGGAAAGCATATGAAGTTTCAGTAGAAGATGCAAAAAATTTTCGCGTGTATTGTATGTTGTTGTGGGTATAATGCAAAATCTGGTACATATTTCTTCTTTATAAGCAGCCTAGAAACAGAGCTATAACAGTTTTACCCTAAGACCGTACGCGGATACCAGTGTCGTAGCTAGGGGCTGGCCAGAGAGTCGGCACTTGGCACCCGCAGTCAGCACACCACTGCGGCACAGACACAAAATTATTGTGGATTGAACACGATATTGCAAGAAGCATAAACGTTGACCTTGTAATTGATAAATTAGAAAAAGCCCGAATACTGTAGGCCTACTGTGATGAAAGCTCCTAGTTCTTGGAAATAAGCTTTAAAGAAAATGCATGTGGAAAATATCAGTTCGTTTAGCGTTACCTAGGGTGCACCACGAGGAGGCAAACTGATTCACACCTGAAAAATTTTTACATTTTTAATTTTCTAAATTTCTTTTTTTTTTGCATTCTTAAGTATATTTAGAAAAAAATCATTTTATCCCAATACGTTTAAGTACATCTAAAAATCACAATTGTTTATTGTATAGCTCATGGTCTGATTTTGTATGAAACTGATTTTACGTACTGAAATCTGGAAATTTTACCAGTTTCGAAATTTGCCACTTGCTGTTCCATAAATTTCAAGTGTGGGCAATTTCTCTCCTTTCTCTTCGTTTTCGACGAATTTATTGCAATTTTAGAATCGAACTGAATTTGTTTCAGCACTTCAAGAAATCAGTAACTGTCAGGACTGGAGGAGTAGAACTGACTAGTATATTTGCTATGGAAACTTTCGCAAGCATTAGTTGTTCGCTGTATGTTACAACTTAGTTCTGCTCACATGGATATAGGAAAGAGTGCATTCTGCTCTATGTAAGTTTGTACTAAATAGTAACAAAAGGCTTGCAATTTTTCCGATGCAGGTATCTCTGCCATGAAATCGTCAACAAAACAGTCGCCATCCATATCAGAAGCCAGCATGGGCAAACCAAATATGTACGGCAGAAACCTTCCAATATCAATTTTTGCGTAGTGGTCATGTGCAAGCCCCAATGTTTGTATTTTTCGCCATTAGCTCTGTGTTAAATGAAATTTACATCCTTGAATGCGAATATCAGATCAAACCTCACTTCCAGCTTTCACTATGCTCTCTTCAAAGTCAGAAAACATTGTTCATGGCGAAAAGTTCAAACCTATGTCACTACATTTATCAACAACGCTATGCAATACATACTGATACGACGAAAGTTTTTTTGTCCTTCAATAAAGAGAAGACCAATGGAATGGAATGGCCATTAACTAACCCAAGTATTGTAAACAGCTGATAAAAAACTTTGGACATCACTTGAACGTACCATCAATATATATAGATTCAGACTGCTCTGTCACCGCCAACTGCGAAGTGGCCGCTGGCAGCTGTGGTCATTAGCGCACACAATGCTCTGTTGCATTGTGTCAGTTTAGGAGGATTCGGTCCTGTTACCTGCTTACCTACCTGGTTTCGGGAGGATTCGGGGCTGCGCCCGTCGCTACAAGAGCATCCCCGCGTCTTTCTTCTACTTGGGCGCTTCTGCTTGCAACTCAGTTACACACTCGACGGTATCCTTGCTCCACATCTGGCGATAACGAAGATGTACTTCATCCTGCAACGGAGATGGCAACCGAACCTGGTGGAAACGAAAAACCCCCCAGTATACGATGGCGTGTCGTATGGTGGACAGTGTACGCAGTCGTGCTCCACAGTGACGCCCACGTCAATTGGGATGTGACAGTTCACACATGAACGTCTACATTAAATCCAAATGGCGGAATCCCCCAACTTCGTACAATGTAATGAGACTGGCAAGAAACGAACGCCGTCTTACCTGCGGAGAGGCCGCGACGGTCTAGTACTTAGTCAAACAAATGTTGGCTTATACACTGTTGGTAAACCGGCATACGTAACCGCCCTAACTCTTTGGACGAGACGTACTATCCGAGGATCAAGGCCAACGTCATCATGTGGACTAGAAGCCATACAATCTATTATATTCAGAAACGTCCGAAAGGATGTACTTGATTTTTGGAACTACACTCATGCTCATAAATTAAGGATAATGCTGATACATGGTGAAACAACGCTCTGGTGGGCGGTTTGCGGGTTTAAATCATCTCGGGGTATGACCATGCGGTGCATTTGACCTGCGGTCGTCGCACGGTGGCGCTAGCAGCAGTCCACATATGCAGGGGTGTGTTGATGCATGTCAGGGGTGTGTTGGTGCATATCTGCAACCCCTAACACTTGTTAGGGGTTGCAGATATCGACCGCGGTCCGCAATAGATATCGCTGGACCCACGAGTCGCGGCTACAGACTCTCCGCGGCTTGTGACAAGTATCTAGGGAGCTCTCGTCCACTCTTGCTCGGGACGTCAACTAGGAATGTAGCATAGCCTTCAGCTGATAGGAAGCAACCTCTAACAAGGCGCTTAGTCAAGTATGGCATAAGTAATGCCTCTCTAGAAATCTGTTTGTAATTACATGTACACTCCTGGAAATTGAAATAAGAACACCGTGAATTCATTGTCCCAGGAAGGGGAAACTTTATTGACACATTCCTGGGGTCAGATACATCACATGATCACACTGACAGAACCACAGGCACATAGACACAGGCAACAGAGCATGCACAATGTCGGCACTAGTACAGTGTATATCCACCTTTCGCAGCAATGCAGGCTGCTATTCTCCCATGGAGACGATCGTAGAGATGCTGGATGTAGTCCTGTGGAACGGCTTGCCATGCCATTTCCACCTGGCGCCTCAGTTGGACCAGCGTTTCTTGCTGGACGTGCAGACCGCGTGAGACGACGCTTCATCCAGTCCCAAACATGCTCAATGGGGGACAGATCCGGAGATCTTGCTGGCCAGGGTAGTTGACTTACACCTTCTAGAGCACGTTGGGTGGCACGGGATACATGCGGACGTGCATTGTCCTGTTGGAACAGCAAGTTCCCTTGCCGGCCTAGGAATGGTAGAACGATGGGTTCGATGACGGTTTGGATGTACCGTGCACTATTCAGTGTCCCCTCGACGATCACCAGTGGTGTACGGCCAGTGTAGGAGATCGCTCCCCACACCATGATGCCGGGTGTTGGCCCTGTGTGCCTCGGTCGTATGCAGTCCTGATTGTGGCGCTCACCTGCACGGCGCCAAACACGCATACGACCATCATTGGCACCAAGGCAGAAGCGACTCTCATCGCTGAAGACGACACGTCTCCATTCGTCCCTCCATTCACGCCTGTCGCGACACCACTGGAGGCGGGCTGCACGATGTTGGGGCGTGAGCGGAAGACGGCCTAACGGTGTGCGGGACCGTAGCCCAGCTTCATGGAGACGGTTGCGAATGGTCCTCGCCGATACCCCAGGAGCAACAGTGTCCCTAATTTGCTGGGAAGTGGCGGTGCGGTCCCCTACGGCACTGCGTAGGATCCTACGGTCTTGGCGTGCATCCGTGCGTCGCTGCGGTCCGGTCCCAGGTCGACGGGCACGTGCACCTTTCGCCGACCACTGGCGACAACATCGATGTACTGTGGAGACCTCACGCCCCACGTGTTGAGCAATTCGGCCTCCCGCATGCCCACTATAAGCCCTCGCTCAAAGTCCGTCAACTGCGCATACGGTTCACGTCCACGCTGTCGCGGCATGCTACTAGTGTTAAAGACTGCGATGGAGCTCCGTATGCCACGGCAAACTGGCTGACACTGACGGCGGCGGTGCACAAATGCTGCGCAGCTAGCGCCATTCGACGGCCAACACCGCGGTTCCTGGTGTGTCCGCTGTGCCGTGCGTGTGATCATTGCTTGTACAGCCCTCTCGCAGTGTCCGGAGCAAGTATGGTGGGTCTGACACACCGGTGTCAATGTGTTCTTTTTTCCATTTCCAGGAGTGTATGTAGCATATGAAGAAGCCTGTAAAACAAGTTAAGCACAGAATAAGATTTTCACTCTGCAGCGGAGTGTGCGCTGATATGAAACTTCCTGGCAGATTAAAACTGTGTGCCCCGACCGAGGCTCGAACTCGGGACCTTTGCCTTTCGCGGGCAAGTGCTCTACCATCTGAGCTACCGAAGCACGACTCACGCCCGGTACCCACAGCTGTACTTCTGCCAGTATCTCGTCTCCTACCTTCCAAACTTTACAGAAGTTCTCCTGCAGGAGCTCTCCTCAGTCGTTGCAGATACAGATTACACGACCAGCTCCTTACCGACTTCACTGCCAAACCTGCAGTAAATGTTTCTATTTAGCATTGGCCACCTGTCATCATAACAACTGACGACGAGAATCATAACATAACTGACAATGAAGGAGAAAGAGCAAGACATTAGAACATTGACATGCAGCGAATAAGTGTGCAGTCGTTTTCAGACGTGCTAATGGTGACTGTGTGTTGAAAATGGCTCAAATAACACATATGATGACGTTATGAGGGGTAAATTACTAGGGCGACTGGAGGTTGGTCAAACATAGCAGGTCGTAGAACGGGCCCTCCGTGTACCACAAAGTGTGATCTCAAGATTAAGGCAACATTTCCGGCAGACAGGAAACGTGTCCAGGCACTAAAGCACGGGACGTCCACAGTGTACCGATATCTCACCATCAGTGCCCGCAGACGGCCACGGAGTACTGCAGGTAGCCTTACTCGGGACCTTACCGCAGCCACTGGAACAGTTGTCTCCAGACACACAGTCTACAGACGACTGAACAGACATGGTTTATTCGCCCGGAGACCTGCAAGGTGAATTCCACTGACCCCTGGGCACAAGAGAGTTTGTAAAACCTGGTGTCAAGAACACAGTACATGGTCATTGGAACAGTGGCCCAGGTTATGTTCACGGACGAGTCCAGGTATAGTCTGAACAGTGATTCTTGCCGGGTTTTCATCTTCCGTGAACCAGGAACGAGATATCAGGCCCTTAATGTCCTCGAAAGGGACCTGTATGGAGGTCGTGGTTTGATGCTATGAGGTGGGATTATGATTGGTGCTCGTATACCCCTGCATGTCTTTGACAGAGGACCTGTAATAGGTCAGGTGTATCGGGACATCATTTTGCACAAGTATGTCCGCCTTTTCAGGGGTGCAGTGGGTCCCACCTTCCTCCTGATGGATGATAACGCAAGGCCCCACCGAGCTGCCATCGTGAAGGAGTACCTTGAAACAGAAGATATCAGGCGAATGAAGTGGCCTGCCTGATCTCCAGACCTAAACGCCATCGAGCACGTCTGGAATGCTCTTAATCATAAGGAGAATTATGCAACTGCTGAACAGTCATTAAAATAACTGGTCACTTGCCGTTAAAATTTCTTATTTATTGACGCGATTTCGGGCTCAACCCATCCCCAGAACGTCTAAAAAGAATTCTTCATACAATGTGTGGAGCCACATGTGGTGGCCGTCGACATCAGAACCCAGCCAATGCCTCTGACGGCCAACACATGTGAGTCCATGCTTTGTAAGAAGACCTTTCTTTCTGCTGTTTTGATGATATTGTGTGCCCGAAAGGCGTCAGTAATAAGAATTTTTAACAGCAAGTGAAGAATTATTCTGGAGACCTATTCAGCAGTGGCATAAGTTTACATCACGGCATCTGCGCCATGTGCGACTTCCTGTCGCACCTTAAGACAACCATTAGAGCCGCACTATATTCAATAAAACATGGAAATACAAAATTCCTGTCGAACTACGTCGTAAAATGTTGTTAATTACAATGATAAAACGGTGCCAAAGAGATTATACACGGGGCAACATATAGCTTTTTGGATAGTAGTATTACTTTCTGAAACATTTTTGATTGATTTATTGTTTTTGGAAAAGAGGACCAAATAGCGAGGTCACGGGTCAATCGGATTAGGGAGGAAGTCGGCCTTTCAAAGGAACCATGCTCTTCGTCGTAGCATACTATCCACAAGTTCATCAAGGCACTGTTGGTCCAGATTGCCCCACTCCTCAACGCCGATTCGGCGTAGATCCCTCAGAGCGGTTGGTGAGTCACGTCGTACATAAACAGCCCTTTTCAATCTTTCCCACGCATGTTCGATGGGGTTTATGTCTGGAGAAAATGCTAGACACTCTAGTCGAGCGATGTCATTATCCTGAAGGAAGTCATTCACAAAATGTGCACGATGGGGGCGCAAATTGTCGTCCATGAAGACGAATGCCTCGCCAATATGCTCCCGATATGATTGCACTATCTGTCGGAGGATTGCATTCACGCATTGTACAGCCGTTACGGGGCCTATCATGAGCACCCCAAAACAGCAGAGAACCACCACCTTGCTGCATTCGCTGGACAGTGTATTTAAGGCGTTCAGCCTGACTGGGTTGCCTCCAAACACGTCTCCGACGATTTTCTGGTTGAAGGCATATGCGACACTCGTCGGTGAAGAGAACATGATGCCAATTCTGAGCGGTCCATTCGGCATGTTGTCGGGCCCATCTGTACCGCGCTGCATGGTGTCGTGGTTGCAAAGATGAACCTCGCCATGGACGTCGGGAGTGACGTTGCACATCATGCAGCCTACTGCACACAGTTTTGAGTCGTAACACGACATCCTGTGGCTGCACTAAAAGCATTCTTCAACATGGCGTAGCTGTCAGAGTTCCTCCGAGCCATAACCCACAGGTAGTGGTCATCCACTGCAGTAGTAGCCCTTGGGCGACCTGAGCGAGGCATGTCATCGACAGTTCCTGTCTCTCTGTTTCTCCTCCAGCTCCGAACAACATCACTTTGCTTAACAACGAGACACCTGACACTTCCCTTATTTCAAGCCCTTCCTGGCACAAAGTAACAATGCGGACGCGATCGAACCGCGGCATTGACCGTCTAAGCATGGTTGAACTACAGACAACACGAGCCGTATACCTCCATGTTGGTGAGATGACTGGAATTGATCTGCTGTCGGACCACCTGCGTCTAATAGGCGCTGCTCGCATATGGTTGTTTACATCTTTTGGGAGGTTTAGTGACATCTCTGAACAGTCTAAGGAACTATGCCTGTGATACAATATCCACAGTCAACGTCTATCTTCAGGAGTTCTGGGAACCAGGGTGATGTAAAACTTTTTTTGATGTGTGTATGTGTTTTGGCAAAGTGAACTGTACTCTGCACAGAACGAAAGACTACATTTTTTTAAAATGAAAACTACACTTATTTTAAATAACCTCTTTCGTGGACAACGCTCTTTACTCAGCATTTTTGTAGCGAATGAGCGTTTTTGAAAGGCTGCAACATATTTATATACGGACCTCCCACCGCCTTATTTGACTTTAAACCCTTTACAAAAAAATGGTTCAAATGGCTCTCAGCACTATGGGACTCAACTGCTGTGGTCATAAGTCCCCTAGAACTTAGAACTACTTAAACCTAACTAACCTAAGGACATCACACACATCCATGCCCGAGGCAGGATTCGAACCTGCGGCCGCAGCGGTCGTGCGGTTCCAGACTGTAGCGCCCTTAACCGCTCGGCTACTCCGGCCGGTAAACCCTTTACAGTTAGCAATTTCTTTAGATGTGATAATTAGAAGTCAAAGGATGCCGAATCCTTGTTGGATGAAATCTCAGAATAACACATGCACACAACGTCCTCAGTTTTTTGTTGGACGTATTCCAATTTCTGGCTTACCCTCTACGGCAACATCAATTACAATGGAAGATATTCCTTGATGTCTTAACTCGTGTCCGGCCTTCCTGTACTTTCTTCTTGTCAATACTTTCCATAAGTTAGTTTCTTCGTGGATTCTGGGGAGAACCTCCTCATTTCAACATTTTTTGTAGCACCATATCTAACTAAATGCTTCCATTCTCTTCTTTTCTGATTTCCCCATAGTCGTGCCGTCCTTTGTGGCCGAGCGGTTCTAGGCACTTCTGTCTGGAACCGAATCACCGCTATGGTCGCAGGTTCGAATCCTGCCTCGAGCATGGATGTGTGTGATGTCCTTAGGTTAGTTAGGTTTAAGTAGTTGATGACCTCAGATGTTAAGTCCCATAGTGCTCAGAGGCATTTGAACCATTTGAACCCATAGTCGTTGATTTTCTTCCACACAATGCCATGCTCCGAACTACACTCCAAAATTTCTTCATCAATTAAGGCTGATGTTGATTGTAACAACAATTTTTTCTACTTCTCCTGAAGCATTTTGGTCGTCATACAATTTGAGTACATGCGCTATTAAACTGATTCTACAGTAGTTCCTACACTTATCTGGCCTTTCTATCTTCGGAGTTGTGTCACAGGCATTTTTTCTAAAATCTGATGGCATGACGCCAGACTCATATATTCTGTACTACTGGCCATTAAAATTGCTACACCAAGAAGAAATGCACATGATAAACGGGTATTCATTGGATAAATATATTATACTAGAACTTGAAAGGGTACAGTACCGCCCGACATTGAAAATAGGTACGAAATACTTCATTATTTTTGTCAGAAGAACACATTTTTTTTGTAAAATAACTCAATTTCAATTAATACAGCGAAGCCGGATACCAGTGTGGGAAAGAATGACAATTTATTTATTAATTGATCACATGTGCACTCGCACAAAGTAAATCCCTACATCCAGTTTGGTGAGATCTGTGAAATGAATGAATGTATGGTCGTCTGCTAACCGCAGATAGTGAATGTGAATATATGATCATCTTTGAGTCGATCCTTTGGCCACCTTTGGTGGGACCAAAGAGATGAAATTTAACAGAGCTTTGAGCGCCTGAAATGTGGCTGACCAATACGATAGCAAGGTGCTTCCCCCACCTCGACAGAGATGGGAGAGGACCTAGAGAACGGCCATGTTTCAGCACTCTGCTGCTGGATCGTGTGCTGTAAAGACCTGTTTTAGTTGTGCTCCGTAATGACGAATGAGTGGAGACATGGTATGCATGTGGAATATTTAAGAGTAGTTTGAAATAATAATTTCTCTATTTCAGGAACTTTTTTGGGGAGAATTAAATGTCAGGCAGGTAATATTAAAGGGATTGTAGTAATCTTCGGAAGTGACCAACGGTCACAATGAAACCACGTGTAGCAATAAGTTGAAATACTTCCGTGTGCTGAAGTTAAGCTGAACTACTAGCGTGTGTAGAATAAGTTGAAATATTTAAGAAATAGCGTGTGTACCATAAGTTGAAATATTTAAGAAATGGCGTGTGCAGGACTTGAAATTAGAGACGAATACTTCCACGTGGTGAGTACTGTGTGAGTCTCAATCTGTGTATGAGACACAGGATAAAGAGAAGTACTCGTCCATGGTATCAGTTGAGGACTCACGTTGATGAATATGTTCTTAATGTTACTTTGCGTGATATGATTCCGTGTGACGCTAGATTTAAACTCTGAGAGAGATTCAAGGTGAGTCGGCCGTCTATCCAGCAACGCCACTTGGCTTGCATTGCACAGGAAGACGTGCATATATCTCCAGAGTTTATAGTAGCAAAGTAGAAATACGAAGTGGGGCAGTGTCGTGTGAAACTGGGATAAATATTAATTGAAGTGGGAAAGCTGAAAGTGATAATGTTGTGACTATTCTCTGTGTAGTATTTCATGTTGTAGTGTGGTGTATGTCATGTAATTTGGGTATGTGTGGTTTGCATGGGAGAGTAGCGAGGTAGTTTCAAAAGATTAGTGGGTTATGCTTATTCCTTCGGTACCGCTCGGTCTGGAGGAAAGTTTAGTGATGATGATTGTGAGAGTCGAAGCGTGAGGTATAATAAAAGATCCACCATCCTATCCAGAAAGTGCACTGTAGCGTTAAAAGTAATTACGAGACCATAATATAGAGATTCACCATTGTAAAGCCATGCCCACTGGGCGGAAATTCTTATGTGTTATTGTTGTCGGTTGTAGAATTTGTGTGTTTAGGTTAGAGAATTTATCGGAATAAATAAGATAGTGAAAAGAAAAATATTGGTGGACTTTTCCTTCGAATTGTATGTTGTAATAATGTCCCGAATTTATAATGTGTGCGCCATTCCTATTCAGTGCGGTGGCCACATGTTGACAAAAGCCGTTAAATAAAAGATAAAAAGAAAATGTGGTATTGCCACTGCGTAGTGTACAGTCAGAGTTCTGTAAATTACTGATAGTCAGATGCGTGTTTCCGTTGCGTATTATTCATACAGGAGGTTGATTAGTGATTTAATTGTGAGAGTACTAGAGTTCATGTTACTCGATAAATAAGAATGAATCCACTCGCTTGGCAGACCACTCATCTTGCAGGCCTGACTGCTTGATGCCACAGTATGAGCAAGGCATGTGAGTGCCTCTCAAACTGACATATGATTACATTTTCACGCAACTTGGGTGCATAGATCCTGAGAAATCAGTACCCAGAACAACCACCTCTGGCCGTAATAACGGCCTTGATACGCCTGGGCATTGAGTCAAACAGAGCTTGGATGGCGTGTACAGGTACAGCTGCCCATGCAGCTTCAACACGATACCAGAGCTCTTCAGGAGTAGTGACTGGCGTATTGTGACGAGCCAGTTGCTCGGCCACCATTGACCAGACGTTTTCAGTTGGTGACAGATCTGGAAAATGTGCTGGCCAGGGCAGCAGTCGAACGTTTTCTGTATCCAGAAAGGCCCGTACAGGACCTGCAACATGCGGTTGTGCATTATCCTGCTGAAATGTAGGATTTCGCAGGGATCGAATGAAGGGTAGAGCCACGGGTCGTAACATATCTGAAATGTAAAGTCCACTGTTCAAAGTGCCGTCAATGCGAACAAGAGGTGACCGAGACATGTAACCAATGGCACCCCATAACATCACGCCAGATGATACGCCAGTATGGCGGTGATGAATACCCGCTTCCAATATGCGTTCACCGCAGTGTCGCCAAACACGGATGTGACCATCATGATGCTCTAAACAGTACCTAGATTTTCCGAAAAAACGACGTTTTGCCATTCGTGCACCCCGGTTCATCGTTGAGTACACCATCGCAGGAGATCCTGTGTGTGATGCAGTGTCAAGGGTAACCGCAGCCACGGTCTCCGAGCTGATAGTCCATGCTGCTGCAAACGTCGTCGAACTGTTCGTTCAGATGGTCGTTGTCTTGCAAACGTCCCCGTCTGTTGACTCAGGGATCGAGATGTGGCTGCACGATCCGTTACAGCCATACGGCTAAGATGCCTGTCATCTCGACTGCTAGTGAGACGAGGCCGTTGGGATCCAGCACGGCGTTCCGTATTACCCTCCTGAACCCACCGATTCCATATTTTGCTAACAGTCATTGGATCTCGACCAACGCGAGCAACAATGTCGCGACACGATAAACCGCAATCGCTATAGGCTACAATCTGACCTTTGTCAAAGTCGGAAACGTGATGGTACGCATTTCTCCTCCTTACACGAGGCATCACAACAACGTTTCACCAGGCAACGCCGCTCAACTGCTGTTTGTGTATGAGAAATCGGTTGGAAACTTTCCTCATGTCAGCACGTTGTAGGTGTCACCACCGGCGCCAACGGTGTGTGAATGCTCTGAGAAGCTAATCATTTGCATATCACAGCATCTTCTTCCTGTCGGTTAAATTTCACGTCTGTAGCACGTCATCTTCGTAGTGTAGCAATTTTAATGGCCAGTAGTGTACAAATCACCTGAATAACCGGTTAGTTGGTACTTCCCCCCCAATGATTTCAGAAATTCAGAGGGAATGTTATCCATCCCTACATATTTCACAATCACTAGTAACTCCGTCTTCTATTCCTCCCCCTACCCGTACTACAGATTTCCAATCCCCCGTGAGGCCTTATTTCGGGAGTCATTCTGTCCCTTCATGTGTTATCAGCTTGAATATATCAGTCCGTATATTTAAACGTTGTTTCCTCTCTACCACGGGGAGGTGAATATCAGGAGTTTCCTTTCAGAGGTAGAAATAAACTGATTAGGAATATAGTTAGAAATTACAGCTCAACGTTGACTCGATCAAAAATACGACGTGTAGCTAAAAATTCGAGTAGTAATAACTATCACAGGCATAGTTCGCAAAGTGTAGCGAAAACACGGAATTTCTGCAGGAGTGATTATGCAGCCACAGCACCATACCCAACGCTGTGTGTTTTGCTTGTGTATGTGGTCGCTGTCCGTCAAAGTTGCCCACAGTTTTCGCTACGGAGCAGTACCACACTGAACAGCATCACACCGCTGTCATCAGTCGATACAAAAATTCCACCGAAACTGACGACCTCACTGGTAATCAGCTGCGTGGTTTTGGATTTTCCAATGGATTCCGCAGGTTTTGTAATGTACAGTAATCAGCCTCATGCATTAACAGACCAAGTAATAATCAACATAACCCATATATATGTATGTACACTAGTAACATTTCTTGTCGATTATTCCCCAGTGGCAACTCACATTTTTGGTCTGGAATTTTTTTTACTGGTTTTCTGTTTCAAATACAGAACTCAGTTAACAGAATTTCCAATAGTATCCCACGTAGTGAATTAAATAGTTATGTACGTAAATTTGAGTTTAATGTTGGTTGTGCTCGAAACTTTTAAGCGTATACATCTTTATAACCTAACGCTACTCCTCGTTTATTCATTCCTAGCTAGTCCCGTGCCTTTTGCTTCGAAGAAAGTTGTTATAGCCCAATTCAATCGTTTAGAGGCAGCTGGTGTTGCGACACGAGTCGCCTCTAGCCAATGGACGACGGCTTTAGTTGTATTTAAAAAGCCTAACGATACAGTTTGAATTATGGCGATGCTAAAGCGCCTATTAATGCTCATTCTAATGTAGATGTTATTCGAATCCATGTCCATAAAAGCTACTGCCAAAGTTATTAAGAGGACAGTACTATTTTAAGACAGATTTAGCTGTCACTTACCTGCAGTTAATCTTAAGCACAAAATCAAAGCGCTTTATCCTACACTACTGGCCATTAAAATTGCTACACCACGGAGAGGACGTGCTACAGACGTGAAATTTAACCGACAGGAAGAAGATGCTGTGATATGCAAATGGTCAGCTTTTCAGAGCATTCACACAAGGTTGGCGCCGGTGACGATACCTACAACGTGCTGACATGAGGAAAGTTTCCAACCGTTTCTCATACACAAACAGTACTTGACCGGCGTTGCCTGGTGAAACGTTGTTGTGATGCCTCGTTTAAGGTGGCGGGATGGTACGGGGTGCCATTGGTTACACGTTTCCGACTTTGATAAAGGTCGGATTGTAGCCTATCGCGATTGCGGTTTATCGTATCGCGACGTTGCTGCTCGCGTTGGTCCAGAGCCAATTGACTATTAGCAGAATATGGAATCGGTGGGTTCAGGAGGGTAATACGGAACGCCGTGCTGGATCCCAATGGCCTCGTATCACTAGCAGTCGAGATGACAGGCATCTTATCCACATGGCTGTAACGGATCGTGCAGCCACGTCTCGATCCCCCAGTCAACAGATGAGGACGTTTGCAAGACAACCACCATCTGCACGAACAGTTCGACGACGTTTGCAGCAGCATGGACTATCAGCTCAGAGACCATGGCTGCGGTTACCCTTGACGCTGCATCACAGACAGGAGCGCCTGCGATAGTGTACTCAACGACGAACCTGGGTGCACGAACAGCAAAACGTCATTTTTTCGGATGAATCCAGGTTCTGTTTACAGCGTCATGATGGTCGCATCCGTGTTTGGCGTCATCGCGGTGAACGGACATTGGAAGCATGTACTCGTCATCGCCATACTGGCGTATCACCTGGCGTGATGGTATGGGGTGCCATTGGTTACACGTCTCGGTCGCCGTGAAAGGGTACAATACCACCCGACATTGAAAATAGGTACAAGAGTCTTCGTTATTCTTGTCAGAACAACATATTTTTTATAATAATAACTCAATTTCACTTAATACACCGAAGCCGGATACCAGAGTAGGAAAGAAGGACAATTTATTTATTTAATTGATCACATGTGCACTCCCACAAAATAAATCCCTACATCCAATTTTGTGAGATCTGTGAAATGAATGAATGTATGGCCGTCTGCTAACCACAGATAGTGCAATATATGATCATCTTTGAGACGGTCCTTTGGTCACCTTTGGTGGAACCAAAGAGATGAAATTTACCTGAGCTTTGAGCGCCTGAAATGTGGCTGACCAATACGGTAGCATGGTGCTCCCCCACTTCGGCGGAGGTGCGAGATGACCTGAAGAACGGCTATGTTTCAGCACTATGGCGCTGGATCTTGTGTTGGTAAGACCTGTCTTATGTGTGCTCCGTAAAGACAGAAGAGTGGAGAGGATGGTATGCATGTGAAATACTTAAGAGCAGTTTGGAATAATTATTTCTCTATTTCAGGAACTTTTGTGGGGAGAATTAAATGTCAGGCAGGTAATATTAAGGGGATCGCAATAATCTTCGGAAGTGACCAACGGCCACAATGAAACCACGTGTAGCAATAAGTTGAAATACTTGCAAGGGCTAGTACTAAGTTGAAATACTTGCGAGTGCTAGTACTAAGTTGAAATACTACCGAGTGCTAAAGTTAAGCTGAATTACTGACGTGTGTACTATAAGATAGAAATATTTAAGAAATGGCGTGTGCAGGTCTTGAAATTAGAGGCGAGCACTTCCACGTGGTGAGTACTGCATGAGTCTCAATCTGTGTATGAGACAAAGGATAAAGAGAAGTACTCGTCCAAGGTATCAGTTGAAGACTCACATGTGTGACGAATATGATCTTAAGATTACTTTGCGCATTATGTATCCGTGTGACGCTATATTCAAACTCTAATACTCTGAGAACGAAGCAAGGTGAGTCATCCGTCTATCCAGCAACGCCACTTGGCTTGCATTGCACAGGAAGACGTGCATATATCCTCCAGAGTTCGTAGTAGGAAAGAAAAGTTACGAAGTGGGGCAGTGTCGTGTGAAACTGGGATGAATACTAATTGAAGTGGGAAAGCTGAAAGTGACGTAATTCTAACGTTGTGACTATTCTTTGTGATGTATTCTATGTTGCCAGTGTGATGTATTTCATGTAATTTAAGTATGTGTGGTTTGCATGGGAGAGTAGCAAGATAGGTTCAGAGGCAGTGGGTTATGCATGTTCCTTTTTGCACCACTCGGTCTGGAGTAAATTTTCGTGATGATGGGTGTGTGAGTCAAAGTGTGAGATATAGCAAAATATCCACCATCCTATCCAGAAAGTGCACTGTAGAGTTAGATTTTTACGAGATCATTAGATAGAGAATCACCAATGTAAAGCCATGCCCACTGGGCGGAGTTTCTCATGTGTAATTGTGTATAAAATGTAATGGTGTGTTTAGGTCATATTTGAATCATAATAGAATTTATCTGAATAAAAAAAAAGATAGTGAAAAGAAAAAGATTGGTGGCCTTGTTCTTCGAATAGTGTGTAGTCTTGATATCCAGAATTTATAATGTGTGCGCCATCCATATTCAGTGCTATGGCGACGTGTTGATCAAAGCCGTTGGGTAAGAAAGAAAATGTGCTATTTATTGCCAGAGTGTAGTGAACAATCAGAGTTGTGTAAATTTCTAATAGTCAGTCATGCGTTATCCGTTTCCGTTGCGTAATATTCAAACAGGAGAATAATTTGTAGCTTAATAATGGGTACTAGAGCTCATAATCAGTCATTGATGTTACTCGAGAAATAAGAATAAATCCACTCGCTTGGCAGACCACTCATCTTGCAGGCCTGACTGCTTGATGCCACAATATGAGCAAGGCATGTGAGTGCCTCTCAACCTCTTGTTTGCATTGACGGCACTTTGAACAGTGGACATTACATTTCAGATGTGTTACGACCCGTGGCTCTAATCGTCATTCGATCCCTGCGAAATCCTACATTTCAGCAGGATAACGCACGACCGCATGTTGCAGGTCCTGTACGGCCCTTTCTGGATACAGAAAATGTTCGACTGCTGCCCTGGCCAGCACATTCTCCAGATCTCTCACCAATTGAAAACGTCTGGTCAATGGTGGCCGAGCAACTGGCTCGTCACAATACGCCAGTCACTACTCCTGAAGAGCTGTGGTATCGTGTTGAAGCTGCATGGGCAGCTGTACCTGTACACGCCATCCAAGCTCTGTTTGACTCAATGCCCAGGCGTATCAAAGGCCGTTATTACGGTCAGAGGTGGTTGTTCTGGGTACTGATTTCTCAGGATCCATGCACCCAAATTGCGTGAAAATGTAATCACATGTCAGTTCTAGTATAATATATTTGTCCAATGAATACCAGTTTATCATCTGCATTTCTTCTTGGTGTAGCGATTTTAATGGCCAGTAGTGTAATCATACGCTCCCGAGATACACTCCTGGAAATGGAAAAAAGAACACATTGACACCGGTGTGTCAGACCCACCATACTTGCTCCGGACACTGCGAGACGGCTGTACAAGCAATGATCACACGCACGGCATAGCGGACACACCAGGAACCGCGGTGTTGGCCGTCGAATGGCACTAGCTGCGCAGCATTTGTGCACCGCCGCCGTCAGTGTCAGCCAGTTTGCCGTGGCATACGGAGCTCCATCGCAGTCTTTAACACTGGTAGCATGCCGCGACAGCGTGGACGTGAACCGTATGTGCAGTTGACGGACTTTGAGCGAGGGCGTATAGTGGGCATGCGGGAGGCCGGGTGGACGTACCGCCGAATTGCTCAACACGTGTGGCGTGAAGTCTCCACAGTACATCGATGTTGTCGCCAGTGGTCGGCGGAAGGTGCACGTGCCCGTCGACCTGGGACCGGACCGCAGTGACGCACGGATGCACGCCAAGACCGTAGGATCCTATGCAGTGCCGTAGGGGACCGCACCGCCACTTCCCAGCAAATTAGGGACACTGTTGCTCCTGGGGTATCGGCGAGGACCATTCGCAACCGTCTCCATGAAGCTGGGCTACGGTCCCGCACACCGTTAGGCCGTCTTCCGCTCACGCCCCAACATCGTGCAGCCCGCCTCCAGTGGTGTCGCGACAGGCGTGAATGGAGGGACGAATGGAGACGTGTCGTCTTCAGCGATGAGAGTCGCTTCTGCCTTGGTGCCAATGATGGTCGTATGCGTGTTTGGCGGCGTGCAGGTGAGCGCCACAATCAGGACTGCATACGACCGAGGCACACAGGGCCAACACCCGGCATCATGGTGTGGGGAGCGATCTCCTACACTGGCCGTACACCACTGGTGATCGTCGTGGGGACACTGAATAGTGTACGGTACATCCAAACCGTCATCGAACCCATCGTTCTACCATTCCTAGACCGGCAAGGGAACTTGCTGTTCCAACAGGACAATGCACGTCCGCATGTATCCCGTGCCACCCAACGTGCTCTAGAAGGTGTAAGTCAACTACCCTGGCCAGCAAGATCTCCGGATCTGTCCCCCATTGAGCATGTTTGGGACTGGATGAAGCGTCGTCTCACGCGGTCTGCACGTCCAGCACGAACGCTGGTCCAACTGAGGCGCCAGGTGGAAATGGCATGGCAAGCCGTTCCACAGGACTACATCCAGCATCTCTACGATCGTCTCCATGGGAGAATAGCAGCCTGCATTGCTGCGAAAGGTGGATATACACTGTACTAGTGCCGACATTGTGCATGCTCTGTTGCCTGTGTCTATGTGCCTGTGGTTCTGTCAGTGTGATCATGTGATGTATCTGACCCTAGGAATGTGTCAATAAAGTTTCTCCTTCCTGGGACAATGAATTCACGGTGTTCTTATTTCAATTTCCAGGAGTGTATATCAGTTATCTACACATCCGGAAAAAATTAGTACACACTTTTAGACGTTTCCAATTCACTCTAGATTTATTGTTGCAACAGTGCATATGAAATGCATTAGATGATTATATTTACAGATCAATAGTACAAGCGGCTCTAAGGTATCCATGCTGAAACACTCATATCAGTTTGGTGTAACTTTCACGGGCGACAATTTAGGCGCTGACTTTGTCATCCAGTCGATCGTACTGTCGTTGGATAGTTTATGCTACGCCTGATCGAAATGTTCGTGTAGATCTATAAGAGTTCTTCGTTAACGTGTCGCACGAGTCATTTCTCGTCCCAATACACACACACGTGCACGACTGGAGACAAGTCCGCAAATTTTGCTGGCCAGCTAATTTGCTCCACGTCTTGCGGAGAACATTGAGTTTCACGGACGGTGTGTGGGCGAACATTATCCTGTTGTAACAACGTATCACCTTCCTGTTGCAAGAGCGGAAATGGACGGGTCTAACAATATTTTGCACGTACCGAGTGGTGGTTAGCGTCACCTTCAGAAACAGTAAAGGTGAACGAATGAGTAGCTTATCGCACGTCTGTCCATAAGGCAAACAGAATCAGAATCTGCTTTCATCGCTGAAGATCACGGTGCACCATTCCAGGTGATCTTCTGACGGCACCAGAGCATGTCGATGCTGTGGCGTGAGTGTAAGACGGCCCAGAGGTATACGTGCCCGTATTCCCACTCGACTGCTAATAATAGGTTCTCAACAGTTCGTGTTGACACGTCTGGACTCACAAACCCTCTTATATGTACCGTGGTAGCTGTGTTATTTGTGACTGCTGCCCTTACAATACGACAGTCCTAGGGGTCGTCTGTTCTGTGTGGACGTCCAGATCCTCGTCTGCGGATGTGAGGATGTTCACGTGACCACTGATACCAGCCAGCATCGTAGTACCACTGACGCTGCACGTCCTCCAACGTGTGTGGCAGTTCTCCGAAAGGACCATCCCGTCACTCGGAAGGCTACTATTTAAACCCTTTCAAACACGCTCGTTTGGTTCTAGGAAGCACGAGTGGGCTCCATGACACGGCTGGCTGTTTGCTTCACTGAGCCCTCTAGCTGTGAGCATTCCCTGATAAAGCATAGACACAGATGGCGCTCAGGTAGCCATGCCGCTACGCTGTCTGCTGTCGGACGACGTTGAAACTATTCTCAGTACATCCCAGGCGCCATATGCCGTCATCGGCTCAAAATCGACGTCGTCTCTCCAAGTGCACTATTTTTTTTTTTTTTTCCAGCAGTGTATGATACTAGACGGATTACTTGTGCGAAGTAACCTAGTCCCAGATGCAGGTAACCTATTTAAGGGCTTACAAGGGAAACAAAAATTTGATTTTCCATATTTTATGTAACTATTGACGAAATTTAAGAACTTAACATTCCGTAATTATCTACTAGTAAAGAGGTATATTCTTATGTTAAAGGTTTAACATAGTACGTCAAGTATTATAGCTGTAAACTGCGTATATGTCTTGAGAAGCATAAATGTCGCGTTTAAGAAATACTTCAGACATGACAATCGTACAAACATACTGTCGTTTGACCATTGCATAGATTCCCTTATGGAGGACAACGTAACAGTTATCACTGGCGTAGAGAAGCGACTATAAGAGTTGAAAATAAAAAAGTCGGTAGGTCCGAATGGATCCCAGTTCGATTTTACAACAAAGATTATACTACGGCATTGGTCCCTTACTTAGTTTGCGTTTATCGCAAATCTGTCGCCCAAAGCAAAGTCCTAAGCGACTGGTAAAAAGAGCAGGTGACTAATGTGTATAAGAATGATTGAAGGAATCCGCAAAATTATGGAACAATATCCTTAACATCGCTTTGCGTCAGAATTCTTGAACATATTCTCTGTTCGAGTATAATAAATTTCGTTGAGAGGGAAACGGTTCTGCTCACAAATCAGCGTGTATTTAGAAAGCATCGCTCGTGAGAAACTTCGCATGCCCTTTCCTCACATGATACACTGCGAACTATGGATGAAGGACAAAAAGCTAATTACATGTTAACGTACCCTGAAGCTCCAAAGAAACTCGTATAGGCATGCATATTCAAATACAGAGATATGTGAACACGCAGAAAACGGGGCTGCGGTCGGCAACGCCTATATAAGACAACGAGTGTCTGGCGCAATTATTAGATCGGTTACTGCTGCTACAATGGCAGGTTATCAAGATTTAGATGAGTTTGAAGGCGGTGTTTATAGTCGGCGCACGAGCGATAGGACACAGCATCTCCGAGGTAGCGATGAAGTGGGAATTATCCCGTACCACCATTTCACGAGTGTACCGTGAATATCAGGAATCCGGCAAAACATCAAATCTCAGACATCGCTGCGATCAGAAAAAGATCCTGCAAGAACGGGACCAACGACGACTGAAGAAATCGCTCAGCGTGACAGAAGTGCAACCCTTCCGCAAATTGCTGCCGATTTCAATGCTGGGCCATCAACATGTGTCAGCGTGCGAACCATTCAACGAAACGTCACCGATATGGGCTTTCGGAGACGAAGGCCTACTACCGTGTACCCTTGACGACTGCACGACACAAAGCGTTACGCCTCGCCTGGGCCCGTCAACACAGACATTCGACTATTGACGACTGAAAACATTTTGCCTGGTCGGACGAGACTCGTTTCAAATTGTTTCGAATGGAGGGACTTGTACGCGTTTGGGGACAACCTCATGAATCCATGGACCCTGCATGTCAGCAGGGGACTGTTCAATTTGGTGGAGGCTCTGTAATGGTGTAGGGTGTGCGCTGTTGGGGTGATACGGAACCCCTGATACGTCTAGATACGACTCTGACAGGTGACACGAACGTAAGCATCCTGTGTTATCACCTGCATCCATTCACGTCCACTGTGCATCCCGACGGACTTGGACAATTCCAGCAGGACAATACTACACCCCGCACATCCAGAATTGCTACAGAGCGGCTCCAGGAACACTCTTCCGACTTTAAACACTTGCGCTGACCAACAAGTAACCCATACATGGAAATTATTGAGCATATCTGGGATGTCTTGCAACGTGCTGCTCTGAAGAGATCTCTTCCCCCTCTTACTCTTACGGATTTATGGAAACCCCTGAAGGATTCATGGTGTCAGTTTCTTCCAGCAGCACTTCAGACATTTGTCGAGTCCATGCCACGTCGTGTTGCCGTGCTTTTGCGTGCTCGCGCGGGTCTACACGATTATAAGCAGGTGTACCATTTTCTTTGGCTCTTCGTTGTGCTATGTCTGGGTACAGTTCTTCCATGTTGTCTGTCACCACGTCTGAGGGGTGCGTGGATGAGCAGTCTACTGACATCTTCAAAGCTGATTGACACACTTCAGACCTATATCCAGATGTTCCACAAGAGGTACACTTTGCTAAATGGTTACGGCACTGGTGTCGCTGATGACATACAATACTTACTTCAGACACGATGCTGTTGGAGGCGGTGTCGGGGTAACAAGTCTTTCCTTGAAGTTTTTATGTCAGATCGGACGGGTGTCTGTAATTGGGCTTGGGGACGACGGGTTGTCCAAGTTGCAGACACCTGTGAGGGGTCCTGTAGGGTAGCTGCGGACCAAAGAGATCGTTCGAGTGCCTTGATGATGGGAAGAAAAGTTTCTAGAGACGGTTCTTTGGGTTTCAAGACATCAGGTCTAAGGCAGTCATAAGGGTATGCACTAAAATGACTTCTCTAACGAAGAAAGCAATGTATGATTGTATGCATTTGGGGTTACTGAACTGAAAAAGGAAGTCGGAAATAAATCCTGTAGGCGGGCAATCCATTCTGTGTATGATTGTCCTTGGAGTTTATGAGAACTAAAACTTGAGGGCGGCTGCTTCCAAGTGCACTTGAGAGTCACCGTGTTCAAGTAAACTTAGTGTTCAGCTAGGCTGCTGTGCTGTGAATCAGGTAATGCTGCCCCTTGCATGAAAAGAAGTTTGTCCATGTTTCGACCTTCCTGTCGAATGGATGGAGAGCTGGTGGCGCCAACCAGAAACCCTTGGCCGTGGGACCGAAAATAAAGAGGCAGGTAAAGATATCCAGAGGCGATGTGAAGATGGCCTCCAGAGCTCGACCAGGAGTTTGTGGGCAAGCTGAAAGTGGTAGAATAGTGTCAGTGCTTGGGCAGAGCGATCCAACGATTCAGTTATGCTGCAAGCAATGTTACAGTCAGAGAACTGTCAAGTGTAAAACATATGCAAGCTCTGACTACTGGATCAGAGCATATGTGTGAGCCTGATGTGAATACAAAACCTTGTCACCAACTGATACGTCTAACGATGGTGGCACAAAAACATCCAAATAGCGATGATTGAATAAGTTTATTTATCAGAGATTAATACCGCCCCTACACTGACGTGGACTGAAACAAAACATAAAGTAAGCGACTTCTCGGGACAGAACAATAATACTTCTGGCGGCTGAAGGTGGGATAGATTGTCACTAGGTTCTTTAAACACGCACTTCATAAAAGTCAAAGTCTCGTAGGGCACTCAGAGTACAATCTGAGTTAATAAAGTTTGAGTCCCGTAGGGAGCATTGTCTAAGTCCGGCCTGTAGCCATTTGAATGTTAACAGGAATAAATTTACAAACCCTCAATTCTGTGACGATGACAGAGTCCCGTCTTATTTGGGAAGGATGCCACTAACACTCTGCCTCTGATGGCAGGTATTGGGATTGTGAAGTCAGATATGAATGACAGATAAGTCGTAGAGCTATCGAGTGAGATTCCTGATTGATGAAATCCCTTTGGAATCGGTACATGGCCCAAGAAACTCACTCACAGGGCACTGGTCTGGTCTGCCCTAGTGGTGCTATAAATACCACTCGGCGCTAGGATACAGCTGGGATTGTTTTCGACCACGTGTCTTGTGGAAGAGAGTGAGTCCGCGTGGACCCCAGCCTCTAGCGGCAGTTGCGTCTCCTCCTGATGAATGGCCGGAGCATTGCGGTCTGGCTTAAGGAAAATTGTCCCCTATATGCTAGGCATCTTCAAAGCAATGATGTGATGCTGATTGCTGACACCACAGGTGTTAAGCCTCAAACATTACCCATGTTTGGAATTTCATCATTTGGAATTTGCGGAGAGTCAAATTTAGAATACGATTCATTGATGGGTTTGCGTTCCACAGTCCGTTAAGAAATCCAACAATAATGCCTTATCGTGTAGCTTATTACAAGACAGGTTCAAAATTTTGATCTCACAATTTATTGTAGAATGTACTTGGGTTGAGGATGGAGGAGGGGAAGAATACGGAGATTGACGTACGTAGTAGACAGAGATTGGAATACAATCTACAAATAACTGAGGACGTAAGTCTAAAATGCTACTCTGAGATGTAGATGTTGGCACAGGAGACTAGTTCATGGTGCGCCGCATCAAACCAGTCACAAGTATGATGACTTATTTAAGTGTAGCATTGCGTTTATTATCCCAGTCACAGTGTGGAATGGTGCAATAAGATCCTTCTCTGATGTCAGAAGAGTATCATACATCATTGTGGTCATAGCATCACGCAGAAAATAGCCAAGACGTGTAAGAACTGGTGGCCGTGGTGGGTTGCGCAGAAAGTGTCGCCGCTTCTTTCGCAAAGCTGGCAGCAGGTGAAGCTCCAAAAAAGAACAGTAATACGACTTTGATTTGATTCCGAAGATGAAGGAACCACTCGTGGCATTCGCTTCAGAACTGTTCCAGAGATTCAACAGGCAGTAGACCGCTCCATTCGCACCATCAACAGAACAGGCTTTGCTAACGATATACTACGCCTTCCACATCGCTGGCAACGAGTTCTACACAACGCTGGTTACAACTCTGAAGGACAGTAACAGGTGCAAACATGTGACTCTTCTGTATCGGTTGTGAATAAATAGTTGCCACTATTTAAGTTTCAACCCTCGTATAAACACTGTATACGTATGGAATTTGTAAATTGTCCGTAAAAGCTCTGCTTCTCGCTGCTGCGACCTGCAGTTTGGCACAATAGGTCGGTGAATGCGTTTATTCATCGACGATAGCCTCTGCGATCGGAAGGTTTAACTAAACACCAGCCGTGAAAGACTTCAGGTATTGTACTTACACTATTTCAAAAATGGTTCAAATGGCTCTGAGCACTATGGGACTTAACATCTGAGGTCATCAGTCGCCTAGAACTTAGAACTATTTAAACCTAACTAACCTAAGGACATCACACACATCCATGCTCGAGGCAGGATTCGAACCTGCGACCGTCGCGGTCGCGCGGTTCCAGACTGCAGCGCCTAGAACCGCTCTTTCACAGCGGCCGCCTACACTGTTTCCTTACGTGAAGGTGTTGACTAGCCGGCCGAAGTGGCCGTGCGGTTAAAGGCGCTGCAGTCTGGAACCGCAAGACCGCTACGGTCGCAGGTTCGAATCCTGCCTCGGGCATGGATGTTTGTGATGTCCTTAGGTTAGTTAGGTTTAACTAGTTCTAAGTTCTAGGGGACTAATGACCTCAGCAGTTGAGTCCCATAGTGCTCAGAGCCATTTGAACCATTTTTTTGAAGGTGTTGACTAGGCTTGTGGCGCAGTGGCTAACGCGCTCGACTTGTAATCGGAAGGAACGGGCTTCAGATCCCATCCACACAGCTTTCCCGTTGTTTCCCTCAGCCGCTTAACCGAAATGGCGAGAGATGGGCAAACTCCAAGTTATACGGAATTTAGAGGCTACTAAACCGAGTACTTTGAGATGAGAAACTAACATTAGAAGTGAATACTTAGCTTTTTATTACCATAAATAACTGAAACTTTACAGAACTAACATCAGTTCATAGCTATGGCTAAAGTCAGTCGCACTGCCATCATTAGAACACAATATACTGCCCGACAAAAAAAGTGACTCACCCAGAAGGGGCGAACCAAACGAAACGGGACTTCACGTTTTGAGAGGGTGTGAGATTTTATTTCAGCGATTACGAAATCGAGTCATATTTACTAAGAACTTAGCAGTATGATCCTACTTATGAGTATGACGTTGCACCTTCTCTGGCCTGAATGCATGTGCTGATACGGCTGGCAAATGTGTCAAAGCCATTGTAGCTTATCCCGAGCCAAGCTGTCCCACGACTGTTAGAACTTGTCATTGATATCCTGGATATTGGCACTGGGGCGAAGTTGACGACCGAGCAGGTCCCACACATGTTCTATCGGGGACAGATCTGGTCATCTTGCTGGCCACAGGAATACCTCAGCTTCACTCAGTTCATAGACTCGCGTTCCCTGTGTGAATGGCCATCGTCCTGTTGAATAACAGCACCACGATACTGTCGTGAATGAGGTAACACGTGAGGACACGGGAGGTCCGTGATTTACTGTTCTGTCGTAGGAGTTCCCCCTCTCGCTACAAGCTGTAAAGTGAAGTCATACGCGATGGCTCCTAACACCATGGTGACAGGAGTAACACCGCTGTCGCTATCCAAAACATTGGAAGTATGCGGCCTCTTTCCGCATCACCGCCATACTTGTCGACGACGGCCACACCGAAAGGCACACAACCGCGATGTATCGCTGAACACAATTCCACGCAACTTATCAGCTATCCACGACTCACGGTTAATGCAGCATTCCAAACGTAACCGTTTGTGTTGTGGTGTTATTGGCACCCTACGTATCGAACGACTGTGCTAGTCTTTCACCAATGATGCACGATGACAAAGAATGTGGCAGGGAGTCCATTACTTGTTCTCGGATGGCAGGCGCAGATGTGAAGTGGTCATAACGTTCTTGGTGCACATTACAGGAGTTCTCCCTTGTGGCGGTCAGACGTCGTCGACCAGAACAGGGACGAGTATGCCTGACCTAACGTTCCCATACAGACCAACAATGGATCACTGTCACATCCAATTGTCCCAGGAATCTGGATATTGCACGATTCGACCAGCTAGCCAAATGGAGACCCACAATGAGGCCTCTTTTAAACTTCAACAGGTGCTGAAAATGCTGTCTCAAGTGACTATGCACCGTTTCCTTGTTTTTCACAGCGATCGCTCAATATCGGATGCTGTTCACACCTCTTATACCCTCTAACAGGCCTGGTAACACAAACAACACTAATACACTGTGGGAGCCGTTCTACCTGTCATGAAGAATAGCAACTCTAATTACTCACATACCCGCCGATGATGTGTACGTCTATAAAATTATATTGACATCCGATCATGTCTTCTGAGTGCTTCATATCTTTGTCAAGCAGCGTATATTCATGGAAATAAACTCTGCTCCCCATTGCTTGCACGTGTTGCTTATTCCATGCTTGTACTTTATAATCCCCCAGTAGTCTCCAGACTGTGTTCTTCGACGTGTACATTCCATGCATACATTGTCAGTGACATTTTCTTTCGCTCCATCCACATGCTTAAAGTCTACTGCTTGAAGAACTCAGTGTCGAGAAGCTTTGGCAACTCTTGTTGGTTTGGACAGTACAGTTTTTCATAAGCTTCTATCCACGATAATAAATTGCTTCCAACCAGGAATTTGGCTGCTAAGAGGCTTCTGTCTGTACATTCTTTCTGGGCGCTGCATGCTGCTAACGTCATTCATTAGCTTCATGCCGCAACATTCTTGCAACAAGTAATGTTGTATCTTGGGCAACGAGTCACAAACTATTAACGGTGGTAAACTCCACCGTGGGCGCAACACGTCATCCCCCGACGCTCCAGGTGGAAGATATCAGTTTGGTAAAACACTGCACCCTGCTGCATGAAGTATTCCGCGACTGCCTGCTGAGAATCGTCGTTCGACAGGAATCATCGACCTTTCAAGGCCTTTTATTAAGGTACTAATGGCGTGATAATCGGGTGGGGCGAAATCAGGATTATAGGGCGGGTGCTCGAATGTCTTCTACTTGCATTGGCTTATCTTCTGCGTTACGACATTTGCGATATGGGGACGTGCGTTATCATGAAGCAGCAGCACCTTACGCAGTTTTTCCGAACGCTTCGCATTTATTGCACGTCGCAATTCCTCAAGCGTTGCGCACAGTACCGTTCCCCAGTTAAGGAGACACTAGGTTCCTTGAAATCAACAAGCAATCCCAGATCGATCGGTGTCTTGTGTTGAATCGCGACCAGCATAGAACTTGACGCACCATTCTACAACGATGGTTTTCGAGAGACATGCTGCCCACACACATTCTTCATTATCCAACGGATGTGTAATGATGTTGGTCCTTCAGCAGCCAAGGAAAGGATAACAGCACGCTGGTCCTGTTTGGTTGCATTTGGTTGTAACAACGCTACAGTTCACGTTTCCGCATTTACAGCACACACGTCGGAAAGACACGAATGCCATACGAATCCGTTGGCTACATGTCGGTGTTTATACACCCACATCGGAGTCGCACTGAATTGCTTATACGCTGCAGCAACGCTCTCAGACGCAAACTTTTTTATAGTCCCCTTATGGTAGTCAATGAAACCACATAATTCCATTTTGCTAAATTTTACCGTTATACAGACAAACTGCCTACATGTGTAACTATGTAGCACAGGCCCAGTTACGGAGAGGTTAGAGAAATCTATACAATTTCAAATCTGTCTCCGATAATGGTTTTACATCTGTATGTACGCCTATTCTCTTCAGATCACCGTGAGGGTACTTTCTACTGTACCAACTGTGTATGGGGCACGGAAAAGATAATTATTCATGGGCGCTGAGATTAATCTTGTCTTTGTGATCCCTAAAGGAATTACACGTAGGCGTCTGTAGAATATACCTAGATTACTCACTATTCTTTGAAGCATCATAACTAGGCGTTCGCGAGAAAGTTGGTATCTGTCTTCAGGTGTCTACCATTTCAGGTTTATCAACATTTAATGCTCTCCCGTTGGTCAAGCAAACATGTGACCATTCACGCTGGCCTTATTTGTGTACGTTCAGCATCCCGTGTTCTGTTTGGTGTGGACTCTCAAGCCTGAGCAGTATTCTGGGATGGCTTCCAGGACTGTATTGCAAGCATTATCCTTTGTATTATGATTAGCTTTTCCCATCCTATCAACGAATCGTAGTTTATCACTTGCTTTACCTACGGTTGAACCTATGTGATCGTTCATTTACATATCGCTAGAAATTGTTACACCTAGATGATTTTGAGATCTGACTGATTCCAGTTGTGATTCATAAACATTTTTGCTATCGAATACTAATTTTTGACGTTTTGTGAAGTATGCAATTATTACATTCTTAAACATTTATGAGAATTGTCAGTCATTGTAGTACTTTGAAATCTTATCAATATCTGACGGAATATTTGCGCATTTCTTTTCTCTGAGTGCTTTATTATAGGCACTACTTCATCTACAAAAAGCCTAAGGTTACTATTAATAGTGTTTGCCAGTTTACTGCGAGGGCCTATCATTCCAAAAGTAATGCCTCCGATTTTTTTATTCTGTTCTCAGAATCGGTTGAGGTATTACGTGTCATGTATATTACTCAGTCGGCTTTCCCTCTTTACTGACTCAAGTTGAAACTCTCTGCAGCTAGAGGGGTCCGAATAGTCGCGTGTAACGTGGAGTGAAACGTAACTATGTCGCCGCTTGGAAACAGCACGCTGTAATCGAATTTCTAACCGTGCCTCCAACTGAAATCATCTGTCAACAATTTCTTTAGAGTTTTGAGCGTGTGGGTGATGGGATCCTAAACAACACTGTGACAGGCGATGAAAGCTGGTTTCACTATTTTGACCCCGAAAACAAGAATGGAGCTCCGCCACAAAGTATCACTGATGCCAAAGAAGTTCAAGTTCACGCCGTTAGCAGGGAACTCACGCTCACAGTCTTCTTGGATTCTCAAGGAGTGGTGCATTTGGAATGCCTGCCTAAAGGCACCTAAGGCGCTGCAGTCAAGGACTGTGCGGCTGGTCCCGGCGGAGGTTCGAGTCCTCCCTCGGGCATGGATGTGTGTGTTTGTCCTTAGGATAATTTAGGTTAAGTAGTGTGTAAGCTTAGGGACTGATGACCTTAGCAGCTAAGTCCCATAAGATTTCACACACATTTCAACATTTTTTTAGCCTAAAGGCACCGATGTAAACTCTGCAAGGTACTGCGAGACAGTCACAAAGCTAAAAGCACGAATTCGAAGCGTTAGCTCACATATGCAGCATCCTCTCCTTCAGCATGGCAATGCCGGATCACACACGAGCGCTGTGACATCCGCAACAATACGACGCCTTAGGTTCACTGTCATTGATCATCCTTCACACAGTCTCGACCTCACTCCATCCGATTTTCATCTGTTTCCAAAACTAAAATAATACCTTCGAGGACTTCACTTTGACAGTGATGAAACAGTGCAAACAGAGGTGAGGCTGTGACACCATCAACGAACATATTCCATGTACTCCTATGGCGTAGTGAAACGGGACAAAACATTAAGGTTACTTTTCCTTACACTTTGCGAGAAACGGCGTCGGTAACTCGTGTATTCTGTATTAGACGTTTGCAGCAAAAACTATGAACGAAATGGTGTCAAAGACTGAATTAAATGCTTGAGAGTCATAAAAGTAACTGTTGATGATATTCAGAGTTCTGGTTGACTGTCATCAAGCGTAATGGCAAACAAGTGTGACAAAAACTGGCACAACATCGGCAACTGTGAGAAATGAGGATTCTATTACATTACTGAATTTTATTGGCATTTGACGAAACTACCAAGCAGCCAGAGCCATATTACATTAGTGGTATATCTCATGTTTACAATAAATTTACGTTAGAAAGTAGTGCCTGATAATTATATGTGTTGCAAGATGGCTGTATACTCTCTGATGATCCCTGCCAAGATTTCACATGCGATTCATAACAACAGACCTCTTTCAGTGCTGGTTACAATGTCTTGGAAAGTCAGTGACATTTTCTAAATTTTAGTATTTTGTAATGTAAGGATAGCTGTGATAGTGGAAAATTGGTTTCTGCGTGTTCTTAACCTTTGACAAAGCTAGTTTGTGATCATCATACCATTGAACCGAAAAGAGTACATGATCTAAATGACCTTCTGAGGTTGATACTCACGATCGAGGCCCATCTGTGTGGTGGTTAGGGAATTTCTGTCATGTTAGATATTCTGTACTACATGTCCAGGCTGTATTCCGAGGATTAGCGCCGCGCGGGATTAGCCGAGCGGTCTGAGGCGCTGCAGTTAAGGACTCTTCCGCTGGTCCCGGAGGAGGTTCGAGTCCTCCCTTGGGCATGGGTGTGTGTGTCTGTCCTTAGGATAATTTAGGTTAAGTAGTGTGTAAGCTTAGGGTCAAATGGGGGTCAAATGGCTCTGAGAACTATGGACTAAACTTCTGAGGTCATCAGTCCCCTAGAATTTAAAACTACTTAAACCTAACTAACCTAAGGACATCACACACATCCATGCCCGAGGTAGGATTTGAACCTGCGACCGTAGCGATTGCGCAGCCCCAGACTGTAGCGCCTAGAACCGCTCGGCCACTCCGGCCGGCTGTAAGCTTAGGGACTGATGACCTTAGCAGCTAAGTCCCATAAGATTACACACACATTTGAATATTCCGAGGATTAGCAAAGGGAGTATTTACGCCACCATTCGTAGAGAATTCGATATAGGAAGATCTTTTACTGATTTGATTAACGACCGAAGGGCAATGTAATGGAAACCGCACAGTCATTGAAATAAATGTTTTTTCAATTTAGAGTAAGAATGCATGTTTCAAATTCGTTTTACATTTGCAACAACAATGTGTATAATGCAATTTACCAAAATCTAAAAAATAAACAGTCGGAAATAGCCCTCAAATGTGCAAATCTTCAAATGTGTGTGAAATCTTATGGGACTTACCTGCTACGGTCATCAGTCCCTAAGCTTACTCACTACTTAACCTAAATTATCCTAAGGACAAACACACACACACCCATGCCCGAGGGAGGACTCGAACCTCCGCCAGTACCAGCCGCACAGTCCATGACTGCGGCAGGCCTTAAATGTTGTTGCTGTCTTATCGAAAGTAGACATAATGAAAACCATGGCTGTAGTATAGTACCTAAAGTTCCGACTGGTTGCAGTTTTATATTGTAAACCTTATAATCATACTTAAGTGATGCGTTGTTTAATAACAATTAGGTCACAAAAATTATTTTACAAGCGATAATACTGACAGGCTTGCACCATGGAAGAAGTGCGAAGAACGGCTGATGGCAACACCAGGAAACGTGGAAAACATGGAACTCCTAAACCCACACCGCTCAACCACTACATTGCTGAATCGGATACCTAAACAGGTTAAATTTTAGTTTATGAATAATGCATTATTTCTTGCATGTCATACAATGCTCAGCGGACTCTTATCCCCCGCCCGCCACCCGAAAAGCGTCGCATTTTAATGCTAGCATAACCTGTCATCATATCCAAAAGCGACTGGGGGCATAATTAATAATTAGCAATTTAATTAATATGAGGTCCTCACAGTGCTCATATTTAACCTTTACATGACACTTGTGCCACTGCATCCGATGGCCCAATGTATTCTTTTCCTCACTGGTCCTCACTTTTCCTCAGTGGTGCTGGGAGCGCCCAGGCAGACTGTTGCGCAGTGTAGCCTACTCGCCGGCAGTGAGCGCTTGGCGGTCGGCATGTTGCAGGTACGCGGGAGCAGGCGTACGTATACGCGCTGTCGTCGGCGGCGGTGGCGCACGCGGTGGCTCGCGCATGCGCGGCGGGCACCCTGCGCCAGTGCGGCTGCGCGCTGCCGCCTCGAGACCCGCCCAACGGCAACTTCAAGTGGGGCGGCTGCGGCGACAACCTCAAGTGGGGGCTCAGCTTCGCCCGCCGCTTCACCGACCCGCCGGAGAGGCGCAGCGCCAAGGAGAAACCAAAGTAAGCACATCCTCCTCGTTCCCATCTTAATACATTTTTAAAAATCCAAATATGTTGATAATCAATATGTATTATAAAAGTAAGTGTACAATGTGTGTGCCAGTAAAACTCATAATCGAGTCCCATTACCATCAAGGGAATTATATAGTGTGGTAGACTGTATCCGTCATCAATGAAGAAAGTTGCCGTTTTTACCTGAAGCGCGTGCATTTGAAGATATAAGGGCTAGGAAGTTTCGTCCTTTAGAAATTTATAGCCGGCCCGTGTGGCGAAGCGCTTCTAGGCGCTTCAGTCTGGAACCGCGCGACCGCTTCGGTCGCAGGTTCGAATCCTGCCTCGGGCATGGATGTGTGTGTTGTCCTTAGGTTAGTTAGGATTAAGCAGTTCTAAGTTCTAGGGGTCTGATGACCTACATCTACATCTATACTCCGCAAGCCACGCAACGGTGTGTGGCGGAGAGACCTCAGATGTTAAGCCCCATTGTGCTAAGAGCCATTTAATTCTTTTTTTTTTTTTTAGAAATTTATAGAATATTTGAGGGTTTCGAAAACATTTCAGAACATTCGAGAGCATTCGAGAGAATTCCACAACATTCCAGAATGTTATGGAATGTTACACAATGATCCAGGATGTTCTGGAATGTTTGGGGATAGTCTGGAACATTCGAGAAGATTCCAGAATGTTCGGGAACGGCCCGGAACATCTCAGATCATTGTGGAACATTCCAGAATTCTCTCGAATGTTGTGGAATGTTCTGGAACATTGTGGACCATTCGACGACTTTTTGGTATGTTCTGGAATTCGCCACTGCTGGGGCTACCCATTGGTAAAGACCTGTCGCGGGTTCGGACGTCAGTTTCTTATCAGTGACGAAGGAGTGAATAAAATAAATAGTGATGTGAAAGTGTGAAAGTGATACAGTGACTGAATATAAATAAAAAATAAAGTGTGTAAAGTGTCATTAGTGTATTTGCTATGAAACGTCCCCTTTGAAGAATTATACATGACTGTGCTTAAAACTGAGACACAATATTTTTTTAGCGCAATGCAATCTGACTTTCAAAAATCCCTACAAAAAAAATGGCCCTGACTAACATTAACCTATGCGTTTCACAAATCGCTTACCTCACAAAAATCTTGGTTACTCGAACTACTGCAATACAGCAAGCGCCACTACTGCCAGCTAAATAAAAGATTCAAACTATGGAAGGCACTAACTACTGATAGGGAATCAATAAGTGTGTGCATTTGATTTCTTTGTTATTGTAATTACGATTATGAAAAATTTTAACAAATATGTATTGCCCAGTGCCCAAAACAATGTGTAAAATTTTTTGTGGGGAGCATGGGGGCTATGTAAGTAGGCTGTTTAGGTTCTTTTATTGGTAACGCCACCTTTGTATGAAAATCACTGGCTGTGCTGTGTGCAGTCTGTGGCTGCTTTGCATTGTTGTAATACTCGCCATTGTAGTGTTAGGCAGCTGGCTGTGAACAGCGCGTAGCGTTGCGCAGTTGGAGGTGAGCCGCCAGCAGTGGTGGATGTGGGGAGAGAGATGGCGGAGTTTTGAAATTTGTCATGAACTGCTATATATATATATATATATATATATATATATATATATATATATATAGAGAACAAACAATGTATTTACCTTAATATCATCATATATATATATATATATATAGCAGTTCATGACAAATTTCAAAACTCCGCCATCTCTCTCCCCACATCCACCACTGCTGGCGGCTCACCTACAACTGCGCAAGGCTACGCGCTGTTCACAGCCAGCTGCCTAACACTACAATGGCGAGTATTACAACAATGCAAAGCAGCCACAGACTGCACATAGCACAGCCAGTGATTTTCATACAGAGGTGGCGCTACCAACAAAAGAACCTAAACAGCCTACTTACAGCTAGTAAAAAGTTGATTCGATTTATTTTTTCGATAACTCCCAAACGTAAAAGGGGAGGAGATCTTACCAGTTCTGAAGCAAAGCGGCGAAAGCTAGAAGAACAGCGAAGAAGCGAAACAGACGAAGAGCGCGAAGCACGTTAAGTTCCCAACGAACGAGAATGAGCACTGTGAGAAGCAGACAAACCCAAGAACAACGAGAGAGGCAGTTCTCACGTTGTGGTTGATATAGAAGCAAGACTGAAGAAAAATCGAGACACGTTCTTAGGTTTTGTCAACCTGGATAAAGTGTCCGATAAACTTAAATGGTCCAAGATGTCTGTAATTCTGAGAAAACTAGGCGTACGTTATACGGAAAGAATGATAATATACACACATCAAAGAAAGTTTTGCATCATCCAAGTGAGCTCCTGAAGATAGACGTTGACTGTGAATACTGTATCACATACGCAGTCTCTTTGACTGTTCAGAGATGTCATTAAACCCACCCAAAGATGTAAACAACGACGCATGAACAGCGTCTATTGGAAGGATGGGGTCCGACCGCCGATCAGTTCCAGTCATTCCACCAGGAAGGAGGTACACGGACCGTGTTGTCTGTGGTTAAACCATGCCTAGACGGTCAATGCCGCGGTTCCATCGCGTCTGCATCGTTATTTTGTGCCAGTAAGGGCTCCCAACGAGAGAAGTGTCCAGGCGTCTCGGAGCGAACCAAAGCGATGTTGTTCGGATGTGGAGGAGACACAGAGAGACAGAAACTGTCGATTACATGCCTCTCTCGGGTCGCCCAAGGGCTGGGCTACTACTGCAGTGGATGACCGCTACCTACGGATTATGGCTTGGAGGAACCCTGACAGCTACGCCACCAGTTTGAATAATGCTTTTCGTGCAGCCACAGGACATCGTGTTACGACTCAAACTGTGCACAATAGGCTGCATGATGCGCAACTTCACTCCCGACGTCTATGGCGAGGTCCATCTTTGCAACCACGATACCATGCACCGCTGTACAGATGGGCCCAACAACATGCCGAATGGACCGCTCAGGATTGGCATCACGTTCTCTTCACCGATGAGTGTCGCATTTGCCTTCAATCAGACAATCGTCGGAGACGGGTTTGTAGGCAACCCGGTCAGACTGAACGCCTTAGACACACTGTCCAGCGATTGCAGCAAGGTGGAGGTTCCCTGCTGTTTTGGGTTGGCGTTATGTGGGGCCGACGATCGCCGCTGGTGGTCATGGAAGGCGCCGTAACGGCTGTACGATACGTGAATGCTATCCTCCGTCTGCTAGTGCAACCATATCGGCAGCATATTGGCGAGGCATTCGTCTTCATGGACGACAATTCGCGCCCCCATCGTGCACATCTTGTGAATGCATTCCTTCAGGATAACGACATCGCTCGACTAGAGTGGCCAGCATGTTCTCCAGACATGAACCCTAACGAACATGCCTGGGATGGATTGAAAAAAGCTGTTTATGGACGACATGACCCACCAACCACTCTGAGGGATCTACGCCGAATCGCCGTTGCCTTGATGAACTTATGGATAGTGTGACGAATACAGGCACGCATCAATGCAAGAGGACGACTGGGTATTAGAGGCACCGGTGTGTACGGCAATGTGGACCAGCAACCTCTGAAGATCTCGCTATATGGTGATACAAGATACAACGTCTGGTTTTCATGAACAATTAAAAGGGCGGATATGATTATGTTGATCTCTATTCCAATTTTCTCTACAGGTTCCGGACTCTCGGGACCAAGGTGATTTCAAAGCTTTTTTTTATGTGTGTACAATAAGTACAAGAAAGAAGAGGGAACTATAAGACTGGAACAACGAGAACAAAGTGCTTGGATTAAAGAGGGTATAAGACAGGAATGTAGTCTTTCTACCCTAGTTTTCAACCTGCACGTCGAAGAGGCAATGACGGGGACAAAATAGAGCTTGAAGATTGGAATTAAAGTTTAAGATGAAAGGATATCGGTGACAAAATTCGCTGATGACGTTGCATCGTCAGTGAAAAAGAAGAATTACAGGATGCGTTGAATGGAGTGAGCAGTCTAATGACTATAGAATATAGAAAAAGAGGGCATTCCTGGCCAAGAGAGGTCTACTAGTATCAAACATTAGGCCTTAATTTGAGGAAGCAAAGCACCGTATGGTTGTGAAATATGGAATGTGGGAAAACCGGAACAGAAGAAAACTGAAGAATTTGAGATGTGGTGCTTCAGAAAAATATTGAAAATTAAGTGGAGTGATAAGCTAAGAAATGAGGTTCTCCATAGAACGGGCGAGGAAAGAATACACACTGATGAGGCAAAACATTATGACCACATACTTAGTAGCTTGGAACGAAATACATCATTGATTCTGCATTTCATGGGTCCGACAGTTTGTTGGTAGGTTTGTGGAGGTATGTGGCATTAGATGTCGTCCCATAGGTTATGTAATTTGCATAAATAGCGTCCGCTGATTTGCTTTCTCGTTGATGGCGTCAGAAGGAAGAAAGGAAGGACGATTGTGTTTAACGTCCCGTCGACATTGAGGTCATTAGACACAGAACTGATGACATTGCTATCGTCAATGAAAGTGAAGAATTACAGGATGGGATGAATGGAGTTTTGGACGGGGAAGGAAATCGGCCGTGCCCTTTCAAAGGAACCATCCGACATCTGCCTAGAGCGATTTAGGGAAATGAAGGAAAACGTAAATCTGGATAGCCGGACGCGGGTTTGAACCGTCATCCTCCCGAATGTGAGCCCAGTGTGGTAACAACTGTGGCGTCACCGCCAGACACCACACTTGCTAGGTGGTAGCCTTTAAATCGGCCGCGGTCCGTTAGTATACGTCGGACCCGTGGGTCGCCACTGTCAGTGATTGCAGGCCGAGCGCCAACACACGGCAGGTCTAGAGAGACTTACTAGCACTCGCCCCAGTTGCACAGCCGACTTTGCTAGGAAAGGTTCACTGACAACTACGCTCTCATTTGCCGAGACGATAGTTAGCTTAGCCTTCAGCTACGTCGTTTGCTACGACCTAGCAAGGCGCCATTATCAATAGATATTTAAATTATAAAACATGTACCGTCAAGAGCGATGTTCTCCAATTATGGATTAAAGTTAAGTATTACATCCACTACGTACTTTATTTGCTACTATACATTCCCTTAACTGTTCCAGACCTCACGCCTGTCTGCGTGTAATTAAACGCGTGCATTTCGGCCTCCTCTAGCAACACGGTGTTGGCTCTTCTGCCAACACTTCAACAACAGCCTCACCTCGCTCGGTAATGGCGTCCGGCAAAGACACAGATGGGTTCCACAGGATTTACATCAAGCGAATTTGGTCGTCGAGACATCAACGTCGGTTCACTATAATGCCCCTCAAAACGCTGTAGCACGGTTCTGGCTCCGACACACGGACGATTATACTGCTGAAAGATGACGCCGCCGTCGGGGAGGACATTAAGCATGAAGGGATGCAGGCAGTTCGCAGGTGGCAAAGTGTCTTCGATCACTACCACAGCTCCCAAGCAAGCGTAGGAGAACGTCTCCCACAACATAATATTGCTCCCACCAGCCTGTGTCCGTGGCGCACGTTTCGAGCGGCCTTTCACCTCGACGATGGCATTCGTGGAGACGATCGTCGACTTAATGTAGAAAAATGTGATTCATCCGAAAATCCGACACGTTTCCATTGATCGACGGTCGATTCCCGATGGTCCCGGGCCTACTGAAATCGTAATCGACGACGTCGTTGCATCAACATGTGAACACGTAGGGTTGGTCCGCTGTGGAGCTCCATGTTCAACAATTTACGATGAACGGTGTGTTCTGAAATACTTGTTCGTGCACCAGTGTTGTGGTCTTTCGGTAGAGATATGCAGATCATTATCTACCCCGACTTTACAGAGCCGACGACGCAAGGAATACGAAAGTTATTTGTTTCTGAAATATGTTTAGGGGGATTTCTGCCTATTTTAGAGTAGTCCTATCTCAAATTGGGATGGCAAAATAAAACTGGCCTGCAAAATGTATCATTCGCCTTAAGATAGGTTACATCATCTACCGTGTGTGTAAGTTATAAGTTGGGTTGCCTATCTTAAGGTGCAACAACAATTATTTTACCCTCCCTGTGTAAGAGTATGGAACACTTTTTTCGAACATCCTGCTCATTATTGTGCTTCTGTGGTAAAATGACGATTGTTTAAGCGAGTTTTATCGTCCTGCTGTGACCGAGGTAAATGTGCCCTGGTTGACGCTAGGACTGATAGCTTTATGTTCTATACACTGGTCTAAAAGACTCGGACACAAGTGAAGGGCCAAAAACTTCGTCTTCTGCATGTTTTGTAGATGGGATGTACAAGATACTGCCAACTGAAAAGAAGTCCTCCAGCGCAGCGCCGCAAATTCAGTGGAAATTTAGGAAATTCGTGGTAAGGTCTTACGGGACCAAACTGCTGAGGTCATCGGTCCCTAAGCCTACTCATTACTTAATCTAATTTAAACTAACTTACACTAAGAACAACACACACACACACACATATGCTCACGGGAGGACTCGAACTTCCGACGGGGAGAGCCGCACGGACCGTGTCAAGGCGCTAACGTCAGTGGGTGAATATGTTTGCCGACAGATGGCATTGTGGTATTCCCAACTGCACAAACTAAATTAAAAGTTCTCAGCAGTTTTATCGTTTCTGAAGAGTTGTTTCCGCAGTTTATTGCATGATGGAGTGTTCCCGATCAGCACAAAGAAACTTTATCCAATTTCTTCACATAGAAGGGGAGCGCGTTTCACAAATTTCTCTCAGGATGAAGGAGGTGTGCAGGCAACAGTGTCTCCCACGGTGCAAAATATTCAGTTGGTGCCAGCGTTATGAGGCGGGATATGTAAATATCAAGGACACGCCAGGCGCTGGGTAGACGCACATTGTCACCACCATTTCCACGATTGCGGCTGTGGAGGAGCTTCTAATGGGACACCCTTCTCTAGCATAACATTTTTTTATAGAAAACGTCGACACCAAGTAACTTGTATAGACGAACATTATCTCAGCTGTTTCACTAAAAGAATTTCATATGATTATGTATATGATATATATTTCAGACTAAAATGTAGATAAAGAAATTAATTTGTTACACTCTGTATGTATGGTTAAAATTTCTCTTTTTCTAGTAATATTTGAAATTACGAAATATTTAGCATACTTAAAATTCATGTTGTTAATTGCTCAATCAAACGCTAATTCCTAAATTTACTTCTGGATTCATTTATAAAATAATGTTATTTCTTGGTGATAGTTCTTCTTTTGTCAAGGAAGTTTGTAAACTCTTTTGCTTTGTAAACTCTTTGGAATATTGTGTGTATCGCAGAATGTAGGAAGTAGTGGGCATGCCTCGTATGGGAGCAGACGTAATTCTAATCTTGTCAATAACAATGTGAATTTGAGTTCTGAAGTGGAAACTAATAGCCGGTGTGATATAGAAGAATGGGATAAAATAAAAGAAAGTCATAGCAACTAAAGAATTTCATAAATTATTCAGATCAACAAGAACCTGCTAAGTCAAAATTTCAGCCTCAAGGATGTTCCCCTAGACGCGAGAACTGCAGCCAACCACAAGAAGAGAAAATGAAGATAACTAAAAAGTTTTTATTTTGTATAACTTACGGCTCTAGAAGCTTTAGAAACTTTTAGAGACAGAGAAATATAATGGTGACGTGTGGGAGGGTAAGATTACAAGCTCATACAGGGGAATCGTCGGCTCGTCACATGTACCATTGCTGTTGAATTGTAGATAATCAAAGAAACTATGCGCCACATAATCCACGAGAAGCTTCGTAGTGGCAAAGTTCATGCACAGTGGGTGCCAAAACTGCATTCAGAGGATCAGAGGGCAAAAAGAATGGATCTTTGCCTGACCCGTCTGTTGAGCAAGAAACGAATTTCATTGCTAAGATTGTGGTACGTGATGAAATATGGTGCCATCATTTCCGGATGAGCATGGAGTGGATAAAAAATAAAAAAATTGAAGACGGAAAAGAAGAACAAACTTATTGTGCTCCGAAGGCCGGAATAGCGATGCTCAGCTTTTTTTCGACGACGAAGGACCTCTATTCATCGACTGGCTACCAAAGGGTGCAACAGATAACGCTGAGCAGTATTGCAACACGTTGCTGAGGCTCAAACTGGCCATCAAGAACAAGCGCAGGGGCAAGCTCTCGAACTGGATAATGCTTGTCCAGGACAACGTTAAGCCATATGTGGCCAAGAAGACCGCCAAGCTCCTTCAAGAATTTCGATGAGATTTCCTACAACATCCTCGTTATAGTCCCGAATCTCTGCATGTGACCCGCATATCATCGACCGCTTAAAACAATCTCTGAAAGGTCAGAGGATCACCGGTTGCAAGGAAGTTCAAGACTCCATAGAAACTAGATCCTTCAGGAACTCAGGAGTTTCTGCACCGAAGACATCCTCTGCCTTCCTGCACGGTTGGATTGACGTATCTATGTCGATGTCAGTCGTGTATAGCAGTACAGTTCCACACGAAATGTAATTATAATATCGTTATTAAAATTGCTTTACGTATAACTGTATAGGGCACACCTTATATGAATTAGAGAGTACTCCTAGGTACCATTCATTCTTACGAATTTTACACATAGAACGTTAGTTATCACTGTGATTTCATAGCATGACAACTAACATTTTGGTGACAGGCTACATAGAATATGACTGTTAAGACTTCTGTGTTACTTTCCATGGCACCTTTCGCTTATTCTTGGACCAGGTAGAAACTCACTGACAAAAATCAAACCAAGTGACTGTTCATCTGGAGCAAGAATTAACGTGCATCACACGACCCGTGTCGCCCATTTTTTAATCCTTAAGCATAATTTCCACGAACTTTTCCAATTACATTGTATTTTATTTCTTTCAACCTTTAAAAATTTTAATGGCACCCCGTCATGTATTCCTGTTCAAGACAAACGTTTGCCTAAGAAAGGTACATTTCATCATCATATATGGTATGAGGGCATAACACAACCTTCTTTCGGTCCAAAATGTACCTGCAGAAGCTTTGTGAGACTCTACTAACACTTGTATTATCCATTTCGCATATGGTGTCCTACAATTAAACCTCTCGGTAAACAATAGGTGCGAAAGTTGTTCAGCACTCTGAAGAAATTCATATCGATATAAGCATTTGTGGAGTGACGACTTTCGAGAACTTATTCACACACCCAGATAGGATTCTTCCTGAAGGTTACGTCTGCTATTCTTCTCCTGGATATGTGCGCATGTACGGCCTACTCTAAATATAGTTTACCTTAAATTATTGCTGAACGCTTATAAGTCTTTCAACTCCGATAACGAATTTAGGACACGTTGTGCTCTTCCGCGTTAAGAAATGGAAATGTAATCACTGGTCATAATTCAGATGCAATGGTTTTGTATTTTTTCGCACTTAATTTATAAGGAGAAATCTGCAAGAGGGTGAGGTATATTTGCTAGTTGTGCTTCGAAGACTCTCTACCAAATTACAGTGCACTCATTGGAGACTGCCATATTTTCTCGCAAGTTAACACTTTCTTTTATAAAACATCTCTCAACAAAAAGCTATATATTAACTCGTTACAAGAGCAGTATTTTCGGGCAGTACGAATTACAGCGGTATTCCATTCTTACTGCTCCATCACATTTTCAATCCCATAATCTTTCAGTTCTAAGACATTCTCCACATACATCCTTGTATCCTGACATATTCTTCTCTCTTCTCTCTCTCCCCTCTCACTATCCCTTCCGTTCTCTCCCTCTCTCACTGTTCCTCCCCAGCCTACTGCACTCCTCCCTCTCTCTTTTTCTTTAAGTCACTCATATTGGTTTATTCCTTCCCTCTCCCTGTCGCTCTGTCCTGCTGTATCACCACCCAGTCTCTCACTTTATTCTTCATCTTCCTCCCCCTCCCCATCTTTCTCTTTTTCTCACTTTCAACTGCAACCCAACATCATAAATATTGTCACCTAATTATTTTTGCATAAATATTTGTGCATACTATCATGGGAGACAAAAGCAGATTGGTTATGAATTTCACTCCATTTTTTATACTCTTGTTTTGTCTGTCCTCTCTGGCGCTAGTCTCGTGGGGCCTTTGAAATTTTGCGTGGCGGTGAGTATAGACCTCCTGAATCTATCGATTCCACATTCACATGACAGCCATGTGAACCTGCCCAATATAGCGGAACGATAAACCGCACATTTGATAGGCTATGATCCTGCTACCGTCTGTGCAGGATAGTGGTCAATGCGCAATGACCAATTTTCGTCCAAAGCAATGGGCGATTTCGTTGCTATGTTCGGAACGGGAGGCCGACAACGCTTTCTAGCTTTCGGCCGGTCGGCGACGACAGAATATAGGCACACGCCCTGTAATCTTTCTCAAACGTTTTTACAGGAACTATCCGGTAAAAAATTCTCATTTATGCGTTACTTATAGCTCAATATGTCAGCTTTATTATTAGATGTGCACCATTTCATTAATGTTCACAATTATTGTGATATTTGCATTTAAGTAAGGCACTGTCCGAAATTCGAAAAAGTTTGCAAAGAAAAATAGGGGTCGGTATGATTTTTACATTTGGTGCATAATACATAATATGTTGCTGCGTACGAAATTCGTCTACGATATTGAATTTTTCTTTAGACTTGGACGGAGGTCGTCTCTATTTGTCACATCCCAAGAAAACTGATCTGATGTGGCTCACTCATTTGCGACCGCCCGCTCCAGTGTTAAAGACAGAATGAAATATCCACAACACTTCTCATATTTCATGAACGGTCTGAGATATCGAAACGAAATTTCGGCAAATGATAGCATAAAAAATTTATCCATATGTTTATTATGCAAAATTTCATTATCTAACGTATTATTCCACTAACTACCGACTTTTTCGATGAAAGTAATTTTTAAGGGGCATAGATACCTGGTGAAACGAGAAATGCTGCGTGTTTCTGGAAAAACATAAGTGAATGCATTAGACGTTTATTTTTGTACTGAGGATGTGCTTCTTCATAAGCTGTTGACCTCACTTTTCCTCAGTTCGTCCTTTAATGAAACACTGTTCCGGAATTATCTCGCAACTGCGTTTGCACAACATGTTAGTGATACGACATTTTCGTTTTGGCAAAAGAAGTAAAATTTAACATGGCAACAAGAGAAATGAATGTGTTACTCAAAATTCGCCACTCATGACGCTTCTATGAAAACTAAAAATGGTTAACAAGCCAGGGGAAACTAAATCGCTGCTTTTGTTGCATTTTCAGCGGAATGCTACGACTACATCTACATCGTTGCTCTGCAATTCACACTGGCAGAGGGTTCATCGAACCATTTTCATACTACTTCTCTACCATTCCACACTCGAATGGCACGTGGAAAAAGGAACACGTAAATCTTTCCGTTCGTGCTCTGATTTCTCTTATTTTATTATGATATTTTTCGATACTAACCAAAGCAGAGATGAGAGTAGCTCTCTTTGTAGGATCACCACGCAAGTGTGCATTCGGAGGGCTCCACTTAACGTCTACAAAAAATGTGAGTGTAGGAGTCAGTTTAGAACGGCCCTACCTCTCCAGCGCTCGACATTTTCGTTACAGCGCCTATTCACAATCCCCACCGAGCGACGTGGCGCAGTGGTTAGCACGCTAGACTCGCATTCGGGAGGACGACGGTTCAAGCCCGCGTCCGGCCATCCTCACTCAGGTTTTGATTTCCCTAAATCGCGTCTGACAAATGCTGGGATGGTTCCTTTCAAAGGGCATGGCCGACTTCCTTCCCCATCCTTCTCTTATCCAATGGGACCGACGACCTCGCCGTTCGGTCCCCTCCCACAACTCAACCAACCAACCAACTACAACCCCCACCAATACCGCTCTCTCTACACCTGCCCTGCCGACTGCGCATTCTACTTCGAATTTCAGCATGTTGGAAGACTTTTCTCCTTCTTACATCGATATTCTTAGAAACAGTCAGCCTTCAAGTACGTTTCCCGAGTGAAAACCCAGGCGTGTAATGTTTCCTTTTATACAGAATATAAAAAACGTTATCCCACCTCGTTTATGCAGTTGCGATGAAATGTTTATCATTTGCATATCCAGGCAGGTAGTACACCAGTATGATGTTTGTTCCACGCTGGCTTCATGGTTTTGCAGTTTTAATGCCCACCAGTGTGTCACTGGTTCAAAAATGGTTCAAATGGCTCTGAGCACCATGGGACTTAACTTCTGAGGTCATCAGTCCCCTAGAACTTAGAACTACTTAAACCTAACTAACCTACAGACATCACACACATCCATGACCGAGGCAGGATTCGAACCTGCGACCGTAGCGGTCGCGCGGTTCCAGACTGTAGCGGCTAGAACCGCTCGGCCACTCCGGCCGGCTGTGTCATTGGCTAGTGTAGTTGTCAGTGGTCCGAGATTGTGGTTTGCACGCGTTTGTGTTGCAGGAGCCGCAGCACCGTCGCACCAGTGCCAGCGAGTGGCGGCAGCGGCGGCAGCGGCCGGCTGCGGGGGCGTGTCCGGAGGCAGCTGGCCGCCGTCAACCTGCACAACAACCGCGCGGGCCGGCTGGTACGTCGTCCGGGCCTTGATCTGCACGCCTACAACAATCGACAGATTGAACAGTATTCCGCGCCCGCACGCGGGAACGCACTTGTTAACATTTCCAAAGCTTTCTGTGGGGCAACAGCTTTAAGGATCACTGAGGATCAATCACTCTCCATTTGATACGTCCCCAAAGGGCACATCATTCGTTTCCTACCTCAACGAGGGCTGCTAGCTGACCTTTCAATTTCGAGAGCACAATGTAGCTCCACATTTGTTTCGGCCTTTTAGCCAAGCAGATTCTGGAACAGAATTTGAGGAGCCTAAAGAACTGGTCACTTTCTTATCCTGCTAATAGCACTGTTTTGGAAACAGTCGCTTTCTGCCACGGCTTTTCAAAACTTTATTACCACCAAGTTCCAGGAAACGCCTGCATTCATGGGAAACTTTCTATCTTTACCCATGTAAGTCTCGAATTTTATTTCTTTGTCTATGACATTAACCAATTTTTATGTTATTACAGTAGGTTCAAAATTACTTCAGCAGAAATAAAATCGCGCCAACGGCAGTGGTAACACCAGTTCCCATCAGATCACTGGAGTTAAGCGCTATCAAGCTTGCCTAGAACTTGGATGGGTGACCGTCCACGTCAGTGCTGTTGGCAAGCAGGGTGCACTCAGCCCTTGCAAGGTCTCTTGAGGAGCTACTTGATTGAGAAGTAGCTGTTCCAGATACGAAAACTGACAATGTCTGGGACAGTAGTATTCTGACCACATGACCCTCCATAACCGCATCAAATGACGCCTATCAGTTGAGGATGACACGGCGATCGGTCGGTACCATTGGGCCTACCGAGGCCTGTTCTACGGAGTTTAGTTCAGAGTCCCGTCACGTCATAATGATATCAAAGGCAGGAAGTGCTATCGTTCTGGCTACAAACAGTCCATCGAGTCCCACTGACCAACTTGTCGGCCTTAGCCAAAGGCGTCATCGAGATGCATTATAGAGAGGTCATTGGGTCAGCATGTTGCTTTTCAGCTGTTGTCAGGTTATTAGATTGGTACCGCTGCCGCTTGGTCAGGTAGCTGCTCAACTGGCACCACGAGGCTGATTGCACCTCATCCCAGTCCTCCCACCAAGGAAACGTCCCTTGTAGTACTGGGAAACGAATACATGTCCCTCACATGGCACACAGCCACGGTGACCATTGAGCTACGGAGGCGGAGTTCATTGTGGTATGGTCATCAACAAGCATGTCCGCCCCAGTAGCTGAGCGGTCAGCGTGACGGATTGCCGTCCTCTGGGCCCGGGTTCGATTCCCGGCTGGGTCGGAGATTTTCTCCGCTCAGGGACTGGGTGTTGTGTTGTGTTCATCATCCTTTCATCCCCATCCGGCGTGCAGGTCGCCCAATGTGGCGCCGACTGTAATAAGGCCTGCGCTATGGCGGCCGGACCTGCCCCGCGAGGGGCCTCCCGGCCAATGACGCCAAACGCTCATCATCATCATCATCAACAAGCATTAGATACTTCTTGAGAAGTGATAATGATAAAAATAATTTTTTTCTATCATTGGCACATAAAAACACGTTACATTGAGAGCACTTCGAATGTGAGAACACTTTGAATGAGCCGGATTGTATCGAAAATAGCACAGTAGACCGCCTCCACAGTCGAAGGGTTAGCGTCGCTGTCTTCAGCGTGTAAGGATCCGAGATCCATTCTAGGTACCAACCCATTATTTCTGAGGTAAAAAGGTCTGGTACAGGATCCAATCACCTCTCGTAGGGCCAAATGAGGGACTGCTTGAGTAGAAGCAGCGAAGTCATCAGGATTCATCTACTGGCGACTTGCTGATCACATGTCCCATGGTCATAGTTCAGTCCTAGTATTTCCTTGTAGGCAGCAGTCGGACAGTCGAAACAGGTGCAAAACCTAATCCCTGGAGGATGTTTACGTTTAAACTACACAGTTTTCACATCTCTCACTACTAGCAATGAAATCTGGCCATGAGCTCCAAATTTTGGGTTAGAATTTCATTTGAAAGTGAAAATCACTTCTTTCTTCTTTTGCTCTGAAAAGAGTTGGGAAATGTTTTTTAACATCACTTCCATCTTAAAATTAAATTTCTTCAACTTCTGGAGAATAAGCAGAACTATCCTGTTGATGATTGATATATGACATGCCGTTACTTTTCGTTTGTTTGGTCTGAAAATTGTTGACTTGCAATTCTTCAAGGACGTGTTTTACTTCAGAATCACATTTTTCCTCGTATGTTGTACCAATATCAGAGCGAAAAATCCTCCTGGAATAACTCCAGTCTCTCCAGTTTTCTAAATATCTTCAAAATTTTATGCTTCTAAGCAATTATTAGCATAAACAGACTTATCACGAAATGAGGAAAAAATATGAAGACCAAATTACCACAGAACTCAAAATCAATCACAGACTCATCCACTTCCAGCTACACGCAACCAACGAGCGCGTGGACTGCGCGCACTGAGTTTCGAGCCGCTCTGGAACCAGAAATACCACATCTGAGGAAGTTCTGTACGATTCAATAACGAACCAGACTAAGAATGGAGTGGGAGTCGATCCCGTCAGGCCTCAGTGATAGATAACATTATATGCTTTTTTTTAGGGGGGTCAGAACTCCTGCCAGACCATGAAGGGTGAAACTTCCCCTTTGTATGTAAAGAATGACAGTGCTGCAAAAACTTTTACGTTATTTGATTTTCAAACAGCTGAGCAAAACTGAACGTACTTAGACAGTTCTCTCCTTACTTATTCTGATCATCACTAAACTGACACACAATATTTTTAGCGCAACGCAATCTGACTTTCAATAATCCCTACAAAAGAATGGCTCTGACTAACAGTAACCTATACCTTTCACGAATCACTTACCTCACAAAAATCCTCGTTACTCGAACTACTGCAATACAGCAAGCGCCAATACTGCCAGCTAAATAAAAGATTCTAACTTCTGAAGGCACTAACTACTGATAGGCACAGTTAGCAAATGAAAGATTTTGATAGAGAACAAACAATGTATTTACCTTAATAGTGTTTAAAAGTCATTATATATATATCAGTTCATGACATCCAGTCTTACAAATTTCCTTTCCCTGACGGACACACGTCCAGATCGTCCGCTCACAGTAACGTCTTAAAACTCTGGCATCTCTCTCCCCACATCCACCACTGCTGGCGGCTCATCTCCAACCGCCCAACGCTACGCGCTGTTCACATCCTACTGCCCAACGCTACACGCTGTTCAGATTCAACTGCCCAACACTACACAAGCGAATATTCCAACAATGAGTCCAACCAGCCACAGACTGCACACAGCGCAGTCAGTGATTTTCATATAGAGCACTACGTGGCGTTACCAACATAAAAACCTAAACAGCCAAAACAATAGGTTTCGAACACAACACATCAGAAACAGATTAGCGATCATTAGAATCACAGAAACACCAATGCAGCATCTCCAGGCGTCACAAAGCCCCTTCACCTCAGTACTGGAAACTGGCTCGGTCGTCCATATTAGTAAAAACTAAAAGCCCAAAGTGGACGAAAAACTAATCACCTCAAGAGAATAGTGTCATTTTTGGCGAGTAACATGTCTACAACTGCAAATTTCTTTCGGTATTCCACATCCAAGCGAAGCTACTCATTCATGATTAGATCCCACAAAGCAGGGACAGCCAAGAATTGAGCATAGGACCAGCGCTCATTCTCGAGTGCCGTAGCTCTCTCGTCTGTCTGCACGTTCGCCCACCGCCATGCCATGCTGTCTGAGCATGAGGAGGGTGAATAGGGGGAAATGCGAATATGCCGCATCTAAATGGCGCTGGAGTCTTACTGCATACAACTGGGTTTAATATTTCATATTTATCATCCTCACAGATCAAAAACAAAACAAATTTTCAGTATTATTTAATTATTTTTGGCGCACTGAAGAAATAATATAATTTTTATCTGGTACAAACTGTTGGTATGTGGACACATAGTTTCACAGATTCTCGCCCTCGGGTTCCCACGTAATTGTGACTGTTTCTTTCACACAAATATCTTGATCGACATATTTTATCACGTTTGCAAACTCACTATGGAGACGTGGAAATTCTGCCCAAGGAAAATAACTTACTGGCCATTAAAATTGCTACACCACGAAGACGACGTGCTACAGACGCGAAATTTAACCGACAGGAAGAAGATGCTGTGGTATGCAAATGATTAGCTTTTCAGGGGATTCACACAAGGTTGGCGCCGGTGGCGACACCTACAACGTGCTGACATGAGGACAGTTTGCAACCGATTTCTCATACACAAACAGCAGTTGGTCGGCATGACAGTCTTCATTTCGTCGCTGTTTACACTTCGCTGAACATTCATGGTAATAAAAGAAGTTCACAACTTTAATGGAACTGGTTGATCTGCCGTGTGATACCTATTTAAAAGGCAAACTCTTCACATCAAAATTGTCCAGGAAGTCTACACTACTGGCCATTAAAATTGCTACACCAAGCAGAAATTCAGATGATAAACGGGTACTCATTGGACAAATATATTATCCTAGAACTGACATGTGATTAAATTTTCACACAATTGGGGTGCATAGATCCTGAGAAATCAGTACCCAGAACAACCACCTCTGGCGTAATAACGGCCTTCATACGCCTGGGCATTGAGTCCAACAGAGCTTGGATGGCGTGTACAGGTACAGCTGCCCATGCAGCTTCAACACGATACCACAGTTCATCAAAGGTAGTGACTGGCGTATTGTGACGAGCCAGTTGCTCGGCCACCATTGAGCAGACGTTTTCAATTGGTGAGAGATCTGGAGAATGTGCTGGCCAGGGCAGCAGTCGAACATTTACTGTATCCAGAAAGGCCCGTACAGGACCTGCAACATGCGGTCGTGCATTATCCTGCTGAAATGTAGGGTTCCGCAGGGATCGAATGAAGGGTAGAGCCACGGGTAGTAACACATCTGAAACGTAACGGCCACTGTTCAAAGTGCCGTCAATGCGAACAAGAGGTGACCGAGACGTGTAACCAATGGCATCCCATACCATCACGCCGGGTGATACACCAGCATGGCGATGACGAATATACGCTTCCAATGTGCGTGCACCGCGATGGTGGCAAACACGGATGCGACCATCATGATCCTGTAAACAGAACCTGCATTCATCCGAAAAAATGACGTTTTGCCATTCGTGCACCCAGGTTCGTCGTTGAGTACACCATCGCAGGCGCTCCTGTCTGTGATGCAGCGTCAAGGGTAACAGCAGCCATGGTCTCCGAGCTGGTAGTCCATGCTGCTGCAAACGTCGTCGAACTGTTCGTGCAGATGGTTGTTGTCTTGCAAACGTCCCCATCTGTTGACTCAGCGATCGTGACGCAATACCAAATTAAGTGTTGCAATCTACCGAGTACTTCCGGAGAAGGACCGAGCAAAGACAAGACAGGCCGAGCGTTGGCACACACTCGTGTGGTGCTTCGTGCTCGCTTGCTATTTGGCAAGCCGTGACCGACCCTGACGTTTTCGCCAGACTGCAGGAATGTAGATTATACCGTTGCTCCAAATAGTCTCAGACATTTTCTAGAGGACTAAAGTAGGGTGACTTAGCTGTGATAAAATGACTGTGTGTACACCGAACCAGGAACAAAGGTGTGTAAACCTGTGAGTATGGACGTTGTCATCTTGGGAAACAGGAGTGTTCACTGCAAACTCATCACGTAGATGTGGAAAAAAACCGCAACTCCCGCTGACCGAGAATGTTCAGATAATCGTCCTGGTTCATTGTCACGCTAACGTGAATGAGTGAACACAAGTCAAGATACGGAAAACACATCTCATTAAGCCTTCAGTGTACATGACGTCTTGCATCATATATTTTGAAAGAAGGCAAAAATGTGCCTCTTTGGGCCACGCTACATGTCTCCAGTCAGCTAATTTCCACTTTCTATGTTGTTTGATCAACTGAGGATCCGTATCTGTAAGCGGTGGTATGAACAATGGTCTTTTGCAAGGTACGTGACTCCAAATGTCCATCGTATTCGCAGTGTTCGCTCGGAAACGGGTTGAGATGCATCTGCATGCACTAACGGCAACAACTTCTGTCTAGATTGAAACTGATGGTCGTTGACATCCATACCCGATCCCTATGGGTTAGCAGCTTTTTACGGTCAATATTCTTACGCCGCATTTCACAGTTGTGAGGTATGCACTATTTCTTGCAAACACGTTGCACAGGCCACATTCGTATTCCATCACATCAAACAGGGCAACTTCTTTCGAGGTGTGATCATTGACATATCCACACACGATAGCTTCTTTCTGCTATGTTGCCACGTCGCCTCATATACATACCTATCTTACTACGCCCATACCGCACACCCGACTCTACACTCGCGTACACGCCACTTCACTGCCGTGCCTTACGTCAGCGGCCGGAGTGGCCGAGCGGTTCTAGGCGCTTCAGTCTGGAACCGCGCGACTGCTACGGTCGCAGGTTCGAATCCTGCCTCGGGCATGGATGTGTGTGATGTCTGTAGGTTAGTTAGGTTTAAGTAGTTCTAAGTTCTAGGGGACTGATGACCTCAGCTGTTAAGTCCCATAGTGCTCAGAGCCTTACGTCAGCGATGGAGGGGCAGATGACTGCTTGATACCAGTAGTATGCCACCTACAGCACTCCTACCAGATCATTGTTCTCTTTAAAGGGTAAGATCAATAGTTTGCCCACTGCGCTTATGTTCCACTTATAACCGCTCTGTTGCCCTCTTTCTATTTTCGAGTATAGTATTTTGTTTATGTGTATCTTTACGAGTTTGTTCGTGTCTGTTAAGTAGCGTGACCTTGGTGGGACTTAGCATGTCTTCTGTAACGTCTAAATTAGGACTCGCGAATCCAAGCAACAATACTAACACTTTGAGTAAAAACTACAGCCCATTCTTTGACTAAAGTTGACTGACTGAATTTTGATTTGCTTTTAACAGGCAAACTATTGGGTCATTGTATTTAGCAACAAAGTATTCGGTGCGCTTCACTATTTACCTTGAATTATCACTTTCATAATTTATGTTTCCCACTAAACATAGCGACTGCATTCACCACTGTAATACAAACCGTGACTAAACTCCCCTTCAGAAACTGCTCCTAAAATTCAGCTCTGCTATTTGCTGTTTCTGAAGGAACGGAATTTGAGCGTTACATCTGGTCACTCAACTTGAAATACTTATTAGTTATAAACCCAAAATTTTTCTTTCTGATAGGCCCTCAGCATGCATTTGGTGGAAGAACGACATATTACATAAATACTGCGAATATTTTGCTGCTTTTTTATTGTCACTTTATTAGTTCGTTAAATGTCTATCAAGACGAGCTCGTCTCGGCATTGTGCCACTGTCAAGCAAGAGTGAAATTGTGGTTCCATTTTTCTTAAAAATGTGTGATAAAAGTTTTATGCATACTTTACCGATTATTTCGTGTACAAGGCAGCAGAATTCCTACACATAGTCTACTTCGTGGATCACGGTTTTGACGTTAAGTTTTTCACTAACCTCATTTATGCTGCTCCGCACTACCTTAGTTTTCTTCGGATTACTCAGAATCCGTAGTGTGTGCTCAAGTACACTGTTCGTTCTAATCAATATGATACGTAATTTTCCTCGCTTTCGCTGAGGATAAGAGCATCAGCGAATCATAGCACGGACATTCTTTCACCCTAGATTTTACTTCCACTTCTCAACTTATATTTTATTTCCGACGTCGAGACTGTAAATCGATTTTATATCGCTGAGGAGAACCAGTCCCCGTGGTGCTACTTGCGGGCAGTACTTGTCGCGACAATGTGACGACTTTCGACATTAAACTTGAGATGCTTACTTACATACTCACTTAACTGGCGATCAGGGACGTTGCATGGACAGACCTTACAAAATACCTCTACCAGATCTTATGCTGTGCAGCTTATCTTTCAGTTTCCTGTGAGTCCTAGCTATTCCAGATATTTTCGTAGTCCTTGTTCTGATCTAGAATTGGTGTTTCATGAGGCCACTATCCCTCTTACCTTACTACCAACTCTAGTTCTGGAATAGCGTCGTCAGATGAATGTAAATTAGTGTTTGTTGTTGTTGTGGTCTTGAGTCCAGAGACAGGTTTGATATAGTTATCCGTGCTACTCTATCCTTACAAACGTCTTCGTCTCTGAATAACTACTGCAAGCGCACAACCATTTTAAACTGCTCGATGTATTCATTTCTTGGACTACCTCCACAAATTTTACCGTCTACACTTCCCTCCAATGCTAAAGTGATGTCTAAAAATGTGTCCCATCAACCGACTCCTTCTTTTAGTCCTGTTATGCCACAAATTTCTTTTATTTCCGTACCTCCTCGTTAGTATTCTTCTGTAGCAGAGCTTCCTTTCTCTTCCTGCCTGAACTGGTTATCGTCCACGTTTTATTTTCATACAAGACAACACTACATACGAATACCTACAGAAAAGACTTCCTAAACATGAATTTATATTCGATGTTATCAGATTTCTGTTCTTGCTATTTCCAATCGCTATTTTATATCATCTCTACTTCGGCCATCGTCAGTTTACCTCCCCTCGCCCCCCCCCCCTCCCCCTTCCAAATAGCATACCTCACTTCTTAGTTTTAGCGTCTCATTTCCTATTCTATGCGGGTCGTTCAATAACTAATGCAACACATTTATTTGCTCCGCCAATTTCGGCTGAAAAATGCAGAATTTGTTGTGGAGCGTCGTGGAATATTCCCGCTTCCGCTCGTACAGTTTCATGAAGGTTGCGGCGATACACACAGCCTTCAAAATGGCGTCTGTAACGGAGGAGCGTTCCAGGCAGAGAGCTGTCATTGAGTTTCTTTTGGCAGAAGACCAGAGCATCGCAGCTATTCATAGACGCTTGCAGAATGTCTACGGAGACCTGGCAGTGAACAAAAGCACGACGAGTCGTTGGGTGAGGCATCTGTCATCGTCGCAACAAGGTCGCGCAAACCTGTTCGATCTCCCGCGTGCCGACCGGCCGCACACAGCTGTGACTCCTGCAATGTTGGAACGCGCGGACACTCTCACTTGAGGTGACAGACAGATCACAACGAAACTCCTCGCTGCACAACTGGACCTCTCTGTTGGTAGTGCTGACACACTCGTCCCCCTGTTGGGTACTCAATGGCTTATGCCCGCTGGGTTCCTTGCCGCCTAGCAGGAGACCGTAATGAGCATCAAAGGACCATCCATGAGGAATTGCTTGCGCGTTAGGAAGCTGATCATAACAATTTTTTGTCGAACATCGTCGTAGAGCATAAAACTTTCGTTCACTTCGAACCGGAATCAAAGCGGCTATCCATCGAAAGCGCCACACCACCTCTCCTCCAAAGAAGAACTTCAAAACAGCGTCCTCAGTAGGTAACGTCATAGCGAAGGTCTTCTGGAACTATGAAGGGTCCATTCTGTTTGATGTCCTCCCTCATGGCGCAACAATCAGCTCGGACATGTACTGTGCTGCACTCAGGAAACTGAAGAAACGATTTCAGCGTGGTCGTCGCAGAAAAAAAAAGTAAACGAACTTCTCCTTCTCCATGACAGCGCAAGGTCTCACCCAAGTCTGCGCACCCGAGATAAGCTCACAAAACATCACTGAGTGGCCGGCCGGTGCGGCCAAGCGGTTCTAGGCGCTTCAGTCTGGAACCACGCGACCGCTACGGTCGCAGGTTCGAATCCTTCTTCGGGCATGGATGTGTGTGATGTCCTTAGGTTAGTTAGGTTTATGTAGTTCTAAGTTCTAGGGGACTGATGACCTCAAATGTCAAGTCCCATAGTGCTCAGATCCATTTGAACCATCACTGAGTGTTCTTCCTCGCCCACCCTACACCCCGGATCTCACACATTCCGACTTTTACGTGTTTAGGCCAATGAAGAAAGCACTCCTCGGGAAGCAGTACGTGGATGATGGGGAGATTACTGATCCAGCAAGACGTTGGCTCCGATGTCGACCAGTAGAGTGGTACCATGTGGACATACTTGCCCTTCCAGTAAGGTGGTGTAAGGAGACTGAACGGAGATTATGTTGGAAAACAGGGTTTTGTAGCAGAAAGAATGAGGAATAACATGGTGTATTGGCATCCTGAATTAAACCAACCTGCTTCCAGAAAGAAATGTGTTGCGTTACTTACTGAACGCCCCTCTTACTTCCCTCAGCGTCACCTGATATAATTCAAGTATACTCCATTAGACATTAGATAGCCGCAGTGTTGCTGCTGGTTTCTGTAACGTGGTGGTGCGCGCTGGCTGCCGCAGGCGGTGGAGGCGAGCGTGCAGACGCAGTGCAAGTGCCACGGCGTGTCGGGCTCGTGCAACATCAAGACGTGCTGGCGCGCGCTGCCGCCGCTGGCGGACGTTGGGGAGCGCCTGAAGCGGCGCTTCGCCGTCGCCGCCGAGGTGGTGAGCCGGCGCGTGGGCGCGGGCCGCCGCCTCCTGCCCGCCCCCGCGCCCCAGGCCGCCCCCGCCGCCGCCGCGCGCGCCCCCTTCTCGCACCACGACCTCATCTACGTCACCAAGTCGCCCGACTACTGCCAGCGGGACCCCAGGGTCGGCAGCGTCGGCACCAAGCACAGGTGACCCCGGCACAATTAATATAGCCTTTTTATGGTCAAAAATCACGCAATGAGTTTTTGTCTGAATTCTCCTAGCGAAACGAGGAGTCGGAAATGGACAAACGGATTATAAAATTGATCTGCGGGATGTCTAGTTTTGCATGAGACATATCCATTCCCAAATGAAGTGTCAGAAATGGACAAAAGGGGTATCAATTTGACCATTGTGAGGTCTAATTTTGCAAAAAAAAAATTAAATTATTTCAAATTAATGAGGGTAACTAAGTAAAATTTAGTATAGTTATTTAACGTAAAATCGCGAACAGCTACTGAAGTGTCAAAATGTCCTTCTCTTCAACATTAGCTACTTTGGCTATGGCAAATTGCTTTGCTGTCATATTTAACTGTCAACAAGTACGAGGATTGGAACTTAAATAGCGGCAACTATTTATTCACAACCGATACAAAAGAGTTACACGTTTGCACCTGCTACTGTCCTTCAAAGTAGTCACTAGCGCTGTGTAGAACC